>NC_092372.1:123861491-124606343 GCF_030028105.1 Mobula birostris | reverse complement strand
GGATCAGCTTTGTGTCTCTGGTCTCTAGCCATCGGGCTCCTGGATCAGCTTTGTGTCTGTGGCTGCAGCCCATCGGGCTCCTGGATCAACTTTGTGTCTGTGGCCTCTAACCATCAGGCTCCTGGATCAGCTTTTATCTGTAGCTGCAGCCCATCGAGCTCCTGGATCAGCATTGTGTCTGTGGCCTCCAGCTATCGGGCTCCTTGATCAACTTTGTGTCTGTGGCCTCTAGCTATCGGGCTCCTGGATTAGCTTTGTGTCTGTGGCCTGCAGCCATCGGGCTCCTGGATCAGCTTTGTGTCTGTGGCCTCTAACCATCAGGCTCCTGGATCAGCTTTTATCTGTCGCTGCAGCCCATCGAGCTCCTGGATCAGCATTGTGTCTGTGGCCTCCAGCTATCGGGCTCCTGGATCAACTTTGTGTCTGTGGCCTCTAGCCATCGGGCTCCTGGATCAGCTTTGTGTCTGTGGCCTCTAACCATCGGGCTCCTGGATGAGCTTTGTGTCTCTGGTCTCTAGCCATCGGGCTCCTGGATCAGCTTTGTGTCTGTGGCCTGCAGCCATCGGACTCCAGGATCAGCTTTGTGTATGTGGCCTCTAAACATCGAGCTCCTGGATCAGCTTTGTGTCTGTAGCCTGCAGCCATCGGGCTCCTGGATCAGCTTTGTGTCTGTGGCCTCCAGCCATCGGGCTCCTGGATCAGCTTTTTGCCTGTGGCCTCCAGCCATCGGGCTCCTGGATCAGCTTTTTGTCTGTGGCCTCCAGCCATCAGGATCCTGGATCAGCTTTGTGTCTGTGGCCTCCAGCCATAGGGCTCCTGGATCAGCTTCGTGTCTGTGGCCTCCAGCCATCGGCCTCCTGGATCAGCTTTGTGTCTATGGCCTCCAGCTATCGTGCTCCTGGATCAGCTTTGTGTCTGTGGCTGCAGCCCATCAGACTCCTGGATCAGCTTTGTGTCTGTCGTCTCCAGCCACCAGGCTCCTGGATCAGCTTTGTGTCTGTGGCCTGCAGCCATCGGGCTCCTGGATCAGCTTTGTGTCTGTAGCCTGCAGCCGTCGGGCTCCTGGATCAGCTTTGTGTCTGTGGCCTGCAGCCATCGGGCTCCTGGATCTGCTTCGTGTCTGTGGCCTCCAGACATCGGGCTCCTGGATCAGCGTTGTGTCTGTAGCCTTCAGCCATCGGGCTCCTGGATCAGCTTTGTGTCTCTGGTCTCCAGCCATCGGTCTCCTGGATCAGCTTTGTGTCTGTGGCCTCCAGCCATCGGGCTCCTGGATCAGCTTTGTGTCTCTGGCCTCCAGCCATCGGGCTCCTGGATCAGCTTTGTGTCTGTGGTCTGCAGCCATCGGGCTCCTGGATCAGCTTTGTGTCTGTGGTCTCCAGCCGTCGGGCTCCTGGATCAGCTTTGTGTCTGTGGCCTCCAGCCATCGGGTTCCTGGATCAGCTTTGTGTCTGGGGCCTCCAGCCATCGGGCTCCCGGAACAGCATTGTGTCTGTGGCCTCCAGACATCAGGATCCTGGATCAGCTTTGTGTCTGCGGCCTCCATCCAATGGGCTCCTGGATCAGCTTTGTGTCTGTGGCCTGCAGCCATCGGGTTCCTGGATCCGCTTCGTCTCTGTGGCCTCCAGTCTTCGGCCTCCTGGATCAGCATTGTGTCTATGGCCTACAGCTATCGGGCTCCTGAATCAGCTTTGTGTCTGTGGCCTGCAGCCTTCGGGCTCCTGGATCAGCTTCGTGTCTGTGGCCTCCAGACATCGGGCTCCTGGATCAGCGTTGTGTCTGTAGCCTTCAGCCATCGGGCTCCTGGATCAGCTTTGTGTATGTGGCGTACAGCCATCAGGCTCTTGGAACTTCTTTGTGTCTGTGGCTGCAGCCCATCGGGCTCCTGGATCAGCTTTGTGTCTCTGGCCTCCAGCCATCGGGCTCCTGGATCAGCTTTGTGTCTGTGGCTGCAGCCCATCGGGCTCCTGGATCAGTTTTGTGTCTCTGGTCTCCAGCCATCGGTCTCCTGGATCAGCTTTGTGTCTGTGGCCTTCAGCCATCGGGCTCCTGGATCAGCTTTGTGTCTCTGGCCTCCAGCCATCGGGCTCCTGGATCAGCTTTGTGTCTGTGGTCTGCAGCCATCGGGCTCCTGTATCAGTTTTGTGTCTGTGGTCTGCAGCCATCGGGCTCCTGGATCAGCTTTGTGTCTGTGGTCTCCAGCCATCGGGCTCCTGGATCAGCTTTGTGTCTGTGGCCTCCAGCCATCGGGTTCCTGGATCAGCTTTGTGTCTGGGGCCTCCAGCCATTGGGCTCCTGGAACAGCATTGTGTCTGTGGCCTCCAGACATCAGGATCCTGGATCAGCTTTGTGTCTGTGGCCTCCATCCAATGGGCTCCTGGATCAGCTTTGTGTCTGTGGCCTGCAGCCATCGGGCTCCTGGATCCGCTTCGTGTCTGTGGCCTCCAGTCTTCGGCCTCCTGGATCAGCATTGTGTCTATGGCCTCCAGCTATCGGGCTCCTGGATCAGCTTTATGTCTGTGGCTGCAGCCCATCGGGCTCCTGAATCAGCTTTGTGTCTGTGGCCTCCAGCCATCGGGCTCCTGGATCAGCTTTGTGTCTCTGGTCTCTAGCCATCGGGCTCCTGGATCAGCTTTGTGTCTGTGGCCTGCAGCCATCGGGCTTCTGGATCAGCTTTGTGTCTGTGGCATCCAGCTATCGGGCTCCTGGATCAGCTTTGTGTCTGTGTCCTCTAACGATCGGGCTCCTGGATCAGCTTTGTATCTGTAGCTTCCAGCCATAGGGCTCCTGGATCAGCTTTGAGTCTGTGGCTGCAGCCCATCGGGCTCCTGGATCAGCTTTGTGTCTGTGGCCTCCAGCTATCGGGCTCCTGGATCAACATTGTGTCTGTAGCCTCCAGCTATCGGGCTCCTGGATCAGCTTTGTGTCTCTGGCCTCAAGCCATCTGGCTCCTGGATCAGCTTTGTGTCTGTGGCTGCAGCCCATCGGGCTCCTGGATCAGCTTTGTGTCTGTGGCCTCTAACCATCGGGCTCCTGGATCAGCTTTGTGTCTGTGGCTCTAACCATCGGGCTGCTGGATCAGCTTTGTGTCTCTGGTCTCCAGCCATCGGGCTCCTGGATCAGCTTTGTGTCTGTGGCCTGCAGCCATCGGGCTCCATGATCAGCTTTGTGTCTGTGGCCTCTAAACCTCGAGCTCCTGGATCAGCTTTGTGTCTATAGCCTGCAGCGATCGGGCTCCTGGATCAGCTTTGTGTCTCTGGCCTCCAGCCATCGGGTTCCTGGATCAGCTTTGTGTCTGTAGCCTGCAGCCATCGGGCTCCTGGATCAGCTTTGTGTCTGTGGCCTCCAGCCATCGGGCTCCTGGATCAGCTTTGTGTCTGTAGCCTGCAGCCGTCGGGCTCCTGGATCAGCTTTGTGTCTGTGGCCTGCAGCCATCGGGCTCCTGGATCTGCTTCGTGTCTGTGGCCTCCAGACATCGGGCTCCTGGATCAGCGTTGTGTCTGTAGCCTTCAGCCATCGGGCTCCTGGATCAGCTTTGTGTATGTGGCGTCCAGCCATCAGACTCTTGGAACTTCTTTGTGTCTGTGGCTGCAGCCCATCGGGCTCCTGGATCAGCTTTGTGTCTCTGGCCTCCAGCCATCGGGCTCCTGGATCAGCTTTGTGTCTGTGGCTGCAGCCCATCGGGCTCCTGGATCAGTTTTGTGTCTCTGGTCTCCAGCCATCGGTCTCCTGGATCAGCTTTGTGTCTGTGGCCTCCAGCCATCGGGCTCCTGGATCAGCTTTGTGTCTCTGGCCTCCAGCCATCGGGCTCCTGGATCAGCTTTGTGTCTGTGGTCTGCAGCCATCGGGCTCCTGGATCAGCTTTGTGTCTGTGGTCTCCAGCCGTCGGGCTCCTGGATCAGCTTTGTGTCTGTGGCCTCCAGCCATCGGGTTCCTGGATCAGCTTTGTGTCTGGGGCCTCCAGCCATCGGGCTCCCGGAACAGCATTGTGTCTGTGGCCTCCAGACATCAGGATCCTGGATCAGCTTTGTGTCTGCGGCCTCCATCCAATGGGCTCCTGGATCAGCTTTGTGTCTGTGGCCTGCAGCCATCGGGCTCCTGGATCCGCTTCGTCTCTGTGGCCTCCAGTCTTCGGCCTCCTGGATCAGCATTGTGTCTATGGCCTACAGCTATCGGGCTCCTGAATCAGCTTTGTGTCTGTGGCCTGCAGCCTTCGGGCTCCTGGATCAGCTTCGTGTCTGTGGCCTCCAGACATCGGGCTCCTGGATCAGCGTTGTGTCTGTAGCCTTCAGCCATCGGGCTCCTGGATCAGCTTTGTGTATGTGGCGTACAGCCATCAGGCTCTTGGAACTTCTTTGTGTCTGTGGCTGCAGCCCATCGGGCTCCTGGATCAGCTTTGTGTCTCTGGCCTCCAGCCATCGGGCTCCTGGATCAGCTTTGTGTCTGTGGCTGCAGCCCATCGGGCTCCTGGATCAGTTTTGTGTCTCTGGTCTCCAGCCATCGGTCTCCTGGATCAGCTTTGTGTCTGTGGCCTTCAGCCATCGGGCTCCTGGATCAGCTTTGTGTCTCTGGCCTCCAGCCATCGGGCTCCTGGATCAGCTTTGTGTCTGTGGTCTGCAGCCATCGGGCTCCTGGATCAGTTTTGTGTCTGTGGTCTGCAGCCATCGGGCTCCTGGATCAGCTTTGTGTCTGTGGTCTCCAGCCATCGGGCTCCTGGATCAGCTTTGTGTCTGTGGCCTCCAGCCATCGGGTTCCTGGATCAGCTTTGTGTCTGGGGCCTCCAGCCATTGGGCTCCTGGAACAGCATTGTGTCTGTGGCCTCCAGACATCAGGATCCTGGATCAGCTTTGTGTCTGTGGCCTCCATCCAATGGGCTCCTGGATCAGCTTTGTGTCTGTGGCCTGCAGCCATCGGGCTCCTGGATCCGCTTCGTGTCTGTGGCCTCCAGTCTTCGGCCTCCTGGATCAGCATTGTGTCTATGGCCTCCAGCTATCGGGCTCCTGGATCAGCTTTATGTCTGTGGCTGCAGCCCATCGGGCTCCTGAATCAGCTTTGTGTCTGTGGCCTCCAGCCATCGGGCTCCTGGATCAGCTTTGTGTCTCTGGTCTCTAGCCATCGGGCTCCTGGATCAGCTTTGTGTCTGTGGCCTGCAGCCATCGGGCTTCTGGATCAGCTTTGTGTCTGTGGCATCCAGCTATCGGGCTCCTGGATCAGCTTTGTGTCTGTGTCCTCTAACGATTGGGCTCCTGGATCAGCTTTGTATCTGTAGCTTCCAGCCATAGGGCTCCTGGATCAGCTTTGTGTCTGTGGCTGCAGCCCATCGGGCTCCTGGATCAGCTTTGTGTCTGTGGCCTCCAGCTATCGGGCTCCTGGATCAACATTGTGTCTGTAGCCTCCAGCTATCGGGCTCCTGGATCAGCTTTGTGTCTCTGGCCTCAAGCCATCTGGCTCCTGGATCAGCTTTGTGTCTGTGGCTGCAGCCCATCGGGCTCCTGGATCAGCTTTGTGTCTGTGGCCTCTAACCATCGGGCTCCTGGATCAGCTTTGTGTCTGTGGCTCTAACCATCGGGCTGCTGGATCAGCTTTGTGTCTCTGGTCTCCAGCCATCGGGCTCCTGGATCAGCTTTGTGTCTGTGGCCTGCAGCCATCGGGCTCCATGATCAGCTTTGTGTCTGTGGCCTCTAAACCTCGAGCTCCTGGATCAGCTTTGTGTCTATAGCCTGCAGCGATCGGGCTCCTTGATCAGCTTTGTGTCTCTGGCCTCCAGCCATCGGGTTCCTGGATCAGCTTTGTGTCTGTGGCCTCCAGCCATCAGGATCCTGGATCAGCTTTGTGTCTGTGGCCTCCATCCAATGGTCTCCTGGATCAGCTTTGTGTCTGTGGCCTGCAGCCATTGGGCTCCTGGATCCGCTTCGTGTCTGTGGCCTCCAGTCATCGTCCTCCTGGATCAGCATTGTGTCTATGGCCTCCAGCTATCGGGCTCCTGGATCAGCTTTGTGTCTGTAGTTGCAGCCCATCGGGCTCCTGGATCAGCTTTGTGTCTGTGGCCTCCAGCCATCGGGCTCCTGGATCAGCTTTGTGTCTGTGGCCTCCAGCCAGTGGGATCCTGGATCAGCTTTGTGTCTCTGGTCTCTAGCCATCGGGCTCCTGGATCAGCTTCGTGTCTGTGGCCTCCAGCCATCGGCCTCCTGGATCAGCTTTGTGTCTATGGCCTCCAGCTATCGTGCTCCTGGATCAGCTTTGTGTCTGTGGCTGCAGCCCATCAGACTCCTGGATCAGCTTTGTGTCTGTGGTCTCCAGCCACCAGGCTCCTGGATTAGCTTTGTGTCTGTGGCCTGCAGCCATCGGGCTCCTGGATCAGCTTTGTGTCTGTAGCCTGCAGCCGTCGGGCTCCTGGATCAGCTTTGTGTCTGTGGCCTGCAGCCATCGGGCTCCTGGATCAGCTTCGTGTCTGTGGCCTCCAGACATCGGGCTCCTGAATCAGCGTTGTGTCTGTAGCCTTCAGCCATCGGGCTCCTGGATCAGCTTTGTGTATGTGGCGTCCAGCCATCAGGCTCTTGGAACTTCTTTGTGTCTGTGGCTGCAGCCCATCGGGCTCCTGGATCAGCTTTGTGTCTCTGGCCTCCAGCCATCGGGCTCCTGGATCAGCTTTATGTCTGTGGCTGCAGCCCATCGGGCTCCTGGATCAGTTTTGTGTCTCTGGTCTCCAGCCATCGGTCTCCTGGATCAGCTTTGTGTCTGTTGCCTCCAGCCATCGGGCTCCTGGATCAGCTTTGTGTCTCTGGCCTCCAGCCATCGGGCTCCTGGATCAGCTTTGTGTCTGTGGTCTGCAGCCCTCGGGCTCCTGGATCAGTTTTGTGTCTGTGGTCTGCAGCCATCGGGCTCCTGGATCAGCTTTGTGTCTGTGGTCTCCAGCCATCGGGCTCCTGGATCAGCTTTGTGTCTGTGGCCTCCAGCCATCGGGTTCCTGGATCAGCTTTGTGTCTGGGGCCTCCAGCCATCGGGCTCCTGGAACAGCATTGTGTCTGTGGCCTCCAGACATCAGGATCCTGGATCAGCTTTGTGTCTGTGGCCTCCATCCAATGGGCTCCTGGATCAGCTTTGTGTCTGTGGCCTGCAGCCATCGGGCTCCTGGATCCGCTTCGTGTCTGTGGCCTCCAGTCTTCGGCCTCCTGGATCAGCATTGTGTCTATGGCCTCCAGCTATCGGGCTCCTGGATCAGCTTTGTGTCTATGGCCTCCAGCTATCGTGCTCCTGGATCAGCTTTGTGTCTGTGGCTGCAGCCCATCAGACTCCTGGATCAGCTTTGTGTCTGTGGTCTCCAGCCACCAGGCTCCTGGATTAGCTTTGTGTCTGTGGCCTGCAGCCATCGGGCTCCTGGATCAGCTTTGTGTCTGTAGCCTGCAGCCGTCGGGCTCCTGGATCAGCTTTGTGTCTGTGGCCTGCAGCCATCGGGCTCCTGGATCAGCTTCGTGTCTGTGGCCTCCAGACATCGGGCTCCTGGATCAGCGTTGTGTCTGTAGCCTTCAGCCATCGGGCTCCTGGATCAGCTTTGTGTATGTGGCGTACAGCGATCAGGCTCTTGGAACTTCTTTGTGTCTGTGGCTGCAGCCCATCGGGCTCCTCGATCAGCTTTGTATCTCTGGCCTCCAGCCATCGGGCTCCTGGATCAGCTTTGTGTCTGTGGCTGCAGCCCATCGGGCTCCTGGATCAGTTTTGTGTCTCTGGTCTCCAGCCATCGGTCTCCTGGATCAGCTTTGTGTCTGTGGCCTCCAGCCATCGGGCTCCTGGATCAGCTTTGTGTCTCTGGCCTCCAGCCATCGGGCTCCTGGATCAGCTTTGTGTCTGTGGCCTGCAGCCATCGGGCTTCTGGATCAGCTTTGTGTCTGTGGGATCCAGCTATCGGGCTCCTGGATCAGCTTTGTGTCTGTGGCTGCAGCCCATCGGGTTCCTGGATCAACTTTGTGTCTGTGTCCTCTAACGATCGGGCTCCTGGATCAGCTTTGTATCTGTAGCTTCCAGCCATAGGGCTCCTGGATCAGCTGTGTGTCTGTGGCTGCAGCCCATCGGGCTCCTGGATCAGCTTTGTGTCTGTGGCCTCCAGCTATCGGGCTCCTGGATCAACTTTGTGTCTGTAGCCTCCAGCTATCGGGCTCCTGGATCAGCTTTGTGTCTGTGGCTGCAGCCCATCGGGCTCCTGGATCAGCTTTGTGTCTGTGGCCTCCAGCCATCGGGCTCCTGGATCAGCTTTGTGTCTGTGCCCTCTAACCATCGGGCTCCTGGATAAGCTTTGTGTCTCTGGTCTCTAGCCATCGGGCTCCTGGATCAGCTTTGTGTCTGTGGCCTGCAGCCATCGGGCTCCAGGATCAGCTTTGTATCTGTAGCTTCCAGCCATCGGGCTCCTGGATCAGCTTTGTGTCTGTGGCTGCAGCCCATCGGGCTCCTGGATCAACTTTGTGTCTGTGGCCTCCAGCTATCGGGCTCCTTGATCAACTTTGTGTCTGTGGCCTCCAGCTATCGGTCTCCTGGATCAGCTTTGTGTCTGTGGCCTCCAGCCATCGGGCTCCTGGATCAGCTTTGTGTCTGTGACCTCTAACCATCGGGGTCCTGGATCAGCTTTGTGTCTCTGGTCTCTAGCCATCGGGCTCCTGGATCAGCTTTGTGTCTGTGGCTGCAGCCCATCGGGCTCCTGGATCAACTTTGTGTCTGTGGCCTCTAACCATCAGGCTCCTGGATCAGCTTTTATCTGTAGCTGCAGCCCATCGAGCTCCTGGATCAGCATTGTGTCTGTGGCCTCCAGCTATCGGGCTCCTTGATCAACTTTGTGTCTGTGGCCTCTAGCTATCGGGCTCCTGGATCAACTTTGTGTCTGTGGCCTCTAGCCATCGGGCTCCTGGATCAGCTTTGTGTCTGTGGCCTCTAACCATCGGGCTCCTGGATGAGCTTTGTGTCTCTGGTCTCTAGCCATCGGGCTCCTGGATCAGCTTTGTGTCTGTGGCCTGCAGCCATCGGACTCCAGGATCAGCTTTGTGTATGTGGCCTCTAAACATCGAGCTCCTGGATCAGCTTTGTGTCTGTAGCCTGCAGCCATCGGGCTCCTGGATCAGCTTTGTGTCTGTGGCCTCCAGCCATCGGGCTCCTGGATCAGTTTTTTGCCTGTGGCCTCCAGCCATCGGGCTCCTGGATCAGCTTTGTGTCTCTGGTCTCTAGCCATCGGGCTCCTGGATCAGCTTTGTGTCTGTGGCTGCAGCCCATCGGGCTCCTGGATCAACTTTGTGTCTGTGGCCTCTAACCATCAGGCTCCTGGATCAGCTTTTATCTGTAGCTGCAGCCCATCGAGCTCCTGGATCAGCATTGTGTCTGTGGCCTCCAGCTATCGGGCTCCTTGATCAACTTTGTGTCTGTGGCCTCTAGCTATCGGGCTCCTGGATTAGCTTTGTGTCTGTGGCCTGCAGCCATCGGGCTCCTGGATCAGCTTTGTGTCTGTGGCCTCTAACCATCAGGCTCCTGGATCAGCTTTTATCTGTCGCTGCAGCCCATCGAGCTCCTGGATCAGCATTGTGTCTGTGGCCTCCAGCTATCGGGCTCCTGGATCAACTTTGTGTCTGTGGCCTCTAGCCATCGGGCTCCTGGATCAGCTTTGTGTCTGTGGCCTCTAACCATCGGGCTCCTGGATGAGCTTTGTGTCTCTGGTCTCTAGCCATCGGGCTCCTGGATCAGCTTTGTGTCTGTGGCCTGCAGCCATCGGACTCCAGGATCAGCTTTGTGTATGTGGCCTCTAAACATCGAGCTCCTGGATCAGCTTTGTGTCTGTAGCCTGCAGCCATCGGGCTCCTGGATCAGCTTTGTGTCTGTGGCCTCCAGCCATCGGGCTCCTGGATCAGCTTTTTGCCTGTGGCCTCCAGCCATCGGGCTCCTGGATCAGCTTTTTGTCTGTGGCCTCCAGCCATCAGGATCCTGGATCAGCTTTGTGTCTGTGGCCTCCAGCCATAGGGCTCCTGGATCAGCTTCGTGTCTGTGGCCTCCAGCCATCGGCCTCCTGGATCAGCTTTGTGTCTATGGCCTCCAGCTATCGTGCTCCTGGATCAGCTTTGTGTCTGTGGCTGCAGCCCATCAGACTCCTGGATCAGCTTTGTGTCTGTCGTCTCCAGCCACCAGGCTCCTGGATCAGCTTTGTGTCTGTGGCCTGCAGCCATCGGGCTCCTGGATCAGCTTTGTGTCTGTAGCCTGCAGCCGTCGGGCTCCTGGATCAGCTTTGTGTCTGTGGCCTGCAGCCATCGGGCTCCTGGATCTGCTTCGTGTCTGTGGCCTCCAGACATCGGGCTCCTGGATCAGCGTTGTGTCTGTAGCCTTCAGCCATCGGGCTCCTGGATCAGCTTTGTGTATGTGGCGTCCAGCCATCAGACTCTTGGAACTTCTTTGTGTCTGTGGCTGCAGCCCATCGGGCTCCTGGATCAGCTTTGTGTCTCTGGCCTCCAGCCATCGGGCTCCTGGATCAGCTTTGTGTCTGTGGCTGCAGCCCATCGGGCTCCTGGATCAGTTTTGTGTCTCTGGTCTCCAGCCATCGGTCTCCTGGATCAGCTTTGTGTCTGTGGCCTCCAGCCATCGGGCTCCTGGATCAGCTTTGTGTCTCTGGCCTCCAGCCATCGGGCTCCTGGATCAGCTTTGTGTCTGTGGTCTGCAGCCATCGGGCTCCTGGATCAGCTTTGTGTCTGTGGTCTCCAGCCGTCGGGCTCCTGGATCAGCTTTGTGTCTGTGGCCTCCAGCCATCGGGTTCCTGGATCAGCTTTGTGTCTGGGGCCTCCAGCCATCGGGCTCCCGGAACAGCATTGTGTCTGTGGCCTCCAGACATCAGGATCCTGGATCAGCTTTGTGTCTGCGGCCTCCATCCAATGGGCTCCTGGATCAGCTTTGTGTCTGTGGCCTGCAGCCATCGGGCTCCTGGATCCGCTTCGTCTCTGTGGCCTCCAGTCTTCGGCCTCCTGGATCAGCATTGTGTCTATGGCCTACAGCTATCGGGCTCCTGAATCAGCTTTGTGTCTGTGGCCTGCAGCCTTCGGGCTCCTGGATCAGCTTCGTGTCTGTGGCCTCCAGACATCGGGCTCCTGGATCAGCGTTGTGTCTGTAGCCTTCAGCCATCGGGCTCCTGGATCAGCTTTGTGTATGTGGCGTACAGCCATCAGGCTCTTGGAACTTCTTTGTGTCTGTGGCTGCAGCCCATCGGGCTCCTGGATCAGCTTTGTGTCTCTGGCCTCCAGCCATCGGGCTCCTGGATCAGCTTTGTGTCTGTGGCTGCAGCCCATCGGGCTCCTGGATCAGTTTTGTGTCTCTGGTCTCCAGCCATCGGTCTCCTGGATCAGCTTTGTGTCTGTGGCCTTCAGCCATCGGGCTCCTGGATCAGCTTTGTGTCTCTGGCCTCCAGCCATCGGGCTCCTGGATCAGCTTTGTGTCTGTGGTCTGCAGCCATCGGGCTCCTGGATCAGTTTTGTGTCTGTGGTCTGCAGCCATCGGGCTCCTGGATCAGCTTTGTGTCTGTGGTCTCCAGCCATCGGGCTCCTGGATCAGCTTTGTGTCTGTGGCCTCCAGCCATCGGGTTCCTGGATCAGCTTTGTGTCTGGGGCCTCCAGCCATTGGGCTCCTGGAACAGCATTGTGTCTGTGGCCTCCAGACATCAGGATCCTGGATCAGCTTTGTGTCTGTGGCCTCCATCCAATGGGCTCCTGGATCAGCTTTGTGTCTGTGGCCTGCAGCCATCGGGCTCCTGGATCCGCTTCGTGTCTGTGGCCTCCAGTCTTCGGCCTCCTGGATCAGCATTGTGTCTATGGCCTCCAGCTATCGGGCTCCTGGATCAGCTTTATGTCTGTGGCTGCAGCCCATCGGGCTCCTGAATCAGCTTTGTGTCTGTGGCCTCCAGCCATCGGGCTCCTGGATCAGCTTTGTGTCTCTGGTCTCTAGCCATCGGGCTCCTGGATCAGCTTTGTGTCTGTGGCCTGCAGCCATCGGGCTTCTGGATCAGCTTTGTGTCTGTGGCATCCAGCTATCGGGCTCCTGGATCAGCTTTGTGTCTGTGTCCTCTAACGATCGGGCTCCTGGATCAGCTTTGTATCTGTAGCTTCCAGCCATAGGGCTCCTGGATCAGCTTTGTGTCTGTGGCTGCAGCCCATCGGGCTCCTGGATCAGCTTTGTGTCTGTGGCCTCCAGCTATCGGGCTCCTGGATCAACATTGTGTCTGTAGCCTCCAGCTATCGGGCTCCTGGATCAGCTTTGTGTCTCTGGCCTCAAGCCATCTGGCTCCTGGATCAGCTTTGTGTCTGTGGCTGCAGCCCATCGGGCTCCTGGATCAGCTTTGTGTCTGTGGCCTCTAACCATCGGGCTCCTGGATCAGCTTTGTGTCTGTGGCTCTAACCATCGGGCTGCTGGATCAGCTTTGTGTCTCTGGTCTCCAGCCATCGGGCTCCTGGATCAGCTTTGTGTCTGTGGCCTGCAGCCATCGGGCTCCATGATCAGCTTTGTGTCTGTGGCCTCTAAACCTCGAGCTCCTGGATCAGCTTTGTGTCTATAGCCTGCAGCCATCGGGCTCCTGGATCAGCTTTGTGTCTCTGGCCTCCAGCCATCGGGTTCCTGGATCAGCTTTGTGTCTGTGGCCTCCAGCCATCAGGATCCTGGATCAGCTTTGTGTCTGTGGCCTCCATCCAATGGTCTCCTGGATCAGCTTTGTGTCTGTGGCCTGCAGCCATTGGGCTCCTGGATCCGCTTCGTGTCTGTGGCCTCCAGTCATCGTCCTCCTGGATCAGCATTGTGTCTATGGCCTCCAGCTATCGGGCTCCTGGATCAGCTTTGTGTCTGTAGTTGCAGCCCATCGGGCTCCTGGATCAGCTTTGTGTCTGTGGCCTCCAGCCATCGGGCTCCTGGATCAGCTTTGTGTCTGTGGCCTCCAGCCAGTGGGATCCTGGATCAGCTTTGTGTCTCTGGTCTCTAGCCATCGGGCTCCTGGATCAGCTTCGTGTCTGTGGCCTCCAGCCATCGGGTTCCTGGATCAGCTTTGTGTCTGGGGCCTCCAGCCATCGGGCTCCTGGAACAGCATTGTGTCTGTGGCCTCCAGACATCAGGATCCTGGATCAGCTTTGTGTCTGTGGCCTCCATCCAATGGGCTCCTGGATCAGCTTTGTGTCTGTGGCCTGCAGCCATCGGGCTCCTGGATCCGCTTCGTGTCTGTGGCCTCCAGTCTTCGGCCTCCTGGATCAGCATTGTGTCTATGGCCTCCAGCTATCGGGCTCCTGGATCAGCTTTGTGTCTATGGCCTCCAGCTATCGTGCTCCTGGATCAGCTTTGTGTCTGTGGCTGCAGCCCATCAGACTCCTGGATCAGCTTTGTGTCTGTGGTCTCCAGCCACCAGGCTCCTGGATTAGCTTTGTGTCTGTGGCCTGCAGCCATCGGGCTCCTGGATCAGCTTTGTGTCTGTAGCCTGCAGCCGTCGGGCTCCTGGATCAGCTTTGTGTCTGTGGCCTGCAGCCATCGGGCTCCTGGATCAGCTTCGTGTCTGTGGCCTCCAGACAGCGGGCTCCTGGATCAGCGTTGTGTCTGTAGCCTTCAGCCATCGGGCTCCTGGATCAGCTTTGTGTATGTGGCGTACAGCGATCAGGCTCTTGGAACTTCTTTGTGTCTGTGGCTGCAGCCCATCGGGCTCCTGGATCAGCTTTGTATCTCTGGCCTCCAGCCATCGGGCTCCTGGATCAGCTTTGTGTCTGTGGCTGCAGCCCATCGGGCTCCTGGATCAGTTTTGTGTCTCTGGTCTCCAGCCATCGGTCTCCTGGATCAGCTTTGTGTCTGTGGCCTCCAGCCATCGGGCTCCTGGATCAGCTTTGTGTCTCTGGCCTCCAGCCATCGGGCTCCTGGATCAGCTTTGTGTCTGTGGCCTGCAGCCATCGGGCTTCTGGATCAGCTTTGTGTCTGTGGGATCCAGCTATCGGGCTCCTGGATCAGCTTTGTGTCTGTGGCTGCAGCCCATCGGGTTCCTGGATCAACTTTGTGTCTGTGTCCTCTAACGATCGGGCTCCTGGATCAGCTTTGTATCTGTAGCTTCCAGCCATAGGGCTCCTGGATCAGCTGTGTGTCTGTGGCTGCAGCCCATCGGGCTCCTGGATCAGCTTTGTGTCTGTGGCCTCCAGCTATCGGGCTCCTGGATCAACTTTGTGTCTGTAGCCTCCAGCTATCGGGCTCCTGGATCAGCTTTGTGTCTGTGGCTGCAGCCCATCGGGCTCCTGGATCAGCTTTGTGTCTGTGGCCTCCAGCCATCGGGCTCCTGGATCAGCTTTGTGTCTGTGGCCTCTAACCATCGGGCTCCTGGATAAGCTTTGTGTCTCTGGTCTCTAGCCATCGGGCTCCTGGATCAGCTTTGTGTCTGTGGCCTGCAGCCATCGGGCTCCAGGATCAGCTTTGTATCTGTAGCTTCCAGCCATCGGGCACCTGGATCAGCTTTGTGTCTGTGGCTGCAGCCCATCGGGCTCCTGGATCAACTTTGTGTCTGTGGCCTCCAGCTATCGGGCTCCTTGATCAACTTTGTGTCTGTGGCCTCCAGCTATCGGTCTCCTGGATCAGCTTTGTGTCTGTGGCCTCCAGCCATCGGGCTCCTGGATCAGCTTTGTGTCTGTGACCTCTAACCATCGGGGTCCTGGATCAGCTTTGTGTCTCTGGTCTCTAGCCATCAGGCTCCTGGATCAGCTTTGTGTCTGTGGCTGCAGCCCATCGGGCTCCTGGATCAACTTTGTGTCTGTGGCCTCTAACCATCAGGCTCCTGGATCAGCTTTTATCTGTAGCTGCAGCCCATCGAGCTCCTGGATCAGCATTGTGTCTGTGGCCTCCAGCTATCGGGCTCCTTGATCAACTTTGTGTCTGTGGCCTCTAGCTATCGGGCTCCTGGATCAACTTTGTGTCTGTGGCCTCTAGCCATCGGGCTCCTGGATCAGCTTTGTGTCTGTGGCCTCTAACCATCGGGCTCCTGGATGAGCTTTGTGTCTCTGGTCTCTAGCCATCGGGCTCCTGGATCAGCTTTGTGTCTGTGGCCTGCAGCCATCGGACTCCAGGATCAGCTTTGTGTATGTGGCCTCTAAACATCGAGCTCCTGGATCAGCTTTGTGTCTGTAGCCTGCAGCCATCGGGCTCCTGGATCAGCTTTGTGTCTGTGGCCTCCAGCCATCGGGCTCCTGGATCAGTTTTTTGCCTGTGGCCTCCAGCCATCGGGCTCCTGGATCAGCTTTTTGTCTGTGGCCTCCAGCCATCAGGATCCTGGATCAGCTTTGTGTCTGTGGCCTCCAGCCATAGGGCTCCTGGATCAGCTTCGTGTCTGTGGCCTCATGCCATCGGCCTCCTGGATCAGCTTTGTGTCTATGGCCTCCAGCCACAAGGCTCCTGGATTAGCTTTGTGTCCGTGGCCTGCAGCCATCGGGCTCCTGGATCAGCTTAGTGTCTGTAGCCTGCAGCCATCGGGCTCCTGGATCAGCTTTGTGTCTGTGGCCTGCAGCCATCGGGCTCCTGGATCAGCTTCGTGTCTGTGGCCTCCAGCCATCGGGCTCCTGGATCAGTGTTGTGTCCGTAGCCTTCAGCCATCGGGCTCCTGGATCAGCTTTGAGTATGTGGCCTCCAGCCATCGGGCTCCTGGATCAGCTTTGTGTCTGTGGCGTCCAGCCATCAGGCTCCTGGATCTGCTTTCTGTCTGTGGCTGCAGCCCATCGGGCTCCTGGATCAGCTTTGTGTCTCTGCCCTCCAGCCATCTGGCTCCTGGATCAGCTTTGTGTCTGTGGCTGCAGCCCATCGGGCTCCTGGATCAGCTTTGTGTCTCTGGTCTCCATCCATCGGGCTCCTGGATCAGCTATGTGTCTGTGGCCTGCAGCCATCGGGCTCCATGATCAGCTTTGTGTCTGTGGCCTCTAAACCTCGAGCTCCTGGATCAGCTTTGTGTCTGTAGCCTGCAGCGATCGGGCTCCTGGATCAGCTTTGTGTCTCTGGCCTCCAGCCATCGGGCTCCTGGATCAGCTTTGTGTCTGGGGCCTCCAGCCATCGGGCTCCTGGAACAGCATTGTGTCTGTGGCCTCCAGCCATCAGGATCCTGGATCAGCTTTGTGTCTGTGGCCTCCATCCAATGGTCTCCTGGATCAGCTTTGTGTCTGTGGCCTGCAGCCATTGGGCTCCTGGATCCGCTTCGTGTCTGTGGCCTCCAGTCATCGTCCTCCTGGATCAGCATTGTGTCTATGGCCTCCAGCTATCGGGCTCCTGGATCAGCTTTGTGTCTGTGGTTGCAGCCCATCGGGCTCCTGGATCAGCTTTGTGTCTGTGGCCTCCAGCTATCGGGCTCCTGGATCAACTTTGTGTCTGTGGCCTCCAGCCATCGGGCTCCTGGATCAGCTTTGTGTCTGTGGCCTCCAGCCAGTGGGCTCCTGGATCAGCTTTGTGTCTCTGGTCTCTAGCCATCGGGCTCCTGGATCAGCTTCGTGTCTGTGGCCTCCAGCCATCGGCCTCCTGGATCAGCTTTGTGTCTATGGCCTCCAGCTATCGTGCTCCTGGATCAGCTTTGTGTCTGTGGCTGCAGCCCATCAGACTCCTGGATCAGCTTTGTGTCTGTGGTCTCCAGCCACCAGGCTCCTGGAATAGCTTTGTGTCTGTGGCCTGCAGCCATCGGGCTCCTGGATCAGCTTTGTGTCTGTAGCCTGCAGCCGTCGGGCTCCTGGATCAGCTTTGTGTCTGTGGCTGCAGCCCATCGGGCTCCTGGATCAGTTTTGTGTCTCTGTTCTCCAGCCATCGGTCTCCTGGATCAGCTTTGTGTCTGTGGCCTCCAGCCATCGGGCTCCTGGATCAGCTTTGTGTCTCTGGCCTCCAGCCATCGGGATCCTGGATCAGCTTTGTGTCTGTGGTCTGCAGCCATCGGGCTCCTGGATCAGCTTTGTGTCTGTGGTCTCCAGCCATCGGGCTCCTGGATCAGCTTTGTGTCTGTGGCCTCCAGCCATCGGGTTCCTGGATCAGCTTTGTGTCTGGGGCCTCCAGCCATCGGGCTCCTGGAACAGCATTGTGTCTGTGGCCTCCAGACATCAGGATCCTGGATCAGCTTTGTGTCTGCGGCCTCCATCCAATGGGCTCCTGGATCAGCTTTGTGTCTGTGGCCTGCAGCCATCGGGCTCCTGGATCCGCTTCGTGTCTGTGGCCTCCAGTCTTCGGCCTCCTGGATCAGCATTGTGTCTATGGCCTCCAGCTATCGTGCTCCTGGATCAGCTTTGTGTCTGTGGCTGCAGCCCATCAGACTCCTGGATCAGCTTTGTGTCTGTGGTCTCCAGCCACCAGGCTCCTGGATTAGCTTTGTGTCTGTGGCCTGCAGCCATCGGGCTCCTGGATCAGCTTTGTGTCTGTAGCCTGCAGCCGTCGGGCTCCTGGATCAGCTTTGTGTCTGTGGCCTGCAGCCATCGGGCTCCTGGATCAGCTTCGTGTCTGTGGCCTCCAGACATCGGGCTCCTGGATCAGCGTTGTATCTGTAGCCTTCAGCCATCGGGCTCCTGGATCAGCTTTGTGTATGTGGCGTCCAGCCATCAGGCTCTTCGAACTTCTTTGTGTCTGTGGCTGCAGCCCATCGGGCTCCTCGATCAGCTTTGTGTCTCTGGCCTCCAGCCATCGGGCTCCTGGATCAGCTTTGTGTCTGTGGCTGCAGCCCATCGGGCTCCTGGATCAGTTTTGTGTCTCTGGTCTCCAGCCATCGGTCTCCTGGATCAGCTTTGTGTCTGTGGACTCCAGCCATCGGGCTCCTGGATCAGCTTTGTGTCTCTGGGCTCCAGCCATCGGGCTCCTGGATCAGCTTTGTGTCTGTGGTCTGCAGCCATCGGGCTCCTGGATCAGTTTTGTGTCTGTGGTCTGCAGCCATCGGGCTCCTGGATCAGCTTTGTGTCTGTGGTCTCCAGCCATCGGGCTCCTGGATCAGCTTTGTGTCTGTGGCCTCCAGCCATCGGGTTCCTGGATCAGCTTTGTGTCTGGGGCCTCCAGCCATCTGGCTCCTGGATCAGCTTTGTGTCTGTGGCTGCAGCCCATCGGGCTCCTGGATCAGCTTTGTGTCTGTGGCCTCCAGCCATCGGGCTCCTGGATCAGCTTTGTGTCTGTGGCTCTAACCATCGGGCTGCTGGATCAGCTTTGTGTCTCTGGTCTCCAGCCATCGGGCTCCTGGATCAGCTTTGTGTCTGTAGCCTGCAGCGATCGGGCTCCTGGATCAGCTTTGTGTCTATGGTCTCCAGCTATCGTGCTCCTGGATCAGCTTTGTGTCTGTGGCTGCAGCCCATCAGACTCCTGGATCAGCTTTGTGTCTGTGGTCTCCAGCCACCAGGCTCCTGGATTAGCTTTGTGTCTGTGGCCTGCAGCCATCGGGCTCCTGGATCAGCTTTGTGTCTGTAGCCTGCAGCCGTCGGGCTCCTGGATCAGCTTTGTGTCTGTGGCCTGCAGCCATCGGGCTCCTGGATCAGCTTCGTGTCTGTGGCCTCCAGACATCGGGCTCCTGGATCAGCGTTGTTTCTGTAGCCTTCAGCCATCGGGCTCCTGGATCAGCTTTGTGTCTCTGGCCTCCAGCCATCGGGCTCCTGGATCAGCTTTGTGTCTGTGGCTGCAGCCCATCGGGCTCCTGGATCAGTTTTGTGTCTCTGGTCTCCAGCCATCGGTCTCCTGGATCTGCTTTGTGTCTGTGGCCGCCAGCCATCGGGCTCCTGGCTCAGCTTTGTGTCTCTGGCCTCCAGCCATCGGGCTCCTGGATCAGCTTTGTGTCTGTGGTCTGCAGCCATCGGGCTCCTGGATCAGTTTTGTGTCTGTGGTCTGCAGCCATCGGGCTCCTGGATCAGCTTTGTGTCTGTGGTCTCCAGCCATCGGGCTCCTGGATCAGCTTTGTGTCTGTGGCCTCCAGCCATCGGGTTCCTGGATCAGCTTTGTGTCTGGGGCCTCCAGCCATCGGGCTCCTGGAACAGCATTGTGTCTGTGGCCTCCAGACATCAGGATCCTGGATCAGCTTTGTGTCTGTGGCCTCCATCCAATGGGCTCCTGGATCAGCTTTGTGTCTCTGGCCTGCAGCCATCGGGCTCCTGGATCCACTTCGTGTCTGTGGCCTCCAGTCTTCGGCCTCCTGGATCAGCATTGTGTCTATGGCCTCCAGCTATCGGGCTCCTGGATCAGCTTTATGTCTGTGGCTGCAGCCCATCGGGCTCCTGAATCAGCTTTGTGTCTGTGGCCTCCAGCCATCGGGCTCCTGGATCAGCTTTGTGTCTCTGGTCTCTAGCCATCGGGCTCCTGGATCAGCTTTGTGTCTGTGGCCTGAAGCCATCGGGCTTCTGGATCAGCTTTGTGTCTGTGGCATCCAGCTATCGGGCTCCTGGATCAGCTTTGTGTCTGTGGCTGCAGCCCATCGGGTTCCTGGATCAACTTTGTGTCTGTGTCCTCTAACGATCGGGCTCCTGGATCAGCTTTGTATCTGTAGCTTCCAGCCATAGGGCTCCTGGATCAGCTTTGTGTCTGTGGCTGCAGCCCATCGGGCTCCTGGATCAGCTTTGTGTCTGTGGCCTCCAGCCATCGGGCTCCTGGATCAGCTTTGTGTCTGTGGCCTGCAGCAATCGGGCTCCTGGATCAGCTTCGTGTCTGTGGCCTCCAGCCATCGGGCTCCTGGATCAGTGTTGTGTATGTGGCATCCAGCCATCGGGCTCCTGGATCAGCTTTGTGTCTGTGGCCTGCAGCCATCGGGCTCCTGGATCAGCTTTGTGTCTGTAGCCTGCAGCCGTCGGGCTCCTGGATCAGCTTTGTGTCTGCGGCCTGCAGCCATCGGGCTCCTGGATCAGCTTCGTGTCTGTGGCATCCAGACATCGGGCTCCTGGATCAGCGTTGTGTCTGTAGCCTTCAGCCATCGGGCTCCTGGATCAGCTTTGTGTATGTGGCGTCCAGCCATCAGGCTCTTGGAACTTCTTTGTGTCTGTGGCTGCAGCCCATCGGGCTCCTGGATCAGCTTTGTGTCTCTGGCCTCCAGCCATCGTGCTCCTGGATCAGCTTTGTGTCTGTGGCTGCAGCCCATCGGGCTCCTGGATCAGTTTTGTGTCTCTGGTCTCCAGCCATCGGTCTCCTGGATCAGCTTTGTGTCTGTGGCCTCCAGCCATCGGGCTCCTGGATCAGCTTTGTGTCTCTGGCCTCCAGCCATCGGGCTCCTGGATCAGCTTTGTGTCTGTGGTCTGCAGCCATCGGGCTCCTGGATCAGTTTTGTGTCTGTGGTCTGCAGCCATCGGGCTCCTGGATCAGCTTTGTGTCTGTTGTCTCCAGCCATCGGGCTCCTGGATCAGCTTTGTGTCTGTGGCGTCCAGCCATCAGGCTCCTGGATCTGCTTTCTGTCAGTGGCTGCAGCCCATCGGGCTCCTGGATCAGCTTTGTGTCTCTGGCCTCCAGCCATCTGGCTCCTGGATCAGCTTTGTGTCTGTGGCTGCAGCCCATCGGGCTCCTGGATCAGCTTTGTGTCTGTGGCCTCCAGCCATCGGGCTCCTGGATCAGCTTTGTGTCTGTGGCTCTAACCATCGGGCTGCTGGATCAGCTTTGTGTCTCTGGTCTCCAGCCATCGGGCTCCTGGATCAGCTTTGTGTCTGTAGCCTGCAGCGATCGGGCTCCTGGATCAGCTTTGTGTCTCTGGCCTCCAGCCATCGGGCTCCTGGATCAGCTTTGTGTCTGGGGCCTCCAGCCATCGGGCTCCTGGAACAGCATTGTGTCTGTGGCCTCCAGCCATCAGGATCCTGGATCAGCTTTGTGTCTGTGGCCTCCATCCAATGGTCTCCTGGATCAGCTTTGTGTCTGTGGCCTGCAGCCATTGGGCTCCTGGATCCGCTTCGTGTCTGTGGCCTCCAGTCATCGTCCTCCTGGATCAGCATTGTGTCTATGGCCTCCAGCTATCGGGCTCCTGGATCAGCTTTGTGTCTGTGGTTGCAGCCCATCGGGCTCCTGGATCAGCTTTGTGTCTGTGGCCTCCAGCTATCGGGCTCCTGGATCAACTTTTTGTCTGTAGCCTCAAGCTATCGGGCTCCTGGATAAGCTTTGTGTCTGTGGCCTCCAGCCATCGGGCTCCTGGATCAGCTTTGTGTCTGTGGCCTTCAGCCATCGGGCTCCTGGATCAGCTTTGTGTCTGTGGCCTCCAGCCATCGGGCTCCTGGATCAGCTTTGTGTCTGTGGCCTCCAGCCAGTGGGATCCTGGATCAGCTTTGTGTCTCTGGTCTCTAGCCATCGGGCTCCTGGATCAGCTTCGTGTCTGTGGCCTCCAGCCATCGGCCTCCTGGATCAGCTTTGTGTCTATGGCCTCCAGCTATCGTGCTCCTGGATCAGCTTTGTGTCTGTGGCTGCAGCCCATCAGACTCCTGGATCAGCTTTGTGTCTGTGGTCTCCAGCCACCAGGCTCCTGGATTAGCTTTGTGTCTGTGGCCTGCAGCCATCGGGCTCCTGGATCAGCTTTGTGCCTGTAGCCTGCTGCCGTCGGGCTCCTGGATCAGCTTTGTGTCTGTGGCCTGCAGACATCGGGCTCCTGGATCAGCTTCGTGTCTGTGGCCTCCAGACATCGGGCTCCTGAATCAGCGTTGTGTCTGTAGCCTTCAGCCATCGAGCTCCTGGATCAGCTTTGTGTATGTGGCGTCCAGCCATCAGGCTCTTGGAACTTCTTTGTGTCTGTGGCTGCAGCCCATCGGGCTCCTGGATCAGCTTTGTGTCTCTGGCCTCCAGCCATCGGGCTCCTGGATCAGCTTTGTGTCTGAGGCTGCAGCCCATCGGGCTCCTGGATCAGTTTTGTGTCTCTGGTCTCCAGCCATCGGTCTCCTGGATCAGCTTTGTGTCTGTGGCCTCCAGCCATCGGGCTCCTGGATCAGCTTTGTGTCTCTGGCCTCCAGCCATCGGGCTCCTGGATCAGCTTTGTGTCTGTGGTCTGCAGCCATCGGTCTCCTGGATCAGCTTTGTGTCTGGGGCCTCCAGCCATCGGGCTCCTGGAACAGCATTGTGTCTGTGGCCTCCAGACATCAGGCTCCTGGATCAGTGTTGTGTCTGTAGCCTTCAGCCATCGGGCTCCTGGATCATCTTTGTGTATGTGGCCTCCAGCCATCGGGCTCCTGGATTAGCTTTGTGTCTGTGGCCTGCAGCCATCGGGCTCCTGGATCAGCTTTGTGTCTGTAGCCTGCAGCCGTCGGGCTCCTGGATCAGCTTTGTGTCTGCGGCCTGCAGCCATCGGGCTCCTGAATCAGCTTCGTGTTTGTGGCATCCAGACATCGGGCTCCTGGATCAGCGTTGTGTCTGTAGCCTTCAGCCATCGGGCTCCTGGATCAGCTTTGTGTATGTGGCGTCCAGCCATCAGGCTCTTGGAACATCTTTGTGTCTGTGGCTGCAGCCCATCGGGCTCCTGGATCAGCTTTGTGTCTCTGGCCTCCAGCCATCGTGCTCCTGGATCAGCTTTGTGTCTGTGGCTGCAGCCCATCGGGCTCCTGGATCAGTTTTGTGTCTCTGGTCTCCAGCCATCGGTCTCCTGGATCAGCTTTGTGTCTGTGGCCTCCAGCCATCGGGCTCCTGGATCAGCTTTGTGTCTCTGGCCTCCAGCCATCGGGCTCCTGGATCAGCTTTGTGTCTGTGGTCTGCAGCCATCGGGCTCCTGGATCAGTTTTGTGTCTGTGGTCTGCAGCCATCGGGCTCCTGGATCAGCTTTGTGTCTGTGGTCTCCAGCCATCGGGCTCCTGGATTAGCTTTGTGTCTCTGGCCTCCAGCCATCTGGCTACTGGATCAGCTTTGTGTCTGTGGCTGCAGCCCATCGGGCTCCTGGATCAGCTTTGTGTCTGTGGCCTCCAGCCATCGGGCTCCTGGATCAGCTTTGTGTCTGTGGCTCTAACCATCGGGCTGCTGGATCAGCTTTGTGTCTCTGGCCTCCAGCCATCGGGCTCCTGGATCAGCTTTGTGTCTGTAGCCTGCAGCGATCGGGCTCCTGGATCAGCTTTGTGTCTCTGGCCTCCAGCCATCGGGCTCCTGGATCAGCTTTGTGTCTGGGGCCTCCAGCCATCGGGCTCCTGGAACAGCATTGTGTCTGTGGCCTCCAGCCATCAGGATCCTGGATCAGCTTTGTGTCTGTGGCCTCCATCCAATGGTCTCCTGGATCAGCTTTGTGTCTGTGGCCTGCAGCCATTGGGCTCCTGGATCCGCTTCGTGTCTGTGGCCTCCAGTCATCGTCCTCCTGGATCAGCTTTGTGTCTGTGGCCTCCAGCTATCGGGCTCCTGGATCAACTTTGTGTCTGTAGCCTCCAGCCATCGGGCTCCTGGATCAGCTTTGTGTCTGTGGCCTCCAGCCATCGGGCTCCTGGATCAGCTTTGTGTCTGTGGCCTCCAGCCAGTGGGATCCTGGATCAGCTTTGTGTCTCTGGTCTCTAGCCATCGGGCTCCTGGATCAGCGTTGTGTCTGTAGCCTTCAGCCATCGGGCTCCTGGATCAGCTTTGTGTATGTGGCGTCCACCCATCAGGCTCTTGGAACTTCTTTGTGTCTGTGGCTGCAGCCCATCGGGCTCCTGGATCAGCTTTGTGTCTCTGGCCTCCAGCCATCGTGCTCCTGGATCAGCTTTGTGTCTGTGGCTGCAGCCCATCGGGCTCCTGGATCAGTTTTGTGTCTCTGGTCTCCAGCCATCGGTCTCCTGGATCAGCTTTGTGTCTGTGGCCTCCAGCCATCGGGCTCCTGGATCAGCTTTGTGTCTCTGGCCTCCAGCCATCGGGCTCCTGGATCAGCTTTGTGTCTGTGGTCTGCAGCCATCGGGCTCCTGGATCAGTTTTGTGTCTGTGGTCTGCAGCCATCGGGCTCCTGGATCAGCTTTGTGTCTGTGGTCTCCAGCCATCGGGCTCCTGGATCAGCTTTGTGTCTGTGGCGTCCAGCCATCAGGCTCCTGGATCTGCTTTCTGTCAGTGGCTGCAGCCCATCGGGCTCCTGGATCAGCTTTGTGTCTCTGGCCTCCAGCCATCTGGCTCCTGGATCAGCTTTGTGTCTGTGGCTGCAGCCCATCGGGCTCCTGGATCAGCTTTGTGTCTGTGGCCTCCAGCCATCGGGCTCCTGGATCAGCTTTGTGTCTGTGGCTCTAACCATCGGGCTGCTGGATCAGCTTTGTGTCTCTGGTCTCCAGCCATCGGGCTCCCGGATCAGCTTTGTGTCTGTAGCCTGCAGCGATCGGGCTCCTGGATCAGCTTTGTGTCTCTGGCCTCCAGCCATCGGGCTCCTGGATCAGCTTTGTGTCTGGGGCCTCCAGCCATCGGACTCCTGGAACAGCATTGTGTCTGTGGCCTCCAGCCATCAGGATCCTGGATCAGCTTTGTGTCTGTGGCCTCCATCCAATGGTCTCCTGGATCAGCTTTGTGTCTGTGGCCTGCAGCCATTGGGCTCCTGGATCCGCTTCGTGTCTGTGGCCTCCAGTCATCGTCCTCCTGGATCAGCATTGTGTCTATGGCCTCCAGCTATCGGGCTCCTGGATCAGCTTTGTGTCTGTGGCCTCCAGCTATCGGGCTCCTGGATCAACTTTGTGTCTGTAGCCTCCAGCCATCGGGCTCCTGGATCAGCTTTGTGTCTGTGGCCTCCAGCCATCGGGCTCCTGGATCAGCTTTGTGTCTGTGGCCTCCAGCCAGTGGGATCCTGGATCAGCTTTGTGTCTCTGGTCTCTAGCCATCGGGCTCCTGGATCAGCTTCGTGTCTGTGGCCTCCAGCCATCGGCCTCCTGGATCAGCTTTGTGTCTATGGCCTCCAGCTATCGTGCTCCTGGATCAGCTTTGTGTCTGTGGCTGCAGCCCATCAGACTCCTGGATCAGCTTTGTGTCTGTGGTCTCCAGCCACCAGGCTCCTGGATTAGCTTTGTGTCTGTGGCCTGCAGCCATCGGGCTCCTGGATCAGCTTTGTGTCTGTAGCCTGCAGCCGTCGGGCTCCTGGATCAGCTTTGTGTCTGTGGCCTGCAGACATCGGGCTCCTGGATCAGCTTCGTGTCTGTGGCCTCCAGACATCGGGCTCCTGAATCAGTGTTGTGTCTGTAGCCTTCAGCCATCGAGCTCCTGGATCAGCTTTGTGTATGTGGCTTCCAGCCATCAGGCTCTTGGAACTTCTTTGTGTCTGTGGCTGCAGCCCATCGGGCTCCTGGATCAGCTTTGTGTCTCTGGCCTCCAGCCATCGGGCTCCTGGATCAGCTTTGTGTCTGTGGCTGCAGCCCATCGGGCTCCTGGATCAGTTTTGTGTCTCTGGTCTCCAGCCATCGGTCTCCTGGATCAGCTTTGTGTCTGTGGCCTCCAGCCATCGGGCTCCTGGATCAGCTTTGTGTCTCTGGCCTCCAGCCATCGGGCTCCTGGATCAGCTTTGTGTCTGTGGTCTGCAGCCATCGGGCTCCTGGATCAGCTTTGTGTCTGGGGCCTCCAGCCATCGGGCTCCTGGAACAGCATTGTGTCTGTGGCCTCCAGACATCAGGATCCTGGATCAGCTTTGTGTCTGCGGCCTCCATCCAATGGGCTCCTGGATCAGCTTTGTGTCTGTGGCCTGCAGCCATCGGGCTCCTGGATCCGCTTCGTGTCTGTGGCCTCCAGTCTTCGGCCTCCTGGATCAGCATTGTGTCTATGGCCTCCAGCTATCGGGCTCCTGGATCAGCTTTGTGTCTATGGTCTCCAGCTATCGTGCTCCTGGATCAGCTTTGTGTCTGTGGCTGCAGCCCATCAGACTCCTGGATCAGCTTTGTGTCTGTGGTCTCCAGCCACCAGGCTCCTGGATTAGCTTTGTGTCTGTGGCCTGCAGCCATCGGGCTCCTGGATCAGCTTTGTGTCTGTAGCCTGCAGCCGTCGGGCTCCTGGATCAGCTTTGTGTCTGTGGCCTGCAGCCATCGGGCTCCTGGATCAGCTTCGTGTCTGTGGCCTCCAGACATCGGGCTCCTGGATCAGCGTTGTTTCTGTAGCCTTCAGCCATCGGGCTCCTGGATCAGCTTTGTGTCTGTGGCTGCAGCCCATCGGGCTCCTGGATCAGTTTTGTGTCTCTGGTCTCCAGCCATCGGTCTCCTGGATCTGCTTTGTGTCTGTGGCCTCCAGCCATCGGGCTCCTGGATCAGCTTTGTGTCTCTGGCCTCCAGCCATCGGGCTCCTGGATCAGCTTTGTGTCTGTGGTCTGCAGCCATCGGGCTCCTGGATCAGTTTTGTGTCTGTGGTCTGCAGCCATCGGGCTCCTGGATCAGCTTTGTGTCTGTGGTCTCCAGCCATCGGGCTCCTGGATCAGCTTTGTGTCTGTGGCCTCCAGCCATCGGGTTCCTGGATCAGCTTTGTGTCTGGGGCCTCCAGCCATCGGGCTCCTGGAACAGCATTGTGTCTGTGGCCTCCAGACATCAGGATCCTGGATCAGCTTTGTGTCTGTGGCCTCCATCCAATGGGCTCCTGGATCAGCTTTGTGTTTCTGGCCTGCAGCCATCGGGCTCCTGGATCCACTTCGTGTCTGTGGCCTCCAGTCTTCGGCCTCCTGGATCAGCATTGTGTCTATGGCCTCCAGCTATCGGGCTCCTGGATCAGCTTTATGTCTGTGGCTGCAGCCCATCGGGCTCCTGAATCAGCTTTGTGTCTGTGGCCTCCAGCCATCGGGCTCCTGGATCAGCTTTGTGTCTCTGGTCTCTAGCCATCGGGCTCCTGGATCAGCTTTGTGTCTGTGGCCTGAAGCCATCGGGCTTCTGGATCAGCTTTGTGTCTGTGGCATCCAGCTATCGGGCTCCTGGATCAGCTTTGTGTCTGTGGCTGCAGCCCATCGGGTTCCTGGATCAACTTTGTGTCTGTGTCCTCTAACGATCGGGCTCCTGGATCAGCTTTGTATCTGTAGCTTCCAGCCATAGGGCTCCTGGATCAGCTTTGTGTCTGTGGCTGCAGCCCATCGGGCTCCTGGATCAGCTTTGTGTCTGTGGCCTCCAGCTATCGGGCTCCTGGATCAACATTGTGTCTGTAGCCTCCAGCTATCGGGCTCCTAGATCAGCTTTGTGTCTGTAGCTGCAGCCCATCTGGCTCCTGGATCAGCTTTGTGTCTGTGGCCTCCAGCCATCGGGCTCCTGGATCAGCTTTGTGTCTGTGGCCTGCAGCAATCGGGCTCCTGGATCAGCTTCGTGTCTGTGGCCTCCAGCCATCGGGCTCCTGGATCAGTGTTGTGTCTGTAGCCTTCAGCCATCGGGCTCCTGGATCATCTTTGTATATGTGGCCTCCAGCCATCGGGCTCCTGGATCAGCTTTGTGTCTGTGGCCTGCAGCCATCGGGCTCCTGGATCAGCTTTGTGTCTGTAGCCTGCAGCCGTCGGGCTCCTGGATCAGCTTTGTGTCTGCGGCCTGCAGCCATCAGGCTCTTGGAACTTCTTTGTGTCTGTGGCTGCAGCCCATCGGGCTCCTGGATCAGCTTTGTGTCTCTGGCCTCCAGCCATCGGGCTCCTGGATCAGCTTTGTGTCTGTGGCTGCAGCCCATCGGGCTCCTGGATCAGTTTTGTGTCTCTGGTCTCCAGCCATCGGTCTCCTGGATCAGCTTTGTGTCTGTGGCCTCCAGCCATCGGGCTCCTGGATCAGCTTTGTGTCTCTGGCCTCCAGCCATCGGGCTCCTGGATCAGCTTTGTGTCTGTGGTCTGCAGCCATCGGGTTCCTGGTTCAGTTTTGTGTCTGTGGTCTGCAGCCATCGGGCTCCTGGATCAGCTTTGTGTCTGTGGTCTCCAGCCATCGGGCTCCTGGATCAGCTTTGTGTCTGTGGCATCCAGCTATCGGGCTCTTGGATCAGCTTTGTGTCTGTGGCTGCAGCCCATCGGGTTCCTGGATCAACTTTGTGTCTGTGTCCTCTAACGGTCGGGCTCCTGGATCAGCTTTGTATCTGTAGCTTCCAGCCATAGGGCTCCTGGATCAGCTTTGTGTCTGTGGCTGCAGCCCATCGGGCTCCTGGATCAGCTTTGTGTCTGTGGCCTCCAGCTATCGGGCTCCTGGATCAACATTGTGTCTGTGGCCTCCAGACATCAGGATCCTGGATCAGCTTTGTGTCTGTGGCCTCCATCCAATGGGCTCCTGGATCAGCTTTGTGTCTGTGGCCTGCAGCCATCGGGCTCCTGGATCCGCTTCGTGTCTGTGGCCTCCAGTCTTCGGCCTCCTGGATCAGCATTGTGTCTATGGCCTCCAGCTATCGGGCTCCTGGATCAGCTTTGTGTCTATGGCCTCCAGCTATCGTGCTCCTGGATCAGCTTTGTGTCTGTGGCTGCAGCCCATCAGACTCCTGGATCAGCTTTGTGTCTGTGGCCTGCAGCCATCGGGCTCCTGGATCAGCTTTGTGTCTGTAGCCTGCAGCCGTCGGGCTCCTGGATCAGCTTTGTGTCTGTGGTCTGCAGCCATTGGGCTCCTGGATCAGTTTTGTGTCTGTGGTCTGCAGCCATCGGGCTCCTGGATCAGCTTTGTGTCTGTGGTCTCCAGCCATCGGGCTCCTGGATCAGCTTTGTGTCTGTGGCCTCCAGCCATCGGGTTCCTGGATCAGCTTTGTGTCTGGGGCCTCCAGCCATCGGGCTCCTGGAACAGCATTGTGTCTGTGGCCTCCAGACATCAGGATCCTGGATCAGCTTTGTGTCTGTGGCCTCCATCCAATGGGCTCCCGGATCAGCTTTGTGTCTGTGGCCTGCAGCCATCGGGCTCCTGGATCAGCTTTGTGTCTGTGGCTGCAGCCCATCGGGTTCCTGGATCAACTTTGTGTCTGTGTCCTCTAACGATCGGGCTCCTGGATCAGCTTTGTATCTGTAGCTTCCAGCCATAGGGCCCCTGGATCAGCTTTGTGTCTGTGGCTGCAGCCCATCGGGCTCCTGGATCAGCTTTGTGTCTGTGGCCTCCAGCTATCGGGCTCCTGGATCAACATTGTGTCTGTAGCCTCCAGCTATCGGGCTCCTGGATCAGCTTTGTGTCTGTGGCTGCAGCCCATCGGGCTCCTGGATCAGCTTTGTGTCTGTGGCCTCCAGCCATCGGGCTCCTGGATCAGCTTTGTGTCTGTGGCCTCTAACCATCGGGCTCCAGGATAAGCTTTGTGTCTCTGGTCTCTAGCGATCGGGCTCCTGGATCAGCTTTGTGTCTGTGGCCTCCAGCCATCGGGCTCCTGGATCAGCTTTGTGTCTGTGGCCTCTAACCATCGGGCTCCTGGATAAGCTTTGTGTCTCTGGTCTCTAGCCATCGGGCTCCTGGATCAGCTTTGTGTCTGTGGCCTGCAGCCATCGGACTCCAGGATCAGCTTTGTATCTGTAGCTTCCAGCCATCGGGCTCCTGGATCAGCTTTGTGTCTGTGGCTGCAGCCCATCGGGCTCCTGGATCAACTTTGTGTCTGTTGCCTCCAGCTATCGGGCTCCTTGATCAACTTTGTGTCTGTGGCCTCCAGCTATCGGGCTCCTGGATCAGCTTTGTGTCTGTGGCCTCCAGCCATCGGGCTCCTGGATCAGCTTTGTGTCTGTGACCTCCAACCATCGGGGTCCTGGATCATCTTTGTCTCTCTGGTCTCTAGCCATCGGGCTCCTGGATCAGCTTTGTGTCAGTGGCTGCAGCCCATCGGGCTCCTGGATCCACTTTGTGTCTGTGGCCTCTAACCATCAGGCTCCTCGATCAGCTTTTATCTGTAGCTGCAGCCCATCGAGCTCCTGGATCAGCATTGTGTCTGTGGCCTCCAGCTATCGGGCTCCTTGATCAACTTTGTGTCTGTGGCCTCTAGCTATCGGGCTCCTGGATCAACTTTGTGTCTGTGGCCTCTAGCCATCGGGCTCCTGGATCAGCTTTGTGTCTGTGGCCTCTAACCATCGGGCTCCTGGATGAGCTTTGTGTCTCTGGTCTCTAGCCATCGGGCTCCTGGATCAGCTTTGTGTCTGTGGCCTGCAGCCATCGGACTCCAGGATCAGCTTTGTGTATGTGGCCTCTAAACATCGAGCTCCTGGATCAGCTTTGTGTCTGTAGCCTGCAGCCATCGGGCTCCTGGATCAGCTTTGTGTCTGTGGCCTCCAGCCATCGGGCTCCTGGATCAGCTTTTTGCCTGTGGCCTCCAGCCATCGGGCTCCTGGATCAGCTTTTTGTCTGTGGCCTCCAGCCATCAGGATCCTGGATCAGCTTTGTGTCTGTGGCCTCCAGCCAATGGGCTCCTGGATCAGCTTTGTGTCTGTGACCTGCAGCCATAGGGCTCCTGGATCAGCTTCGTGTCTGTGGCCTCATGCCATCGGCCTCCTGGATCAGCTTTGTGTCTATGGCCTCCAGCTAACGTGCTCCTGGATCAGCTTTGTGTCTGTGACTGCAGCCCATCAGGCTCCTGGATCAGCTTTGTGTCTGTGGTCTCCAGCCACCAGGCTCCTGGATTAGCTTTGTGTCCGTGGCCTGCAGCCATCGGGCTCCTGGATCAGCTTAGTGTCTGTAGCCTGCAGCCATCGGGCTCCTGGATCAGCTTTGTGTCTGTGGCCTGCAGCCATCGGGCTCCTGAATCAGCTTCGTGTCTGTGGCCTCCAGCCATCGGGCTCCTGGATCAGTGTTGTGTCTGTAGCCTTCAGCCATCGGGCTCCTGGATCAGCTTTGTGTATGTGGCCTCCAGCCATCGGGCTCCTGGATCAGCTTTGTGTCTGTGGCATCCAGCCATCAGGCTCCTGGATCTGCTTTCTGTCTGTGGCTGCAGCCCATCGGGCTCCTGGATCAGCTTTGTGTCTCTGGCCTCCAGCCATCTGGCTCCTGGATCAGCTTTGTGTCTGTGGCTGCAGCCCATCGGGCTCCTGGATCAGCTTTGTGTCTCTGGCCTCCAGCCATCGGGCTCCTGGATCAGCTTTGTGTCTGTGGCCTCCATCCAATGGGCTCCTGGATCAGCTTTGTGTCTGTGGCCTGCAGCCATCGGGCTCCTGGATCCGCTTCGTGTCTGTGGCCTCCAGTCATCGGCCTCCTGGATCAGCATTGTGTCTATGGCCTCCAGCTATCGGGCTCCTGGATCAGCTTTGTGTCTGTGGTTGCAGCCCATCGGGCTCCTGGATCAGCTTTGTGTCTGTGGCCTCCAGCTATTGGGCTCCTGGATCAACTTTGTGTCTGTAGCCTCAAGCTATCGGGCTCCTGGATCAGCTTTGTGTCTGTGGCTGCAGCCCATCGGGTTCCTGAATCAGCTTTGTGTCTGTGGCCTCCAGCCATCGGGCTCCTGGATCAGCTTTGTGTCTCTGGTCTCTAACCATCGGGCTCCTGGATCAGCTTTGTGTCTCTGGTCTCTAGCCATCGGGCTCCTGGATCAGCTTTGTGTCTGTGGCCTGCAGCCATCGGGCTTCTGGATCAGCTTTGTGTCTGTGGCTGCAGCCCATCGGGCTCCTGGATCAACTTTGTGTCTGTGGCCTCTAACGATCGGGCTCCTGGATCAGCTTTGTATCTGTAGCTTCCAGCCATAGGGCTCCTGGATCAGCTTTGTGTCTGTGGCTGCAGCCCATCGGGCTCTTGGATCAGCTTTGTGTCTGTGGCCTCCAGCTATCGGGCTCCTGGATCAACTTTGTCTCTGTAGCCTCCAGCTATCGGGCTCCTGGATCAGCTTTGTGTCTGTGGCTGCAGCCCATCGGGCTCCTGGATCAGCTTTGTGTCTGTGGCCTCCAGCCATCGGGCTCCTGGATCAGCTTTGTGTCTGTGGCCTCTAACCATCGGGCTCCAGGATAAGCTTTGTGTCTCTGGTCTCTAGCGATCGGGCTCCTGGATCAGCTTTGTGTCTGTGGCCTCTGACCATCGGGCTCCTGGATAAGCTTTGTCTCTCTGGTCTCTAGCCATCGGGCTCCTGGATCAGCTTTGTGTCTGTGGCCTGCAGCCAACGGGCTCCAGGATCAGCTTTGTGTCTGTAGCTTCCAGCCATCGGGCTCCTGGATCAGCTTTGTGTCTGTGGCTGCAGCCCATCGGGCTCCTGGATCAGCTTTGTGTCTGTGGCCTCCAGCTATCGGGCTCCTTGATCAACATTGTGTCTGTGGCCTCCAGGTATCGGGCTCCTGGATCAGCTTTGTGTCTGTGGCCTCCAGCCATCGGGCTCCTGGATTAGCTTTGTGTCTGTGACCTCTAACCATCGGGGTCCTGGATCAGCTTTGTGTCTCTGGTCTCTAGCCATCGGGCTCCTGGATCAGCTTTGTGTCTGTGGCCTGTAGCCATCGGGCTCCAGGATCAGCTTTGTGTCTGTGGCCTCCAGCCATCGGGCTCCTGGATCAGTGTTGTGTCTGTGGCCTGCAGCCATCGGGCTCCTTGATCAGCTTTGTGTCTGTAGCCTGCAGCCGTCGGGCTCCTGGATCAGCTTTGTGTCTGCGGCCTGCAGCCATCGGGCTCCTGGATCAGCTTCGTGTCTGTGGCATCCAGACATCGGGCTCCTGGATCAGCGTTGTGTCTGTAGCCTTCAGCCATCGGGCTCCTGGATCAGCTTTGTGTATGTGGCGTCCAGCCATCAGGCCCTTGGAACTTCTTTGTGTCTGTGGCTGCAGCCCATCGGGCTCCTGGATCAGCTTTGTGTCTCTGGCCTCCAGCCATCGGGCTCCTGGATCAGCTTTGTGTATGTGGCTGCAGCCCATCGGGCTCCTGGATCAGTTTTGTGTCTCTGGTCTCCAGCCATCGGTCTCCTGGATCAGCTTTGTGTCTGTGGCCTCCAGCCATCGGGCTCCTGGATCAGCTTTGTGTCTGTGGCCTCCAGCCATCGGGTTCCTGGATCAGCTTTGTGTCTGGGGCCTCCAGCCATCGGGCTCCTGGAACAGCATTGTGTCTGTGGCCTCCAGACATCAGGATCCTGGATCAGCTTTGTGTCTGTGGCCTCCATCCAATGGGCTCCTGGATCAGCTTTGTGTCTGTGGCCTGCAGCCATCGGGCTCCTGGATCCGCTTCGTGTCTGTGGCCTCCAGTCTTCGGCCTCCTGGATCAGCATTGTGTCTATGGCCTCCAGCTATCGGGCTCCTGGATCAGCTTTGTGTCTATGGCCTCCAGCTATCGTGTTCCTGTATCAGCTTTGTGTCTGTGGCTGCAGCCCATCAGACTCCTGGATCAGCTTTGTGTCTGTGGTCTCCAGCCACCAGGCTCCTGGATTAGCTTTGTGTCTGTGGCCTGCAGCCATCGGGCTCCTGGATCAGCTTTGTGTCTGTAGCCTGCAGCCGTCGGGCTCCTGGATCAGCTTTGTGTCTGTGGTCTGCAGCCATTGGGCTCCTGGATCAGTTTTGTGTCTGTGGTCTGCAGCCATCGGGCTCCTGGATCAGCTTTGTGTCTGTGGTCTCCAGCCATCGGGCTCCTGGATCAGCTTTGTGTCTGTGGCCTCCAGCCATCGGGTGTCTGGATCAGCTTTGTGTCTGGGGCCTCCAGCCATCGGGCTCCTGGAACAGCATTGTGTCTGTGGCCTCTAGACATCAGGATCCTGGATCAGCTTTGTGTCTGTGGCCTCCATCCAATGGGCTCCTGGATCAGCTTTGTGTCTGTGGCCTGCAGCCATCGGGCTCCTGGATCCGCTTCGTGTCTGTGGCCTCCAGTCTTCGGCCTCCTGGATCAGCATTGTGTCTATGGCCTCCAGCTATCGGGCTCCTGGATCAGCTTTATGTCTGTGGCTGCAGCCCATCGGGCTCCTGAATCAGCTTTGTGTCTGTGGCCTCCAGCCATCGGGCTCCTGGATCAGCTTTGTGTCTCTGGTCTCTAGCCATCGGGCTCCTGGATCAGCTTTGTGTCTGTGGCCTGCAGCCATCGGGCTTCTGGATCAGCTTTGTGTCTGTGGCTGCAGCCCATCGGGTTCCTGGATCAACTTTGTGTCTGTGTCCTCTAACGATCGGGCTCCTGGATCAGCTTTGTATCTGTAGCTTCCAGCCATAGGGCTCCTGGATCAGCTTTGTGTCTGTGGCTGCAGCCCATCGGGCTCCTGGATCAGCTTTGTGTCTGTGGCCTCCAGCTATCGGGCTCCTGGATCAACATTGTGTCTGTAGCCTCCAGCTATCGGGCTCCTGGATCAGCTTTGTGTCTGTGGCTGCAGCCCATCGGGCTCCTGGATCAGCTTTGTGTCTGTGGCCTCCAGCCATCGGGCTCCTGGATCAGCTTTGTGTCTGTGGCCTCTAACCATCGGGCTCCAGGATAAGCTTTGTGTCTCTGGTCTCTAGCGATCGGGCTCCTGGATCAGCTTTGTGTCTGTGGCCTCCAGCCATCGGGCTCCTGGATCAGCTTTGTGTCTGTGGCCTCTAACCATCGGGCTCCTGGATAAGCTTTGTGTCTCTGGTCTCTAGCCATCGGGCTCCTGGATCAGCTTTGTGTCTGTGGCCTGCAGCCATCGGGCTCCAGGATCAGCTTTGTATCTGTAGCTTCCAGCCATCGGGCTCCTGGATCAGCTTTGTGTCTGTGGCTGCAGCCCATCGGGCTCCTGGATCAACTTTGTGTCTGTGGCCTCCAGCTATCGGGCTCCTTGATCAACTTTGTGTCTGTGGCCTCCAGCTATCGGGCTCCTGGATCAGCTTTGTGTCTGTGGCCTCCAGCCATCGGGCTCCTGGATCAGCTTTGTGTCTGTGACCTCTAACCATCGGGGTCCTGGATCATCTTTGTGTCTCTGGTCTCTAGCCATCGGGCTCCTGGATCAGCTTTGTGTCTGTGGCTGCAGCCCATCGGGCTCCTGGATCCACATTGTGTCTGTGGCCTCTAACCATCGAGCTCCTGGATCAGCATTGTGTCTGTGGCCTCCAGCTATCGGGCTCCTTGATCAACTTTGTGTCTGTGGCCTCTAGCTATCGGGCTCCTGGATCAACTTTGTGTCTGTGGCCTCTAGCCATCGGGCTCCTGGATCAGCTTTGTGTCTGTGGCCTCTAACCATCGGGCTCCTGGATGAGCTTTGTGTCTGTGGCCTGCAGCCATCGGACTCCAGGATCAGCTTTGTGTATGTGGCCTCTAAACATCGAGCTCCTGGATCAGCTTTGTGTCTGTAGCCTGCAGCCATCGGGCTCCTGGATCAGCTTTGTGTCTGTGGCCTCCAGCCATCGGGCTCCTGGATCAGCTTTTTGCCTGTGGCCTCCAGCCATCGGGCTCCTGGATCAGCTTTTTGTCTGTGGCCTCCAGCCATCAGGATCCTGGATCAGCTTTGTGTCTGTGGCCTCCAGCCAATGGGCTCCTGGATCAGCTTTGTGTCTGTGACCTGCAGCCATAGGGCTCCTGGATCAGCTTCGTGTCTGTGGCCTCATGCCATCGGCCTCCTGGATCAGCTTTGTGTCTATGGCCTCCAGCTAACGTGCTCCTGGATCAGCTTTGTGTCTGTGACTGCAGCCCATCAGGCTCCTGGATCAGCTTTGTGTCTGTGGTCTCCAGCACCAGGCTCCTGGATTAGCTTTGTGTCTCTGGCCTCCAGCCATCTGGCTCCTGGATCAGCTTTGTGTCTGTGGCTGCAGCCCATCGGGCTCCTGGATCAGCTTTGTGTCTGTGGCCTCCAGCCATCGGGCTCCTGGATCAGCTTTCTGTCTGTGGCTCTAACCATCGGGCTCCTGGATCAGCTTTGTGTCTCTGGTCTCCAGCCATCGGGCTCCTGGATCAGCGTTGTGTCTGTGGCCTGCAGCCATCGGGCTCCATGATCAGCTTTGTGTCTGTGGCCTCTAAACTTCGAGCTCCTGGATCAGCTTTGTGTCTGTAGCCTGCAGCGATCGGGCTCCTGGATCAGCTTTGTGTCTCTGGCCTCCAGCCATCGGGCTCCTGGATCAGCTTTGTGTCTGGGGCCTCCAGCCATCGGGCTCCTGGAACAGCATTGTGTCTGTAGCCTCAAGCTATCGGGCTCCTGAATCAGCTTTGTGTCTGTGGCTGCAGCCCATCGGGCTCCTGAATCAGCTTTGTGTCTGTGGCCTCCAGCCATCGGGCTCCTGGATCAGCTTTGTGTCTCTGGTCTCTAACCATCGGGCTCCTGGATCAGCTTTGTGTCTCTGGTCTCTAGCCATCGGGCTCCTGGATCAGCTTTGTGTCTGTGGCCTGCAGCCATCGGGCTTCTGGATCAGCTTTGTGTCTGTGGCTGCAGCCCATCGGGCTCCTGGATCAACTTTGTGTCTGTGGCCTCTAACGATCGGGCTCCTGGATCAGCTTTGTGTCTGTAGCTTCCAGCCATCGGGCTCCTGGATCAGCTTTGTGTCTGTGGCTGCAGCCCATCGGGCTCCTGGATCAGCTTTGTGTCTGTGGCCTCCAGCTATCGGGCTCCTTGATCAACATTGTGTCTGTGGCCTCCAGTTATCGGGCTCCTGGATCAGCTTTGTGTCTGTGGCCTCCAGCCATCGGGCTCCTGGATTAGCATTGTGTCTGTGACCTCTAACCATCGGGGTCCTGGATCAGCTTTGTGTCTCTGGTCTCTAGCCATCGGGCTCCTGGATCAGCTTTGTGTCTGTGGCCTGTAGCCATCGGGCTCCAGGATCAGCTTTGTGTCTGTGGCCTCCAGCTATCGGGCTCCTGGATCAGCTTTGTGTCTGTGGCTGCAGTCCATCAGGCTCCTGGATCAGCTTTGTGTCTGTGGCTGCAGCCCATTGGGCTCCTGGATCAACTTTGTGTCTGTGGCCTCTAACCATCAGGCTCCTGGATCAGCTTTTATCTGTAGCTGCAGCCCATCGAGCTCCTGGATCAGCTTTGTGTCTGTGGCCTCCAGCTATCGGGCTCCTTGATCAACTTTGTGTCTGTGGCCTCCAGCTATCGGGTTCCTGGATCATCTTTGTGTCTGTGGTCTCCAGCCATCGGGCTCCTGGATCAGCTTTGTGTCTGTGGCCTGCAGCCATCGGACTCCAGGATCAGCTTTGTGTATGTGGCCTCTAAACATCGAGCTCCTGGATCAGCTTTGTGTCTGTAGCCTGCAGCCATCGGGCTCCTGGGTCAGCTTTGTGTCTGTGGCCTCCAGCCATCGGGCTCCTGGATCAGCTTTTTGCCTGTGGCCTCCAGCCATCGGGCTCCTGGATCAGCTTTTTGTCTGTGGCCTCCAGCCATCAGGATCCTGGATCAGCTTTGTGTCTGTGGCCTCCAGCCAATGGGCTCCTGGATCAGCTTTGTGTCTGTGACCTGCAGCCATCGGGCTCCTGGATCAGCTTCGTGTCTTTGGCCTCCAGCCATCGGCCTCCTGGATCACCTTTGTGTCTATGGCCTCCAGCTATCGTGCTCCTGGATCAGCTTTGTGTCTGTGGCTGCAGCCCATCAGGCTCCTGGATCAGCTTTGTGTCTGTGGTCTCCAGCCACCAGGCTCCTGGATTAGCTTTGTGTCTGTGACCTGCAGCCATCGGGCTCCTGGATCAGCTTTGTGTCTGTAGCCTGCAGCCATCGGGCTCCTGGATCAGCTTCGTGTCTGTGGCCTCCAGCCATCGGGCTCCTGGATCAGCGTTGTGTCTGTAGCCTTCAGCCATCGGGCTCCTGGATCAGCTTTGTGTATGTGGCCTGCAGCCATCGGGCTCCTGGATCAGCTTTGTGTCTGTGGCGTCCAGCCATCAGGCTCCTGGATCTTCTTTGTGTCTGTGGCTGCAGCCCATCGGGCTCCTGGATCAGCTTTGTGTCTCTGGCCTCCAGCCATCGGGCTCCTGGATCAGCTTTGTGTCTGTGGCTGCAGCCCATCGGGCTCCTGGATCAGTTTTGTGTCTCTGGTCTCCAGCCATCGGTCTCCTGGATCAGCTTTGTGTCTGTGGCCTCCAGCCATCGGGCTCCTGGATCAGCTTTGTGTCTCTGGCCTCCAGCCATTGGGCTCCTGTATCAGCTTTGTGTCTGTGGTCTGCAGCCATCGGGCTCCTGGATCAGCTTTGTGTCTGTGGCCTCCAGCCATCGGGTTCCTGGATCAGCTTTGTGTCTGTAGCCTGCAGCCATCAGGCTCCTGGATCGGCTTTGTATCTGTGGCCTCCAGCCATCGGGCTCCTGGATCGGCTGGAGCACTGAACTGCCTTTGCGGATGTGTACTCACTTTTGGTGACCCTGTGGTTTACATTCTGTGGATTGCTTGTGTGTTTTTTTTTAATTTTTTCCACGATTTGTTCTTCCCTTTTCACATATTGGATGAATGACTCTGTGGTGTGGAGATTTTTGTGAATTCTATTCTTCTGGTTTGTCTTGTGGCTGCCTGCAAGAAGATGATTTTCAAGGTTGTAATGGTATACTGTACATACTTAGATATTAAATATACTTAGATCTTTGAAATTCTTCTAATACCCGGAGTTCGCAGTCCACTTCAATAATAGTTTTTAATACACGGAATAATATCATCATGGGCAGGTCAGGATGGATAAAGATTGCACTGAGATTTATTCGGGGCGTTCCAAGATCATGACCATCTTGTGACCTTGGGACCTGAGTAGAGTGGCTGTTTATTTCTATTCAGCTCCTTGATTGCCATATGGATCAACATTTGGGAACTAGGAATGAAGCACTCTCACTCAACCTCCCACTGAGATCTGAAGCCAATCTCAGGATTCGTTCTGCTCGTGAATCAGTCAACGTGAGGCAGCAGGGTACATGTGGATTTTACTGTGGGTTTACTCATCTTAAAGAGATGCAGTCTACCGAGGTAACAGATGATGCACACACCACACTCGGTCTATATCATCGAGTCAAGGAGTCAGCCTCATCCAGTCTGAGAGATACCGAACCTGAGAGTTGTCAAACACTGCGATGGGTTCCAGCCTTCGGTGTAACTTCATGATGAGGTAACAGTGCAGGATCTAATTTGATTTCATGCAATGGTTTTTGGTTAATTGGGCCATCGGTAAATCAGGGTCTCTGCTTATTTGACCAACTCTTAAACAACAAAAACTAATCAAGAAAATAGTCAGGGTTCCCTTCGTTTATTTGGGATGTTTAATTGGGCAGGAGACTTGTCAAGCAGTTTCTAACTAGCGTGGACCTGTGTGGCCATTAGCCACTATACTGTGCTTCGAGCAGGCAGCATTTAACTAATGTCAGTTGTGTGTGCTTGCGTTAAAAAAGCAGTGACTTTTACCATTGCTAGTTGGTGAGAAATAAGTAGTAAGACAATTCGGAACCGTTTTGCTCACCGTGGTTGCAAGCATTCAGGCTTGTAAGTTCTGAAAACGGTTGGGGGTGAAAATGAAACAATTTTACTACTTCAATAAGTTTGGAACAATGAAGAATTTGAAGGTATTAACAATCACCATAAATGTTGCAATGAAAATGAAGATTTGAAGGATGCAACCATCGAGAATATTGTACGAAGGCAGTTCATTATCTACACTAGGTGTATGTGCAGATTTTGTTAATTTACTGTCAATCAAAAGAACATGGTGCGTAACTTTTCATTGATAACTGTTAGGAACTAAAACACAGTTTTACAGTACTGTAGTAGTATTGATAGTGTTCTCATTTTTCCTGTATTTCATTCAAGTACATAATTAGTTATTCAGTTTGTCTTTTTCATATCTTTTTAACTATTTCTATGAAACTTTGGCTAATTGGGGCAACCATGTAATGGGGCCAAAATGTTCTGTGTCCCAATTAACTGGAATCCACTGTATTTAACTGATGTAGTACATCCAGGAACCTTTGCAGAGATGGAGGAATAGAACAGGGTTTAAAGATTAAAGATTAGATTATTTATCACATGTAAGTCGATGCATTCAGTGTAATGCATCAATTGTGTCAATGCCAACACAATCCGAAGGACATGCTGAGGGCAGCCCACAAGAGCTGCCATGCTCCTGGCACAAGTTGGCACATCCATAAATGACTAACACTAACCTATATGTCTTTGGAATTAGTAATGTAGTTGTGATGTTACGTTGAGGTTGTATGGGATGTTGGCGAGGCCTAATTTGGAGTATTGTGTGCTGTTCTTCAAGATATCAATAAGAATAAAGGAGTATAGTGAAAGTTTACAAGGATGTTGCTGGTTCTTGAGGATCTGAGTTACAGGGAAAGATTGAATAGGCTTGGACTTTATTCCCAAGAATGTAGAAGATTGAGGGGAGATTCGATAGAGGTATAGATTGAATAAGTGCAAGCTGGCTCTTTGCACTGTGGGTGAGTGACAATAATATTACGTTTTGTAACTCCAAAATATAAAACTAATCAAAGGAAAAACACAGGGAGCTGGGGATAAAGGTGTGTACTTCATTTTTTTACTGTAGTGAGAGATGCACTTATGATGTGGTGACATAATGATGTAAGCCATTCACATACTTTTACATATGACACCTAATGAATTAATTTAACAATAATGACTTCTTAATCAAACAATTTATTTGTTTTATTACACAATTGTTACAGAAATATTAAATACCTAACAACCAGAACCAGAGCTCAGAGATTAAGGATGCAAGGTGAACTGTTTAAGGAGAACATGAGGGAGAATTTCTTCCCTCAGAGGGTGGTGAGAGTGAGGAATGAGTTGTCAGCTGAAGTGGTGGGTTCAATTTCATCAATTAAGAGAAGTTTGAATAGGTACATGAATGGGAGGGGTATGGAGGGCTTTGATCTGGGTGCAGGTTGGTGGAATTAAGCAGAATAATAGACTAAATGGGTTGAAGGTCCTATTTCTGTGCTGTAGTGACCAATGACTCCATGACTCTATATGCTGGGGAGAGCCAACAACTATTGCCCTGCTTCCAGTCCCATGCCAATATAACATGCCCACACTCAGTAACTCTTCTTAATTTGGGAGGAAATTGGCACATCCAGGGAAACGCACAAGGTCACTGGGAAAACATACAATCCCTTCTTACTGACAGCGGTGGGAATCGAACCCTGAGCTTACAGCTGGTGCTGTAAGGGTCACGCTAACCTTTCACAGACAAGAACGTCATCACTAATGAGTCCATCGAAGCGAAAGGGAAACATTACATGATTTATTTCAGTCAAAAGTAACTAATTCACACCTTTGTATCGAACTACTGGCATTCCAAAACAATCTATTGACACATTTCAACTCAGGACACTTTTAAATGCCATCTCAAAACCGATTTATTTAACCTTGCTTTTAACTAACATCTGTTTGTCTTTTATTTTCATGTTTATTTTTATTTCAATTTCTATTTCATTTTTAATTTCTTATTTTCATATTTGTATGTTAATCACTTTGTAAATCACTTTGAACTATGGTGTCTGAATGAAAAGTGCTCTATAAATAAAGTTATTATTATTATTATTAAGTTAAGGCATCACTCTAGCAAGCATTACAGTCTACTATGTTGATGCTAATTACCAAGTACCCATTCCTTTTCCCAGCTCCTTGCCGGAATAGGTTGGAGGAGCAACACTTCATAGTCTTAGCGAATCCCATCCTGGGCTCCACGGATTCCTTGCTTAACAGCATTGGTCTAGGTGGTCTCCAATCTGATGGAATGAGCACTAGGGCCAGATGGTCTGCATCCCAGAGTGCTTAAGGAAGTAGCCCAAGAAATAGTGGATGCATTAGTGATAATTTTTCAAAACTCTTTAGATTCTGGACTAGTTCCTGAGGATTGGAGGGTGGCTAATGTAACCCCACTTTTTAAAATAGGAAGGAGAGAGAAACCGGGGAATTATAGACCGGTTAGCCGCACATCGGTGGTGGGGAAAATGCTAGAGTCAGTTATCAAAGATGTAATAACAGCACATTTGGAAAGCAGTGAAATCATCGGACAAAGTCAGCATGGATTTGTGAAAGGAAAATCATGTCTGACGAATCTCATAGAATTTTTTGAGGATGTAATTAGCAGAGTGGATAGGGGAGAACCAGAGGATGTGGTATATTTGGATTTTCAAAAGGCTTTTGACAAGGTCCCACACAGGAGATTAGCGTGCAAACTTAAAGCACACGGTATTGGGGGTAAGGTATTGATGTGGATAGAGAATTGGTTAGCAGACAGGAAGCAAAGAGTGGGAATAAACGGGACCTTTTCAGAATGGCAGGCAGTGACTAGTGGGGTACCACAAGGCTCAGTGCTGGGACCCCAGTTGTTTACTATATATATTAATGACTTAGATGAGGGAATTAAATGCAGCATCTCCAAGTTTGCAGATGACACGAAGCTGGGTGGCAGTGTTAGCTGTGAGGAGGATGCTAAGAGGATGCAGGGTGATTTGGATAGGTTAGGTGAGTGGGCAAATTCATGGCAGATACCATTTAATGTGAATAAATGTGAGGTTATCCACTTTGGTGGCAAAAAACAGGAAAACAGATTATTATCTGAATGGTGGCCGATTAGGAAAAGGGGAGGTGCAACGAGACCTGGGTGTCATTATACACCAGTCATTGAAAGTGGGCATGCAGGTACAGCAGGCGGTGAAAAAGACAAATGGTATGCTGGCCTTCATAGCAAGAGGATTCGAGTACAGGAGCAGGGAGGTACTACTGCAGTTGTACAAGGCCTTGGTGAGACCACACCTGGAGTATTGTGTGCAGTTTTGGTCCCCTAATCTGAGGAAAGACATTCTTGCCATAGAGGGAGTACAAAGAAGGTTCACCAGATTGATTCCTGGGATGGCAAGACTTTCATATGATGAAAGACTGGATCGACTGGGCTTATACTCACTGGAATTTAGAAGATTGAGGGGGGATCTTATTGAAACATATAAAATTCTAAAGGGATTGGACAGGCTAGATGCAGGAAGATTGTTCCCGATGTGGGAGAAGTCCAGAACGAGGGGTCACAGTTTAAGGGTAAAGGGGAAGCCTTTTAGGACCGAGATTAGGAAAAACTTCTTCACACAGAGAGTGGTGAATCTGTGGAATTCTCTGCCACAGGAAACAGTCGAGGCCGGTTCATTGGCTATATTTAAGAGGGAGTTTGATATGGCCCTTGTGGCTATGGGGGTCAGGGGGTATGGAGACAAGGCAGGTACAGGGTTCTGAGTTGGATGATCAGCCATGATCATACTGAATGGCGGTGCAGGCTCGAAGGGCCGAATGGCCTACTCCTGCACCTATTTTCTATGTTTCTATGTTTCTAATTTCTCTAACTTATAGGTTCCATCCCCACTAACTTGTTTCCCCATTCTAGTGATCCACATCATCATCATCATCATCATCATCAGGTGCCGTGCCCAGTTTGAACTTTGACTGCCATGGCCCACACACTCCTGTTTCAGGTCAAGTGGATCAATACATTGGTACTCATTTCCAATTCTCTGGCTGCTGTCTCCATGATCATTTGTCTTTGCCTTCCACTTGCTTTCTTCCCTTCAACCTTTCCCATAATTACCGTGCATTCTAACTCCTCTTTCCGAATCACATGTCCAATGAAGTTACGTTGCCTTTTCATAATCTCATACATTATTTCTCTTTTTGTGTTTGCTCTGTTCATGACATCCTCGTTAGATATTCATTTTGTCCATGATATTCTTTGCATCCTCCTCAAAAACTACATCTCTGTTGCTACAATTTGATTCCTCATGTTACTAGATATTGTCCAACATCCTGAGTCATACAACATAACTGGATAAACGTAACATTTCAGTACTCTGAGGCAGGTTGTCATGACTAGTTTAGTATTGGTCAGTATACTCTTCATTCTCGTAAAGGTGTCTTTTACAATCCCTATTCTTCTTTTGATATCCAAGTCGCACCTGCCATCTGATGTCACCCGGCTTCCTAAGTAGCAAAAGTTCTTTACTTGTTTTATGTCTTTCCTGTTTATTCTCAGCCTGCAGATAGGATTCTCCTTCATTTTGGATATCACCATACGTTGTCTTTTTGCAGTTGATAGATAGACCCCTCTTTGCACTTTCTTCAACAATTATATCAATTAAGTTTTGTAGTTCTTCCTCCGTACTTGCTATTAACACAGTGTCATCTGTATATCTGAAATTATTGATGTTTTCACTGCCAACTTTGATTCCCAAGATGTCTCTTATTTTTTGTAATATTGTTTCACTGTACACATTAAATAAATCAGGGGAGAAAACACACCCTTGTCTAACGCCTCTCTTGATTTCGTAAACTGACTCACTTCTCCATCTGTTCTTACAGCAGCAGTTTGTTCCCAGTACAGATTTCTGATTGGGTGGAGGTCTTTCGAATCTTGATCTAGAGTTTTCTGTAATATTTCAAATAACTTATTGGGCTTCACCTTATCAAATGCTTTTGTGTAGTCAATAAAACAAACAAACAAATCTTTTTGCACTTGAATGGCTTGTTTTGATAGTATCTTTAACATCAATATTGTGTTTCTTGTACCTTTGTCTTGTACCTTCGTTATTCTGAAGTGAAGTGGATGATGATAAATTGAAAAGTTTGAGTCAGAGACAAAGGAGAGGTATGGTGAGGGGTAGTAGCATCGGGAATTCTTTCCCAAAATTAGAGAAATCGATGTTTGTGGCATCAGATTGGATCCATCCAGACAGACTATGAGGTGTTTCTCCTCCACCCTGCACCTGGACAGATCCCTCCATACCATTCCCATTCTCGTACCGATCCAAATGTCTCTTAAAAGTTGAAATCAAACCCGCATCCACCACTCCCGCTGGCATCTCATTCCACACTTGCATCCCACTCTGAGTGAAGAAGTTCCACCTTCCGGTTGCCCTAAATATTTAACTTTTCACCCTTAACACATTCCTCTGGTTGTAGTCCCACACAACCTCAGTGGAAAAAGCCTGCTTGAATTTACCTGATCTATAACATTCAATTTTGTATACCTCTAGCATATCTCCCCTCATTCTCCACACTCCAGGAGATAAAGTCCTAAACTATTCAACCTTTCCCTTTAACTCAACTCCTCAAGTCCTAGAAACATCCTTTTAAATTTTCTCTGCACTCTTTCAAACTTATTAATAACTTTTCTGTAGGTAGGTGACCAGAACTGCACACAGTACTCGAAATTGGCCCTCGCCATCATAGTCACAGAGTCATAGAAAAGTAGAGTACAGGAACAAGACCTATTGCCCAAAAATTCTGTACTGAACTATTGAAACTGCCTACTCACATTGACTCATACCAAGACCATTGCCCTGCAAACTCCTACCACCTATGTACCTATCCAAACTGATTAAACATTGAAATCAAGCTCCCATACCCCACTTGTGCTGGCAGCTCATTCCACACTCTCACAACCTTCTGAGTGAAGAAGTTTCCCCTCATGTTCCTCTTAAACTTTTCACTTTTCACCCTTAACCCATGACCTCTCGTTGTAGTCCCACCCAACCTCAGTGGAAAATCCTACTTGCATTTACCCCGTCTATATCTCTCATAATTTTCTATACCTCTATCAAATCTCCTCTCCATCTTCTATGTTCTAAGGAATAAACTCCTAACCTATTCAACCTTTCCTTATAACTCGGGTCCTCCAGACCCAGCAACATCCTTGTAAATTTTCTCTGTACTCTTTCAGCCTTGTTTACATCATTTCTGTAGGTAGGTGTCCAAACCTGGATGCAATACTCATAGTCATAGTCATAGTCATACTTTATTGATCCCGGGGGAAATTGGTTTTTGTTACATTTGTTCCATAAATAATAAATAGTAATAGAACCATAAATAGTTAAATAGTAATATGTAAATTATGCCAGTAAATTATGAAATAAGTCCAGGACCAGCCTATTGGCTCAGGGTGTCTGACCCTCCAAGGGAGGAGTTGTAAAATTTGATGGCCGCAGTCAGGAATTACTTCCTATGACGCTCAGCGCTGCATCTCGGTGGAATGAGTCTCTGGTTGAATGTACTCCTGCACCCACCCAGTACATTATGTAGTGACCAAGATGGCATGCAACTTGGACAGCATCCTCTTTTCAGACACCACCGTGAGAGAGTCTAGTTCCATCCCCACAACATCACTGGCCTTACGAATGAGTTTGTTGATTCTGCTGGTGTCTGCCACCCTCAGCCTGCTGCCCCAGCACACAACAGCAAACATGATAGCACTGACCACCACAGACCACAATGGTGAGCTCCACATTAGAGCTCACCATTGTCTTATACAACTTCAATATAACATCACATCTCCTGTATTTAGTACTTAGATTTATGAAGGCCATTGTGTCAAATGCTTTATTTATGACTCTATCTACCTGTGATGCAATTTTCAAGGAATTATGGATCTGTATTTTCAGATCCTTTCACTCTACTATGCTCCTCAGTGCCCTACTGTTCCCTGTGTAAGGTCTACCCTGGTTGCTCCTAACAAAGTACAACATCTCACATTTGTCTGCATTAAATTCCATTTGCCATTTTTCAGCCCATTTTTCCATCTGGCCCAAATCCCTCTGCAAGCAATGATAGTCTTCCTCACTGTCCAGTCTTGGTGTCATCCACAAATCTGCTGATCCTGTTAACCGCATTATCACCCAAGTTATTGATATAGATGACAAACAACAATGGCCCCAGCACCAACACCTGCAGCACTCCACTAATCACAAGCATCCAGTCAGAGAGACATCCATCTACTACCACCCTTTGGTTTCTCCCACGAAGCCAATGGTTGTATATGTAGCCTGGTGACACAACAATGCTATTAATAACAACACTGAAGACAGGATCTAAGGTTCATGGTTCTTTACTGGCAGAAACCGAACTCGGCACATACGCACAGATCAATACGTGCCCAAAAGCGCATGCCTAATATGGCCTAATAGCACATTCAATGACGTGTTACTAAAACATAAAGCAATCCCTTATTATACTGTAGGCTATATGGTACACTCCTCCCCTTTTATTTTAATAGTGTATCAACTGTTTTTTTTTTACTGGGTCACTATACTAAACAAATATGTTTCCCTTAATATACAAACACCTATCATTTGTTTACTTAGTAACTTAATAATATCAAATCATAACAAAGTAACACAATAATATCAAATTATAACAAGCCCCTTTTTTTCTTTTGGTTTTTTAAAACTTTTTTTTTACTTTTTTTACTTTTGGTCTAAGACCCATTTATAACTCAAGTCTCTGGGGGGGGGGGGCGTCTTTTCTGCCTCTCCGGGTAACGTCTGTCAATAAACTTGTCTGTTTTAATACAGATTTCCATATAAAAGTCATGAAAAGTTGACCTCTGAGTATTGGGAGTTAAGAAGATGTGCGCTTCCAACTTGCTAAGAGTTCTATGCAGCAGATTGCCTTCGTATAATGAAGATTTCTCTGTGCAGCCTTTCTAGATACAGTATATACACATCTTTGTGCTATCACTTGTCTTCCTTACCCATATCTCATTTGTTCCAACTGAGCTAATTACACAGCCAACCTTCGTATTCTCCTTTGATTCCAAACAGATAGCCTGACCTTTATGATACATCTCTTATCATAATACAACTTTCCATCTTCTATTCATGCTTTGTATCTTTGTTCTGGTGATTCAGCAGGAGTTCTGGGAAGATGCTCAGGAAGAGATAGAGATGCTGGTCTTTTTGGATATTTAAGCTTATTGAGTGATCGCAGATCTTCCATTATCTGTTCATCTGTTAACAAGTAATTTAACCGCGCAGATGCAGGTTTTCGTCTTTAGTCTGTAATTGGAACAGGGTCATTAGGTCTCCTCCTTAGTTTCCTAGTCATCATTGGCTTTACCTCCATGGAATCTCCTGTGAATTCCATTGTTAGCCTCTCATTCTCAATCATCTTTTTTCTTTTCTTCTCATTCAATCTTTTTATCTTTAAATTCCTTCACTGCTGCTTTCTTCTCTTTAGTATAATTCCTTTCCACTTGTTCTGTCTCCAGTTGCAGAAAAGCTCTGCATTTCGTATTCTTTCCTTGTATTGTTGACCTGGTTTCTTCATCCTTTACTGATACTCCTGCAAAGTGCCTTCCTGTAACTGCTGTAGCTGTCTTTTGAGAGATGTCAATTACTCCTGGTACATCTGCTCTTTTACTTCCAGGTAGTATTCCTCATCCTGCTTACTGGCAATATCTGTCTCACTTGCATCCTCTGTATCTTCATCCAAATTGCGGCCACAGATACTGCATTCATCCTCATCGTCGACGCTATCTAGATCCTCCTCCTCGTCGTAATAGTTGATAATGGGTGAGAGGAGAGCTGCGGACATCTTCCCCGCCGAGCTTCCCTCCTTCATTAACACATCTAGTGCCTTGATGGTGTGCCAATCCAACTGGATTTTCCTGAGCCATTCATGTCCCAGCAATGGTGGTCCTCCATTTTCAGTAGATAGAGGTTCAGCTGCTGTGTTTTGTCTCCGTAGGTCACTGTCACTTTAATTTTACCTTTGGGATGCACTTTCTGTCCTGTGTAAGTCTTTAGCAGTAGTTTAGTTCATTTCAGAGGTATGCGAGAAAACAGTCATTTGTAGTCGTGTACAGAGATCACTGTTAAAGCTGAGCCTGTGTCCAACTCCATTTTCAGTCTCACGCCTGCCACTTGTGGAGTGATCCATATTACTCTTTGATCATCTGTCTCTTTCACGCTGTGAAGTTGCAGACAAGACAATTCACTTTCTTCTGAGTCATTTTCATCAGAACCTCTTTCTTCCATTTTGTGTACATTGTTGTGTTTTCCTTTCTGGGGTTTCTTGTTTCTCTGTATTTTGTCCTTTTTTTGCTGTTTACTAGCTTTGCATACTCTGCCAATGTGGCCCTGTTTGCCTCAGTTTCTGTGTTCTTTGTCTTTAAACCAATAGTCACCAGGGTCATGTGACATGTTCCCACAATGGTAACATTTCTTTCCTTCATTTCTATTCAGTGTAATTTTATTCGTAGCATATTCCAGAGATACTTGTTGTATCTCTGAAGCGACCCATGCTACAGTTTCCTTTGATATTGCAATGTTCAGCACTTTCTCGAGTGTAAGCTCTTTTTCACCCAGGAGCTCCTTCTGTGCGGTTTCACAGTGCATGCCACACACTAACCTGTCCCTCAATGCATCTGACAGACCAGCTCCAAATTGACAATGTTCTGATAATTTGCACAATTCAGCACATTATTCAGAAATGCTTTCATTTTTGCTCTGATTCGGTTTGTAAAATTTAAATCTTTCAGCAATGACCAGTGGTTTGGGGTTTAAATGCTGTTGGAGAAAGTCTACTATTTGGTTGGAACGTTTTGTCGCTGGCTTTTCAGGAGTTAACAAACTCCATAGCAGGCCGTATGTTTTTGCTCCTATAATACTGAGTAAGACATTGGCTTTCTTTTCATCCTTAACACTGTTATCCTCACAATATAACTCCACTCTTTCAATGTAAGTTGCCCAGTTTTCAATACCACTATCAAATGCTGTTATCGTTCCAATCATCGCCATCGCCAGATATCGTTAATTTAGCCCCATTTTCCCCTTGTTTTCTTTTTTTTGACTCACATGTCCTTTTTGCTCGCGCCACGAGTGCACTCCATCTGGATGTGTGTGTTGCTCCTTTTTGTCTCCCTTCTGGGGCAGGCAGACCCTCAGCCCCTAGGGGTCAATGCCGGCTGTGGTCTCGGCTGGACGTGCTGCGGCTCCGACTGTGTCTCTTGGTCTCCCAACGTTCCCGACCCTGGCTATGCTCCCGCTTCCTTTCAGAGTCGCGGCCTCGCTCTGCCTCCTTCTCCCGCTCCTTGGTTCATTCCCTGCGCTCTCCCTCTGAGTGTCGTTATCAACTAAAACACGGTGTTCCGATAAGATGTAGGTTCATTAACCTTGTCACCAATTTGTTGTGTATGTGGCCTGGTTACACAACAATGCTATTAATAAAAACACTGGAGACAGGAGCTAAGGTTCATAGTTCTTTACTGGCAGAAACCGAACTCAGCACACACATACAGATCAATACGCACCCAATAGCGCAGGCTCAATATGCGCCTAATAGCGTATTCAATGATGTGTTACTAAAACATAAAGTAGTCCCTTATTATACTGTAGGCTATACGGTGCACCAATGCCTAATCCAATTTAGTACCTCATCCTGAACCTGAATGCCGAGCAACTGAACCTTCTTGACCAAAATCCCTTGCTAAAGTCCATGAAGACAACGTCCACTGCCTTGCCTTCATCCACTTTCCTAGCAGCTTCCTCAAAAACTCTTCAAGTTTGATTAGTCATGACCTACCACGCACAAAGCCATGCTGACTATCCTTAATCCGACCATGTCTATACAAATAATAATATATATAGTCCCTCAGAATACCTTCCAATAATTTTCCCACTACTGATGTCAGACTCACCGGCCTATAATTTCCTGGTTCATTTTTAGAGCCTTTGTCAACCTGCAGAACAACATTGCTATCCTCCAATTCTCCAGTACCTCACCTATCACTAATGATAATTTAAATATCTCTGCTAGGGACCTGGCAATTTCTGCACTTGCCTCCTGTAGGGTTTGAGGGAACACTTGTCAGACCCTGAGGATTTATATGCCCTAATTTGTCTCAGGACTGCAAACACCTCCTCCTCTGTAATCTGGATAGGGTCCATGAAGTTGGTGCTGCTTTGCCTCACTTTTATAGACTCTGTATCTGTCTCCCAAGCAAATACAGATGTAAAAAATCGTTTTAAGATCTCCCCCACCTCTTTTGACTCAACACATGGATTGCCAATCTGATCTTCCAGAGGACCAATTTTGTCCCTTGAAATTGTTTTGCTCTTAACATATCAGTAGAATTCCTTAAGATTCTCCTTCACCTTGTCTGCTAGGGCTTTCTCAAGCCTTCTTTTAGCCCTCTTGATTTCTTTCTTAGGTGTTCTCTTGCATTTCTTGGACTCCATAAGCACCTCATTTGTTCCTACCTGCCTGTACCTGCAATGCATGTCATTTTTTTTCTTAACCAGGGCCTCAATATCTCTTGTAAACCAAGGTTCCCTAAACTTGTCATCTTTTTCTTTTATTCTGACAGGCATATACAAGTTTTGTACTCTCAAAATTTCACTTTTGAAGGCCTCCCACTTACCAAGTACATCTTTGCCAGAAAGCAGCCTGTCCCAATCTACACTTGCCAGATCCTTTCTGATACCATCAAAACTGGCCTTTCTGCAATTTACAGTCTCAACCCTGGGACCAGACCTATCTTTTTGCATATTTACTTTGAAACGAATGGCATTGTGATCACTAGATACAAAGTGTTCCCCTACACAAACTTCTGTCACCTGCCCTGTCTCATTCCCTAATAGCAGTTCAAGTATCGCACACTCCATTGTTGGAACTTTTATGTACTGATTGAGGAAACTTTCCTGAACACATTTGACAAACCCTACCATCTAATCTTTTCACAGTATGGGAGTCCCAGTCGTTATGTGGAAAGTTAAAATTGCCTGTGAGCAACCTTATGTTTCTTTCACCAGTTTGTGATCTTTCTACACATTTGTTCCTCTAAGTCCCTAGGACTGCTGGTTGCTCTGTAATAAGCCCTATTAACGCAGTCATACCTTTCCTATTCTTAATTCCACCCATAATGCCCCATTAGATGACTTCTGTCGTCTGTCGTGACTGAGCACTACTGTGACATTTTCCCTGACAAGTAATGCCTCCCCTCCTCCTTTAATCCCTCCCACTTTGTCACGTCTAAAAATATGGAACCCCGGAATGTGCACCCGCCAGCCCTGCCCCTCCTGCAACCAAGCCTCACTAATGGCTACACCATCATAGTTCCAGGTGTTGATTCGTGCCCTGAGCTCATCCGCCTTTCCTACGATACTTCTTGCACTGAAATATACGCAGCTCAAGACACTAATCGCACCATGCCCAACCTTTTGATTCCCAACGCTGTCTGAGGCCTTACCAACGTCTACCTCCACAGCCTCTCCATTAGCTGCTTTGACACTCTGGTTCTACCGTGCAGCACTTGCAAACCTTCCTGCTAGGATATTAGCCCCCTCCAGTTTAGGTGCAAACTGTCTCTTCCCTGCAAGAGAGATGTTGATAGGTTCTTGACTATTAATGGTGTCAAGGGAGAAAGCAGGAGAATGTGGTTGAGAGGGAAAATAAATCAGCTATGATGGGCAGAATGGCTGATTTTTACTCCTATGCCTTATGGTCTCCCTCTGAACATGTGAAAAGTAAAAGACGGAGGAAGAACTGTAGGGAACCTCGGGGAATGGAGAGTCAGGTAAGGAAAAGACCAAGCAACTGTCCAGTCAGGCCTCACCTGGAGCATTGCATTCAGATCTGGTTGCCCCATTACAGGAAGGATGTTGAGGCTTTGCAGAGGGTGCAGAGGAGATTTACCAGGATAATCACCAGAGGCTGGTCAAACTTGGGTTATTTCCCCTGGAGCGGTAGAGGTTGAGTTGAGATCTGATAGGGGTATAAAAGATTATAAGAGGCATAGATAGAGTGGAGCAACAGTTTATTTTTCCAAGGGTAGAAATGCCTAATACCGGTGGGGATGGCGGTGGTGGTGGGGGGGGTAAGTTCAAAGGAGATATGGGGGGAATGTTTTTACACAGAGAGTGGTAGGTGCCTGGGGTGGTGAGGGACAGATACATTAGAAGGATATGGACATTGTGTTTGCAGAAGGGATCGGTTTAGATGGCCATTTGGTTACTAATTTAATTGGTTTGGCACAACATTGTAGGCCGAAGGGCCCGTTCCTAAGCTGCACTGTTCTATGTTCTACCTGACCAAGACAAAACTTAGAGGAAATTTGCCCACTGAGATCATGTTCCTAGCTGGAGAAGTAGTACCCTTGGCTCACTGATATAACTCGTAAACAAAAGCGCTTCTCAAACCCGAACTGCACTGTGGGCCCAGCGAGCTCCCCCACCAAGGTTCAAGCGTATAAACTTCATGACTGTGAAGCGATTGTTTTGTTTAGTCTGTTACTGGATTATTTCCTCCAGGGATCCCAACGCTGAGATGCCTTTTACAAAACACCAGATGGAAACTATAAAGTAAATTTATGCGTTTCAAAGAGTGCTGATAATCTCCGCTTGTTTACAACAGAAACGGAGATGATGGTGTCTGTGAGAGACAAGGTCGCCACAATTCACAGCTCCCTTTGTAACTAAATGATTTCTGTAACTCCAGCCCACTTTCAAATCCCAATAGATTGGTAAAATTTCACATTGTGGTGCACCAGTCCGTGTTTGAGCACAAAAAAAATGTTTGATCCTTGAGTGAATTAGATTCCTTCATCACGATTTAATGATCTGTATATCGGCTGTGACTCAGCAAACGGTGTCCTTGCTTTAATCTAAATGGGTTCAAAGAGTTACAGAGTCATAGAGCCCCACTAGGCCCTTCAGCCCATCTAGTTCATACTGATCTATCATTCTGCCCACTCCCATTGACCTGCACCTGGACTATACCCTTTCATATCACCACCCCCTACCCAAGCTTCTCTTAAATGTTACAATTGAACTCACATCGACCAGTTGCACTGGCAGCTCGTTGCACACTCACACCACCATCTGAGTGAAGATGTTCCCCCTCAGATTCCCCTTAAACATCCTTAGCCCACGAACTTCAGTTCTAGTTTCACCCAACCTCTGTGGAAAAAGCCAGCTTGCATTTATCCTATCTATCTATCATCATCATTATGTTCCGTGTCGTGCGACGTGGACGATGGTGGTCTTTCCGTGATGGTTCTTGGAAAGGTTTTCTACCATAACCAACTGCTCATATGACCATCCACCACCTGGTTCCCATGGTTTCACATGACCCTGATCGGGGCGGCGGGGGGGAGCCTAAACAGGAGCTACACTTTGCCCAAGGGTGACCTGCAGTGGAAGAAAGCAGTGCCTTACACCTCCTGTGGTAGAGCCGTATCTTCAAGCCACCACCCAACCCTATTTACACCCCTCATAGAGCTAGAAAAGATGGCTCCAGAGGTTTTTGCAGACCTAGGTGACTTCTTCCAGTTCGTCAGTGAAACCGTTTCTTCTTCTTCTTTTCTCATGTCTTTTTTCTGCTTTCCAGCTGGCTGGGGTCCTGTCAGAGTCCATGGTCTACAGCCGCAGCTCAGACTACAGTTCTCCATGAGTAGTGGGTTCTTGTTCTCTGATGTCTGGTCTGAACTTCTTGACCACGTTTATCACTATCTCCCCCCCACCCTCACACACACACACACACACACACACACACACACACACAGCCCTCTCTTTCTTCCTCTATCTCTCCCTCTTCTCTCTGTCTCCCTCTCTCTCTCACTCCCCTCTCTCCTTCTATCTCTCCCTCTCTCTCTCTCACATTCCCCTCTCTCTTCCTCTATCTCTCCCTCACTCTCTCACTCTCTTATTCACTATCTCTCACACCCTCTCTCTCTCTCTCTTGCTCTTTCTTACTCCTTTTCATGCTCTCTCACATGCTCTCTCACTCGCTCTCATTTGTTCTCTCTCTCTCACTCCCTCTCTTTCTCTCTTTCTCTCTCTCTCTCTCTCCTCTCAATCCCCTGCTCCCCCTCTCTTCCCTCATTTAAAAAGGACTGCAGTATTTGCCGGCACCTACCCCTCAGACGCCACCACCCAAACCTTCTTCCCGCACCGCCAATGTCTGAGGAAGATTTGAAAATTGTGACCGCAGTTTAGTTTCAGTTTTTTCCCTCATACTCTTGTGATTTGGGATGCTTCATACTGGAGTGGCCAACCTTTCTACTTTAAATGCATAGTTTTATCTATTTTTATTTCACACAATGTCACTATATCCTCTTTTATTTCTGCATTGGGAGTGAAGTTCTCTGAGGCCTGTCATGCAAAGTGCTTATTTAGTATCTCATCCACACCCATTCCCTCCTCAAAATAATTTCCTTTTTGGGTCCTTAACCAACCTCTCCCATCCTTGGAAAATCCTTTAACTATTTTTATGTTTATTAAAGTCTTTTGGGTGCCTTTTCATGTTACCCACTCATCTATTTTTTCTTTCCCTCCCTCTGCCCCTCCTGCACTGGAATTTAAACAAGGTTGCTTTCGGTGGGATACTCTGCACAGTTGTATATTGTATGGGAAAACTCCATACTTGGAGGGGCGGAGGAATGTTTCTGTTGTCATCCCAGGTTCTGATCCCAGAATCGGCATTATTATCACTGACAGATGTCGTGAAATGTCTTGATGTGTGGCAGCAGTACATTGTGATGCATAAAATATACCATTAATTACAGTATACACTCCTGCACCCAATAAAATAGCCACTAAGGGCATCAAAGGGCATGGGGTGAAGGCATCAAAGGGCACGGGGTGAAGGCATCAAAGGGCATGGGGTGAAGGCATCAAAGGGCACGGGGTGAAGGCATCAAAGGGCACGGGGTGAAGGCATCAAAGGGCATGGGGTGAAGGCATCAAAGGGCATGGGGTGAAGGCATCAAAGGGCACGGGGTGAAGGCAGGCGAGTGGGGATAACTGCAAGAATTGGATTAGCCCATGATTGAATGGCGGAGCAGACTTGATGGGCTGAATGGCCTACTTCTGCTCCTTTATCTTATGGTCTTATGGCCTTATATCTGTAGGCACAAGGTGTTGTGTGCTCAGAGATGCTCTTCTGCAAACCACTGTTGTAATGCATGGTAATTTGAGACCATATGACACAGGAGCAGAATTAGGCCATTCAGCCCATTGAGTCTGTTCCAATATTCCATCATAAGACTAAAAGATAGAGGAGCAGAATCTGACCATGAGTCCACTCCTCCTTTTCACTTTCCCTCTCAGCCCCAGTCTCCTGCCTTCTCCCTGTATCCGCTCATGCCCTGACTAGTCAAGAATCTATCAAACTCTGCCTTAAATATACATAAAGACTTGGCCTCCACAACTGCCTGTGACAAAGAATTCCACAGATTCACCACTCTCTGGCTAAAAAAAATTCATAGAAAACATAGAAACATAGAAAACTTCCAGCACAATACAGGCCCTTTGGCCCACAATGCTGTGCCAAACATGTCCTTAACTTAGGAATTACCTTGTGTTACCCATAGCCCTCTATTTTTCTAAGCATCGTGTACCTATCCAAGAATCTCTTAAAAGACCCTATCATATTCGACTCCACCACTGTCGCCAGCAGCCCGTTCCACACACTCACCACTCTCTGCACAAAAATTTGTCTCTGACATCTCCTCTGTACCTACTTCCAAGCACCTTAAAGCTGTGCCCTCTCGTGCTGGCCATTTCAGCCCTGGGAAAAAGCCTCTGACTATCCACATGATCAATGCCTCGCATCATCTTATACACCTCTATCAAGTCACCTCTCATCCTCCGTTGCCCCAAGGAGAAAAGGCCAAGTTCACTCAACCTCAACCAATTCCTTCTCATCTCCATTCTAAAAGGATGCCCATTTATTCTGAGGCTGCGTCCTCTGGTCTTCGACTCTCCCACCATGGGAAACGTCTTCTCAAATCCACTCTATCAAGGCCTTTCATCATTCGATAGGTTTCAATAAGGTCACCCTTCATTCTTCTGAATTGTAATGCATACAAGCTCAGAGCTATCAAATGACAAACCATTCAATGCAGGAATCTTTTTCGTAAACCTCCTTTGAATCCTGTCCAGCTTCAGCACATCCTTTCTGAAATAGGGGGCCCAAATTGCCCACAATATTCCAAGTGATGTCTCACTAGTGTTTTATAAAGCCTCAACCTTACATCCTTGCTTTTATATTCTAGTCCTCTTGAAATTAATGCTAACATCACATTTGCCCTCCTCAGTTTCTCTACTTCCTCCTTCCACCTATCTTCATATGGTCCACAAACTTTGCCAGAAAGTTATCTATTCCATTATCCAAGTCATTGACATGTAATGTAAAAAGAACCAGTCTCAATACAAACCCCGGTGGGACACCACTAGTTACTGACAGCCAGCCAGAAAAGGCTCTCCTTATTCCCACTTTTTGCCTCTTGCTGACCAGCCAATGCTCTATCTGCACTAGTGTCTTTCCCATAATACCATGGACTCTTAACTTGTTAAGCAGTCTCATGTGTGCCACCTTGTTAAAGGCCTTCTGAAAATCCAGGTCCACAACATCCACTGACTCTCCTTAGTCTATCCTGCTTGGTACTTCCTCAAAGCATTACAACAGATTTGTCAGGCAAGACTTTCCCTTGAGGAAACCATGCTGACCGTCCTATTTTATCCTCGAAATTCTTAACAATTGACTCCAACATCTTTCCAATCACTGAGTTCAGACCCACTGGACTATAACTTCCTTTCTCCTGCCTCTCTCACTTCCTGAATGACATTTGTAATTTTCCATTCCTCCAGAACCATAACAAATCAATTGATTCTTGAAAGATCATTGATACTGCCTCCACAATCTCTTTAGCCACCTCTTTCGGAACCCTGGGGTGTAGTCCATCTGTTCCTTCAGATCCTTCTGTTTCCCAAGAACCTTCTCCCTAGTAATGACACATCAATCACTTCTGCCCAATCCGGAACTGGTGATATATTATCCCTCTCAATCCCATTCTCCTGCCCTCTCCCCATAACCTTTGACATCCTATCAACCCCCACTTCAAATTATACACAGTGACTTGGCCTCCACTCCTCAGAATGGAGGGCCAGTCATTTAGAACAGAGATGGGGAGGAACAGCTTTAGCCAGAGGGTAGTGAACATGTGGAGTTCATTTCAAGAAAACTGGAATATAACAGCAACAATATAGTGCTGAGGATTTTTATAAGGCATTGTTCAGGCAACTCTTGGAGTATTGTGAGCAGTTTTGGGCCCCTTATCCAAGAAAAGATGTGCTGACATGGAGCAGGTCTAGATATTGATTCTGGGACTGAAAGGGTTAATGTGTGGGGAGCTTTTGATAGCCCTGGGCCTGTGCTCAGCGGAGTTTATAAGAACAAGGGGGATCCGATTGAAACCTATTCACTATTGAAAGGTCTAAACTGCGTGGACGTGGAGAGGGTGTTTCCTATATTGGAGAACCAGAAGGCACAGCCTCAGAATAGAGGGACGTACATTTAGAACAGAGATGAGAAGGAATTTCTTAAGCCAGAGGATAGTTAATCAGAGGAACTCATTGCCACAGATGACTGTGGACACCAAGTTTTGCATATATTTAAAGTGGAGGCTAAGTTATTGAGTATATTTAAGCAGAGTATGATAGGCTCTTGATTAGTCAGGGTCCTCAAAGGTAACGGGGAGAAGGCAGGACAATTGGGTCGAGAGGGAAATAAACTGTGCTCACCTCAACTCTGCACTGATTCTACATCCAACAGACCCGTTTTCAAGATCTATACAACTCATGTTCTCAGTATTTATTGCGTTCGCATAGTTTGTCTTCTTTTGCCCATGATGGAATGGTGGAGCAGACTCAATGGGCCGAATGGCCTAATTCTGCTTCTATATCTTATGGTGAAAACAATGCTTCAGTCCTGAACAGCGAAGGAGCACTAGAAGAGTCTGAGAAATCTTCACACAAGTGGAGATCTGTGGAGAAGTGGGGACGCCACAGTACTGTAGCGGTTAGCACCGGTCATCTGAGTTCAGAGTTCAACCCTCCGTAAGGAGTCTCTGTGCATCGTCCCTGTGAAATGCATGGCTTTTCTCTCTAGGTTCTCCGGTTCCCTCCCACAATACAAAGACATATTGGGTAGGTGAGACGGTCACTGTACATTGCTCCGTGATTAGGTTAGGATTAAATCAGGGTCATCAGGGGTTGCTGGGGTAACATGGCTCAAACAGCCAAGAGGCCTATTCTGTGTTAAATTAAAGAACAGTCAACATTAGATATTTCACATTGCTACTCAAAATAAAACTTCAAACTCCTCTTAAGATGAGAGTCAGAATCAGGTTTACTATTTATTTATTTATTTATTGAGATACAGTGTGGAATAGGCCCTTCCGGCCCTTCGAGCCACGGCGCCCAGCAACCCCCAACTTAATCCCTCGACTAATCACGGAACAATTTACAATGGCCAATTAACCTATCAACCGGTACGTCTTTGGATTGTGGGAGGAAACCGGAGCACCCGGAGGAAACCCACGTGGTCACGGGGAGAACGTACAAACACCTTACAGGCTGTGGCAGGAATTGAACCCGGGTTGCCGGTACTGCAAAATGTTGTGCTCAGCACTAAGCTACCACGCAACCAAATTTCACTGCCATATGTTGTGAAATTTGTTATTTTGTGTCAACAGTACATTGAAATACCTTGTAATAAAAACTATAAATTACTGTAAGAAGTGTATAATAAAAAAATAAATTACACAAGAGAGGAAAACTAAATATTGAGGTAATGTACATGGGTTCATTGTCCATTCAGAAATCTGATGGCAGAGGAGAGGAAGCTAAAACATTGAGTGTGTGACTTCAGGCTTCTACTCCTCCTCCTTGACAACAACAATGAGAAGAGGGTACGTCCTGGGTGATGGGGGTTCTTAATGATGGCATCTTTTTTTTTGAAACATCTTGTTTTGAAGGAGTCCTCGATGCTGGGGAGGCTGGGGCTCATGATGGAGCCGGCTGAGTTTGCAGCTTTCCGCAGCTTTTTCCGATCCTACGCGGTGGCCCCTCCATACTGGATTGTGATGTAACCACTTAGAATGCTGCAGAAATTTCAGAGAGTCTTTGGAGTCCTTAAACTCCATAAACCACAGATAAGGGTGTCAGATTAGACAGACGTCCAAAACTTCCACCACAACATCTTTTCCTACAGGGCGTCTCTCTATGGCAGTAAACACTACCAGCTGTACTGTGTATCTGCTTTCAATGGACGAACCAGCCTATGACCACAAATCAAGGCAAAGGGATTGTCCTTCCAGCCTGAAAAGACTCAATTAACGAAAGGCAGGGTCTAGGGAGGGTGTGGGTAAAGGGTGAGGTGGATCAAGGCACGGCAGATTTGCAAAGCAGGTGACCACTGGCTCAGCCTCCCTGTCCAGTGTGCATGCAAGAGTCAGAAACAGCTTCCACACTCCCCCACCTCCATGCTCAAGGAATCAGGGAGAGATACAGCATGGAAACAGGCAATTCTGACATACACGCAGTGCCCACTTTATTATGTACACCTGCTTGCTAACGCAAATAGCTAATTAGCCGACCGTGTGGCAACAACTCAGTCCATGAAAGCATGCAGGCATGGTCAAGAGGTTCAGTTGGTGTTCAAATCAAACATCTATTTCAGAAACTACAGTTTACAGAGAAAATACAAAAAACAAACAAAAAAAAAATCCAGCCAGTGGCAATTCAGTGGGAGGAAATGCCTTGTTAATGAGAGAGGTCAGAGGAGAATGGCCAGACTGGTTCAAGCTGACAGGAAGGTGACAGGAACTCAAATGACCATGTGTTATAACAGTGGTGTGCAGAAGAGCATCTGTGAACATACAACACGTTGAACTCTGAAGTGGACGGGCTACAGCAGCAGAAGACCACGGACATACACTCAGTGGCCACTTTATTAGGTACAGGAGGTATCTATTAAAGTGGCCACTGAGTCTATGATGATATAAAAATACAAGCAAACAAAGGAAAGATTAAATTATGAGAAAATAACAATTTTACCTTCTGATCCCCCTCAACCATCAGGCTCTTGAACCAGAGGTGACAACTTCACTCAGCCTAACCATAAAAAAAGATGTTTACCAGAATGTTTCCAAACATGCACACTCACAAACACAGAAGAACACACACACAGTTCCACCTCCTATTGTTCCCTCGATGCTGACATTCTCAAACTCTGGTCAATGACTGAATCACCTTTCTTTCATACATAAAGCAATGAATCATCTGGCTGGTATGAGCATGAGTATGTTTTCATAACTATATGTTTGTGTCTGTGCCCTTTCCCATCAGTGCATTGCTCTTTGTTTGCATCATATTTAGCTTTCTAATGAAATCCATCAAATTCTACTCAATGCCAATTCCTCCCCTACTTTCCACAGATGTGTTATTTTCTAGAGAATCAGCAAAAAAATTATCTCTGCCTCTGCCCATCACCATATCAAAAATTGACCTGTTACAATTGTAACCCTTAAACACCAGAGATTCTGCAGATGCTGGAAATCCAAAGCTACACGGACAAGATGCTGGAGGAGCTCAGCATGTCGAGCAGCATCCATGGAGAAGAGTACACAGTCGACGTTTCGGGCTGAGACTTTTCTTTGCGACTGAAAAGGAATGGAGGAGACACTAGAATAAAAGAAGGAGGGAGGAAAAGGAGGATAGCTAGAAGGTGATAGGTGAAGCCAGGTGGGAAAGGTAAAGGGCTGAGGAGGATGGAATCTGATAAGAGAGGAGAGTGGTCCATGGAAGAAAAGGAAGGAGGAGGGACACTGGGAGGATTCGGGGGGGGGGGCGCTGATAGGCAAGTGAGGAGAAAAGGTAAGAGATCAGAGTAGGGAATAAAAGAGGGACTGGGGAGAAAAAATACCATAAGTCAAAGAAATTGATGTTCATGCCATTAGGTTGGAGTCTACCTAGATGGAATATGAGGTGTTGCTCCTCCACACTGAGAGTTGCCTCATCTTGGCAGAAGAGGTAGCCATGAATTGACATGTCGGAATGGGAATGGGGGACAGAAATTAGAATGGTTGGCCACTGGAAAATTCCGCTTTTGGTGGATGGAGCAGAGGAGCAGAGTTACAACTGTAATTCTGATACATTTTCAAGTTCTAATTAGGATGAGCTCTGACCATTGTGCCTGAATAATAATCCATTCTTCCATTCGATCTAGTTACACAGAATGGAAACAACCAATGCCGATTAATGGGAAATTCTACAAAAAGTCATGGATACAGCCGAGTCCATCACGGCTAAAGCCGTCCTCACCATTGAGCACATCCACACGAAGCGCTGTTGCAGGAAAGCTTCATCCATCCTCAGGGACCCCCACCACCCAGGCCATGCTCTCTTCACTGCTGCCATCAGGAGGGAGGTACAGGAACCTCAGGACGTACACCACCAGGCTCAGGAACAGTTATTAACCCTAAACCATCAGGCTCTTGAACCAGAGGGGATAACTTCACTCAGCTCAGCATTGAACAACTCCACAATCAACTCACTTTCAAGGACTCTGTAACTCAGGTTCTCTGTGTTTTGTATTGTTTACTATATTTATTTATTATTATTACATTTTTGTAATTGCACAATTTGTCCTTTGCACATTCGTTGTTTGCCCTTCTTTGTTTCTGTGTAGTGTTTCGTTGATTCTATTGTGGTTCTTGGTATTTACTGTGAATGCCTGCAAAAAATGAATCTCAGGGTAGTTTACGGTGACATATACGTACTTAGGCAATCTATTTGCTTTGAATTTTGAGCTTTAAATTGAAGAATTCATTTTCAAAGGAAAAATACTGCCGATGACCAACATTAGAAATGAAATAAAAATGCTGGAAATATTTGGGAGGGAGAATTGGAAAGATTTCAGGTCAATGTTCTGACATAAGGACATCCATTTAGAACAGAGATGAGAAGGAATTTCCTTAGCCAGAGGAGGTGAATCTGTGGAATTCATTGTACAGATGGCTGTGGAAGCCAAGTCACTGAGTGTATTTAAAGCAGAGGTTGATAGGTTCTTGATTAGACGGGACGTCAGAGGTTACAGGAAGAAGGCAGGAGAATGGGGTTGAGAAGGATATTAAATCAGCCATGATGGGACAGCAGGGCAGACTTGGTGGGCCAAATAGCCTAACTCTGCTACTGTGTCTTATCGTCTTATGGCTCAGCAGGCAGGATGCAGAGAGGGTGATTCTGTTGGGTGAAGAGTCTCGATCTAAGGGTCACAGCTTGAAAATAAGGCGCAAACTATTTGGGATCACAGAGGAGAGAAAAGTGGCCACTTTATCAGGTACACCTGTGCACCTGCTCATGAATGCAAATAACTAATCAGCCAATGATGAGGCAGCAACTCAATACATAAAAGCATGCAGACATGGTCAAGAGGTTCAGCTGCTATTCAGACCAAGCATCAGAATGGGGATGAAATGTAATCTAAGTGACTTTGACCATGACATGATTGTTGGTGCCAGATGGGGTGGTTTGAGTATCTCAGAGCTGCAGATTTCCTGCGATTTTCACACACAGCAGTCTCTAGAGTTTACAGAGAATGGTGTGAAAAACAAAACAATACATCCAGTGAGCAGCTGCTCTGTGGGTGTGAATGCCTTGTTAATGAGAGAGGTCAGGGGAGAATGGCCAGTCTGGTTCAAGCTGACAGGAACTCAAGTAACCACGTGTTACAACCGTGGTGTGCAAAAGAGCATCTCTAAATGCACAACACATCGGATCTTGAAGTGGACGGGCTACAGCAGCAGAAGACCACGAACATACACTCAGTGACCACTTTATTAGGTACAGGAGGTACAGTTACTATTACTAGATTTACAATGAAGTAAGGAATAAATTGGTGATGTGTAGTGAATTTGTGAATCCCTTTCATTATTGTGTACCAGCACCTGTGTGACGCACGAACTTAGAAAACAGTGGCACAGTTCAAAGGTGAAAACTCAGTCAGAACTCTGTTCACCCAGGACTGGGTAGTGAGGTAGTTACTGAAGAGAATTGTACAGTAACCCCCACCTCACCCTCCCCATGGGCGCTGAATCATCCTCCCAGCTGTCTATCATCCCGTCAATGAAGTAAGGGAGCATTCTGTCTCGTTTGTAAGTTCTACTGCTATGATCTGGTTTCCTGTTCCCTTACTTTCAGAAGACTACTCCATAGCATTGAGAAATGGGGAGTCTGCAGGAGGACGGATAGATTAGGAGAATGAGCAAAGAAGTGGAAGATGGAATACAGGGTAAGGAAGTGTATGAACATGCACTTTGGTAGAAGGACTTTTCTAAATGGGGAGAAATTTCAGAAATTGGAAGTACAAAGGAACTTGGAAATCCTAGTGCAGCATTCCCTGAAGGTTATCGCATAGATTGAGTCAATAGTAAGGAAAGCAAATGAAAGGTCAACATTTGTTTTGAGAGGACTAGAATATAATTGCGAGGATGTAATGCTGAACCTTTAGAAGGTATTGGTCAGATTGCAGTTGGAAAACGGTGAGCAGTTTTGGGCCCTTTATGTAAGAAAGGATATGCTGGCATTGGAGAGGGTCCAGAGGAGGTTCACAAGAATTAACAGTTGGTGAGAATGTGGGGGAAAATAAAAATAGAATTAATTCAGAATTAGGGTAAATGGGTAGATGGCGGTCAGCATGGTGCCAATGGGCCGAATAGTCTTTCTCACTGGAGTCAGAGTCATAGAGAAGTACATCACAGAAACAGGCCCTTTGGCCCATTTTGTCATGCTGAAACTATTAAGACTGTCTACTGTCATCGATCTCCACCAGGACCATAGCCCTACATACCCCTACTATACATGTACCTATTCAAAATTCTCTTAAACATTGAAATCGAGCTTACATGCACCACTTGTGCTGGCAGCTCATTCTACACTCTCATGACCCTCTCAGTGAAGAAGTTCTCCCCCATGTTCCTCTTGATCTTCTCGCCTTTTACTCTTAACCAATGACCTCTGGTTGTAGTCCAACCTAACCTCAATGAAAAAAGCCTGCTTGCATTTACCCTATCTTTACCCTAATAATTTTGTATACCTCTATCAAATCTTCTCTCAACCATCTACATTCCAAAGAATACAATCCTAAACTATCAATCTTTCCTTATAACTCAGGTCCTCCAGACCCAGCAACATCCTTGTAAATTTTCTCTGCACTCTTTCAACTTTGTTTACAATATTCATGTAGGTAGGTGACCAAAACTGCACATAATACTCCAAATTAGGCCTCACCAATGTCTTATACAATTTCAACATAACTTTCTATCTCCTGTACTCAATACAATGACCCAAGAGAATTTTTTACAACCCTATCTACCTGTGATGCCACTTCCAGTGAATTATGGATCCATTTGTTCTATTACACTCCTCAGTGCCCCACCGATCACTGTGTAAGACCTACCTGGTTGGTCCTAGTGAAATGCAAAACCTTGCTCTTGTCTGCATTAAATTCCATCAGCCATTTTTAACCCATTTTTCCATCTGCAGGCTATGATAGCCTTCCACACTGTCCACTACATCCCCAGTCTTGGTGTCATGCACAAATTTGCTGATTCAGTTAATCACATTATCATCCAGATCACTGATATAGATGACAAACAACAATGATCCCTGATCATCCTAGCACTGATCCCTGCAGCACTCTGCTAGTCACAGGCCTCCAGTTAGAGAGGCAACCATCTACTACCACTCTCTGACTTCTCCCACAAAGCTAATGTCTAATCCAATTTACTACCTCAATCTGAATGTCAAGCAACTGAACCTTCTTGACCAACCTCCCATGCGGGACCTTGTCAAATGCCTTACTAAATTCCATATAGACAACATCCACTGCCTTGCATTCATCCACTTTCCTGGTAACCTCTTTGAAAAATTCTATAAGATTGATTAGACATGACCTACCATGCATTAAGCCATGCTGACTATCCTTAATCAGTCAATGTCTATCCAAATTCTTATATATCCGGTCCCGTAGAATACCTTCCAAAACTTCCCACAACTCACCAGCCTATAATTTCCTGGTTTATGTTTGAAGCCTTTTAAACAGTGGAATAACATTGGTTATCCTCCAATTTTCTGGTACCTCCCTGGGTTTAATGACAATGGATGGTTAGTGGTCAGCATGGTCTCGATAGATTGAAGGACCACTTTCCATGTCTCTCTCTCTCTCTCTCTCTCTCTCTCTCTCTCTCTCTCTCTCTCTCTCTCAAACACTAGGTGTACTGGTGATGATCTTCCTAGAGATTCAGTCAAGATCCATCTCAGAAATGCATATAGAGAGAGTAGACAGACAGTAACTTTTTCCCAGGGTTGAAAAGTCAAATACCAGAAGGCGCCATGGTGGCATAGTGGTCAGCATGATGCTGTTATAGCCTGGGGTGTTGGAGTTTGGACATCATCTATAAGGAGTCTGTACGTCTCCCCCATGGAATGTGTGGTTTCCAGCCACAGTCCAAAGATGTATCAGTTGGTAGGTTAATTGATCAGTGTAAATTGTCCCATGATTGGGAGAGGGTTAAACCGGCGGTTGCTGGGATGATGCAGCTCAAAGGGTCAGAGGCCCAACTCCTTGCTGTGTCCATAAATAAATAAATATATATTAAAGGTAAGGAGGTAATTTCAAAGGAGATCTGAGGGGCAAGTTCCCTTTACACAGAGAATGTGTGCAGAATGTCTGGAAGGTGTTGCCTGAGGTGATGGTAGAGGCAGCTGCATGAGTTGTTTTAAGAGACATTTAGATAGGCACATTAATGTGAGGACAATGGAGGAATATGGACATTGTGCAGGCAGAAGAGATTAATTTAGTTGGGGGTTTGATTACTAATTTAATTGGTTTGGCAGAACATTGTGGGCTGAAAAGCCTATTCCTGTGCTGTGTTACTCGACGTAATTCTGAGTTCTGACTCCAGCCAGCACGCTGGACAAAGTAATGTAAAGAGGCAGAATTCAAGTGGACAGCCAGAGTCTTTTCCCCACGGCACAAGTGGCCAATACGAGAGGGCATAATGTTAAGGTGATTGGAGGAAAGCGCAGGGAGATGTCAAAGGTAAGTGGTGGCTGTGTGGAACACCCTGTCAGGGGTGGTGGTAGAGGAACATACATTAGAGGCATGTAAAAAACTCTTAGATAGGCATATGGATGATAGGAAAGCGGAGGGCTATGTAGGAGGGAAGGGTTAGATTGATCTTAGAGAAGGTTAAAAGGTTGGCACAACAGTGTGGGCCGAAGAGCCTGTGCTGTGCTGTAATGTTCTATGATCTACGTTCTATATGATTAATCCTATAGAAAGTGCACTATACAAAATTCTCACCTGCAACGCGAATTGAAAATCCAGGCATCTTATACTTCTCACTGTCTGTTAATTTTTCTTATTTAGAGATACATCCCTTCCGGCCCAACAAACCTCTGCTGCCCAATTACAGCCATGTGAGCATTTAAACTACCAAGCCCCACATCTTTGGACTGTGGGAGGAAACCAGAGAACCCGGAGGAAACCCATGCGGTCACGGGGAGAACGTACAGACTCCTTACAGACAGTGGTGGGAATTGAACCTGCGTGGCTGGTGCCGTTACAACATTACGCTAACCTCCCGAAATTCTGCAGGAATTTATCTTCTATCCAGTCCCCTTTCGTAACAGATCCCTGACTTGCCACTGAGGACCAATGCACTGGTCATCAACACGAGAAGTTTTGCAGATGCTGGAAATCCAGAGTCACACACACAAAATGCTGGACAAACTCAGCAGGCCAGGCAGCACCCATGGAAATGAACAATCAGTCGATGTTTTGGGGTGAGACCCTTCATCAAGAAGCCTTGACAGGCTGGATGTAGGAAGACGTTTCCCTTGGCTGAGAGGCTCAACTGGAATCATCAGGACTGGAAAGGAAGGGGAATCTGCCGGAATATGAAGACAGGGGGGTGGGGTGTAGAAGGAGTACAAGCTGGCAGGTGATTGGTCAGACCAGGTGAGGGAGAAGAGCGTAAGCCATAGGAGAAGAATTAGGCCATTCAGCCCATCGAATCTGCTCCACCATTCCATCATGGCTGATCCCAGATCCTACTCAATCCTATACACCTTGCCATATCCATTGATGCACTGACTGATCAGGAAATGATCAAGTTCTGCCTTAAATATATGCACGGACTTGGCCTCCACCGCAGTCTGTGGCAGAATATTCCACAGATTCACTACTCTCTGGCTAAAACAAAATTTCTCCTTCCCTCTATTCTAAAGGGTCGCCCCTCAATTTTGAGGCTGTGCCCTCTAGTTCTGGATACCCTCACTATAGGAAACATCCTCTCCACATCCACCCTATCTAGTCCCTTCAACACTCAGTAGATTTCAATGAGATCCCCCCTCCACATTCTTCTAAATTCCAGTGAGTACAGGCCCACAGCTGCCGAACATTCTCCATATGTTAACCTCTTCATTCCCAGAATCATCCTCACGAAGGTGGGTGGATGGGTGGGAGGGTGGAGGCATGAAGTAGAAAGCTGGGAGGTGATAGGTGGAAGAGGTAAAGGGCTGAAGAAGAAGGAATCTGATAGGAGAGGAAAGTAGACAATGACAGAAAGGGCGCAAGGAGGGGAATCAGGGAGATGTGATGGGCAGCTGAGGAGAAGAGCAGGGGTTGAGAGGGTAATCAGAGAAAGGGATCAGAATAGATGGGTGAGCATGTCCAGCATTGGGAGTTCAGCTGAGGAATCGGCAGTACAATACTCCAAAAAAAAAGAACTGTAGCGAATGGGAAGACTGGCACTGAGTGACCTCTCTGGACAGTGAGGTGCTTACTAAGCACACAAAACACTGGAGGAACTCAGCAAGCCAGGCAACGTCTATGAAGAGGAATAAGCAGTTGACGTTATGGGCTGAGATGCTTCGTTGTGATGTAGACGTGATGGGAAGATTCTCTACCTCCTCCCTCAATAACATTGGAGGAGCAGTTTTATGATGTGATAGAGGGGATTTCATCGGGGGAATGTAGGAACAATGGATGTCTGGAGTGGGTAATGGGGAAGGGATTTTACATTAATCTGGAGTGTAAGTGCTTGTTGGGCCAAGATATCCACTTGGATGGTGTAAAATATGTGTGAACTAGACTCCATGGAAGCCCCACAGCTTGGGTCTCATCTGCCCTACAATTACAGGAATCAATAAAAGCCCTCTTAGAAAGGGTAACACCCAACTCCTACTGCAATGAAACTGCATTGCGACAGACAGGATGATAGTCAAACCTGCCCAATGCATCACCAGCACCAGCTTACCCACCATCAAAGACATGTAGACAGAAAGGTGTCAGTAAAGGGCCAGTAACATTGTGAAGGATCCCACCCACCCTGCTCACGGGCTGTTTGTCCCACTCCCTTCAGGGAGGAGGCTGCAAAACATCCACTCCAGGACCACCAGACTGAAGCAGTAAGTCTGATCAACACCTCCAGCCACTCCAGCACTACTTTATCAGTTCCAGTCAGACACCTTATGTACAGCCTCGCGTCTCCTCATGGACATACAATCAATCTATGCTTATTCGCTGTCTTATATATTTATATTTATTGTGTGTGCTTATATTGTTATTACTGAGTTCTTTATATTCTGTGTGTGTTTTTTTGGGCTTCATCAGATCCAGAGTAACAATTATGTTGTTCTCTTCATACTTGTGTACAGGAAATGACATTAAACACTCCTGAATCTTGAACCTTGATCTGTTCATGGTAGCGCAGTTAGAACTGCTGGTAGGGGTGCTGATCAATGGTGCCCAAAACCCGGGTTCGATCCTGACCCTGGATACTGCCTGCGTGGAGTTTGCATGCTCTCCTAGCCACCTCCGGTTTCCGCATTGATGAGGGTTGGTAGGACAGCGGGCCTCCATAAACTACCCCTAGTGAGTGGTGGAATCTGGAGCATCACGGCCTGGTATGGAAACACCAATGCCCTTGAACAGAAACTACTACAAAAAGTAGTGGATACGGCCCAGTCTATTACAGGTAAAGCCCTCCCAAATGTTGAGCAGATTTAGATGAAACACAGTGGCAGGAAAGCAGCAGCCAAAATCAGGGACCCCCACCATCACCCAGGACATGCTCTCTTCTCATTGCTGCCATCAAGAAGAAGGTACAGCCTCAAGACTCACACATCCAGGAACGGCTATTACTCCCTCAACCATCGGGTTCTTGAACCAAAGGGGTAACTTCACTCAACTTCACTGTACCATTCCCACAATTTAAGGCCTCACTTTCAAGGACTCTTCATCTCATGTTCTCCATATTTATTGCTTATTTATTTATTTAAAACTTTATATTTGCACAGCTTGTTGTCTTTTGCAAAATGGTTGTTTGTCCATCTGGTTGGGTACGATCTTTCATTGATCTATTGTCCTTCTTGGATTTACTGCATACGCCCGCAAGAAAATGAATCTCGGGGTTGTATATTGTGATATTTTTATACTTTGACAATAACTTTAGTTTGAACTTTGAAACTTGAAATTTGAATTTCAGGAGAATAAAAAATGGGGTTCATCTAGGACTGGTCCAAAGGCTAGAATGGATTTGTGTGTGCTAAAGGGTTTGTTTCCATGTTCTACCTCACTATGACTTTGATTTATATTTATATAAGAATACTATTTTAGAGAAATGCCCCAAACTGGTTCACAGTCTGACAAAAACTAATGCCAGCCGGTAGGTTGAGTGAGGCAATGAACCAACTCATAGCGGCGATTGACGGACCAACCCACATGCCTTTTGGTTGTGTGAGGAAAGCAGAGCCCTCTCTAAAGAGCGTGTCTTAAGAAGATAGATAGAGCGAGCTGGGGATCCTCAGTTCAGAGCAAAGGAGGACGAGAGGTGACTTGATGGAGGTGTACAAGATGATAAGATACATAGTACAAGTAGACATTCCCCAGGACAGAAATGGCTAATAAGAGAAGGCATAATTTTAAGGTGCTTGGGGGAAAGTATGGGGGGGAGGGAACATCAGAGGTAGCTTTTATCACAAAGATTGGTGGATGCATGGAATCTCTGCCAGGGGTCATGTTGAAGGCAGATATATATTAGAAACACTTAAGAGACTTTCGGATAGGCACATGAATGACAGGAAAATGGAGAGGAGGGTTAGATTGATCTTAGAGTAGGTTAAGGGGTCGGCACAACACTGGGCTGAAGGGTCTGTACTGTGTTGTAGTGTTCTATGTTCAACCACTTCAGGCTACAGGTTACCTGACAAGAAAGCTAGGTTAAGACATAGAGTTAACGTAAGATCATTCTGTAAAGGATGTGTGCAGATTCTGTAAAGATCACTGCAATCTGCAGCCTGTAATTTCCCTTTGGGTGGTGTGCTTTTTAACCATCTGTACAACCTCAAGTTTTTGCAGTATTCTGAAGGATTTGGTGAACTGGGCTCTCAAAATTTCAGGTAGTGCCGCAGTGACCATTACTGGAGCAGGGTTGGGGTCGGATTGGTACTTGGAGTCAGATTGGTACTTGGGTGGGATTGATACTTGGGGCCAGATTGATACTTGGGGCCAGATTGATACTTGAGGCCGGATTGGTACTTGAGGCCGGATTGATACTTGGGGCCAGAATAATACTTGGAGCCGGATTGGTACTTGGGGCCAGATTGATACTTGAGGCCAGATTGATACTTGGAGCCAGATTGGTACTTGAAGCCGGATTGATACTTGGGGCTAGATTGATACTTGAGGCCAGGTTGATACTTGAGGCCGGATTGATACTTGAGGCCAGATTGATACTTGGGGCCAGATTGATACTTGAGACCGGATTAATACTTGGGGCCGGATTGATACTTGGAGCCGGATTGATACTTGGGGCTAGATTGATGCTTGAGGCCAGATTTATACTTGAGGCCGGATTGGAGCGGTGTTCCTGCGCCTAAGAGTGGACAACAAGCCAGTGTTTAGCAGATCTCAGCACCAAGCCAGCTCACCACTCTGAGAGGCTTTACTCGTCTCAACACTGAACTGACTTGGCAGCCTTCAGGCTCCTGGACCGGCTGCAGTACTAAAACTGGCTCTGTGTCTGTGAACTGACTTTCGCGTACTCTGAGGTTCATGTTCTCTGTGTTACTTGTTTATTTTTTTTAATTGTTTGCACAATTTGTTCTTTATATTCATACATCTGACAGTCTTTGTTGTGTGGGATTTTCTGGGAATTCTATTGTATTTCTTTGTTTTGCAGCTGCCAGCCAGAAGATGAATCTCACGGAATGAAAGAAAGATACGTCGCATCCGGAGTTTCTCCGGTTAGCGGATGATTTCCCTCCAAGCCTCTCTGACGTAGTGGGGAACCGTGTACGAGGCAAGTTACAGCAGTGGTTTGCCATTGCTGTCTGCTGGGTGAGTTTCTAAAGAAATTCCAAGGAATACATACATAATTTAATAAAAAATATACTTTGAACTTTGAGCGATGAAGAGGACAAACTCCAAGGTGTAGATCCGTGAAATGCGGGCTGGAAATTCAGCAGAACATAGGTTGAGGTTTGAGTGAAAGTGAATGGGTGTGGGTATGAGGAGTGATGAAGGAGTTGTCATCCAGTTCAGAAGTGCTGTACCAGAGGTGTTAGCTTATGAGACCATTGGAAATGTTCTCGATAAAAAAGAAACATTTTAACCAATGTTTACACAAGGGATTCTGCAGATGCTGAAGACCCAGAGAAACGCACACAAAAAGCTGAAGGAACTCAGCAGGTCAGGCAGCATCTTTGGAGGGGACTAAACAGTTGACTTTACGGGCTGAGACCCTTCATCAGGACTGGAAGTTCAGAAGAAGTGAAGGCGGGGGGGCGGGGGGAGAAGCTGGCAGGTGAGACCAGGTGAGGGTTGGTGGGAGGGGGAGGGAGTAAAAAGCTGCGAGGTGATAGGTGGGAGATGTGAAGGGCTGAAGAAGAAGGAATTTGATTGGAGAAGAGAGTGAAGCATGGGAGAAAGGGAGGGATGAGATGGGTAGGTGTGGAGAAAAGAAGGGGTGAGAGGAGAAGCAGAATGGGGAATGGAAAAAGAGAGAAAGGGGGAGAAATAATCAGAACTTGAAGAAATTAGTGTTCATGCCTTCAGGCTGGAGGCTGCCCAGATGGAATATGAGGGGTTGCTCCTCCACCCCGAGAGTGGCCACATCGTGGCAGTAGAGGTGTTAAACAGCTTGTGTGTGTTAACCAATTGAATTAAATTAACCAGTCCACTTAATTAGCAGTGACTGTGCTAAATTTCCACATTTAACTTCATATATTTATTTTATTACTTAGGGATACAGCAAGTTAAGAGGCCCTTCTGGCCAATTACACCCAATTAACCTGCTAACCAATATGCCTTTGGGATGTGGGAGGAGACCAGACCAGTCGGAGGAAATCCACATGGTCACCAGGAAACTGTAGAAAGTTGTTACAAACAGAGGCAGATCTGAACCCGTTCACCGGCGCTGCGGTAGCATTACGCTAACTGCTAGGCACTTCCCAGAAAGCGGAAATCTCTCTTTATTCCTTTGCACACTGACAATACAAAGACTAAGAGAAAGTTTAAGTTTATAAAGCACATCATCCACTGTGAATACTGAAAATTAGTGGATCGACATTGCAATATTCTGGTATATAATAGCAATGGGTTATGGTAGAGTCACACTGTAATGTGTTGTAATACTGGCAAAGACCTGTAATGATGTCACATGGTCCTAGACAAATTGTGATGGGATACAGTGGATTCCAGTGAATTGGGCCATTGGTTAATCAGGGCAGCCAGTTATTTGGGACAGCTCTTAAAGGACAAAAACGAATTGAGAAAATAGTCGGATTTCCTTTGTTTATTTGGGACACTGTGCTGCTTAATTGGAGCAGGACACGGTTGCCGAGCAGTTTCTACCTAGCATCGTGTGGCTGTTAGACACTGCACCATGCTTAGATTAAACAGTTTTTATGTAGCATCAGTTATGCATGTTCGTGTTCAAAAAGCAGTGATCACCGTCGCTGATAGTTAGTGAGAAATAAGCAGAAAGACAATTCAGATCTGCTCTGCTCACTGCCTTGGAGATGCCAGAAACGGCCAGGAGTGAAAATTAAACATTTTCACTGCTTCAAGTTAAGAACTACAAAGAATTTGAAGGAATCATCAATCATCTTGAATGTTATAATTGGGCCCAAAATGTACTGGTCCTGATGTGTCCCAATGAACCAGAATCCACTGATCCACTGCACATACAAAGTAAGTCAACAGGCATTAAGTACAGCTATAGATAATTTGACATCGGAGACAATGGGCACCTACAATTGTCACTGAAGTTGACCAGTGCCAATGGTCAGAACACTCCTCTGTAGGTGATTGATCATTGTGAAGCCAGCCAATGCCACATCCGATTTTGCTTCATTTTGCTTAAGACTTCATGGAGGGAAAGGTCTTTTGCGGGTAGGTTGACTGTGCCAAGTTCACAGGAGGATTTTATGCGACCTTCCTCACCCTTCCCCTTCCCCCACCGCAGCCCCTGCCCCATCCGGCTTCCATGCTGCTTCAGGCTTTTTCTGCCACCCAATTCTACGACATTTGATGAGATGTTACTAGGGAGAGAAAGTACTGGAAATGCTCAGCAGGTTGGACAGCATCTCTGGAGAAATGATAATAGATAATAGATCTACAATAATAGGTAATAGATCATCTATTGTAATAATATTATAGATAATAGATTATATCTATTATAATAGATATAATAGATAATCATCTCATAATTAATAGATAATAGATTGCCAAAGCCTCTCTCTCTCCACTGATTCTGCCTGACCCATCCTGAGCACGATCTATTTATAATTCTGTCACCCAATGTCCACAGTATTTTGGGTGCCATGGTAACATAGTGGTTAGTGTGACGCTATAACAGCTCAGGGTGCAAAGTTCAGAGTTCAATCCCGGTGACCTCTGTAAGGAGTCTCTGTACATCCTCTCCATGGAACGTGTGGGTGTATCTCCGGGTGCTTCGGTGCCCTCCCACAGTCCAACGATGTACCGGGTGGGTCAATTGGTCATTGTAAATTGTCCTGTGAGTGGGTTAAGGGTTAAGTCGGGGTCGTTGGGGGTTGCTGGGTAGAGTGGCTCGTAGGGCTGGAAAGGTCTATTCCGCGCTGTATCACTAATAAATAAACTTGAAAGTAACAGTGACGATGATAAATTGGAACTCAAACTTGCGGGTGAACTTGACGTCCGAAACGTAGGCTTCATGTGCTTTGCCTGAGGAAACTTAGTGAGTGAGTGTGATTTTCAGTTACTTTCTGTCCAGATATCCTCACTTTCCTCTAACAAAGAGCCCACGCGGGAAGTCGATCTTGGCTACAGGGCAAATTGCGAATCAGTTGTTTGAAGTTCTGTTGCAGGAATTGTGAGTTTCTTCCTCTTGGCCAGACGATGAGAGTGAGCAGAGGCACAAGAGTGAGGAGAGAGAGCGCAAAACAGTTCAGAACAGCGTGATGAGCAAAACTTTTTGCTGAACAAAATCCACTGGTTCACTCCAGCTCACTTCTCCATTCTGATTTTGATCGTTAGCATCGAATTCACAGTAACGTCGAAGAGGAAAGACCTGTGGGAATTAGTGCGTCCTGCCTTCCCTCCTTCCTCTGTGCTATCATAACCTTGTTCGCTGGGGTCCTGCGGCCTTCCTTGGCATCTTGCTCAGCTGAGCCATCAAAGATGGCTGACTGCGGGGGGAGCTCGGATCCTGAACTGCATGCTTGCTTCTTAAAAGCCACTGGGACAACTTGTTCCCTTTGTATGACCTGTGTAAAATATCCTCCTGAAAAGAGATGAAATAAGTATCAATTCAAGTTCAGATTTATCGTCATTCAACCATACACATATATATCACCAAACAAAACAACGTTCCTCCAGACCAAGGTGCACAACACAATACATATAACTCACATATTTAACACATAAAATAATATTACCACAAATAATAAGGTGCATTTACAATATAAATGAACAAGTAAATAGTAAAATACTACTGGTGCTTCGTACGGGATGAGGTCTGGGTGATGGGAGGGAGTTCAGTTGTGTTACAACCTAGGGGAAGAAGTTGTTTCCCATCCTAACAGTCCTTGTCCTATTGCTACAGTATCTTCTGCCTGATTGGGGAGGGTGGGGTCAAAGAGTTGGTTGTTATGGATGGGAGGGATCATTGACAATGCACACGCAGCATTCCTGATAAATATCTCAGATGGGTGGAAGAGAGACCCAGTGATCCTCTAGGCAGTCCTCACAATCCTTTGTGGGGACCTATGGTCAGGTGCCTTGCAATTCCCGTACCAGACAGTCAGAACGCTCTCAATAGTGCTCCTGTAAAACTGGATTAAGGCCCAATGCTCACCACATGAGCATAATTCCCAAGCACAGGATTATTGGCACTTGTCACAGAGTCACATGTGACAGAAACAGACCCCACACCACCAGGGTTCAGGAACAGTTGTTACCCCTGAACCATCAGGCTCTTGAACCAGAGCGGATAACTTCACTCACCCCAACACTGAATTTGCTTCGAACTCAGCCCACCCCACCACATCCATAGTTAAATCCATCAAGAAGAAAACACCCACCACCTGCCTGTGACTGTCTCTGTACTACGTGGGTGGGTAACTTCACTAACTTCACAACAGTACCCCACATGTGTCTGACTGTATAGGATCTCAGCCCATGATTGTCAATAAACACAAACACCGACTGTCAATAGCTGTGCACAGTATCCTAAAATTCAAAGTAAATTTATTATTAAAGCACATATTTATCACCGTATACAACCCCAAGATTCACTTTCTTTTGGGCATTCATAGTAAATCAAGAAAGACAATAGAATTAATGAAAGACCACATGTAATAGGACGGACAGCAACCAATGTGCAAAAAAAATCAACAACTGTGCAAATACAAAAAGAAACAAAAATAATAATAATAATAATAATAAATAAGCAATAAATATGGAGAACATGAGATGAAGAGTCCTTCAAAGTAAGTCAAGGGGAACAGTTCAGTGATAGAGTGGGTGAAACTGAGTGTTTTCCCCTCTGGCTCAAGAGCCTGATGGTTGAGAGGTAATAACTGTTCCAGAACCTGATGGTGTGAGTCCTGAGGCTCTTGTACTTCTTCCTGATGGCAGCAGTGAGGAGACAGTACATCTCCCCCTCACCCATTGGCAATAATCCACAGGAACTGCCCTGGCCCAGGTAATTTACTTTACACCCCTTCAGTTGTATTTGAGTGGAAACCCAGTATAATTTCATGAAGAGGCATCTGAATGTTTGCGTTCCTGCACTCCTGTGCTTCTGTGGTCCTGTGCTTCTGTGTTCCTCTACTCCTGTGCCTCTGTGTTCCTGTACTCCTGTGCCTCTCTGTTCCTGTGCTCCTGTGCCTCTGTGTTCCTGTGCTCCTGTGCCTCTCCGTTCATTACTCCTGTGCCTCTGTGTTCCTGTGCTCCTGTGCCTCTGTGTTCCTGTGCTCCTGTGCTTCTGTGTTCCTCTACTCCTGTGCCTCTGTGTTCCTGTGCCTCTCTGTTCCTTACTCCTGTGCCTCTGTGTTCCTTACTCCTGTGCCTCTGTGTTCCTTACTCCTGTGCCTCTGTGTTTCTGTGCCTCTCTGTTCCTTACTCCTGTGCCTCTGTGTTCCTTACTCCTGTGCCTCTGTGTTTCTGTGCTCCTGTGCTTCTGTGTTCCTCTACTCCTGTGCCTCTGTGTTCCTGTGCCTCTCTGTTCCTTACTCCTGTGCCTCTGTGTTCCTGTACTCCTGTGCCTCTGTGTTCCTGTACTCCTGTGCCTCTCTGTTCCTGTGCTCCTGTGCCTCTGTGTTCCTGTGCTCCTGTGCCTCTCCGTTCATTACTCCTGTGCCTCTGTGTTCCTGTGCTCCTGTGCCTCTGTGTTCCTGAACTCCTGTGCTTCTGTGTTCCTCTACTCCTGTGCCTCTGTGTTCCTGTGCCTCTCTGTTCCTTACTCCTGTGCCTCTGTGTTCCTTACTCCTGTGCCTCTGTGTTCCTGTGCTCCTGTGCCTCTCTGTTCCTGTACTCCTGTGCCTCTGTTTCTGTACTCCTGTGCCTCTGTTCCTGTACTCCTGTGCCTCTCTGTTCCTGTACTCCTGTACCTCTCTGTTCCTTACTCCTGTGCCTCTGTGTTCCTGTGCTCCTGTGCCTCTGTGTTCCTGTGCTCCTGTGCCTCTGTGTTCCTGTGCTCCTGTGCCTCTCTGTTCCTGTACTCCTGTGCCTCTGTGTTCCTGTGCTCCTGTGCCTCTCTGTTCCTGTACTCCTGTGCCTCTGTTTCTGTACTCCTGTGCCTCTGTTCCTGTACTCCTGTGCCTCTCTGTTCCTGTACTCCTGTACCTCTCTGTTCCTTACTCCTGTGCCTCTGTGTTCCTGTGCTCCTGTGCCTCTGTTCCTGTACTCCTGTGCCTCTGTGTTCCTGTACTCCTGTGCCTCTGTGTTCCTGTACTCCTGTGCCTCTCTGTTCCTGTACTCCTGTGCCTCTGTTCCTGTACTCCTGTGCCTCTCTGTTCCTGTACTCCTGTACCTCTCTGTTCCTGTACTCCTGTGCCTCTGTGTTCCTGTGCTCCTGTGCCTCTCTGTTCCTGTACTCCTGTGCCTCTGTGTTCCTGTGCTCCTGTGCCTCTGTGTTCCTGTGCTCCTGTGCCTCTCTGTTCCTGTACTCCTGTACCTCTGTTCCTGTACTCCTGTGCCTCTCTGCTCCTGTACTCCTGTGCCTCTGTGTTCCTGTACTCCTGTACCTCTGTTCCTGTACTCCTGTGCCTCTGTGTTCCTGTATTCCTGTGCCTCTGTGTTCCTGTGCTCCTGTGCCTCTCTGTTCCTGTACTCCTGTGCCTCTGTTTCTGTACTCCTGTTCCTCTGTGTTCCTGTGCTCCTGTGCCTCTCTGTTCCTGTACTCCTGTGCCTCTGTGTTCCTGTGCTCCTGTGCCTCTGTGTTCCTGTACTCCTGTGCCTCTGTGTTCCTGTGCTCCTGTGCCTCTCTGTTCCTTACTCCTGTGCCTCTGTGTTCCTGTGCTCCTGTGCCTCTCTGTTCCTTACTCCTGTGCCTCTGTGTTCCTGTGCTCCTGTGCCTCTCTGTTCCTTACTCCTGTGCCTCTGTGTTCCTGTGCTCCTGTGCCTCTGTGTTCCTGTGCTCCTGTGCCTCTGTGTTCCTGTACTCCTGTGCCTCTGTGTTCCTGTGCTCCTGTGCCTCTGTTTCTGTACTCCTGTTCCTCTGTGTTCCTGTGCTCCTGTGCCTCTCTGTTCCTTACTCCTGTGCCTCTGTGTTCCTGTGCTCCTGTGCCTCTGTGTTCCTGTGCTCCTGTGCCTCTGTGTTCCTGAACTCCTGTGCCTCTGTGTTCCTGTACTCCTGTGCCTCTGTGTTCCTGTGCTCCTGTGCCTCTGTGTTCCTGTGCTCCTGTGCCTCTCCGTTCATTACTCCTGTGCCTCTGTGTTCCTGTGCTCCTGTGCCTCTGTGTTCCTGAACTCCTGTGCCTCTGTGTTCCTGTGCTCCTGTACCTCTGTGTTCCTGTGCTCCTGTGCCTCTCTGTTCCTGTACTCCTGTGCCTCTGTTTCTGTACTCCTGTGCCTCTGTTCCTGTACTCCTGTGCCTCTCTGTTCCTGTACTCCTGTACCTCTCTGTTCCTTACTCCTGTGCCTCTGTGTTCCTGTGCTCCTGTGCCTCTGTTCCTGTACTCCTGTGCCTCTGTGTTCCTGTACTCCTGTGCCTCTGTGTTCCTGTACTCCTGTGCCTCTCTGTTCCTGTACTCCTGTGCCTCTGTTCCTGTACTCCTGTGCCTCTCTGTTCCTGTACTCCTGTACCTCTCTGTTCCTGTACTCCTGTGCCTCTGTGTTCCTGTGCTCCTGTGCCTCTCTGTTCCTGTACTCCTGTGCCTCTGTGTTCCTGTGCTCCTGTGCCTCTGTGTTCCTGTGCTCCTGTGCCTCTCTGTTCCTGTACTCCTGTACCTCTGTTCCTGTACTCCTGTGCCTCTCTGCTCCTGTACTCCTGTGCCTCTGTGTTCCTGTACTCCTGTACCTCTGTTCCTGTACTCCTGTGCCTCTGTGTTCCTGTATTCCTGTGCCTCTGTGTTCCTGTGCTCCTGTGCCTCTCTGTTCCTGTACTCCTGTGCCTCTGTTTCTGTACTCCTGTTCCTCTGTGTTCCTGTGCTCCTGTGCCTCTCTGTTCCTGTACTCCTGTGCCTCTGTGTTCCTGTGCTCCTGTGCCTCTGTGTTCCTGTACTCCTGTGCCTCTGTGTTCCTGTGCTCCTGTGCCTCTCTGTTCCTTACTCCTGTGCCTCTGTGTTCCTGTGCTCCTGTGCCTCTCTGTTCCTTACTCCTGTGCCTCTGTGTTCCTGTGCTCCTGTGCCTCTCTGTTCCTTACTCCTGTGCCTCTGTGTTCCTGTGCTCCTGTGCCTCTGTGTTCCTGTGCTCCTGTGCCTCTGTGTTCCTGTACTCCTGTGCCTCTGTGTTCCTGTGCTCCTGTGCCTCTGTTTCTGTACTCCTGTTCCTCTGTGTTCCTGTGCTCCTGTGCCTCTCTGTTCCTTACTCCTGTGCCTCTGTGTTCCTGTGCTCCTGTGCCTCTGTGTTCCTGTGCTCCTGTGCCTCTGTGTTCCTGAACTCCTGTGCCTCTGTGTTCCTGTACTCCTGTGCCTCTGTGTTCCTGTGCTCCTGTGCCTCTGTGTTCCTGTGCTCCTGTGCCTCTCCGTTCATTACTCCTGTGCCTCTGTGTTCCTGTGCTCCTGTGCCTCTGTGTTCCTGAACTCCTGTGCCTCTGTGTTCCTGTGCTCCTGTGCTTCTGTGTTCCTCTACTCCTGTGCCTCTGTGTTCCTGTGCTCCTGTGCCTCTGTGTTCCTGTGCTCCTGTGCCTCTGTGTTCCTGTGCTCCTGTGCCTCTCTGTTCCTGTACTCCTGTGCCTCTGTGTTCCTGTACTCCTGTGCCTCTGTGTTCCTGTGCTCCTGTGCCTCTGTGTTCCTGTGCTCCTGTGCCTCTGTGTTCCTGTACTCCTGTGCCTCTGTGTTCCTGTGCTCCTGTGCCTCTGTGTTCCTGTACTCCTGTGCCTCTGTGTTCCTGTGCTCCTGTGCCTCTGTGTTCCTGTGCTCCTGTGCCTCTGTGTTCCTGTGCTCCTGTGCCTCTGTGTTCCTGTGCTCCTGTGCCTCTCTGTTCCTTACTCCTGTGCCTCTGTGTTCCTGTGCTCCTGTGCCTCTCTGTTCCTTACTCCTGTGCCTCTGTGTTCCTGTGCTCCTGTGCCTCTGTGTTCCTGTGCTCCTGTGCCTCTGTGTTCCTGTGCTCCTGTGCCTCTGTTCCTGTACTCCTGTGCCTCTCTGTTCCTTACTCCTGTGCCTCTGTGTTCCTGTGCTCCTGTGCCTCTGTATTCCTTACTCCTGTGCCTCTGTGTTCCTGTACTCCTGTGCCTCTCTGTTCCTGTACTCCTGTGCCTCTGTGTTCCTGTACTCCTGTGCCTCTGTGTTCCTGTGCTCCTGTGCCTCTGTGTTCCTGTGCTCCTGTGCCTCTGTGTTCCTTACTCCTGTGCCTCTGTGTTCCTGTACTCCTGTGCCTCTGTGTTCCTGTGCTCCTGTGCCTCTCTGTTCCTTACTCCTGTGCCTCTGTGTTCCTGTGCTCCTGTGCCTCTGTGTTCCTGTACTCCTGTGCCTCTGTGTTCCTGTGCTCCTGTGCCTCTGTGTTCCTGTACTCCTGTGCCTCTGTGTTCCTGTGCTCCTGTGCCTCTGTGTTCCTGTACTCCTGTGCCTCTGTGTTCCTGTGCTCCTGTGCCTCTCTGTTCCTTACTCCTGTGCCTCTGTGTTCCTGTACTCCTGTGCCTCTGTGTTCCTGTACTCCTGTGCCTCTGTTTCTGTACTCCTGTTCCTCTGTGTTTCGGTGATCCTTATGAGGATCGGTTGAGGGTGCAAGGGCTTTTCTCTCTGGAGCGGAGGAGGATGAGAGATGACTTGATAAGAGGCATGGATCAAGTGGGAAGCCAGAGACTTTTCCACAGGGTAGAAATGGCTAATACTTTCTGGAATATTTTATTGCATTACTACGTGACATGATATTGCGTTGGGCTATGAATCCAGAGTTACATCCACTAGTCTAGAGAATCTGCCTGGTGTTCTGAGGATATTGGACTATTGGAGTTTTACTTCTCAGTCAGTTTGCCCGAGAGACGCTAACCCATTGTGAAAGCTGGTCTCCTTACCTGGCGTTGGGTGGGAATAAACAGGGGCATGGAGTTCAACGTCTCCGGTGTCGCGCAGTATGATTCCAGTAGCTGCAAGTCACAGCTTTTGAAACAGCATCTCTCCACAATCCCTGTACTTGGCTTTACGGAATTCTTATCTGGGGAGCAGAGGTCACAGTTATTTTCTGGCACTGTACTCCCCGTCAGCTGTTTCTCGATCGATCTGAATACTTCTCACCAAACCAAGGTCCCTGGCCAGCTAGCCCCAGTAAATTCAGATTAAGATTCGTTTGTTAATCATGCATACGTTGAAACATGCAGTGAAATGCTTCTTTGACGTTAACAACCAGCACAACCGAAGGATGTGGAGGGGGCAACCTGCAAGTGTCACAGCCCATTCTGGCACCAACATTGCATGCCTGCTATAATCAGCAGAAAAACACAGCACACAGCATGCAACCAAACAAGCCCCATTCCTCCGTCACACACACATACACAGACATTCCTCTAACTCCTGAGCAGGCCTCTGGGCCTCCGATCTCCAGTCTCCAGGCTTCAGGCTTCAGCCACCAGCCGTCGGCCTTTGAATTCCAGATTTCCAATGAATCTTCGGTATAGACCTCCACCCTGCTCTATCTGAATGCAGGACCCTGAACTGCAGACAAACTCCAGGCTCGAAATCAGTGCACTCTAACTGACCAGCCCTTGGACCTCATGGTTGGCCTCCAAATGTGGAGCGGAGGCCTGGTCTGTCCTCAGGGTAGCATGGTAGTATAGTGGTTAGCATAATGCTTTCACAGTGTCAGTGACCTGGGTTCAATTCCTGCCTCTGTTTGTAAGGGGTTTATGTGTCCTCCCTGTGACAAGGCTTTCCTCCAGGTGCTCTGGTTTCCTCCCACATTACAAAGACATACGGGTTGGTAGGTTAATTGGTCACATGGGTACAAATGGGCCGTGCAATTGAACCAGAAAGGCCTGTAATGCTGTTATATCTCAAAATTAAATTCAATTAAATTAAACCATAATCTGGCTTCTAACAACTACACATTCCTGTCCCCAAATTCCAATTTGACCTCTATCCCTGAGCCAGCATTACGCGTGGAAGAGTACTCCCCAACAGTGAATTCTAGCTCTTCTCAGTCAGTGCTCAGTCTGAGACACCATGATCAAAACATGACGCTGGAAACCCCACATAAAAACAGACTACTGTTGGAAAGAGCCAATCATAAACACAGGAGATTCTGCAGCTGCTGGAAATCCAGAGCAACACACACAAAGTGCTGGAGGAACTCAACAGGTCAGGCAGCACCTTTGGAGAGGGGTGAACAGTCAGTGTTTTGGGCCGAGACTCTTTCTTTCCATTCCCTACCTGTTCAGATGCCTGTCTGAATGCCTCTGAAACATTGGTATTATATCTGTTTCCACCATCTCCCCCGGCAACACAATCCAGGCACGTGCAGTGGATTCTGGTTAATTGGGCCATCAGTTAATTGGTGAGCTGCTTATTTGGGACAACTCTTAAAGAACAAAAACTAGTCAAGAAAATAGCCAGGATTCACTTCGTTTATTTGGGACATCATGCTGCGAAGTTAGGGCTGAACAAATTCTAGTTAGCGTCAGTTGCGTGCCATTGTGCGGCCATTAGACACTACACCAAGTTCGAGTGAACAGATTTTAAATAGTATCTGTTGCGTGTGTTTGTGTTCAAAAAGCAGCGATTTTTGTCATGGCTAATTGGCAAGAAATAAGCAGTAAAACAATTCAGAACTGTTCTGCTCACTGCGGTTTCAACCATTCGGGCTCAGAGATGCCAGAAACAGCTGGGAGTGAAAATGACTACTTCAACAAGCTAGAAACTATGAAGAGTTTGAAGGGATCGGCAATCGTCCCGAATATTGCAATGAAAAGAAGATTTGGAAGATACATTCGTCAAAAGCATAGTATGAAGACAGTCCACTATCTGCACTGGGTGGCCACACTGATTTTGTTCATTGCGTACACTGGATAAATTCCTCCGTCTTTAACTATTAGGAACTAATACACAGTTTTATGGAACTGTAATAGTATTGGTAGTGTTCTCATTTGTACTGTATTTCATGTAAATACATAATTTTCTACTCATTTTGTCTTTTTTAATAGTTTTTTAACGATTTCCATGAAACATCGGCTAATTGGTGCAGCCACTTAATTGGGCCAAAAGTCCACTGTTGCGCCAGGTTTCCAGCGCCAACATAAACTGCCATTGGGCGTCCCACCATAACGTAGCAGCTAGCGCGACACTATCACAGCTTGGGGCATTCCAGAGTTCAGATTCCGGCACCCTCTGTAAGGAATTCTTACGATATTCCCGTGAGCGCTTGGGTTTCCACTGGGGGCTCTGGTTTCCTACAATAAACCGCACTTGAACTTGAACGACAGGCAGAAGAGATTTTGTTGATTTGGCATCATGTTTGGCAAGACAACGTGGGCTGAAAGGCCTTTCCTTGTGCTGTATTGTTGTGAGATCTAACCCAGGTGATACCCTGGGGAAATGAGCTCAGATGGGAAATGAGGTTCCTTGAGGCTCACTGTAAAAATGCAAGGGGCCAGACATGGAAGGTTTGGGGGGCTCAGAGTCCTTGTGAAGGGTTTCAGCCTTAACCATCCCTATCTCACCCAGCTGCCTTCTCCCTCAGCTGGGCTCACCTTCACCTGCCAGCTTGCACTTCCCCTCCACCCACCTTCTTCATTTGGCTTCCTCTCACTTCCTCTCCGGTTCCGATGAAAGGTCTCAGCCCAAAATGTCAACTGTTTATCCTTCTCCATAGAAGCCGCCAGACCTGCTGAGTTCCTCCAGCATTATGTGTGTTGCTTAAGGTTTCCAGCGTCTGCAGAATTTCTTGTGTTTATGACATTGATTTATCTAACTTCCATTAATTTCTCCCCCTCCCCCTTCTCTCTTTTCCATTCCCATTCTAATTCCCTCTCACCCCTTCTCTTCTCTTCATCTGCTCATCACCTCCCTCTAGTTCACCACCTCCTTCTCCCGTGGTCCACTCTCCTCTCCTAGCAGATTGCTTCTCCAGCCCTTTCCCTCTTCCACCTATCATCTCCCAGCTTCTTACTTCATTCCCTACCCACCCACCACTCCCCCTCACCTGGACTCACCTATCACCTGCCAGCTTGTACTCCTTCCCCTCCCCTCACCTTCTTATTCTGGCTTCTGCCCCCTTCTGTTCCAGTCCTGAAGGGTCTTGGCCTGAAACATTGACTGTTTATTCATTTCCATAGAGATCCCCCAGCGTTTTGAGTGCAAAGATCAGACTGGAAGTGGGATGTGACAGACTACTAGGGAGAGGGCAAATTTGGCATTAATGTCCCTGGAAGTTTGAAGGGGTGAGATCAATATTCCTGCATCTATTGATTGAAAGGAGAAAACATATACTCAGTGACCTCTTTATTAGATGTCTCCTGGTCACTAAGTGTATGTCAGTAGTCTTCTGCTGCTGTAGCCCATCCACTTCAAAGTTCAACGTGTTGTGCATTCAGAGATGCTCTTCTGCACACCATTGCGTGGTCATTTGAGTTACTGTCGCCTTCCCAGTCAGGCTATTCTCCTCTGACCTCTCTCATTATAAGGGGTTTTCACCCACAGAACTGCCACTCACTAGATTTTTTTTTGTTTGTTTTTTGCGCCATTCTCTGCAAACTCTAGAGACTGTTGTGTGTGAAAACCCTAGGAAATCAGCAGTTTCTGAGATACCCAAACCACCCCATCTGGCACCAACAATCATTCCATGGTCAAAGTCACTTAGGTCACACTTCTTCCCCATTCTGATGTTTGGTCCGTACAGCAACTGTACCTCTTGGCCATGTCTGCATACTTTTATGCATTGTGTTGCCAGGTGATTGTCTGATAAGGTGTAGAGATATACATAATAAAGTGGCCACGGAAAGTATCACCAAGTCCAAGGACTGTTATGTTTTGCTGTACATTCGTGGTGTTGGGCAGTGTGGAAATAGACCTTCGGACCAACGGGGTCTACATTGAGTACAAAATAGCCAGTTACGTGGAGGCTACAATAATTCTGTTATTTACTCTCCACACATTTTCACCAGCAGATTCTACCGTTCATCAACACATGACTTACAATTCACCTGATGCTTTTCCACAGAGTTTGGGTGAGAGAAGAACTGGAGGTCATGGGTTAAGGGTGAAAGGTGAAATGCTTAAGGGAACTTGAGGGAGAACTTCTTCAGTCAGATGGTGGAGAGAGTGAGCAAGTGCCAAGCATGTTTGATTGCAATTTTTAAGAGAAGTTTGGACAAGGATGGGAGGGCTATGGAGGGTTTTGCTCTAGGTGTGGGTCGATGGGACTCAGCAGAGAAGGTCAGCATGGACTAGATGAGCCAAAGGGTCTGTTTCTGTGCAAGAGCTGTCTATGACTCTACCGACCCACACAATATAGGGCTACGGGAGGAGACCGAAGCGCCTTAACGAAACTCACTTGGTAACAGGCAGATTGGGCAGCACCAAAGGTCAGGAACGAACCTGGCTTTCTGACTCTCTGGTCCACCAGCTGCACCACTGTGGCGTCCATTCCAAGAGTCTTCGCCAATCGCATGCTGGTGATTGCATTTGAAGTTACCACCACCTCCCAGCAATTTCCTTTATCCCAGGCCTTGAGATGTTGCAGTCTCTTCAGATAGCTAGAACCCCTTAGTAAACCTTCAGCTCCATAAAATGCCAGTTAGACCACACTTGGAACGGTGGTCAGATCAGGTGTCCTCATTTTAGGAAGGATATGGAGGCTTTAGAGAGGGTGTAGAGGAGATTTACCAGGAGCATGTCTTATGAGGATAGGTTGAGGGTGCTGGGTTTTTCTCTCTGGAGCGAAGGAGGATGAAAGGTGACTTGATAGAGGTGTACAAGATGATAAGGGTCATAGATAAAGTGAACAGCCGGGGACTTTTCTCCAGGGTGTAAATGGCTAATTTTAAGGTGATTAGAGGAAATTATGGGGAGGATGTCAGAGATATCCTCCAAACACGTGCAGGACGGTAGGTTAACTGGCCACCGTAAATGAGACCATAAGACCATAAAATTTTGGGACAAAATGTGGTCACTCGGCCCATCAAGTCTACTCTGCCATTCCATCACAGCTGAACTTTTTCAGCCCAATTCTCCCATGTAACTCTTAACCCCCTTTACCAATCAAGAACCTGTCAATCAAATATACCCAGTGACTTGGCCTCCTCAACTATCTGTGGCGATGAATTCCACAGAATCACCTCCCTCTGGTGAAGAAACTCCTCATCTCTGTTCTAACGGGATGCCTTTCTATTCTGAGGCTGTGCTCTCTGGTCCTAGACTTCCCCACTCTGGGAAACATTCTTTCCACGTCCACACTATCTAGGCCTTTCAATATTTGGTACGTTTCAATCAGATCCCCCATCATTTTTCTAAACTCCAGCAAGTAGAGGCCCTGAGCCATCAAACACACCTCATGTGTTAACCCTTTCATTCCCGGGATCAGTCTGATGAACCTCCATTGGACCCATTCGAATGCCAGCACGTCCTTTCTTAGATAAGGGACGTAAAACTGCTCACAATATTTCAAATATGGTATGACCATTGCCTTAGCAATATCTTAATTTTGAATCCATGCTCCTGGAACGCAAACTCTCTCTCTAATTAAATCATCCTCTCCACCTATATACTAGTTTTAATATCTGGTGGTCTTCAATGAGATTCTTTCCTTCATCCTTCTGAATTCTACTGAGTACAGACTGAGGGATGTCAAGTGTTCCTCATAATGTTACCTCTTTTATTTCTTGGTTAATTCTTGTGAAGTTTTTCTAGACTTCCTCCAAAGCCAGCACATAGGCAAGATGGTTGGTTTCTTGACGAATGGGAGGTACAAAGAGGTATTCAGAGGACCTGTATTCTCACCTGCACACTAGGGACATGGGAGTCCTAGTTCAGGATTGTCTTAAGGTTATCTTGCAGATTGATTCAGTAGTAAGGAAGGAAAGTGAAATGTTGGCATTCACTTTGAGACGGCGACAACGTAAAGGCAATGATGTAATGCTCGGCTTCATACAGGGTTGGTCGGAGCGCATTTGGAATATTGTGAATAATTTTGGGCTCTTTATCTGAGGAAAGCATGCTCTGATGCTGTCATTGGAGTGGGTCCAGAGGAAGTTCTAAAGAAAAATCCCAGGAGTGAAAGGGTTAATGTATGAGGAGCATTGATGGTTCTGGGCCTGTGCTCACTGGAGTTTAGAAAGATGAGGGGGATCTCATTGAAACCTACCAGATTTTGAAAGGCCTGGATAGCGTGGGCATGGAGAGGAAGTTTCCCTTGGAAGGATAATCTAGAATCTACAAGCATAGACTCAGAATAAAAGGACATGTCTTTAAAACTTAAGACTGGCGGTCTGATGGCTAGGATTCAGTACTCTCACCGCTGCAGACCAGGTTCATTTCCTGGTTAAGGAGGAGTGTTTAAGGATGTAACACTGAGACTTTATAAGCCATTGGTCAGCCCAGATTTGGAGTAGTGTGAGCCGTTTTGGACCCCTCATCTAAGGAAGGGTGTGCTGGCATCAGAGAGGATGCAGAGGAGGTTCATGGGAAGAATCCCAGGAATGAAAGGGTTAAAGTATGAGGAGCGTTTGATGACTCTGAGCCTTTTATTTGTTGGAGTTTAGAAGAATGGGGGGGGGGGAATTCTCATTGAAAAATACCGAATATTGGAAGGACTAGATAGAGGGGATGTGGAGAGGATGTTTCCTATAGTGGGGGAATCTTGGACCAGAGGGCACAGACTCAGAAGAGAGGGATGTCCATTTAGAACAGAGATGAGGAGGAATTTCTTTAGCCAGAGGGTGGTGAATCTGTGGAATTCATTGCCGCAGACGGCTATGGAGGCCAAGTCATTGGGTGTATTTAAGGCAGAGGTTGATAGGTTATTGATTGATCAGGACATTAAGGACTACAAGGAGAAGAAGGGAGAATGAAGTTAAAAAAGAATGGTGCAGTGTACCTACTGTGCCAACTGGTCTAATTCTGCTCCTATGTCTTACGGCCTTATGATTTATCTTGTTGGGCCAAAGAGTTCAAGCAACTGCTCGCATAATCAGTGCATACACTGGGTTCAATTAGACACAAGAAGGAGTCTTATTTTGTTTAATCTTGGCTCCGTACCCAACATCTGGGATGAATATTTGGTCCATGTAGCTCCACATATGGGCCCTATTGTGTAGAGCAGGCCAAAGTCTTGAAGATTTGAAAGCAAACTGTAGCTTCGGCGTGCCCCTGATTTCAGAGAAATAAAAGGCAAATGAACTTAACATCTGATTTTTTTTTCTCTGACATTATCTGGCAAAGTTTCATCTTGAAGGTTAAACATTCCAACCACTCACAGAGGACAACAGCTAACTCTTCTGACAACCCAATCATCTTCACTCACCCACAGACCATATCCTATACTTAGGAATGTTTTGGAAGGAGATCAGATCCAAGCTCTGAACAACTTGGAGCAGCAGAGCAGACATCTCATAAGCTGTAACTGAGTCTCTGGTGGATGGCTCAGGACTACTGTACCGCAGGGCATGTCATAGTATTTGGACAGCCTGTTGTCTTCTGCACATCGGTTGTCTGTCTGACATCGTGAGCAGTTCTTCACTGACTCTATTGTGTGTATTTACTGTGAATGCCTACAAGAAAATGGATCTCCGGGTTGCACATAGTGTCATGTGCCGCAGGTAATTTGATAACACATTTATGCTGAACTTTGAACCTAGAATATTACAGCACAGAACAGGCCCTTTGGCCCATAGTGATCTTCATATGCTCCAAGTCCATATTTAAATTTGCTAATGACACCACTGCCGCTGGCTGAACCAAAGCTGGTGACAAATCAGCATACAGGAGGGAGATTGAAAATCTGGCTGAGTGGTGCCACAGCAACAACCTCTCACTCAATGTCAGCAAGACCAAAGAGCTGATTATTGACTTCAGATGAAGGAACTCAGACAGGTCCAAGAGCCAGTCCTCATCGGGAGCCCACCTATTTAACTCTAATCTAGTCACGGGACAATTTGCAATGACAATTTCACCTATGAACTGATTCATCCTTGGACTGTGGGAGGGAACTGGAACAGCTGAAGGAAACCCACACACATGCGGGAAGGAACGTAGAAACTGGCTTACAGACGTCGCTGCAATTGACCTCTGAACTCTGACGCCCCGAGCATCATGTTAATTGCTACGCTGCTGTGGCGTGGTTCATCCTGCCTTTAACTGTGTCGAGACCTTTTTGCCTTAGGCCAGCCAGATTTCATCGCTTAATCACCAAGGAAGCTTCTGCTGAACTGTTGAATGAATTTCCCGTGCTTGTAATCGGCAGTGAGAGCTCCTTCATTATTAGAAACACCTATTACCAACAACCTCTACAAAACTCTCTCATTTGTGTGTGTGGGCCAGCACCTAAGGGCTGGCCCTGGGGCATCCTTGGGTTGTGTTGGCTACTAACATAGCTGATGTAATCCACTATCTGGTACAATGTACACCTGATAAATAAATCTGAATCTGATTCTGATTGCGAAGCTGGAAAGATTGGGGTGCGAAAGGTCTTTAATTATGCTCGCTGCTTGCCTGCGGCAGGCTTAAATATAAATGGAGTCAATGAACAGGAGGCTTGTTTGCACGGTGGACTGGACTATGACCACAACTATAAATGTGGAATAAAATGTGCATAATTACATAAATAACAGAATGTATTTACATTGTAAGCAGCATTATAAAATGTGATTTAAACTGTTTACAGTACAATGAAGTCACGGGGGTCATAGATGCAGGGGGTGGGTGGGTAACTGGAATGGTTGATCAGTCACAGGGGTAATAGATACAGGGGGTGAGTGGGTAACTAGAATGGTTGATCAGATTAACTGCCTGAGGGAGATGAGGGAGAAACTTTTAAGATGGTGTGAAGTTTTTGTTTTAATAGCCCTGTAGTACTTTCCATCGTGACAGGGAGCTCTCCAATAGTCTGATCACAGTGGGATACAAACTGACCTTGAGCCTGGTTTTGTATTTTCTGCCCAACGGCAGACGGAAGAAAGAAGAATGTCGGGGGTGTGTGGGGTCTTTGATTATGCTGAACACAAGAAAATCTGCAGATGCTGGAAGTCCAGAGCAACACCACACAAAATGCTGGAAGAACTCAGCATGTCAGGCAGCATCTGTGTAAATGAATAAACAGTAGACGTTTTGGGCCAAGACCCTTCTTCAGGATTGGATAGGAAGAGGGAAGATGCTAGAATTAAGTGGGAGGGGAATCAGGCTATCTTGAAGGCGATAGGTGAAGCCAGGTGGTGGGAAAGGTCAAGGGCTGGAGGAGAAAGAATCTGACTGGAGAGGAGAGTGGACAACAGGAAAAAGGGAGGGAGGAGGGGACACACAGGGGAAGTAATAGGCAGGTGAGAAACCATGAAAGGTCAGAGTGAAGAATAGGAAGGAATTCTTTCACCAGAAGGAGAAATTCATATTCATACCATCAGGTGGGAGGTCAGCCAGACAGGAGGTAAAATGTTGCTTCTCCACTCTGAGGGTGGGCTCATCTTGGCACAAGAGGAGGCATGGATCAGCACATCAGAACGGGAATGGGAATAGAAATTAAAATGTTTGGCCACCAGGAAGATGGTGCAGAGGTGCTCAGCAAGGTGATCCGCCAATTTACCACGGGTCTTACTAATGCAGAGGAGGCTGCTTCGGGAGCACCAGGCACAATAGACGAACCCAGCAGGTATGCAGGTGACGTGTTGTCTCACCTGGAAGATCTGTTTGGGGCTCTGAATGGAAGTGAGGGAGGAGGTGTGTGGGCTGGTGTAGTGAACATGTCGTAATTTGAAATTACAATTAGCTTTGTGGATAAACATTTGTAAAAAGGTAGCAGTACAGTACAATGCATAACAATAAGGTCAAATCAGAAGTATAGTAAGATCAGTCGTGCAAAAAGAGAGCAAGTTAGTGAGGTAGAGTTCATGAATTCATAGACCATTCAGAAATTTGATGGCAGAGGGGAAGAAGCTGTTCTTAAAATGTTGAGTGTGTGTCTCCAGACTCCTGTACCTCCTCAGTAACGGTAGCAATGAGAAGAAGGCAGGTTCCCCGATGGCTCAACAAGCTGCAACTTAGCGGCCAGATGGCTAATCCATAAAATGGAAAGGTATTCACTTGAGCATCTTGTTGGAAATGTTCACATTAACTTACATTAATGCAAGAGTATGGTTGAAATCGAAAGCAAAGCCACCAACCTGATAGCACGAAGGTCTATTGTTTCCTCTCAGTAATTATTTTTCCACCCCCTTCCCTCTTTTTCTATTCCTCTCTCTGGCCTCTTAACTCTTCTTCCCTGCCTATCACCTCCTCATGGTGCCCCTTGTCCTTCCCTTTCCCTACGCTTCACTCTCCTCTTCAATCAGATTCCTTCCTCTCCACCCTTCCACCTTCCCCATCCACCCAGCTTCACCCGTCACCTTCTAACTTGTCAAACTTCCCATCCCACCAAACATTTTATTCCGATGTTTTCTTTTCCAGTCCTGATGAAAATTCTGTGCCCAAGACATCGACTGTTTATTGATTGCCATGGATGCTGAGTTCTTCCAGCATTTTGTGTGTGTTGCTTAGGATGTCCAGCATCTGCAGAACCTTGTGTGTTTAAGAGGATCAGAAATAAGGCCCCCCCCCCCCTGACCGATCTGCCCTGGAAAACAAACATGGGAATCAAAAGGTTTTAAGCGAGAACTCACCGAAATAAAAGCCTCGTTCTCCACAGACAAACTGCAGCGTGTCCACGAGCTCGGAACCACAGAGATTCTCAGCCACCACTGGCCACTGGGGCAAGATAATGAGGCAACATAGGAGCATGCAGAAGCGATTCAGTGTATGGACCTGCCCGGGGAAGAAACAAAGAACAACTTCAGACCAGCCAGTGGCTACACTCACTCAGCTCAGAACCAGAATCAGCTTTCTTATCACTGGCAAGTGTTGTGAAATTGGTTGTTTTGTGGCGGCAGTGCAATGCAATGCATAAAAATAAAAAAAGACTATTACAATAAAATGTGTGTGTCTATATCTATCTATCTATATTTATCATCAAAGTAGGTATATGTCACTACATACACACCTGAGATTCATTTTCTTGCGGGCATACTCAGAAAATCCAAGAAACACAATAAAATCAATGAAAAATGGAACCGAACAGGACAGACAAATAATTCACAGAGGACAACAGACTGTGCAAATGCAAAAGAAGATGATAATAACAATAATAATAAATGTATATCAAGAACATGAGATGAAGAGTCCTTGACAGTAAGAAATTAAACAAGTAGTGCAAGAAGAGAGAAAAATATTGATGAGGTGTGCATGGGTTCATTGTCCCTTCACGAATCTAAAGGTGGAGGGAATTAGTTGTTCCTGAGATGCTGAGTGCGTGTCTTCAGCTTCCTGTACATCCTCCCTGATGGTAGCAGTGAGAAGAGGGCATGTCCCGGGTGATGGAAGTCTTTAATGATGGACGCCTTTTGAAGATGCCCTGGATGCAGGGGAGGCCAGTGCCCTTAATGGAGCCTGCAGAGTTTACAACTTTCTTCAGCTTTTCCCGATCCTGTGCAGCAGCACCTTCCTCCCCTCTATGCCAGACGGTGATACAGCCAGTTAGAATGCTCTCCATGTACATCTGTAGAACATGGGAGGAGCTAAAGGTGGCAGCAAAGGTTTTTGTGAACCTGTGCGACTTCTTCCAGTTTGTCCAGGAAACAGTTTAATTTCTTCTCTTTTAATGTTTTTTTTCTCACTTTCTGAGCTAGCTGGGGTCCTGTCAGAGTCCATGATCTGCAGCTGCACTCAAACCGTGGTTCTTCACGGCAATGGGTTCTCCCTCTTGGAACTTGCCGAGCAGCCTGGCTTCGATATTTCCAAGAGCGGCCTGGAAGTCGTGCGCCTTCAGAGTGCGACCCCACGAATGGCCTGATTCCTTACCAGTGTCGCTGACTGAAGTGTCGTGAGAGATTGAGTCATCAAGACAGCAGTGTACGCTGCTGTCAAAATAAGCAGCCCTGCAGACTGTAACATGGAAACAGTGAGCTGTTGGTCTCCCTTCTCGCTGTGGCAGGAATGATACCTCTCACTCCCCTACGAGTGAGAGAGAGTGCTGGGATGGACAATAGTGTTTGATAGTCTCTAGGTCATGGTCTCAGGGGCTTTGCTACTGTTTGCATGTGGGTGGTGGGGGGAGGTTGTTGCTTGTGCATGGGAAGAAGAAGGGGGACATTGGGGTTCTAACGTTTTCTGTCATTCAGTCTTTGGGTTTGTGTTCTGTTTCATGGATGTCTGTGAAAAGTAAGAATTTCAGGTTGCATATGGTATACACTCTCCAGTATTACATTGAACCACTGAACCATTTGCGAGTGTCTTTGGCGACTCACCAATTCTCCTCAAACACCTACTGAAATATTTCCTCGACTTCTGCTCGGTGGTATAACACACACTCACCGGTGGACAGTGGTGGCAAACAGACGCTTGACAAAATTCAGCATTGACCCTCACCCACTGCTACAGACACACCACAGAAAGCCATCCGTCTGGATGCTTAGAATGGCTACTGCTTTGCCCAGGGGCTGCAAGAAATTGCAGCAAGTTGTGGACACAGCTCAGTTCATCGCAGGACCATGCCTCCCGTTCCTGGACTCTGTCCACACCGCTAGCTGCCTCGAAAAAGCAGCCAACATAATCAAACCCCCCAATTTAACAGACTGTCAGATAGGCATATGGATGACAGGAAAATGGAGGGCTACGTGGAAGGGAAAGTTTAGATTGTGGAAAGGCACAATATTGTGGGCCGAAGGGCCTGTGCTGTTCAATGTTGTGTTACAGTTTCTCCCTTTGCACTATCTCAATGTGCTCATGTTTGGAATTGATTTGTGTGGAATGCACAGATATAGATTCCTTTTAACTGGCAGGATATTCCCACCAACTGAACTAAAGCCGGGATTGTCTTTCACTCTTTTCCCTGTCTGTGATCCCTCCTCACCACCCAGTCTCTTTAGTTATGGACAAATAATTCCCTAAACCCTCAAAAACACATGATGTAAACTTAAGGGCGGTATTAGACTCAATAATGGTTACCTTCAACCCTGTCATGGACGTTACCAAGCCCAGCAGGTAAAGGAGGAGGGATGGGCAACTCCATCCCCTAAAAACCCAGAGCTACAGAAAAGCCAACAGAAGCTTCCTGGGTGAGGAAGGATATACCAAGAATATAAGTGAGACCTGGAACACAGTTTGAAAGACTGGCCCAGGATAGGGGAATCTGGTGAGCTACTGTCGGCAGCCTGTGCCCCAGTAGGGTTGACGGGACTTGAGTAAGTAAGGTTTACCGCCACTGGTAAATGAGACCCAGGTGTAGCTGTGGTTTGTTTAACAGGTTGAGATATTGTACATACGCTCACAGACTCGAGCACAGCACAGGTAGTCCCACAGTGAGGCATCAAGCACTGAGATATTATTATGAGAGTGCGTACACTTACCGTAGTGGTAAGTGTAACGCCATTTTGTTTTTAGAGATACGGCATGTAATAGGCCCTTCTGGCCCTTTGAGCTGCTCCGCCCAGCAACCCCCGATTTAACCAGCCGGTCACAGGACAACCTACAATGACCAGTTAAGCTACCAACCTACCATCGTCTTTCGGCTGCGGGGAGAAACCAGACCATCCGGAGAAAACCCACAAATTCCCCAGGAAGGACAAACAAGCTCTCCGACAGTCAGTTCTGCCCGTTTCTTCCAGTTTCCTCCTACATTCCAAAGGTGTGTAGATTAGGGTTGGTGAGTTGTGGGCATCCTACGTTGGCACTGGAAGTGTGGAAACGTGTGTGATGCTGTTCACAGTCTGTCACTATTCCCTACTGATCACACAACAAGACACTACCCGGTACCTGTCTATCCTGTGCCCTGTGCCTTTAGTGTGAGTTAGGCTGAGACACAAGCAGATGATGGCACAGGAAGGGTTGTAGAGGGACTCGCCAGAGTCAGGCATGGTGCCCGAAACTGTACTCAGATACTCGGCCACAGCTCGCAGGGGGCACTGTGGCCAGGACACCGCACCCATGAAGGAGCAAACTGAAAGATTGCACAGCGTGGCGACCAGAATAACAGGTGAGTTACTAAAAACTGGGGCTCACCGGGAGGGAGACCGTTCAAAGCTGACCCGCCTGAGTATGAATGTGGCAGAGCTTTTACATTCTCGGTGAGTAAAACTACATTCTGACAACAGAATGGTGGCTAAGTAACATACTAGATCCTGATGACAGAGTAACACGATTGTCCACATTCTAACAGTATATCCAGTTTTCTATTACAATGGGTGCACACTGTAACATAATTAATGAAACTCCTGAACCTTGGACGCCATTACTGCTGCATGCCACGTGCTCTGCTTCTTTGTCTGCGTTTCCCTGATACCACATTAGCACAGTCTGGAGTAGGCCCTTCATCGATCGGGGCTGACACCCCAGCTGTCTACACAGGCCAGAGCAGCAAGATATGGAGAGCAAGTTGCTGCCCGTGCAGCAGGCTCCCTTTTTCCACACAGCTGATGAACTCAAAGGAACGGCAAAAACATTTTTGGCACCAGAGGGGTCGCAAGAGTTGCCAGTCAGCGTTGGACTCAACATAGGACTGCCTTCGGGACTCCAGCTCCGGAGTCTGTCTTTGAGTTTACTCCTGAAGGCTTACCCACGAGTGGGTATAGCCACAAGACAGCGGAGCTTTGAAATCAGAGTTTCCCCTCTCCTCAATGAGCTGATTTGCCCCACCTGCTGAAAGCAACTGGTTTTAAGGCACCAATAACCCACCTTTGCCCCTTCTCCTGACAGTAGAAATGGGTTAGTAGCTAAACCACACATGAAGGGCAGGAGAGCTGGACTGGGTTGTCAAAGGCTATTTGAGACACACACCATTAGCAGCATTCAGTAAGTAGTGGGAGCTTATCCCCACTACCTCCGCCCCAGCTATGACAGCCTTAATGAGCCAGCCATAGTGAGCACAATCCACATCCCTATTTACTCGTCACTGGCTCTCGCTGTTCTCTCCCCTATAACACACAGCTAATAACACTGGGGCAGTTTGCCCATGGTTGTGGGGAAGAACGTTGTATGGAGTTAGAGTTCAGATACCACGGGGGCAACGCAGACTGGGGCAGTATCTGCAGATACTCACAGGATGCCGACAGACCCGAGTAGCTATCACTGTAAAGCAGCAGGGGTTTGAGATCAGAGTCTTTCTTCTCCTAGAGGAGCCCCTTCTGCCCAAATATATGGTTTTTGAGTTGTATTCTGTACTACCTCTGGTAGTTGCATGATACACACCTACTGAATGTGTTCGTGAACATTTCGTGAATGTGAGTCGGAATCATTTACTATCACTGACCTATGCCGTGAAATGTGATGTTTTCCTGCAGCAGAACAGTGCTGTACACACAAATATTACTCTGTTACAATAGCAAACACATGTAAAAGTCAAAAAGGCACTGCAAAAAGAGAGCAAAAATAGTGAGGCAGTGTTAAACACAAGAGATTCCGCAGGCACTGGGAATCCAGAGCAAGGCACACAAATTGCTCAGCAGGTCAGGCAGCATCTACGGAGAGGAATAAACAGTCAACCTTTACAACTGGGTCCCTGGACCATTCAGAAACCCTATGCTGGAGGAGTAGCTGTTCAGAAAATTTTTAGCGTGTGTTTTCAGGTTCCTTTCACCCTTCCCTGATGGTAGCAATGAGAAGAGGACATGTCCTGGGTGTCGGGGGTCCTTAATGATGGATGCCACCTTCTCTAGGCATCGCATTTTGAGGATGTCCTCGATGCTAGGGAGGATAATGCCCATGATGAGAGCTGGCTGAACGTATAGACATCTGCAGTATCATATTGTACATACTAACTTGTCTGGATTATAAATGCAAAAGATTCTGCAGTTGCTGGAAAACCTGAGCACTACAGACAAAATGCTGGAGGAACTCAGCAGGTCAGGCAGCCTCTATGGAGGGGAAGTAAACAGCTGATGTTTGGGCTGAGGCCCTTCATCAGGACTAGGAAAGATTGGAGGAAAAAGCCAGAATATGAAGATGGAAGAGTGGACAACCTGATGGCATAAACATCGATTTCTCTAACTTCAGACTTTTCTCCCTACCCTCTCCTTCTATTGCCACTCTGGGTCCTGTGTCACCCCTTGTCTTCTCCTCAATTACCTCCCTCTAGTGTCCCCCCTCCTTCCTTTTCTCCCATGGTCCACTCTCCTCTCCGATCAGATTCTTTCTTCTTCAAGCCATTCCCTTTTCCACCTATCACCCGCCAGCTTCTTCATCCACCCTCGGGCGTGTATGCCATCTTCCTCCTGACCGATGTCAAACACACACAAAATGCTGGAGGAGCTCGGCAGGTTATGAATAAACTGTCAACATTTTGGGCCAAGACCCCTCATCAGGACCGGAACAGAAGGGGGAAGGCACCAAGATAAAAAAGGTGGAGGTGGTGGGGAAGGGGGACAGCGAGAAGGTGATTGGTGAAACCAAATGGGTAAAGGTGTAGATTAAGCTGCTATAACACCCAGGAGAGATACTGTGCATGCAGACTCAGACATGTAACATAAGAACATTGTATACACTGGCACAGGATATGGAGAGAATGGACTTCCATCAGTACAGGAAACTTCTACAGAAATGTACATTAGTGAAAAGTCTTTACATACACTTAGACTATGCACAGATACTGACTCTTTCAGATAAAAATTTAAAGCATTTCCTTTTAAGATATGATTTTAACTTTATCCGCACCTCGGAGCTTTCTTGGCATCAGCCCTTAATAAATCTTGCCATACGTTGCCTGGAGCTCAGAGCCTGCCTCGTCAGCCCAGCTGTGAATGTTCCGCTTGCCAGCAGAGTTAGCAACCGAACTCTGAACCAACAAGCGCCACTGCTCCTTTCAAGTCGGAGATTCTTCAGTGTATGGAGAGAGTTCTCTGCTTTCCCTTCATGAGCCATCACCTCTGCCTGTAAATACACTCCAGCAGCCTCTCTTTACTTCTGAAACTCACCGCTCAGAAGTTTTCAAAGACAATGGTTAATACCTTCTATATTCCTCTCTCTATTTGCACCCATGCTTTCTTCTTCTTCTGTCTTCCTCTATATCATTGCTGTCATTTCTCACTGTCTCCTGATTTGATTTTATTGAGATACAGCATGAAACAGGCCCTTCCGGCCCAGCAAGCCACCGACTTAACCCTAGCCTAATCACGGGACAACTCACTGTGACCAATTAACCTACTAACCGGTATATTTTTGGACTGTGGGAGGAAACTGGAACATCCTGAGAAAACCCACGCATTCCACAACGAGGATGTACGGACTCCTTACAGAGGACGCCGGGACTGAACTCTGGATCTCAATGCCCCGTCACACTAACTGCTTCGATACTGTGGCGCCCTTACTTCTCACTCATTACGCTCTGCCCAAATTCTGTAATTTTTCATCCTCTTGCTCCCGTTTCCACCACCCAATATTGTTTTTAGTTTACCCCTTTTGCTCCTTCACCTCTGTGCTCCCTCTCTGAATCACCCCCCATCTCTCTCTCTGTCTCTCTCAGAAACTTGTAAACTCAGCCAGCTCCATCATGGGCACCAGCCTACCCAGCATCAAGGGCACCTTCAAAGGGCAATGCCTCAAAAGGGTGGTAAGGACCCCCATTAGCCATGCCCTCTTCTCATTGCTACCATCAGGGAGGAGATACAGGAGCCAGAGGACACACACTCAAATTATTCAAGAGCAGTTTCCTCACCTCTGGCATCGGATTTCTGAATGCACAATGAACCCATGTAAGCTACCTCAGTATTTATCCCCTCTCTTTTGCACTACTTATTTAATTTATTTTCTTTTTTTATTTTCTTGTTTAATGTCTTGTTTTAGTTCCAGAGTTTTTGGTGCAGTTTCTTCCTCTTATTGTGTTTATTATTATGCATTGCACGGTACTGCTGCACAAAACAACACATATGCCAGTGACATTAAACCTGATTCTGATTCTCTCTCTCCTTCCCTAGAGTCACTTCTGCCCACCCTGCTTTAATCCACTTCTAACTTTTTTTACATTGTTTCCAGCCTCACCAGAGCAGAACGAATGCCCTGGTCAAGACAACTGAAGCTCCACATCAGATTGAGAGATGAGCTTTACTTGTCACATGTACGTCGAAACATAGTGTGAAATGCGTCACTTGCGTCCAATCAAATCAGCGGGAATTGTGCTGAGGGCAGCAGCCCGCCAGTACCGCCACGTTTCTGGCGCCAACACAGCATGCCGGCAACTCACTAACCCTATCCCGTGCGTCTTTGAAGTGTCGAGGCATGCGAACTCCTGGCGAACAACGGCAGGATTCGAACCCCGATTGGTGATGCCTAGCGCCGCAAAGTGACCGCGCCAACCATGCCGCTACCCTGATACCCCAGCTTTTGCCATGCCAATGGAAAAATCCAGCACAAAATCTCCCCAGTAATAAATAAAAGAACTCCAGTTAAATTATGAGAGTTATGAACATGACTTGTGGTTGACTTCAAAGATGTCAAACACAAATTGGCACAAATATCGGACAAAGAAGGTCACCTGTAGTGCACAACTGCAGCAGATGGAGCTGTGTGTAGAGTTCATGATGGGGTCTGTAGTGCGACTCTCCTCTGCGATCCTTCAGTGCCGGGTAATACTGTGGTGAGAGTCATTCTCCTTTGCTTTATATCACAAGGGGAAGTCCTACCCACAGTTGCACCCGCCTACTTTCAAAATTTAATTTAAGCAAGGCCAAACAGTGGTTTTCCTTGCATTCCTCTCCTAGCACATCTCACCCTGCCTTCTCCTGCAATCTTGTTATCAATGCAGATTATTAAAAATTGTTTTGCTTTTTGGCATATGTCTTCATTCCAGCACACACGTCTTGGATTTATTTAGTGATAACCCTTGCCTGTCTAAGTCATTATTCCACACTGTGGGTGTGGAATGCATGCTGTTCTAATAATTCAGGAGGCCAGAACTGCTTTCTGTGGCAGTGCAGGGGGTTATGAGGGGGCCATGATTCAGGAGAATAAACACAAGAGATTCTGCAGATGCTAGAAATCCAGAGCAACACACACAGAATGCTGGAGGAACTCAGCACATCAGGCAGCATCTATGGAAATGAATATGCAGTCTATGTTTTGGGCCAAGACACTTCATCAAGACAGGAGAAGAAGGGGGAAGGGGAAGATGTCTGAATAAAAAGGTGGGGGGAGGGGAAGGAGGATAGCTAGAAGGTGAGAGGTGAAGTCAGGTGGCTGGGAAAGGTAAAAGGTTAGAAAGGAAGGAATCGGAGAAGAGAGGGGAGTGAACCATGGGAGAAAGGGAAGGAGGAGGGGCACCGGGGGAGAAGATGAGCAGTTGAGGAGAAGAGGTAAGGGGCCAGAGAGAGGAGATGAAGAAGATAGAGGGGAAAGGGGAAAAAATTACTGGAAGTTGAAGAAATTAATGTTCATGCTATCAGGAAGGAGGCTACCTAGTTGGAATATGAGGTGTTGCTCCTCCATGCTGAGAATGGTAAAAGAGGTGGCCATGGACCAACATGTTGAATTGGGAATGGGAAAAGGAATTAAAAAAGTTGGCCAGCATTTGGCAGATGGAGCAGAGGTGCTCGACAAAGTGGTCCCCCAATTTACGCCAGGTCTAAGCACTGTAGAGGAGGCTGCATTGGGAGCACCAGATACAGGAGACGACTCCCACAGATTCACCTTTCCAAAGTGTTCAGAGACATGCTGAATATCTGTAAAATTCCAAGAAAATAAGAAGCAGGTACAGGTTATTCCACAGCTGCTTATTTCAGATTCTCACAACCTTGGTGAAAAGGTCCATCTCAGATTCCCTCTGAATTCCCTCTCTTTTACGTAAAATCTAGTTCCGTTCACTTCTGAGATAGTGTTGCCTCACTGCTGAGAATAGATCGGATTGTCCACAAGAATCATTTTTCCCCCTATCAGAACTTCAGCTGTGGAGTAACCCATCTCAGCATCTTATTTTTCCTTGAGCTGTACAGATATTCAGAATGTCACCCAACACTTTGGAAAGGTTCTAAGATTTAGATTCAGATCTACATCTTGGCAGCATGGTGGTTAGCGTGATGCTATTACAGCTTGGAGCGTCAGAGCTTGGAGTTTAGTTCCAGCATTCCGTGTCCTCCCATGGAATGCGTACGTTTTCTCCGGGTGCTCCTGTTTCCTCCCACAGTCCAAAGATGTACCGGGTAGTTTAATTGGTCGTTGTAAATTGTCCCGTGACTAGGTCAGGGTTAAGTTGGGGATGTCGAGGGTTGCTGGGGTGATGCAGTTCAAAGGGCAGGATGGGTCGATATTTGACCCTTCCAGAATAAGGGTTCCTCATCGGAGGTTAATCCAGACAATGAAGATGCACGGGGTCCACAGTGAACTGGCTGCTTGGACTGGATTGTGCATAGAAATCAGAGGGCAGGAGCTGAAGGGATGCATTCAGGCTGGAGGTCTGTAGTTAGTGGTGTGCTGAGACCTCTGCTGTTTGTGATGTATATAAATGACCCGGATGAAAATGTAGGTGGGTAGGTTAGTCAGTTTGTGGGTGATACTAAGATTGGAGGAGTTGTGGATAGTATAGAAGACTGGTAAAGAATACAGCATGATATAGATCAGTTGTCGATATGGGCAGATAAATGACAGATGCAGTTTAACCCAGATAAATGTGAGGTGTTGCACCTCAGTAGGTCAAATGCAGGGAGACAATACATTGTTAACAGGGTTGGTGAGCAGAAAGATCCTGAGGTCCAAGTTCATAGCTCCATGAAAGTGGCTACACAGGCTGATTGGGTGGTTAGGAAGGCTGATGGAATGCTTGCTTTTATTAGTTGAGGAATTAAGTTCAAAAGTCAAGAGGATATGTTGCAACTTGATAAAACTCTGGTTCAGCTACATCTGGAGTATTGTATACAGTTCTGGTTGCCTCTCCATAGGAAGGATGTCGAAGCTGTGGACAGGCTGCAGAAGAGGTTTACCAGGACGCTGCCTGGTTTAGAGGGCACGTGAGTTTGGAAAATTTGTGTTGTTTTCATTGGAGCAGCAGAAGCTGAGGGGAGATCTGATAGATGTTTATAAGATTATGAGAGGCACACAGTAGATAGAGTAGACAGACAATATCTTTTTCCCTGGGTTAGAATGACTAATACCAAAGAGCATACATTGAAGGTAAGAGGGGGTAGGTTCAAAGGGGATGCAAGGAGTAAGTTTTTTACCAAGTGTGGTAGGTGCCTGAAATGCACTGCCTGGTATGATGGTGGAGGCAAATACAGTACAGGTTTTTAAGAGACGTTTAGATAGGCACACGAATGAGAGGAAGGTGGAAGGGTATGGATATTGTGTAGGTAAGGGGGATTAGTTTTTGGGGGCTTTTGACTTACTTTTTAGCTGGTTTGGCACAACATTGTGGGCCGAATGGCCTGTTCCTGTGCTGTACTGTTCTATGTTCTAAAGACCTACTCCACACTGTATCACTAAGTTAAAAATAATTTCAAAAATTCAGATTCAGATTAATCTATTTATCATATGTACACCAAAACATACAGTGAAGTGTACCGTCTACATTAACAACCAACACAAGCAAAGGATGATCGGAGGCAGCCCGCAAGGGTCGTCGCACATTCCGGTGCCCATAAAGCACGTCCACGATGCTCAGCAGGACAGCACAGAACACAACAAACAAAAGCAAAAAGAAAACCACATTCCTCCCTCCCTCCCTCCCACCTGCCCACACATGGACAGTCCTCTATCTTCAGCACAATGGTCTTTGGCCTGATCTACAGACAAAAGGCTTTGGCACTCCCAGAGGACTCGTGTTGTAGTGGAAAGTATCCTGACTGGTTGCATCATGGTCTGGTCCAAGCACTCTATTGCAGAGGGTTGCAAGAGGCTACAGAGAGTGGTAGACTTGGCCAGATCCATCACAGGTTCCGCTCTTCACAATATCAAGGACATCTAGAAGAAGTGATCTCTCAGGGAAATGACATCCATCATTAAGGACCGCCATGATCCAGGTTATGCCCTGTTCTCGATGCTGAACTCAGGAAGGAGGTGCAGGAGCCTGAAGACCCACACTTGAAAGTCTAAGAACAACTTTTACCCCACTGCCAGCAGTTTCTTCAACTGAACAAATTCTACCTCAGATTATCATCTCTCAACTTGCATTGATGGCGTTAATTTGATTTTTGTTTACTTTTCCATGGATTTATATATTCACACAGTGGGGTAACAGTTCACAGAATGCTATTACAGGTTGGGGCATCAGAGTTTGGAGTTCAATTCTGATGTCCTCTGTAGGGAGTCTCTGTACATCTTCCCCATGTAAGTTTCCACTCGATACTCTGATGTCCAAAGATATAACATGTAGGTTAATTGGTCATTGCAAATTCTCCCACGTTAGGTTAGGATTAAATCGGGTTGTCAGGTGTTGCTCGAGCTCAGCTTAAAGGGCCAGAAGGGCCTATTCCACATTGTATCTCTAAATAAAATCAATAAGCAACATTTATTTTCATTTACGTTCATGTTTATGCCATTTATACTTGTCGGGGGTGAATACTGCATACGCAGTTTGAAAATAAATGTACTTTGAGCTTTGAATGTTTCCGTGTTACTGCTGCAAGAAGTTTATTTTCATGGCATTTCTACCCTAGCCTCACCTGAATTTGAACCTTGGTGGAGGCAGATTCATTCATGTTGGATCTGGTAATCTTGTGATCCAAAGGTTCTTCAGAAGTCAAGAATTGAGGCATAAGAACTGTTCATTAAAGTTGTTTATTAAGAGTTATAAGAAGGAAGAAAATACAAAGAAAAGGACAAAACAAAGAAATTGTATTTGTCTTATACTAAAAATTAGTTGGACAAGACATTACAATGATAAATATAACTTACTAAAAGACAGATTTATTGCTGTGACAACTGCTGCAGAGAAACTTCCACAAACATACAGAACCAGTTATATTACAATTATTAAAAAATCATTAAATAATTACACATATATACATTCAGAGACCACTTCATTATCTCCCTCCTGTACCTAATAAAGTGTATGTTGGTGGTCTTCTGCTGCTGTAGGCTGTTCACTCCAAGTTTCAATGTGTTGTGCATTCAGAGATATTCTTTGTTTATTTTCATTTTCCTCTGTTTATTTATTGAGATATAGTGCAGAATAGGCCCTTCCGGCCTTTGAAACCACACTGCCCAGTAACCTCCGATTTAACCCCGGCCAAATCACGGGACAATTTACAATGACTAATTTATAGTGACTAATTAACCTACCAACTGCTATATCTTTAGACTGTTCTAAGTTCCATGGGTCTATGATCTGGTGCACAGTTACTACATTTCTTCTATTACAAGTATATCTTCCCTTATTTTGGGAGACCAAGCCTGTACGGTATAGAGGAGAATTGATATGTTAACCAAAAACACTCGCAAATTTTTACAGTTGCATCACCATCTGATACGGAGGGGTCACTGCACAGGATCAGAAAAAAAACTGCACAAATCTGTAAACTCAGCCAGCTCCATCACGGGCACCAGACGGTCTCCAGCATCCAGGACACCTTCAAAAGACAAAGCCTCAAAAAAGTGGCATCTATGATGGAGGACCACCATCTCCCAGGAAGTGCCCCCTTCTTACTGCTACGATCAAGGAGGAGGTACAGGGGGTCGGAAGACACACACTCAACATTTTGGAACAGCTTCTTCCCCTCTGCCATCAGATTTCCTAAAGGTTCATTGATTCTGTTATGGTTATGATTGTGTAGATTTATTGAGCATGTTCACAAGAAACTGAATCTCAGGGTTGTATATGGAGATATATATGTACTTTGAACTTTGACAATGAACCCTTGTACATTATCTCAATATTTCTCCCTCTTTTTGCACTTTTAATCTAATCTAATTATATATATATATATAAAACTTCTTGTTGTAATTTATAGTTTTTAGTACTATGTATTGCAATGTACTGTTGGCACAAAACAACAAATTTCATGACATATGTCAGTGATAATGAACCTGATTCTGAGTCACTGAGAGATACAACAGAGAAACATGCCTTTTGATCGCTAAGTCTCAACCACTCGTATACATTAGTCCCACAATAATCCATTTAGATTAGATTATGAGAAAACACAATCCTCTTTTATTGTCATTTAGAAATGCATGCATTAAGAAATGATACAATGTTCCTCCGGTGCGATATCACAGAAACACAAGACAGACCAAGCCTGAAAAACTGACAAAAACCACATAATTATAACATATAGTTACAACAGTACAAGCAATACCATAACTTGATGAGGAACAGGCCATGGGCACGGTAAAAAAAATTCAAAGTCTTTCGAAAGTCCCACATCTCACGCAGACGGGAGAAGGAAGAAAACTCTCCCTGCCATGCCCGACCACAGTCGGACTCTGAGTTGTCCAAAAACTTCGAGCCTCTGACCAGCCCTCCGACACCAAGAACCGAGCACCGAGCACCGAGCACCATCTCTGCCGAGCACTTCGACTCCAGCCCCTGCTGCCAGCAAGCAGGCAAAGCTGAGGATTTGGGGCCTTCCCTCCAGAGATTCTCGATCGCACAGTAGCAGCGGCAGTGAACCGGCCATTTCAGAAGTTTCTCCAGAGGTTTCTCACGGCTGTCTCCATCAAATCAGAATTGTGCACGGCCCCTATTTAACAAATACGATATCATTTCACCGGAGAGGCTACGCGCGCTGCGTCGCACTGCCATCTTCTCCTCCCACCGCCATTTATCTTTATTCTTTCCAATTCCTGATTCAGAATCCAAATCAGAATCCCTGACATACAGTACTGTGCAAAAGTCTTAGGCACATATACAGTGGTATGCAAAAGTCCGGGCACCTCTGGTCAAAATTTCTGTTATTGTGAATAGTTAAGCGAGTAAAAAATGAACTGATTTCCAAAAGGCATAAAGTTAAAGATGACACATTTCTTTGATATTTTAAGCAAGAAAACTTTTTTATTTCCATCTTTTACAGTCCCAAAATAACAAAAAAGGAAAAGGCCCCGAAGCAAAAGTTCGGGTAACCTGCATGACAGTACTTAGTAACACCCCCTTTGGCAAATATCGCAGCTTGTGAACACTTTCTGTAGCCAGCTAAGAGTCTTTCAATTCTTGTTTGGGGGATTTTCACCCATTCTTCCTGAAAAAGGCTTCTAGTTCTGTGAGATTCTTGGGCCGTCTTGCATGCACTGCTCTTTTGAGGTCTGTCCACAGATTCTCGATGATGTTTAGGTCGGGGGACGGTGAAGGCCATGGCAAAACCTTCAGCTTGTGCCTCTTGAAGTAGCCCATTGTGTTTAGGTTCATTACCCTGTTGTAGAAGCCATCCTCTTTTCATCTTCGGCTGTTTTACAGACGGTGTGATGTTTGCTTCCAGAATTTGTCGGTATTTAATTGAAATCATTCTTCCCTCTACCAGTAAATGTTCTCTGTGCCACTGACTGCAACACAAGCCCAAAGCATGATCAATTCACCCCCCCCCATGCTTAACAGTTGGAGAGGTGTTCTTTTAATGAAATTCTGCACCCTTTTTTCTCCAAACATACCTTTGCTCATTGAGGCCAAGAAGTTCTATTCAAAAGGTTCAAAGGAACATCTAAGCAAGCCTGATGCATTTTGGAAACAAGTCCTGTGGACTGATGAAGTTAAAATAGAACTTTTCTGTAAAGATCAATAAACTAACTGTTTGGAAACAAATGACCTTGCCCAATGTCTCACAGCTGGGTGTGTCTGCTCCTGTGTCACCCACAACCCCTGACACTCTTTCTCTGCCACCAGTCCCACACCCTTGCCACAGTGCTCCCCCTCCTCATCATTCCCAACATCATTGGCTCCTGCCAGATTTACAAACTTGCTCTCCGCTCTACATAGAAAAATACAGTACTGTGCAAAGGTCTTAAGTACCCTAACACTATATATATATATATATATATATGACTAAGACTTTTGCACTGTACTGTACACCATGAAATTTGTCATTTTGTAGCAGCAAGACAGTGCATGATATTAAAAATAACTATACATTTCATTAAGAAAAATACAAAGAATAAATAAATTGTGCAAAAGAGAGCAAAATACTGAGGGAGCATTCATAGGTTCGCGGACCGTATAGAAATCTGATGACAGAGAGGAAGAGGCTGTTCCTAAAACTGTGAGTGAGTGTCTTCAGGCTCCTGTACCTCCTCCCTGATGGTAACAATCTGAAGAGGCTACGTCCTGGATGGTGACAGTCCTTCATGATGGGTGCCACCTTTCTGAGGAATTGTCTTGTGAAGGAATCCTCTGGGGAGCGGGGTGCCCATGATGGAGCTGCCAGTGTTCACAAGGCTCTGTGGCTTTTTCTGATCCTGTGCATCACCAGAAGCTGAGGCAGCCAGTCAGAATGCTCTTCACTGTAGAAATTTACTGTAGTCCTGGGTGACGTACCAAACCATCTCAAACTCTAATGAAGTATAGCTGCTAGTGTGCCTTCTTCATGATTACATCAAAGTGTTGGGTTCGTAACAGATCTTCAGAGATGTTGATGTCTTAGAACTTGAAGCGTCTCACCCCTCAATGAGGACTAGATATGTACTCCTGAATTCCTCTTCTTGAAGTCCACATCAATTCCTTGGTCTTACAAACATTAAGTGCCAGGTTGTTGTTGTGACACCATTCAACCAGCTGATCTATATCACTCCTGTACACTTCCTTATCAATCTTTTTCACAAAGGTTGCTTTTTGCACATTCAAAGTTCAAAGTTAGAAGTAAATTTGTTATCAAAGTACATATATATTACCATGTACAGCTGAGTGTCATTTTCTTGTGGGCAATCACAGTAAGTAGAAGAAACACAATAGAATCAGTGAAAGGTCGCACGCAACAGGGCCGACAACAACCGTGCAAAAGACAACAAACTGCAAATTTTAAAAAATGAAAAATGAAATAATAACAAAAATAAATAAGCAACAATTATTGAGAATGAGATGAAAAGTCCTTGAGAGTGAGTCCATAGGTTGAGAGAACAGTTCAGTGATGGGGCAAGTGAAGTTGAATGAAATTTTGCCTTTTGGTTCAAGACCTTTATAGCTGAGGGGTAATAACTGTTCCTGAACCTGGTGGTGTGAGTCCTGAGGTTCTTGTACCTTCTTCCTGATGGCAGCAGTGAGAAGAGAGCATGACCTGAGTGGTGGAGGTCCCAATTGTTGGATGCAGCTTCCCTGAGATATGTAGATGTGCTCAATGGTGGGGAGGGAGGGCTTTACCTGTGATGGACTGGGCTGTATTCATTACTTTTTATAGTCCTTTCTGTTCTGAAGTACATTGATTGTTTGTCCGTCTTTGTGTGTAGTTTGTTTTATTAATTCTATTGCATTTCTTTGTCCTAATGTGATGGTGGTGATGGCATTCATTAGTCTCGCTAGACCATGGATCTGCACCTGGAAGAGTTTTCCAGGGTGCAGGCCTGAGCAAGGTTGTATGGAAGAACGGCAGTTGCCCATGCAGCAAGTCTCCCCTCTCCACGACACCGATGTCCAAGGGAAGGCCAAGGGCCAATACAACTTGGCACCACTGTCATCGCAGGAGTTGCCAGAACGAGGTTGAAGGCAGTGTCAGATTGCCTTAGGGACCCCAGCTCCGGATTTGTCCTCAGGGTTTACTCCTGAAGCCTTTCCCATCAGTGGGTATGGCCGCAAGGCAGCAGAGGTTTGAAATCAGAGTTTTCTCTCTCTTAGGTGGACTGCCTTCCTAGGCTGACGAGCTCCATCTACCCGAAACACTGGTTTTAAGGCGCCAGGACCTGCCTTCGCCCCTTCTCCTGTCAGTAGAAACAGTTCCGCCAGGCTTAGAGGCTAAGCCACATGAGAAGGTCAGGAGCTGGACTTGGTTGTCAGAGGTTATTTGAGGCGCATGCCGTGAGGAGCACTTTTGGTAGTGGGAGATTGTCCCCACCATCACCCCTCGGCTTGACAACCTTGGAACCAATTGTGAAGAGTCCTATTGTGAATGCCTGCAAAATATGAATCTCAGGTTAGTACTTTACGATATATGTACCTTGATAAAAATTTAGTTTTATCTTTGAACTTGGATAGTAAGCTATACTGTTGCAACAAATTAGGTGAACCCAAGTGCAGGACACAGGCATGGAGATTTATTTAGGATTCAGACGTGAATGGCAAACGGGGGGAGAGCAGGAAGGTAGGAGACAGGCGGAATTATCTTGACATGGAGCGTAGAAAAGGAAACGGCAGACAAAACTCTCCTTAGCACAGAGAGGCGGAGTTACGCAGGCAAACCTCGGTGCTGAAGTAAAACTTTAGAAGACTTAACTTGACGTGGAGAGGCTGGGTTTCACAGGCAATTCTTGGTACGGGAGCAAAACTTAGAACACACAGTCCTAAGTGGCCGGGAAACGTTAATTACCACACAGGCAAAACCAACGATCTGGCAACTAGTGGTAGTGAAGCCGGGGTTCTTATGCTGCAGGTCTTGATGGAAACCATGTGCGCCATCATCAAAGAGAATTAGGAGCAAGTAGGGAATTAATGGTCAGGACCCTGACATATACTGCAGGTGTACAATTTCTCTAAACACTGCACTACAAGAGTGTCTTCTATGACAGGTCTTTATTAGTAAAGTAAATGTGTTTGAGATGGCATGGTGCTGTCAGTATTCCTTGACTAATCTACTCTGTTTTAGAAGAAATGAGGTTCTGCCATTTAATACATAAATAACAAAAATATATGTGCAACGTGCACTGAGTCTATTTTGTGAGGTACCTCCCATACTTAATAAAGTGGCCACTGAATGCACAAGGGTCAACGTGTTGTGCATTCAGTGTGTAGTGCTCTTCTGCACACCATTGTTATAACTCGTAGTTATTTGAGTCACCTTCTTATCAGCTTGAACTAAGCGACAGAACTGACGCCCACTGGATTTTTTTTTTGATTTTCACATCATTTTCTGTAAACTCTAGAGACTGTCGTGGGTGAAAATCCCAGGAAATCATTAGCTCCTGAGACACTCAAACCACCCTGTCTGGCACTGACAATCATTCCACGGTCAAGGTCACGTAGGTCACATTTCTTCTCCATTCTGATGTTTGGTCTGAACAGCAACTGAACCTCTTGACCACGTCTGCATGCTTTTATGCATTGAGTGGCTGCCACATGATTGGCTGACTAGACATTTACATTAACATGTGCAGGTGTGCCTAATAAAGTGGCCACAGAATGTATATTGGCAAAGCGACTGCATCTGAAATGGCATGATGTTGTTGATAATCCTTGTTAATGCTGCTATGTTTTAGAAGAAATATGTGGTTTTGGCATTTATTATATAAATAACAAAAGGACATAACATGTGCAAAGTAAGTGCGTCATTCTGGGTGCATGGGAAGAGAGTTGTCCCAATAATCATCAACCTTCCAATTCGCCTTTGTGCCTCATTGAAATAAATCCCACCTAAGCGTAGTGCGACCAACCACCATTCTCTGGGGAAAGACTTCCTCGCAGAGAGAAATGCAAAGGAACTAGGCAGGCTCATTTAGATGTGAGCCATGGGCCATAGTTACTCAGTAAACAGTATGTGAAGTGCTTGATTGCACTAAGTCTCAAGATAAATACCAATAATCTTCCCAACTGTTGCATAGTTGGAAACAAGGCACATTGCTGAAGTTTTTTGGTTATCTTCAGAGCAGCAAAATGCATTCCTGTGGCTCCCAGCTAGTTTTGAGAAGCCAGTCCTTAGCAATTTGCCATGAAATAACTTTCTTCTTACTACCCTCTGAGATCCATTGCATTTCTTAACATTCATCCAAGCAACAAGACCCTCGGCAGCCTGGCTTACATTTCCTGCCCATTCCTAACTGCTGGGGAGGCCTCACCATGAACCCATACCACATTGTTGTCAAGATCCTCAGCAGAACTTTGAGACAGGTGGGATAGAAGAACATGTTGGTGTGAGGAATGAGGGATCTTGGACGGAACAGTGATCTCATTCCTATCCCGACCTTGTCTTTCCTGGTGGTGAACTTCACAGGTTTGGATCTGAGAAATCTTGGCAAGGTATTGCAAGACACCATCATGATAACAATCAATCTTTCAAGATTTGAAAGCACTTAACTATCAATGAATTAGACTCAATGTTTTACATAAAGGAAAGGAAGAAGGTGATAATAAAGACCATAAACACTATAAAACATAGGAGCAGAAATAGGCCATTCAGCCCATCGAATCTGCTCCAGCATTCCATCATGGCTGATTTATTATCCCTCTCAACCCTATTTGCCTACCTTCTCCCCATGACTTTTGACGCCTTTATGAATCGAGAACCTATCAATCTCTGCTTTAAATATCCACAATGACTCAGCCCCCAAGCTATCTGTGCAATGAATTCCACAGATTCATCACTCTCTGGTTAAAGAAATTCCTTCTCATCTCTGTTCTAAACGGACATCCCTCTATTCTGAGACTGTGCCCTCTGGTCCTGGACTCCCCCACGTTCTCTCCACATCCACTCTTTGCAGGTTTTTCGATATTCAATAGGTTTCAATGATATCACCACACCCCCCCCAACTCTTCTAAACTCCAGTGAGTAGAAAAGCACCTCATATGTTAACCCTTTCATTCCTGGAATCATTCTCGTGAACTTGCTCTGGACTTTCCCCTACACCAGCATATCTTTTTTACTTAAGGAGCCCAAAGCCACTCACAATACTCCAAGTGCGGTCTGATCAATGCTTTATAAAGCTTCAGCATTAGCCAAAGGTGGTCAATCTGTGGAATTCATTGCCACAGATAGCTGTGGAGGTCAAGCCTGTGAGTATATTTTGTGACAAGAATACACATAGATTACGATGTAGCTGTCCAGTGGGATCAGCAGTTGGTCTGCCACCTGTCTTCAGGAGAGAGAGAGATAAGGAAAACAATGGAGCAGCATTGGGAGATGTTAGTGAAGGAAGGAGAACTGTCAAGAGCGGCTCCCCCTTTGAACCCTGAACTGTTTGAAGTGATGGACAGGCGATACCCCAGCAGAGGGATGAAAAGAGACAGGTTCGCTAGGGCGACATACGACACCCGAGGTAACAAGACCCTGGAAGCGGAGCGTCTCTCACAAGTCGGTGGGAAGTACCAGGCCATAAATGCACAGGGTGGAAAGGCACGATCGGCGGGAACCTGGTGTGTGTCCACCCTTGCCTGGGTGCCAGGTTCACCGCAGGGAAACGATCGTATCTGGAAACGGAGGGGTCACGGTCGGTGACCTCAGATGACAGCACAAAGGACTCACCCGACAGCTGACTGCGAAGGTCTGTGTGTGGAATCCTTGAATATTTATTCGTTTTTGCTCTCTCTCTCCTTCTCCCCACCACTGTCCATCGCCACGGCAGCGATTACTGCGAACTGAACTGAACTAAATTGAACTGAACTTTGCGTCACTTTGAAACTGGTCATTTATCCCTAGGTAACGATAGAGCTTAATTGATCCTGTTATCTTAATTCTGTGTACATGTATGTTTATCCTTGCTGAACTGTTGCATTCATTATCCTTTTGATTAGAGTACTGTGTTGCTTGTTTCTTTAATAAAACTTTCTTAGCTCTAGTAATCCAGACTCCAACTGAGTGATCCATTTCTGCTGGTTTGGCAACCCAGTTACGGGGTACGTAACAATTTAAAACAGAGGTTTAAATATGATAGGTTCTTGATTCACCAGGGCATCAAAGGATACGGAGAGAAGGCGGGAGAATGGGGTTGAGAGGGATAATAAATCAGCCATAATGGAAAGGTGCAACAGACTCAATGGGCTGAATGGCCTAATTCTGCTTCTCTGTTGTGGTCTTGTCTTACATTAATAAGGTTTTTATTGTCATTGTGCAATGCTGTAGAAGGACTGGTTTACTGAATGAACAAGTAAATCTGGTAAGTGTGTTATCAATTTGAATCTGAATCAACAGTTTATATAAATCCTGTGACCAGCCTAAACTTTGAGTTGTTTATTATGACTCAGCTATTATGCATAACATACCAGCACACCATGTGTGGCCCAAGAAATGACGATAATCTTAAGCAGGGAATGAAATCTTTAGCTAATCCATATGAGACCATCATACCTGCTAATCTCTGTCTGCACCTCAAAATCATCTCCCTTATTCCGTATACTGAGTGCATTTAAATATAACACCTTCGGTCCTGTATGCTTCACCCTTTTCAATTTTGTCTGCATGTTACATTGCGTTTCATTCCACTGACTGCAATTTTGCCTTATCATCTGCCTGTCCTTCCTCACGTTCTCACTACACATTATATCTAGTTGTATGCCAACTGCCCCATTCTCAGCCCAATCACTGCAGTTCCCAGCCCCCTGCCAAATTAATTTAAACCCTCCCTAACAGCTCTAGCAAACCTGCCCGCAAGGATAGTTGTCTCCCTTGGGTTCAGTGTAATCCATCATTTTTTGTACAGTTCATACCTTCTGCCCCAGAAGCGGTCTCAATGGTCCAGAAATCTGAAACCCTTCCCCCACACCAGTTCCTCAGCCATACATTCATCTGCCAAACCATCCTATTCTTACCCTCACTCGCATGTGACAGAGGCAGCAATTCAGATATCACTACCCTGGAGGTCCTGCTTTTCAGATTTCCACCTAGCTCCCTAAAACCTCTCTCCAGGGCCTCCTCCCTTTTCCTGCCTACGTCATTGGCGCCAACATGTACCAAGCTTCTGGCCGTTCACCCTCCCCCTTTAGAATGCCATGGACCTGATCTGAGACATCCCTGACCCTGGCACCTGGGAGGCAACACACCATCCGAGTGTGTATTTCATGTCCACAGAAGCTTCTGTCTGCTCCTCTAACTATGGAATGCCCCATCATTACTGCACTTTTCTTCTGAATAAGCCTACCATGTGGAACCTTGTCAAATGCCTTACTAGAATCCATCTAGATCACATCCACTGCACTACTCTCATCTATATGCCTGGTCACCTCCTCAAAGAACTCTATCAGGCTTGTTAGACACGATCTGCCCTTCACAAAGTCATGCTGACTGTCCCTGATCAGGCTATGATTCTCTAAATGCCCATAGATCCTATTTCTAAGAATCTTTTCCGACAGTTTTCCCACCACAGACGTAAGGCTCAGTGGTCTACAATTACCTGGACTATCCCTACTAACTTTTTTGAACAAGGGGACAACATTCGTCTCCCTCCAATCCTCCGGTACCATTCCCGTGGACAACGAGAACATAAAGATCCTAGCCAGAGGCTCAACAATCTCTTCCCTCGCCTCGTGGAGCAGCCTGGGGAATATTCCATCAGGCCCCGGGGACTTATCCGTCCTAATGTATTTTAACAACTCCAGCACCTCCTCTCCCTTAATATCAACATGCTCCAGAACATCAACCTCACTCATATTGTCCTCACCTTCATCAAGTTCCCTCTCATTGGTGAATACCGAAGAGAAGTATTCATTGAGGACCTCGCTCACTTCCACAGCCTCCAGGCACATCTTCCCACCTTTATCTCTAATCGGTCCTACCTTCATTCCTGTCATCCTTTTCTTCTTCACATAATTGAAGAATGCCTTGGGGTTGTCCTTTACCTTATTCGCCAAGGCCTTCTCATGCCTCCTTCTTGCTCTTCTCAGCCCCTTCTTAAGCTCCTTTCTTGCTACCCTATATTCCTCAATAGACCCATCTGATCCTTGCTTCCTAAACCTCATGTATGCTGCCTTCTTTCTCCTGACCAGATTTTCCACCTCACTTGTCACCCATGGTTCCTTCACCCTACCATTCTTTATCTTCCTCACTGGGACAAACTTATCCCTAGCATCCTACAAGAGATCTCTAAACATTGACCACATGTCGATAGTACATTTCCCTGCAAAAACATCATCTCAATTCACACCCACAAGTTCCAGCTTTATAGCCTCATAATTTGCCCTTCCCCAATTAAAAATTTTTCTGTCCTCTCTGATTCTATCCTTTTCCATGATAATGCTAAAGGCCAGGGAGCAGTGGTCACTGTCCCCCAGATGCTCACCCACTGAGAGATCTGTGACCTGACCCGGTTCATTACCTAATACTAGATCTAGTACGGCATTCCTCCTAGTCGGCCTGTCCACATACTGTGACAGGAATACGTCCTGGACACACTTAACAAACTCTGCCCCATCTAAACCCTTGGAATTAATCAGGTACCAATCAATATTAGGGAAGTTAAAGTCACCCATGATAACAACCCTGTTATTTTTGCACCTTTCCATAATCTGCCTCCCAATCTGCTCCTCTGTATCTCTGCTGCTACCAGGGGGCCTATAGAATACCCCCAATAGGGTAACTGTTCCCTTCCTGTTCCTGACTTCCACCCATACTGACTCAAAAGAGGATCCTGCTACATTACCCACCTTTCCTGTAGCTGTAATAGTATCCCTTTTCCACATAACCATTGATGCTCTTACTAATCAAGAATCTATCATCCTCCCCTTTAAACGTTCTCAATGACTTGGCCTCCAAAGCTGCCCTTGGCAATGAATTCCACAGATTCATAACCTACTGGCTGAAGAAATTCCTCCTCATCTCTGTTCTAAAGGGACGTTCTTCTTTTCTGAGACCGTGCCTTCTGCTCTCAACTCTCCCACTCCAGGAAACATCCTCTCCACATTCACTCTGTCTAACTCCAGCAAGAACAGGCCCAAAGGATTACATTCCTGATGAATGCCGAGTCTGGATCATTGGCAATCTGAGGAGGAATGTCACTGAATTGTGGATTCTGGAGAAGTGAAGTGGTGTGTTCCAGAGCCATCTGACCAGATCAAATGAAGCGGTGGGACTGAATGGATTGAGGGACTGCTCCTATTTTCTTACATGCCCACAGGGCATGGCCATCTCAGTCAGTGGTGATGCAACTGAATCACTCTTGGTGACAATGAAGTTCCCAACCAGAGTCCCCACCACTTTGTACCCCGGTGCTTCTTCAAGACTCAACATTGTGTAATGTTATTTCCTGTACACAAGTGTAAAGGAGAACTAAATAATTATTACTCCGGATCTGTATCAGTGCAAAAAAGCAGAATAAGGTAAGGGACACCATAATAATAACAAAAAACAGACAACTCTAAATCACCCAGAGTGGTGGATATATGGAATGCTCTGCCCCAGAAGGCTGTGGAGGCCAAGTCTCTGGATGCTTTCAAGAAAGAGATGGATAGAGCTCTTAAAGATAGCGGAATCAAAGGTTATGGGGATAAGGCAGGAACTGGATACTGATTGTGGATGATCAGCCATGATCACAGTGAATGGTGGTGCTGGCTCGAAGGGCCGAATAGCCTACTCCTGCACCTATTGTCTATTGTCTATTGTCTAAATCCATGAGGTAGCTCATATACACGGATTGATTGTCTGTCCATAAAGTGACGTTAGGCACAAGAGTGTGTACATCAGGTGACTGACAGGAAACAATAAAGTAGTGGTGGAGTCAGTGGCTGGGATATTGATCAGCCTTACTGCTGGGGGAAAGTAACTGTTTTTGAGTCTGCTGGTCCTGCCGTTGACACTACGTAGCCTCCTTCCTGACGAGAGCAGTACAAACTGTCCGTAGGCAGGGTGGGTGGAACCCTTCATGGCTACTGGCCCATTTCTGGCACCTTACTTTATATATGTCCCTGATGGTTGGTCAGTTTTAAATGCAGTTTCCACACCTTGCAGTGATGAAGCTTGTTAAGATGCTGTAGGCTCGGCACCTGTAGAAGGATGTGAGTGTTATTAATGTCCTGGTGTTGATTCATGAGAAGTGGGGTTCCTTGATCTCTGAGAATTTCATTCCATTTCACTTCATTTTTTAATTTATTTATCATGTGTACATTGGAACAGTGAAATGAGTCGGTTGTGTTAACAACCAATACAGCCTAAGCAGGTGGTGAGGGCAGCCTGCAAGTGTCGCTGTATATTCTGGTACAAACGTAGCATGCCCACAATGCTCGGCAGAACAACACAAGCAGCAAACACAAACAACAAAACAACAACAGCAAAACAAGCCCCATTCCTCCTTCCCACCCACACACATATATCCCATGTCAGGTTGACTTCAACCTCCGGTGGACCCAAACTCTCAGACATTGGGCCTTTGACTTTCCCAGCATACTTCCAAGCACTGGGCCTTCAACTCCCCAGTGGACTAACAGACCCAGGGCTTCGGCTATCAGGCCTCAACCTGCGGACTTCCTGTTGATCTCTGGCCCTTGATATTCGGTATCGACCCAGGACTCGTTGCTCATCGGTGGACGAGTCATAGGAGTGAGGCTTCGGAGACGGTGTGCAAAGGCAGTGTGCATTCTGACAGCGAGTGATTGTTTTAGTTGTTTTTATTGCAATCGCAAGATCCTGTTGGACATTAGAAGTCCGGTTCACTGGTTTATAGGTGAGACTGACAGCGGTGGCCTCAGTTGTACTGAAGGTGCGGCCTCATGCTGCGGGCTTGCCTGTTGCAGCAATCCAGGAGGAGAGACACCAGAGGCGGTGTGGCGTGGCCTTCATGCTGGGTTGGGGACGCGCACATGCATGTGTATATGTGAGCCTACACTCGTCTGAGAACTGTTTGTTCCTGCCTAAAACACCCATGCATCATGTGTGTGTGTCGTTGTATATTTTTGCTGTCTTACATGTGCTATGTGGGCCTTGGGCTGCGTATGGCTATCGGTACCTGTTTCATGCCTTGGCCCCAGAGGAACACTGTTTAGTTTGGCTGTATCTATGGGTATCTGTGTATGGTTGAATGACAATTAAACTTGAACTTCAACTTGACGACTCCCCAGTGACAATAAATCAGGACCCTAGGTGAGGACCCTGAACTCCAGGCCTTGAACTCAGGACTTTCTAATGACCAGGACCCCGCATACTAGGCCTCAAATGTAGGACTCTCCAATGACCGGGACGCTGAACTAGGTCTCTATGATGAGTGAGACCCTGAATACTAGGCCTCAAAATACAATCTTTGCCAATCTGTGTACCTATAGGGTCACCATTGCTCATGCCTCCTGCCCACAGAGATCCCAGATCCCGGGCATGCCAACGACTTACCGACACACCAGGCCTCCTTATCCTCGCTGGTCTGCCGGCCTAACATTCAACCACGATGCCCCTCATCACCCATCCACCATGTCACCGGTCCTCGAACGCAGATTGGAGGCTAAGCTCCTGCCTGACCTCTAATTTTCCCCACATCCCTGTCCCTAAACCCTGCCTTGACCCCTAACTCCTCCGTGTATCCACAAAACCATCCCTACAAACCTAAACAGCAACTGAGCCACGACCTTGATGGAGACCACAGGTCTGCACCATCTTGACCAGAACACAGAGGAATCCGGTTAACTGGGCCATCGGTTGATCGGGGCAGCTGCTTATTTGGGACAATACTCAGAGAATAAAAACTAGTTGAGAAATAACCAGGTTCCCTTCATTTAATTGGCACTCTATGCCCCTTAACTGAAGCAGAAGATTGCTGCCAAACAGTTTCTAGCTAGTATCAGTTGCATGTGCTTGTGTGGCCATTAGATACTTCACCCTGCTTAGAACAAGAAGTTTTTAAATAGCACCAGTTGAGTGTGTGTTTTCAAAAAAGAAGTCATTTTTGCCAATGATAATTGGCAGGAAATAAGCAGTAAGATAATTTGGATCTGCTTTCCTCACCACAGTTTCAAGCATTCAGGCTTGGAGATGCCAGAAGTGGCCGGGAGTGAAAATGAAACAATTTCACTACTTCAACAAGAATTTGAAGGTATCAGTAATAATCTTGAATGTTACAATGAAAATGAAGATTTGAAGGATGCAATTGTGTAAAACATTGTTTGAAGTCAGTCCATTATCTACACCAGGTGTTTGCGCTGATTTTGTTCATTACAGTCAACCAAAAGAACGCAAACACGAGGAAATCTGCAGATGCTGGAAATTCAAGCAACACATATCAAAGTTGCTGGTGAATGCAGCAGGCCAGGCAGCATCTCTAGGAAGAGGTACAGTCGACATTTCAGGCCAAGACCCTTCGTCGGGACTAACTGAAAGAAGAGCTAGTAAGAGATTTGAAAGTGGGAGGGGGGGGAGATCCAAAATGATAGGAGAAGACAGGAGGGGGAGGGATGGAGCCAAGAGCTGGACAGGTGATTGGCAAAAGGGGATACGAGAGGATCATGGGACAGGAGGTCCGGGGAGAAAGACAAGGGGTGGGGGGGACCCAGAGGATGGGCAAGAGGTATATTCAGAGGGACAGAGGGAGAAAAAGGGGAGTGAGAGAAAGAATGTGTGCATAAAAATAAGTAACAGATGGGGTACGAGGGGGAGGTGGGGCCTTAGCGGAAGTTAGAGAAGTCGATGTTCATGCCATCAGGTTGGAGGCTACCCAGACGGAATATAAGGTGTTGTTCCTCCAACCTGAGTGTGGCTTCATCTTTACAGTAGAGGAGGTCGTGGATAGACATGTCAGAATGGGAATGGGATGTGGAATTAAAATGTGTGGCCACTGGGAGATCCTGCTTTCTCTGGCGGACAGAGCGTAGGTGTTCAGCAAAGCGGTCTCCCAGTCTGCGTCAGGTCTCGCCAATATATAGAAGGCCACATCGGGAGCACCGGACGCAGTATATCACCCCAGTCGACTCACAGGTGAAGTGTCGCCTCACCTGGGCGGACTATCTGGGGCCCTGAATGGTGGTAAGGGAGGAAGTGTAAGGGCATGTGTAGCACTTGTTCCGCTTACAAAGATAAGTGCCAGGAGGGAGATCGGTGGGGAGGGATGGGGGGGACGAATGACAAGGGAGTCGCGTAGGGAGCGATCCCTGCGGAAAGCGGGGGGTGGGGGAGGGAAAGATGTGCTTAATGGTGGGATCCCGTTGGAGGTGGCGGAAGTTACGGAGAATAATATGTTGGACCCGGAGGCTGGTGGGTGGTAGGTGAGGACAAGGGGAACCCTATTACTAGTGGGTTTGCGGGAGGATGGAGTGAGAGCAGATGGGGGAGGTGCATTTGAGAGCAGATTTGATGGTGGTATGCGACCGTGGTAGATGAATTTCCCCATTGATAACTACTGGGAACTAATACACAGCTTTATAGCACTGTAATAGTATTGGTAGTGTTCTAATTTGTTCCGTATTTCATTTAAATGAGTAAATTGTTACTCAGTTAAATGGCAGTTTGTCTTTGTTATGCCTTTTAACTGTTCCCATGAAACCAGCTAATTGGGGCAACCGTATAATTGAGCCAAAATGCGATGGTCCCAATGTGTCCCAATGAACTGGAATCCCCTGTATTCCTATTATTTAGTTGAAAGGACAAACTGCCGTTGTTTGCCTAATCACAGCGTTTTTTTTTACCATCTGAGCAGCACATTGAAAAGTCCTCTGTTCTTTTTCCATTTGCCAAGCAGTGTCCATCTACTAAAATACCTTGGCATCATTATAAGCCAGCAACTTTGAGCACTTTAGCTCAAAGATTATGTCACTAACCAAATATTTTATAGCACTCACACAAAATCCCTCAAATATTTTATGAATTACGAAAGGATGTCCCACTATTAACCCTGAGCATTATTTCAACCCTCAGCAGGAAACATGAAGAAAGTTCAGAACATGCTAAGTGACGGGTCAGTTAACGATTCTGTCTGAGCAGGAGAAAGAAGTGTGTCCAGGGATTGGATTAGTGATAACACTGCTGGGTTTAACATCAATGAGGCAGAGGAGCAAAGTTCAATGTAAAACTAAATTTATTACCAAAGTACATATATGTCACCTGAGATTCATCTTCTTGCAGGCATTTGCCATAGAACAAATAAATGCAAGAGAATCAATGAAAAACTACACGCAAAGGTGAGCAAACAGCTGATCTGAAAAAGACGATTTGTGCAAATACAAAAAGAAAAACACAATAATAATAATAAATACATAATAAATAATATTCAGAACATGAGTTATGCATTCATTGAAAGTGAGTCAATAGTTTGTGGAATTAGTTCAGTGGTGGAGTCAGTGGAGTTATCCATGCTGATGGTTGAGGGGTAGTACCTGCTCCCGTACCTGGTGGTGTGAGTCCTGAGGCTCCTGTACCTCCTTTCTGATGGCAGCAGCGAGAAGAGAGCATGACCTGGGTGGTGGGGGTCGCTGATGATGGATGCCGCTTTCTTGCGACAGCGCTCCATGTAGATGTGCTCATTGGAGAGGAGGGCTTTGCCTGTGATGGTCTGAGCTGTATACACTACTTGTTGTCGGCTTTTATAAGCAATAGTTAAGACAAGTGGATTACTGATTACAGCTCGGAGTTCAACACCATCATCCACACAGAACTTACCAACAAGCTTCAAAACCTGGGCCAGTGCATTTCCCTCTGCAACTGGATCCTTAATTTCCTCATCAAGACACCACAGTCAGTGTGGATTGGAAAAAATATCTCCTCCATGCCAACAATCAACCCTTCCACAACTCAAGGATGTGTTTAGCCCACTGCACTACTCTCTGCACTTATGACTACGTGGCTAGGCGCAGCTCAGCCGGGCTCTATGAATTCTCCAATGACAACTCCTTTGGCAGAATTTCAGATGCTGACGAGGAGGCATGGCTGAGTGATGTTACAGCAACAACCTTGCACTCAGTGTCAGTAAGACCAAGGAATTGATTGTGGACTTCAGGAAGGGGAAGTTGAAGCAACACACACCAGTACTCATCGTGGAATCAGAAGAGGAAAAGGTGAGCAGTTTCAGGTTCCTCAGTGTCAACCTCTCTGAAGATTTGTCCTGGGCCCAACGTAGTGATGCCACTAGGAAGACGGCTGGACAGTGGCTATATTTCTTTTGGAGTTTGAAGAGATTTGTTCAATGTCACCAAAGACAAGAACATTCCTGCATATGTACCACGGAGGCCATTCTAACAGGTTGCATCGCTGTCTGTTATGGAGCGGCCTCTGGTCAGAATTGGGAAAAGCTGCAGAAAATTGTAACCTCAGCCTGCTCCATCACAGGCACTAGGCTCCCCAGCATCAAGGACATCTTCAAAAGGCAATGCATCACAAAGTTGCCATCCTTATCACCCAAACCATGCCCTGTTCTGTGTACCACCTTCAAGAGCCTGAAAACTCAGACTCAATGGTTCAGGAACAGCTTCTTCCTCTCTGGCATCAGATGTTCTGAACAGTCCATGAAGATGACCTCATTATTTTCCTCTCTTTTTGCAGTGCTTATCTTTTCTACATTTATTATTGCGTCGTTAAGCCTTGCACTGTACTGCTGTCGCAAAACAGTGAAGTTCATGACATTAGTCAGCGATAATTAACCTGATTCTGACTCACCAACGATTTTCAGTGATTCCCAATTCACCATGCCCCCCCGCCCCTGCATGTGATACATAATGTCCTTGGAACAGCCTTGGAAGGGGAAATAGAATCTGACAGTTTCCAATGGCATCACGGACCTGAGCACGCAGATACACTCAGTGGCCACTTTATAAAGTACACCTGTACACCTGCTGGTTAATGCAAATACCTGATCAGCCAATGACGTGGCAGCATCTCAAAGCTTTAAAGCATGCAGACATGGACAAGAGGCTCAGTTGTTGTTCAGACCAAACAACAGACTGGGGAAGAAATGTGATCTCAGTGACTTGGACAGTGGAATGATTGCTGGTGTCGGACAATGTGGTCTGAGTATCTCAGAAACTGTGGATCTCCTGGGATTTTCACACACAACAGGCTCTAGAATTTACAGAGAACGGTGTGATAAACAAAAAACAGCCAGTGAGCGGCAGTTCTGTGGGTGAAAATGCCTTGATAATGAGAGAGGTCAGAGGAGAATGACCAGATTGATTCAAACGGTGGTATAAAGAAGAGCATCTCTGAATGCACAACACATCGAGCCTTGAAGTGGGTGGCTTACAACAGCAGAAGACAGTGAACATGAAGTTGTCACTTTATTAGGTACAGGAGGTACATAATAAAGTGTCCACTGAGAGGATATGTAAGAACTACAGACCTCTGAGGAGTCCCTATTGTCACAAACATGGTGTAATTCCAGAACCAGCCCTTCATTTCAAAGTGCTTGTCGTGTTCGTATCGGCAAGCCAGGACGAACGTAAACAGGACGAATCTGGAAGCATTATTTGCTTTGCTTTCCATGAGTGCTTTCCAATACGAACGTGACACGCATGATTTTTTCCTGTCAGGGAAGGTCACACAATGAACAGATGTGATAGTTCATGTATATTTCAAACAGTCCAGCTAACAGAAGGGTTTCATTAAACCGCATCATTATAGTTGATCTAAAGAAGAGAAATCGGTATTGAGTTGATGGAGTCCCATTGAAAACTTTCAAATGCTATTGTATTTTTTAGCCATATGACTAGAATTAAACACTGCAGTTAAAACTGTCTTAGGTTCAATAAGACCTCAGCTCCCCTGATCATTTGACTTAGTACACATCCTTCGCCAGTACATGAATCTCTCCAAAAGACAGCATCGTTTTCCCAGGTTTGAAATGTCAAAGCCAGAGGGCATGCAGTTAAGGTGACAGGGGTCATTTCAAGGGAGATGTGACAGGCAATTTTTTTTTCACACAGAGACTGGAGCTGCCTGGGGTGGTGAAAGAGGCCGAAACATTTGGGACTTTTAAGAGATGTTTAGATAGGCAGATGAATGTGAGGAAAATGGAGGGATATGGGCATGTGTAGGTAGAAGGGATTAGTTTAGTTGGCCGTATAATTACTAATTTAATTGGTTCAGCACAACATTGTGGGCCAAAGAGCCTGTTCTTGTACTGTACTGTTCTATAAATCATATATCTGGGAACCAATGTAATAGCAATTTCAGCCACCGAAGTATCATAGAGTCTTAGATCACAATGGCACAGAAACAAGCCTCATGTAGTCCCATTGAATAGCAACCAGACCGCAGCCCTCCGTAGCCCTCTCGTCCATGTATCCATCCAAAGTTCTCTTAAATGTCGAAACCGAAAACAGAAAATACAATGGAATTTTATGAAAAGCTATATGTAAACAAAGACTAACAAAAAACCAATGTGCAAAAGAAGACAACATGTGCAAACGAAAGTAATCTGAGGACATGGATTGTAAAGAGCGCTTGAAAGTGAGTCTGTAGGTTGCGAAAGCTGGTCTGAGGAGTGGTGAGTGAAGATACCCCTTCAAGTGATAGGGGGCAAGGTTGAAGAGTAGGTGTGTGGAAGTTGCGGTAAAGGTTAAAGACAACATCCAGGCAAAGGTAGCCTGGGGTAGTTTAGTCAGGTGAGACTGCCAGAGACACCAGTGCTTCCTGCAGATGAGATGGGTTGGGTGACTGTGTACTCAAACCAGACGAGTGAGGCCTCTGTGCTGAGACTTGTCCAGAAAAGATCTTCCTAAAGATCGCATCCCTTTACACAACAGGGGGTGCCAGATGAGATAGGAATGTGAAATACACCCAACAACAAAGCGATAGTAGCTATACTAATGTCAAAATATCACTAGTGTCAGCTTGAAGTTTTGTTTGACTTTAACACTTCTATTATTAATGGCAATTGATCTTGTATGTAAGGAATTCAAACATATACAGTTTACCAAACGGTCAATATCCATAACTGATAAGCCATTTCTGTATAAAATAGCAGTTTTTTGTTCAGACTTCAGAACAGTGTGGGTGATGGGAGCCATGATGTTCTCCTTGTGCAGAAATAAAATACAAATATACTTGAGTGTGCGTGTTCTGGGCCAAGCTATTTTACTCATTTTATTTTGTTATCAGTAATGGGAGGTGTACGACTAAGTTGTGGTCTGCTGCTTTACTGAAGACTACTGCGGATGGTGATGGGCTTTAGGAAGGCGAAGGCTAAGCCTGCACTGCTCCCCATTACCATTGACGGTGAGGACCCACAGGTACCTGGGGGTGCATCTGGATGACAGACTTGAGTGGAGCACCAACACAGAGGCTGTGTACAAGAAGAGCCAGAGTTGCCTCTACTACTTGAGGAGACTGAGGTCCTTTGGAGTATGCAGGCCTCTCCTTCACATGTTCTACCAGTCTGTTGTTGCCAGTACAGTCTTCTGTACACTGGGGAATGGCATCAACACGGGTGATGCCAACAGGCTCAATAAACTGATAAGAAAGGCTGGCTCTGTTATAGGAGTGAAACTCTGGAGGCTGTGGTAGAACAAACGACCCTATGGAAAATCCTAGCAATTCAGGACAATGTTTCTCTTCCTCTGCATGCCACCTTGGCTGAGCAGAGGAGCACGTTCAGTAACAGACTAAGACAACTGAGCTGCTCTAAAGAGCGCTATATGAGGTCATTCTTACCCTCGGCCGGGGAGGTGATGACCCTCCCCCGGTAGACTGCTTAAGGTAAATTATTTTTTATTTATTCCTCTTACTTCTCTTCTAATATTGTATATCTGTGAACTTGTAATGCTACTGTGATGCTGTAATTTCTTCTGGGATCAATAAAGTATCTATCTATCTAATACAGCCAAGCTCCCCAGCAGTGAGAACAGTGGGCAGATGGAAAACTGTTCATCCTGAAAGCAAATGCAATCATACAGCTGAGAGCATTTCAGCATTTGCAGAGAATATCAGGAATTATGTCAATATTTAGACAGAACACCAGGGTCTCCATCCATGTTTACATGGAATCCACAAACATGTGTCAATATTTACGGTGTATCTGGTTGAGCATCAGAATTTGCAAGTGTATTTACTAAAGTTGTAGTCCCTTGGGTGGGTGGCAAACTGCGGATACGTCTCTACCAAAGCGGGTGTAAGGCGGTCCTTCCCTCCACCAGCCGGCAGGTCACCCTTGGGCAAGGTGTAGCATCTGCTTAGCGCCTCCCCCCGAATCAGGGTCACATGGAGCCATGGGAGCAGGTGGTGGATGGTCGGATGAGCAGCCGATGCATATCACAAGTCCTGGTTATGCGACCACTGACGCCAGGCAGACAATCTCTGAAGAGTATTGATGATGGCTGTGGATCACTGAGCCTGCAAGTACACTGCCCAGAAGAAGGCAATGGCAAAACACTTCTATGGAAAAAATTGCCAGGAACAATCATGGTCAAGACTATGAGCACCCAGGTCATAGGACACAGCAGATAATGATGAGTCCCATTGGAGATTATGAGAAATAAGGACGGAATTAAGCTACTCAGTCCATCAAGTCTGCTCCACCATTCCATCAGGGCTGATTAATTATCCCTTTTAACCCCTTTTTTCTGCCTCCTCCCCATAACCTTTGACTCCCTGACTAATGAAGAACCTATCGACACCCACTTTAAATATATCCAACGATTCAGCAGCTAGAACCATCCCTATTATCAATACTTACAAGCAGATGCTGTGGTCCGTCAGTATTTACATAGGATCCTGGGAATGAACACTCAGGGGCCACTTTATTCGGAACAATTGCACACCAGCTTGTTAATGTAAATATATGATTGACCAATCATGTGGCAGCAACTCAATGAATAAAAGCCTGCAGACGTGGTCAAGAGGTTCAGTTATTCAGAATTGGGAAGAAATGTGATCTGAGGGACTTTGAGTGTGGAATGGCAGTTGATGCCAGATGGGCTGATTTGAGTATCTCGGAAACGGCTGGTCTCCTGGGATTCTCACACACAACAGCCTCAAGAGTTTACCAAGAATAGTACAAATAAACAAAAACAAAACATCCACAGAGTAGCCAATCTGTGGGCAAAAATGCCTTGTTAATGAGAGAGGTCAGAGGAGAGTGGCCAGACTGGTTCAAGCGGACGGGAACTCAAATAACCACACGTAACAACAGCGGTGTGCAGAAGAGCATCTTTGAACACACAATAAATCGAACCTTGAAGAGGACGGGCTACAGCAGCAGCAGACCACAAACATACACTCAGTGGCCACTTTATTAGGTAGAAGAGGGACTGGATCAAGTGGGCACTGAGCGCATATAATGTGCACTGCTACAATACAGCATTTGTGGGGAATCCTCTGGAGTATAATAGCATTTGTAGGAAGCAGCTGGGAATGTATAAACGCTGCAGAGGGATCCTGGTAATTGACCACATGAGCTGGAATTCCCCAGGAGGGTATCAACACTTACAATGACATTCTGGGAGTAAATGAACCCATGCAACAAAACTCTGAGAGTGCATTAACCCCACAAACGTAGTCAGCATTCACAGAGACTTGCTAGAGTGAGTTACACTTTGTGGAGATTCCCCGGGAGAACAAAACATTTACAGGTCGTCCCCAGTGCGTATAAACATCTCTAAAAAATTCCCTGGAAAGCCTCAACGTTCTCACAGAGATCTCGGGTTCATCCTCACATTCACAGAGTGTCCCCTGACACGCCCTCAAATTCACAACACCATAAGATACAGAAGCAGAATTAGGCCATTTGGCCCATCGAGTCTGCTCCACCATTTCATCATGACTGATCCATTTCCCCTCAGGCTTAATCTCCTGCCTTCTCCCTGTATCTCTTCATGCCTTGACTAATTGAGAATCTATCAACCTCTCCCTTAAACATATCCAGTGATTTGGCCACCACAGCCACATGTGGCAATGAATTCCACAGGCTAAAAAAATTACTCCTCATCTCTGTTCTAAATGGACATCCTCCTAGTCTGAGGCTGTACTCTCTTGTCCTAGACTCTCCCATAATAGGAAACATCCTTGCTACATCCATACCATACTAACTTTTCAAAATTCAATAGATTTCAATGGGATTATCCCCTCATTCTTCTAAACTGCAGCAGGTACAGTGCTAATATTGTAGAAGGCCCCCTTTATTCCCACTTTTTGCCTCCTACCAGTCAACCAATCCATGCTAATGTCTACCCCGTAATACCATGTGCTCATATCTTGTATAGCAGCATCGTGTGTGGAACTTTATCAAAGGCCTTCTGAAAATCCAAGTAGACAACAGTTTACAGAGGAGAGTAATTGACTCTCCTTTGTCCTTCCTGGTTGTTACTTTCTCAAAGAATTCCAACAAATTTTCAGGCAACGTTTCCCCTTAAGGAAACCTGTCAGTACCTCCATTTGAACTCTGTCTTTTTGTGTGTTTCCCCCTAGCTGTCAGTCTGTGGTTTTGTATTGCCACGTGCTCCTGTCCCCGCTTCTGCTTTACTCCAGCCCCTGTATTACTGAGTACTCCGTCTCTCATCTGTTTCTCATTATTACCTGTATTGCTGTCACTTGTGTCTCATTGTGCTCCACCTATCATCTGCCTCTCTGTTTACTGCTCAGTGTATTTCAGTCCTGTGTTTTCACCTGTTTGTTACCTTTTGTTGCTAGATTGTGCCAGTGAATTTTCCTGAGCCTTTCCAGCATTTGTATCTGTAGTCTGTCTGAATATAGACTTTGTCTGTTTCCTGATTCTGGTTTTTGGATTTCTCTGGATGTTTTGATCTCTGCCTGAACTTTGATGCTGACTTTGTTTGCATGTTGGGATTTGTTACTCAATTAATATCACTGTGTGCACAGTACTGGGTCTGCAATTAGATCCCTGTTCCAGCACCCTGACAGTACAATCTGGCCAGAATGGAACCAGCAGACCCCGGTTGTCTGAGAGCTGTCCTGGAACAACAGGGAGTGATGTTGGAGAGACTCCAGAACCAGCTGGAATCTATGTTCTGGACAGTGGAGATGCTTTCTGCTGATGTAGCTGATCTTGGGGCCCAGACTCAGTTACTCCAGCTGCCCCAGAGCGCCCATCAACATTCTGTGACTGCATGCTCCACCCTGCCCTTTGTGTCCTTGCATGCTCCTCCTGTCCAAGAGCCCTGTCTGCCTCCTCCAGAAATGTACTCAGGTGAGCCCAGTACCTGCCACTCTTTTCTTTCCCAATGCACCCTCATTTTTGAATTACAACCAACAATCTTTCCGACTGATCAAGCCAAGGTGGCTTATGTCATCACCCAACTGTCCGACTGGGCGGGAGAATGGGGAACAGCCATCTGGGAGGCAGGCTCCCCTTTCTACAGTAGTTTTCAGCTATTTTCTGAGGAGATGGGAGAAGTATTTGATTGCTCCAAACATGGGAGAGAGGCTGCCTGTGAAATGCTGCACATGCACCAGGGATGCAGATCTGTGTCAGATTACGCCACAGAGTTCCGGACCCCAGCCACCTCCAGCGGCTGGAACTCGGAGGCACAGTATGACGCCACCTTGAACGGCCTCTCTGAAGACATCAAATTTGAGCTGGTCACCCAGGACCTTCCTGCCACATTTGAAGCCCTGACGGATTTGGCCATCCGTATTTGCCTTCAATGCTGCAGAGGGAGGGGTTCCAGAGGGTCCCTGGGGGCCTGGGTGAGTTCCAAGCTCCTCATCGGTCTACCTTGCCCTGCCGTTTGCTCCCATCTACAATTCCCACTCCAGAGCCCAAGGCTATGCATGTTGACCGTACCTGCCTGACGCTGACTGAAAGACAAAGGAGAATCAGCAGCTGCTCCTGTCTGTACTGTGGCCAACCAGGGCACCTCATCGCCACCTGTCCAGTAAAAGCCAAGCGCTCACCAGTAGGACGAGGAGCACTGGTGAGGTGAGCGTGACCCCTGTCCTGCCCTTCTCGATACCACTCACTCTCATACCTGCTTCCCTGGAGTGGGGTGTCCAACGGTGAGCAGCCTCCACCTTGGTCAATTCTGGTACCGAGGGGTGCTTTATCGATTCTGGCTTGGCTGCCCAGTGGGGGTTACCCACGGCTGCTGTCCAGTCACTATTGATGGCCAACGCCCTGAACGGTCAGAGACTGGCTAACATCACCCATGTCACGGCCCCGGTGAGTCTCAGTCTATCCGGCAACCATCATGAACGATTAACCCTTTATGTTATTGACTCTCCTTAAACTCCCATTGTCCTGGGCCATTCCTGGTTATTTAAACACAACTTCCACAGTGACTGGCTCAGTCACAAGATTGTAGGCTGGAGCCCATTCTGTCACTCCCACTGCCTCCACCATGCTCAGATCCACCCCCACCCCGACCTTATTGCCATCCCTCCTTAATACATGGACCTCAAAGCTGTGTTTAGCAAGTCTCGGGCCACTTCCCTACTGCCTCATCGTCCATATGATTGAGTCATTGACCTCTTGCCTGGCACATCTCCCCCAGGAGGCTGCCTGTATTCCCTGTCAGTACCTGAAACTGAAGCCATGAGTAAGTACATTCAAGAGTCTCTGGCTGCAGGCATCATCCAGCCGTCATCCCCTCTGCTGGTGCTGTTTTTTTTTCTTTGTTGGAAAGAAGGACGTCTCCTTGCGTCCATGCATTGATTACCAGGGCCTGAATGAAGTCACCGTTAAGAACCGTTACTTTCTTCCGCTCATGACCTTGGCATTTAAACTACTGCAAGGAGCCTAGCTTTTCACCAAGCTTGATCTCTATAATGCCTACCATCTTGTCCGCATCCACGAAGAGGATGAGTGGAAGATGGCCTTCAACATGACCTCAGGCCATTACGAGTATCCAGTCATGCCATTCGGTCTCACCAATACCCTCGCCATCTTCCAAGCCCTGGTTAATGACATTCTCAGGGACATGCTGAACCAATTTGTTTTTGGGTATCTCGATGACATTTTGTGTTTTTTCTCTTTTTCTTCTCCAAGTCCCTTGCTGAACACACAGGTCATGTCTGCAGAGTTCTCCAGCGCCTTCTGAAGAACCAGCTCTTCATGAAGGCTGAGAAATGTGAGTTTCATCACGTTACAGTCTCCTTCCTGGGGTATGTAATTTCAGGTGGTGGTCGAATGGCCCCAACCCTCGACTTGTCAGGAGTTACAACACTTCTTGGGCTTCTCTAACTTCTATCGCCACTTCATCAGAAATTATAGTACATTGGCTGCACCACTCACTGCTCTTACCTCATCTGCTGTCAGATTCTCCTGGTCCCCTGCTGCTGAAAAAGCATTCTCTGACCTGAAGGAATGTTTCACCTCTGCTCCCATCCTGATTCAACCTGACACCAACTGGCAGTGTAAGTCTGTACACTTCATTCCTTTACCTAAACACCCCTCGGCCAAAGAAACAGCCAAATTACTAGTACTGCATGTTTTTAAATTACATGGTTTACCGGTAGATGTTGTCAGATAGGGGCTCTCAATTCACATCCAACTTCTGGAGGGCATTCTGTAATGTTCTGTGTACCTCGGTGAGTCTGTCTTCAAGATTCCACCTACAGACCAATGGCCAGACCGAGCAGGCCAACCAACAGCTAGAGACAGTTATTGCCGTGTCTGGTCTCCCAGAACCCCTCTGCGTGGAGTCAGCAGCTACCCTGGGCTGAGTACGCCATAAACTCTCATCCATTCTCATCCATCAGTCTGTCCCCCTTTCGAAAGCTGCCTTGGCTACCAACCTCCACTGTTTCCTGCCCAGGAAGAGGAGGTTGGCATTCCATCCGCCGAGGCATTCATCCATCGTTGCCAGTGGATGTGGAGGCTCATTCGCTCTGTCCTTCTCCGTGCCTCAGCTAGGATCGAGCATCAAGCTGACCGCCATCGCTCCAAGGCCCCACGTTACTGCCAGGGACAGCGTGTGTGGCTTTCAACCTGAGACCTACCCCTCAAGGTGGATTCCTGTAAGCTCGCCCCTCGCTTCATCAGCCCCTTTCCCAATGCTAAAGTCAGCAGACCTGCTGCCGTCTATCTCAGGCTCCCCTCCACTCTCCACCACATTCATCCCACCTTCCATGTATTCTGCATCAAGCCTTTTACAAGCCATCCCTTGTGTCCCATCCCCAAACCCCCCACCCCCACAGCTCATCGATGGGTCAGAGGCCTTCACGGTGCGTCGACTGCTGAATGTTCATTGCTGGGGCCGTGGCCTCCAGTACCTTGTGGACTGGGAGGGCTATGGTCCTGAGGAAAGGTGCTGGGTCCCCGCCCGTAACATCCTGGACCCCTCTCTCAGGGACTTTCATCACCAGCACCCAGCTCTCCGTGCAGTGACACCAGGAGGCCTCCATGGGGAGGGGGGCGTACTGTCAGTACCTGCAGTTGAACTCTGTCTTTTTGTGTGTTTTCCCCCTAGCTGTCAGTCTGTGGTTTTGTATTGCCATGTGCTCCTGTCCCCGCTCCTGCTCTACTCTTGCCCCTGTATTACTGAGTACTCCGTCTCTCACCTGTTTCTCATTATTACCTGTATTGCTGCCACCTGTGTCTCATTGTGCTCCACCTATCATCTGCCTCTCTGTTTATTGCTCAGTGTATTTCAGTCTTGTGTTTTCACCTGTTTGTTGTCAGATTGTGTCTGTGAATTTTCCTGAGCCTTTCCAGCATTTGTATCTGAGTCTGAATATTGACTCTGCCTGTTTCCTGATTCTGGTTGTTGGATGTTTTGATCTCTGCCTGAACTCTGCCAACTTTGTTTGTACCCTGGGATTTGTTGCTCAATTAATATCACTGTGCACAGTACTGGGTCTATGATTGGATCCCTGCTGCAGCGCCCTGACAAACCAAGCTGACTTTGACTTATTTTAATATGTGCCACCAAACACCATAAAACCTAATTTTTAATAATGGATTCCAATATTACCCAAACTGCTGAAGTCCGGCTAGCTGACCTATAATCTCCTTTCTTCTGCCTCCCTCCCTCATGGGTTTGAGGCCATAGAAGAGGTGGTTCCTCAAGCATTATCTTTTACCCTTGGCTTTAATTTCTGAACCTAGTGGTGTGATTACTGAGTCGGATATGATATTCTAATTTCATTAGGGATGTCCAGTCCTTGTATCGCCCATCAGGAGGGCCTTAAAGCTCTCCGCTTCTTTCTGAACACCAGACCCAACCAGTTCCGCTCCACCACCACTCTCCTCCATATGCAACCCTCACAACACACTGGAGGAACTCAGGAAGGGAGGGGGAGGGAACACTGGAAGGGAGGGGGAGGGAACTACCGGAAGTTGGAGAATTCTATGTTCATACCAAGGGGCTGGAGACTACCTAGATGGTATATGAGGTGTTGCTCATGATATCATCAACACCTCATATACCATCTAGGTAGTCTCCAGCCCCTTGGTATGAACATAGAATTCTCCAACTTCCGGTAATTCCTTTCCTCTATCCCTATTTCACTCTGCCCCCTCTCCAGCTGCCTATCACCTCCCTCATGGTTCCACCTCCCTCTACTACCCATTGGGTTTTCCCCTATTCCTTCTTCACCTTTCCTGCCCATCACCTCCCTGCTTCCCCTCCCCCTCCCCCACCCCTTTATCTTTCCCCTTACTGGTCTTTCACCTGGAACCTACCAGCCTTCTCCTTCCCACCTTCCCCTCACCTTCTTTATAGGGCCTCTGCCCCTTCCCTCTTCCGTCCTGACGAAGGATTCCGGCCTGAAACGACTCATCGTTTCCACGGATGCTGCCTGACCTGCTGAGTTCCTCCAGTGTGTTGAGTGTTGCTTTGATCCCAGTATCTGCAGATTATTTTGTGTTTACTCTCCTCCGTATAGTGGAACTAAACCTCACCCTCAATAATTTCTTCTTTGCCTGCTCCCACTTCCTTCAAACCAAAGGTGTAGCTATAAGCACTTGTACGGGTCCCAGCTAGACTCCTCCTCCTTTCCAGTCCTGAAGAAAGGTCGCGGCCCAAAATGTCAACTGTTTACTCTTTTCCATCGATGCTGCCTGGCCTTCTGATGTCCTCCAGCATTTTGTGTGTGTTCTCCTGTCTGCAGGTAGCTGTAGAGGCTGATCTGGGATCCACGTATTCTGGCGCAGTTTGAGCCAAGGGTAAGAGATGATTGTGGTTAGTGCCTGAACCTCCTCCCCTCCAGTCATGGAGGCTTTGGTGGCTTTTGGTCCCACCGACACATTAGAAACTGAATTGTTCTGGATGGGTTAAAGATGACTTGCTTCCACTTCAAATTTGTGGGTTCTGATGTGACAGTCAACGGGAAGTGAGGTGGGTCTGGCCAACAGATTTGTGGGAATGGCATGCCTCTTCCACCAATAATATTGTGCTTCCAAATATGTTAGCTCAAAGTTCTCAACACCATCTGAATTTCTTCTCGATGGGCATGGGCCAGAGATTTCCAGGATGATCCAGTCATGATGAGGGTCCTGACCCAAAACATAAGCTGTTCATTCCCCTCCACAGTGTCCTGCAACAGAGCTTGAAATTGACTGGCCTGATGAAGGGTCTTGGCAATTTCTCCCTGTACAGATCCTGTCTGACCTGTGGAGTATTTCCAAAATTCTTGATCTTCGTTGTTTTTAATCAGAAGCATGCCTTTATGACTGTTCTTAACAAATCAGAAGGACAGATCTGCTGCTGGGACGCTTCCACGCTGTGGTAGCTTTGGTCATGATCGCTCAGTGACTTTCTCGGCGGATGTCCATAACTTCCCAAGTTTTCAGGGAATCCCCATGAGAAACGGAGAGAAAAGACACATGCAGTGTGTCCGCCAGAGTTTTTCAAATAATAATAGTCCCCGAGAGTGCTAAATAGAAGGGTTACTAGGAGCGCATTGCAAATTAACGAAAGTGCTGAGAGGACTGTAATGAAAATTATAATTCTAAAGCAGCGGTGAAAGCAGCATTCTTCTCGCATGCATCATCATTTAAAGAGACTCCACGAATTGCACAATTAGGTAGATGTCTTTAACGCTATGAGCCCATGATTCGGCTGTAAGTAAGTTTGTTATTGCACCTGTGCCTGCATGTGTTTAGCAAATACTTCGACTTCTCTGCCTGTGTCCAAAACTGCAAAGAGTCCATGGGGTGATTTACTTGGAGTCCCATCTGTGATTTCATTTATCTTTTTATTTGGCAATATTGCGCAGAGTACTCCTTTCCAACCCTTTGAACCGCACCACCCAGCAACCCCCCATTTAACCCTAATCTAATCACAGCACAATTTACAATGGCCAATTAACCTATTCGGGACACTTTGGACTGCGGGAGGAAACCGGAGCACCCAGAGGAAACCCAGGCATTCCACAGGGAGGACGTACAGAAACTCCTTGTAGAGGATGCTGGGATTGAACTCTGAACTCTAACATCATGCTAACCACTACACTACTGTGGTGATGACGCAGCCATTGGAGAGTAAGTCATGAAGAGAACATAGAGGCTCCAAGGGGTCAAAGTCAAATAATATTTATCATCAAAGTTTCTACCACTAAGCATATTTTACCTCCCTCCCTCTCTCCACTTTCCACGGGGATTGCTCCTTCCATGATTCCCTTGTCCATTCATCCCTCTCGGCACTTCACTCTGTGAGCAGCCTAAGTGGTACCCCTGCCCATACACCACCTCCCTCACCTCCATTCAGTGCCCCAAACGGATCTCCCAGCTGAGACAACACATCACCTGCGAGACTGCAGGGGTCATCTATTCTGTCCGGTGTCCCAATGCGGCCTCCTGCACTTCGGAGAGACTTGTCATAAATTAGGGGACCACTTCGTTGAGCAGTTCCATGCCAACTGCCAAAAGCAGAACTTCCCAGTGGCTATATATTGTATTCTGACTCGCATCCCCATTCCAACGTGTCGGTCCATGGGGTCTTTGTGCCAAAATAAGACCATCCTCAGGGTGGAGGAGCAACACCTTGTATTCCATCTGGGTAGCCTCCAACCTGATGCTGTGAATATCGATTTCTCCTCCAGTAAATAAATGCTTCCCTCCCCTCTTTCTCTTCTCCTCTCAGGACTCACTTCTTCTCACCTGCCCATCGTCTCACCCTGGGTCCCCTCCTTCCCTTTCTCCTCTGGTCCACTCTCCTCTCCTGTCAGAATGCTTTCCCTCCAGTCCTCTATCTTTCCTACCCACCTAACTTCACCTAATACCTTCCAGTTACCCCCCTTCTCCTCCCGCCACCTTTTTATTGAGATAGATAGACAGATAGATATACTTTATTGATCCTGAGGGAAATTGGGTTTTGTTACAGCTGCACCAACCAAGAATAGAGCATAAATATAGCAATACAAAAACCACAAACAATCAAACAACAAAATGCAAACTATGCCAGATGGAAATAAATCCAGGACCAGCCTATTGGCTCAGGGTGTCTGACCCTCCACCGGAGGAGCTGCAAAGTTCGATGGCCACAGGCAGGAACAACCTCCCATGACGCCCAGTGTTGTATCTCGGTGGAATATGGCCGGGGTCCAAAAGCAAAAAGTTCAGTATCCGGTCTACAAACATGTTCCTTGATCGTAATATGACCCAGATTGCACCATCTGTTGTTAACCAGAACAGTAAGCACCCGACTCCTTTACGCTTACCGCTCTCAGTGCATTTCTGGTCCGCCCGAACGATCTGGAAGCTGTCTTCTGGCATCTTCTCCCTTCCTTTTCTGAAGTAGGGTTTTAGCCTTAAATGTTGACTCTTTAATCATTTCTGTAGATGCTGCCTGATCTGCCGAGTTCCTCCAGCTTTTTGTATGCGTTGCTTTGGATTTCCAGCATCTGCAGACTTTCCTGTGTTTATAAACATTCAGTGGCCACTTTATTAGGAACACCTGTACACCTGTCCATTGATGCAAATATCTAATCAGCCAATCATGCGACAGCAACTCAATGCATAAAACATGCAGACATGGTCAAGAGGTTCAGTTGTTGTTCAAATCAGAATGGGAAAGAAATGTGATCAGAGTGCTTTTCCTCTCTTTTTCATGGGGCTTCCCTGGAAAACTGCGGGACTTTGCAGACATCCAGCCCAGAGTGTCATTGTGCGATTGCAAACGCTGTTGCCACGGATCAGAGGAGCATCTCTGAATGCACAACACATTGAGTGGATGGGCTACAGCAGCAGAAGGCCACAAACGTACACTTAGTGGCCACTTTATTGCAGACAGGCGATGTCAAATAAAGTGGCCACTAAGTGTAGGTCACCATGTACTACCTTGGGCTTCATGTTCTAGCAGGAGTATACAGGAAAATAAAGAAATACAATAGAATTTATAAAACAATTCACATAAGCAAAGATAAAGACAGAAGACAAATAACACTGAGAACACAAGTTGCAGAGTCCTTGAAAGTGAGTCTGTAGGTCGTGGAATCAGTTCAGAGGTGAGGTGAGTCAAGTTATCCACACTGGTTCAGAGGCCTGGCATGCAGGAAATTAGAAGACTGCTTAATTAGTTCTGCACAATTTCTCTTGTGCACTTTGTTCATTCCTATTACATTCAAATCTAAACTTACCTTTCCAGTTCCCATTTAACTTCATAAATTCCTCTTCAAAATAATACCCCACTATTATCAGGAAGGCTCTACAATCGGTAGTCAAAACTGCCCGATGCATCACTGGCGCCAGGCTACCCACCATCACGGGTATATATACAGAAAGGTGCCGGAAAAGGGACAGTAATGTCATAAAGGACTTTTCCCACTCCCAGCAGAGAGGAGGCTATGTAGCATCCACAGCTGGACCACCAGACTCAAAAACAGTTACTTTCCCCTAGCAGTAAGGTTGATCAACACCTCCACCCACTAACTCCACTGCTATTTTATTATTTCCCGTCAGTCACCTTGTGTACAACCTGGCATCACCTTATGGACATACAATCAATCTATGTTCTTGAGCTCTCTTGTGTATTTATATTTATTGTGTCTGTCAATTATTACTGTTATTATTATTATGTTCTTTATTCTGTGCAGCATCAGATCCAGAGTAGGAACTGTTTCATTCTCCTTACACTTGTGTACAGGAAATAACATTAATCTTGAATTTTGAATTATGTTCAGGATTTGGATCAGTTTCTAATCATGGGCACATTCAGGCTATCCAGTATTTGACAACTCACTCCTCTGAAATGCATAGTCAGATTTACACCTAACGTCTTGCACTGACACATGCACACTCCTGAGCTCCCTCTGTAGCAGCAGTGATTCATTGCACACTCAGAGGACACTTCGCCAGTATCTTCTGTACCTAATAAAATAGCCAGTTCATCATCTTCTGCTGTTATAGCTCATCCACATCAAGGATCAACATGTTGTGTTTTCAGAGATGCTCTTCTGCACAACACTTATGTAATGCATGGTTATTTAAGTAACTGCCGCCTTCATGTCACCTTGAACCAGTCTGGCCATTCTCCTCTGACCTCTCTCATTAACGAGGCATTTCCACCCACAGAACTGCCATTCACTAGATGTTTTTTTTTCACACCATTCTCCGTAATCTCCAAAGACTGCTGTGCATGAAAGTCCCAGGAGATTAGCAGTTTCTGAGATACTCATACCGTCCCATCCAGCACCACTAATCATTCCACAGTCAATGTCACTTAGGCCATATTTCTTCCCCATTATGACGTTTGGTCTGAACAACAACTGAACCTCTTGACAATGCCTGCATGCTTTTATGCATTGAGTTGCTGCCACATGATTGGCTGATTAGATATTTGCATTAATAATAGGTGTTCATAATAACGTGGCCACTGAGTGTATTTCAAAGCTGCTTGTTTTATTTTTCACTTATAGTTTATATTTACAGTTAACTCTTCATCGTTCATGCAATTCAGTGGTTTAGGCTATTGGAGGACTGTGTATGTTTGTGGGCGTGTGTGTGGGGGGGGGACTTGTTTTACTGTTGTTGCTTTGTCACTGTGCTCTGGTTTGTTCTGCTAAACATTTTACACAACACAGTTCCAAGGAGACATCGGATTTCTTGGAGGAAGAGAGTTTTAAAAAGTTGTGCACATAATTCCCGAGGAAACACCAGATTGTGCGTAATTAGACACTTGGCAAGATCCAATAAAAAGAAATTAGGTTTAAGTGGAGTAGCCAATGTGGGATCAGCTATTGTGGGAGCGGGCCAGTGTTGGAATGGTGAGTTGAGGCTTTGGCGAGGAGGAGTGTTGGCTGAAGGAAGATTTTTTTTTATTTATTCTTTCTTTCTTATTGAACATTTAGAAGAGTGAAGATGTCAGGCAAGATAATGGAATGCTTCTCTTGAGGGATGTGGGAAGGTAGGAAGAACTGTGGTGTCCCTGATGACAATACACACAAGAAGAGCATCTAGCTACAGCTTCTAATAGACTGTGCTAAGGAAATGGAGCTGGAACTGGATGAACTCTGGATTATTGGGGGGAGGGGGGGGAGGGGGGGGAGGGAGGTTAGGGGAACAGAAAGAAGGCTCTGTGAACAAGATAGTTTGATGCCTCCCAAGTGCCAGGGTCACAGATCAAGTCTACAGCATTCTTGTGGGAGGGTGAGCAACCAGAAGTCGTGGTCCTCATTGGTGCTAATGACATGGATAGGACGGGTGATGAGGCTTTGCAAAGTGAGTTCAGGGAGTTCGGTGCTCAGTTAAAGAGCAGGAACTCCAGGGTTATGATCTCAGGATAGCTACCCATTTCAGGTACTAGTAGCAATATCATACATTTTAACACGTAGCTAAGGAATTCAGGCAGGGTGGGGGGCTTCAGATTTTTGGATCACTGGCCTCTCTACCAGGAAAAGTGGGGCCTGTACAGAAAGGATGGTTTGGACCTGAACTAGAAAGGGACTGATATCCCATTGGGAAGGTTTGCTAGTACTGCACTGGGGGGAGGGGGGCGGGATTAAACTACAGTTGCAGAGGGATGGGAACCAAAGCACCAGAACAGATAATGGAGAGGTTGTGGAGAAAGATGTTGCTCAGCCTACACACAAGTTCAGAAATCAAAAGGTTAAACACAGAGGGACTAGTGTTCTGAACTGCGTATATTTCAATACAAGGAGTATTTAAGGAAGGATATTTGAACTTTAGGCATAGATCAGCACATGGAATCATGACATTGTAGCCATTAGTGAGGCTTGGTTGCAGGAGGGGCTGGATTGGCAGCTTCGTATTCTGGGGTTTCGTTGTTTTAGACATGATAGAGTGGGAGGGATTAAAAGGAGAGTGGTGGCATTACTAGTCAGGGAAAATATCATTATCGTGCTCAGTCAGAACAGACTGAACACATCTAATGAGGCTTATGGGTAAAACTGAGCAATAGGGAAGGTATGAACATGGTAATGGGATTGCTATATTTTAGATCACCCAAAAGTACACAGGGTCTAGAGCAACAAATTTGTAGAGAGTCCGCTGACTCTTGCAAAAAACATAAGGTTGTGAAAGTAGGTATTTTTAACTTTCCACGTATTGGATGGGACTCCCATACTGTAAAAGGGCAGGATGGGAAACCATTTGTCAAATATGTTCATGAAATCATCCTTAATCAGTGCATAGAAGTCCCAACTACAGAGCATGTGTTACTAGATCTTCTAGTAGGGAAAGAGACAGGGTAGGTAACAGTTTCAACGTAATTGTGGAAAAGGATAAGTCTGGACCTTGGATTAAGATTGTAAATTGGAGAAAGGCCAATTCTTATGGTATCACAAAGGATCGGGCAAGTATGGATTGGGACAGGTTGGTTTCTGGCAAATGTGTACTTGGGAGACCTTCAAAAGAGAAATTTCGAGAGTACAGAGTTTGTATGTTTCTGTCAGAATCAAAGACAAGGATTACAGGTTTAAGAAATATTGGTTTTTGAAAGATATTGAGCACTGGTTAAGAAAAAGAAGGAGGTGCCTAGCAGGTATGGGCAGGCAGGAACAAATGAGGTACATGAGAAATATAAGAAATGAAAGAGGACACTTAAGGAGAAAATCAGTAGGGCTAAATGACATGAGGTTGTTCTAGCAGACAGGTGAAGGGGAGTCCTAAAGGCTTTTACAGATATATTAAGAGCAAAAGGATAGCAAAGGACAAAATAGCTCCACTGGAAGATCAGAATGGTAGTCTATGCGTAGAGCTGAAAGAGGTGGGGGAGATGTTAAATGGATTTTTTGCATCTGCATTTACTCAGGAGATGAAGACAGAGCCTACAGATGTGAGGCAAAGCAGCAGCGAGGTCATGGACCCTGTACAGGTTACAGAGGAGAAGGGGTTTGCTGTCTTAAGATGAATTAGGGTGGATAAATCCCCAGGGCCTCACAATGTATTCCCTCAGATCCTGTAGGAGACAAGTGCAGAAATTGCAGGGCTCCCAGCAGAGAGATTTAAAACGTCCTTAGCCACGGCTGAAATGCTGGAGGATTGGAGGATAGCTAATGTTTTTCTGTTGTTTACGAAAAGCTCCAAGAATAAACCAGGAGATTATGGGCCAGTGAGCCTGACGTCAGTAGTAGGAAAGTTATTGGAAGCTATTCTAAGGGACCAGATATATAAATAGTTGGATAGACAAGAACTGATTAGGGATAGTCAGCATGGCTTTGTGTGTGCTTAGTGGTATCTAACCAATCTTACAGAGTTTTTTGAGGAAGGTACTAGGAAAGTTGGTGAAGTCAAGGCAGTAGAAGTTGTCTACATAGATTTTAGCATGGTCTTTGACAAGGTTCTGTATGCAAGATTGGTCAAAAAGGTTCAATTGCTTGGCAATGAAGATGGTTGGATTAGAAGTAAACTGGATTAGACATTGGCTTTGTGGGAGAAGCCAGAGAGTAAGTTGTAGACAGTTGCCTCCCTGACTGGAGGTGTATGACCAGTGGAGTGCCACAGGGATCAGTGTTGGGTCCATTGTTGTTTGTCGTCTGTCTCAACAATCTGGATGATAATGTGACACACACAACACGCTGGAGGATCTCAGCAGGTAGGGCAGCATTCGTTCCACAGATGCTGCCCTACCTGCTGAGTTCCTCCAGCGTGTTGCGCATGTTGCCTTGACCCCAGCATCTGCAGAGTATTTTGTGTTCTGGATGATAATGTGGTTAACTGGATCAGCAAATTTGCAGATGAAGCCAAGACTGGGGATGTAGTGGACAATGAAGAAGACTAATAGCGCTTGCAGAGGAATCTGGACCAGCTGGTGAAGAGGGCTGAAAAATGGCAGATGGAATTTAATACAGACAAGTGTGAGGTGTTGCACTTTAGACCAACCAGGGTAGGTCCTACATGTGAGGGGTAAGGCACTGAGCAGTGTGCTAGAAACATAGAAACATAGAAAATAGGTGCAGGAGTAGGCCATTCGGCCCTTCAAGCCTGCACCGCCATTTATTATGATCATGGCTGATCATCCAACTCAGAACCCTGCACTAGCCTTCCCTCCATACCCCCTGACCCCCGTAGCCACAAGGGCCATATCTAACTCCCTCTTAAATATAGCCAATGAACTGGCCTCAACTGTTTCCTGTGGCAGAGAATTCCACAGATTCACCACTCTCTGTGTGAAGAAGTTTTTCCTAATCTCGGTCCTAAAAGTCTTCCCCTCTATCCTCAAACTGTGACCCCTCGTTCTGGACTTCCCCAACATCGAGAACAATCTTCCTGCATCTAGCCTGTCCAATCCCTTTAGGATTTTATACGTTTCAATCAGAGCCCCCCTCAATCTTCTAAATTCCAACGAGTACAAGCCCAGTTCATCCAGTCTTTCTTCATATGAAAGTCCTGCCATCCCAGGAATCAATCTGGTGAACCTTCTTTGTACTCCCTCTATGGCAAGGATGTCTTTCCTCAGATTAGGGGACCAAAACTGCACACAATACTCCAGGTGTGGTCTCACCAAGGCCTTGTACAACTGCAGTAGTACCTCCCTGCTCCTGTACTCGAATCCTCTCGCTATAAATGCCAGCATACCATTTGCCTTTTTCACTGCCTGCTGTACCTGCATGCCCACTTTCAATGACTGGTGTATAATGACACTCAGGTCTCGTTGCACCTCCCCTTTTCCTAATCGGCCACCATTCAGATAATAATCTGTTTTCCTATTTTTGCCACCAAAGTGGATAACTTCACATTTATCCACATTAAATTGCATCTGCCATGAATTTGCCCACTCACCCAACCTATCCAAGTCACCCTGCATCCTCTTAGCATCCTCCTCACAGCTAACACTGCCACCCAGCTTCGTATCATCCGCAAACTTGGAGATGCTGCAATTAATTCCCTCATCCAAGTCATTAATATATATTGTAAACAACTGGGGTCCCAGCACTGAGCCTTGCGGTACCCCACTAGTCACTGCCTGCCATTCTGACAAGGTCCCGTTTATTCCCAGTCTTTGCTTCCTGTTTGCTAACCAATTCTCTATCCACATCAATACCTTACCCCCAATACCGTGTGCTTTAAGTTTGCACACTAATCTCCTGTGTGGGACCTTGTCAAAAGCCTTTTGAAAATCCAAATATACCACATCCACTGGTTCTCCCCTATCCACTCTACTAGTTACATCCTCAAAAAATTCTATGAGATTTGTCAGACATGATTTTCCTTTCACAAATCCATGCTGACTTTGTCCGATGATTTCACCGTTTTCCAAATGTGCTGTTATCACATCTTTGATAACTGACTCCAGCAGTTTCCCCACCACCGACGTTAGGCTAACCGGTCTATAATTCCCCGGTTTCTCTCTCCCTCCTTTTTTAAAAAGTGAGGTTACATTAGCCACCCTCCAATCCTCAGGAACTAGTCCAGAATTTAACGAGTTTTGAAAAATTATCACTAATGCATCCACTATTTCTTGGGCTACTTCCTTAAGCACTCTGAGATGCAGACCATCTGGCCCTGGGGATTTATCTGCCTTTAATCCCTTCAATTTACCTAACACCACTTCCCTACTAACATGTATTTCGCTCAGTTCCTCCATCTCACTGGACCCTCTGTCCCCTTACTATTTCTGGAAGATTATTTATGTTCTTCTTAGTGAAGACAGAACCAAAGTAATTATTCAATTGGTCTGCCATGTCCTTGCTCCCCATAATCAATTCACCAGGGTGTTAGGGTCGAGGAAGAGGGAAATAGAAGTAAGTCAAAGATACTGTGCAGCAAAGATGGCAAGAAGGACAGGCAGGTGAATAGACAGGATAATTCGCTGTGCGATAGAAACATAGCAAAATCGGTAACAGATACTGATCTAAATGTACTGTACTTAAATGCACACAGCATTAGAAATAAAGTGGATGACCTTGTTGTACAGCTACAGGTTAAAAGATATGACATTGTGGCCATCACCGAGTCATGGCTAAATGATGGATGTGATTGGGAGCTGAATGTACAAGGATACACAGTATATAGGAAAGATAGGAAGGTAGGTAAAGGGAGTGGCGTGGCCCTGATGGTAAGCAATGATATCAAATCACTAGAAAGAGGGACGTAGGATTAGAAGAGGTAGAATCCTTATGGGTCGAGTAAAGAAATGGCAAGGGTAAAAAGACACTAATAGCAGTTATATACAGGCCTCCAAACAGCAGCCGGGATGTGGACTACAAGTTACAGCTGGAAATAGAAAAAGTGTGTCAGAAGGAAAATGTCAAGATAAATATGGGGGATTTTAATATGAAAGTGGATTGGGAAAGTCGGGAAGGTAATGGATCTCAGGAGAGGGAGTTTGTAGAATGCCTACAGGATGACTTTTTGGAGCAGCTTGTCCATAAGCCCACCAGGAGACCGGCTGTTTTGGATTGGGTGCTGTGTAACGAACCTGAGGCGATTAGGGAGTTGGAGGTAATGGAACCCCTTGGAAGTAGTGATCATAATATGATTGAGTTCAGTTTCAAATTTGAAAAGGAGAAGCTGGTATCAGATGTATCGATATTTCAGTGGAACAAAGGAAATCACAGTGGTATGAGGGAGGAACTGGCCCAAGTCGATTGGAAAAGTAAGCTAGATGAAGGGACGGTAGAGCAGGATTGGATGAAATTCCTGCATGAAATAAGGGAAGTGCAGGAAAAGTATATTGCAAGAAAAAAAGGAAAATCATGAATGGAAAAATGGTGCAAATGTGGCTAACAAGAGAGGTTAAGGCAAAAGTAAAAGCAAAAGAGACAGCGTACAAGGAAGCAAAAACTAATGGGAAAACTGAGGACTGGACGACTTTTAAAAAACTTACAGAAGGAAACTAAGAAAGTCATTAGGAAAGAAAAGATGAATTATGAAAGGAAATTGGCAATTAACATAAAAAAGGATAGTAAGAGTTTTTTTTAATATAGGAAGAGTAAAAGAGTGACACGGGTAGATGTAGGACCGATTGAAAATGATGTCGGAGAAATTACAATGGGTGACATAGAGATGGCAGAGGAACTAAATGAATATTTTGCATCAGTCTTCACAGTGGAAGACATTAGCAACATACCTGATAGCCAGAGGTCTCAGGGAATAGAATTAGGTACAGTCAAGATTACTGGAGAGAAAGTGCTTGGGAAGCTAAATGGACTAAGAATAGATAAGTCTCCCAGACCGGATGAGGTGCACCCACGGGTTCTGAAGGAGGTGGCTTTGGAGATTGTGGAGGCATTGGAAATGATCTTCCAGGAATCAATAGATTCTGGCATGGTTCTGGGGGACTGGAGGGTCGCAAATGTAGTTCCGCTGTTGAAGAAAGGAGGGAAGCAGCAAAAAGAAAATTACAGACCTATTAGTCTGACATCGGTAGTTGGAAAGTTATTGGAGTCGATCTTTAAGGACGAGGTTATGAAATACCTTGAGGTGCATGACAAGATAGGCCCAAGCTAGCATGGTTTCATGAAGGGAAGATCCTGCCTCACCAACCTATTGGAATTTTTTGAGGTAATATCGAATAAGATTGACAAGGGAGAGGCTGTGGATGTTGTGTATTTGGATTTTCAAAAGGCCTTCGATAAGGTGCCGCATATGAGGCTGCTTAATAAGATGAGAGCCCATGGAATTACAGGAAAGATCTTGGAATGGGTGGAGCATTGATAGGCAGAAAGCCAAGGGTGGGAATTAAGGGATAATATTCTGATTGGTTGCCGGTTACTAGTGGTGTTCCGCAGGGGTCGGTGCTGGGGCCGCTTCTTTTTACAATTTATATCGATGATTTAGATTATGGATTAAGTGGTTTTGTGGCTAAATTTGCAGATGACACCAAGATAGGTGGAGGATTAGGAAGTGTTGAAGAAACAGAAAGGTTGCAGAGAGACTTGGTCAGTTTAGGAGAGTGGGCAAAGAAATAGCAGATGAGATACAATGTTGAGAAATGTACGGTTGTACATTTTGAAAGAAGAAATAATCAGGCAGATTATTATTTAGATGGGGAGAAAATTCAAAAATCAGAAATACAAAGGGACTTGGGGGTCCTCGTGCAGGATACCCTAAAGGTTAACCACCAGGTTGGATCAACAGTAAGGAAAGCGAATGCTATGTTGGCATTCATTTCAAGAGGAATCATGTATAAGAGTAAGGAGGTGTTGATGAGGCTCTATGGGGAACTGGTGAGATCTCATTTGGAATACTGTGTGCAGTTTTGGGCCCCTATCTTAGAAGGGATGTACTGATGTTGGAGAGAGTTCAGAGAAGATTTACGAGGATGATTCCTGGAATGCAGGGGCTAACATATGAGGAGTGTTTGTCGGCTCTTGGACTGTATTCATTAGAGTATAGAAGAATGAGAGGGGATCTCATAGAAACATTTCGAATGTTGAAAGGGTTGGACAGAGTAGATGTGGAAAGGCTGTTTCCCTTGGTGGGTGAGTCCAGGACAAGAGGCCATAGTCTTAGAATTAGAGGGTACCCATTTAAAACAGAGATGAGGAGAAATTTTTTTAGCCAGAGGGTCGTGGATTTATGGAATTCGTTGCCACATACAGCTGTAGAGGCCCGATCATTGAGGGTGTTTAAGGAGGAGATTGGTAGGTATCTAATTAGTCAGGATATCAAGGGATATGGGGGAAAAAGTCGGAAATTGGAACTAGATGGGAGAATAGTTTAGCTCATGGTGGAGTGATGGAGCAGACTCGATGGGCCAAATGGCCTACTTCTGTTCCCTTGTCTTGTGATCTTGTGAGAACAGAAGGATGTGGGGATACGGATCCATAATTCCTTGAAAGTAGGGCCACTGGTAGATGGATTTGTCAAGAAAGCCTTTGGCACGTTGGCCTCCAATAATCAAAAGGGTGGAGAGAAAATTTACAAGGTTGATCCCAGGACTTGAGAAACTGAGTTATAGGGAAAGGTTGAATAGGTTAATATTTTATTCCCTCTATTCTGAAAAAGATGGCACCAGTGAATAATGTGATCAAGGACAACATCCTTCAGACAGTTCACAAAACTACTTATTTCGCTTCCTTTTCTTTCAAATATGGTTCTACTGTTGCTGGGGCCTGTAATCCGTATTTTGTGGGGTGTTTTCTGACTGGTTGTGCGATCTGGTGCTTTGCTGTTTCCAAAGGTGTTTGGTGAGGTTTCCAGTGAAGCGTGCAGCCTCGGGGCCCAGAAGCTTGCAGGTGGCGTACGAGCACATGATCGACTCCATTTCTCACTGATTAAAATGCTGGGGAAGATTGAAAACATTGAAACGAGTGTGGAAGGCGAGCGGGTACTCAGTGCTGTTACCATCCTCTCACTCGCTCTTGCCGGAGGAAGGTGTCTAAGTGTGACCCGCTCTCCATCTCTCCCTCTCTCCCTCTCACTCCCTGCTTCTGGAGAAAGGTCTCTGCCTTCAAATGCTCTCTTTCTCTCTCTCACTCAATGCTGCCAGAGTCATGGGGTCATGGGCAAGCTTTAATCCACACAGTTTGAAGATTAGACTCTATAGTTCACGTTATAATGTGTTTCTGGTTTCTAGTCACTTTCCTATTGCTACCTTGTGCGATTTTGTTCGGGGTGGCCTGCAGATAACGACAATACTACACTAGTTTGAACAGAGCTGAACTGTACTGACTATGCCTGGACTCTTTCAAAGACTTTGTGGGTTGATGTTTTATAGTCTGTTTTATTTTTCGCTCTTATTTTTTGTCATTCTGCAATTTGCTTTTTTTTTTGCACGTGGAAGGGGTGGGTGGTGTTTTTCTTTGAACGGGTTCCATGATTTTCTTTGTTTCATGGCTGTCTGTGGAAAGATGAATCTCTTTGAACATAGAAGATTGAGGGGAGATTTGATAGAGGTATTCAAAACTACGAGGGTTATGGAAAGGGCAAATACCAACAGTCTTTTCCCACTGAGGTTGCGTGACACTAGAATTAGAGGTCTTGGGTTAAGAAAGAAAAGATGAAATGTGAAGGAAAGCTGGCCAATAATTTAAAGTGGATACAAAAAGATTTTTCAGAAATATAAAGAACAAAAAGAGATGGAGTAGATATTGGACCACTAGAAAGTGATGCTGGAGGGATAGTAATGGGAGACAAAGAAATGGCGGTTGAATTAAGTAAGTATTTTGCATCAGCCATCACTGTGGAAGTATGACGGAAGTTTGAGAGTGTCAGTGGGCAGAAGTGAGTGCAGTTGCTATTACTAGGGAGAAGGTGCTTGCGATGCTGAAAAGTCTGAAGGTAGATAAGTCACCTGGACCAGATGGACTACACCCCAAGGTTGTGAATGAGGTAACTGATGTGATTGTGGAAGCATTAGTTATGATCTTTCAAGAATCAATAGAGTCTGGAGAGGACTGAAAAATTGCAGATGTTACTCCATTCTTCAAGAAAGGAGAGAAGCAGAAGAAAGGAAATTGCAGGCCAGTTAGCTTGACTTCAATGGTTGGAAGATATTTGAGACTTTTATTAAGGGTGAGCTTTTGGGATCCCTAGAGGCACATGATAAAATAGGCAAAATCAGCAGGGTTTTCCAAAGGGGAAATCTTGCCTGATAAATATATTGGAATTCCTTGAGGAAATGACAAGTGGGATAGACAAGGAGAGTCAGTGGATGTTGGGTCTGATGAAAGGTCTCAGACCAAAACATGGACTGTACTCTTTTCCATAGGTGCTGCCTGGTCAACCAAGTTCCTCCAGTATTTTGTGTGTGTTGTTTGGAATTCCAGCATTTGCCGATATTCTCTTGTTTGTCCGTGGATGTTGATTACTTGGATTTTCAAAAGGCCTTTGACAAGGTGGGCACGTGGCCAAGTGGTTAAGGCGTTCGTCTAGTGATCTCAAGGTCGCTAGTTCGAGCTCAGCTGTTTGTGCCCTTGAGCAAGGCACTTAACCACACATTGCTCTAGTATCTGTGTGAAGAGTGGCACTCCACACAGACTTCCGAGCTGCGCCTTGGAAGGCATGAAAATCCCCGACGCAGGCCTCTCATGGTCTGAGTCAATGTTCCTTCCCTCCCTTGACAAGGTGCCACACATGAGGCTGCTTAACTAGAGCCCATGGTATTACAGGAAAGATACTAGCCGATTGGATAACTGGCCGGAGGCAAAGAGTAGGAATAAAGGTGTCCTTTTCTATTTGGCTGGAGGGGTTAGTGATGGTTCTACTTCTTTATACATTGTATTCTTTCACCTCAGAAGGTTGAGGAAGTTTGGTATGGGCCCCCAAATCCTAAGAATTTTCTACAGGGGCACAATTGAGAGCATCCTGACTGGCTGCATCACTGCCTGGTATGGGAACTGTACCTCCCTTAATCGCAGGACTCTGCAGAGAGTGGTGCAGACAGCCCAGCGCATCTGTAGTTGTGAACCTCCCATGATTCAGGACATTTACAAAGACAGGTGTGTAAAAAGGGCCCGAAGGATCATTGGGGATCCAAGTCATCCCAACCACAAACTGTTCCAGCTGTTACCATCTGGGAAGCGGTACCGCAGCATAAAAGCCAGGACCAACAGGCTCCGAGACAACTTCTTCCACCAGGCCATTAGACTGATTAACTCATGCTGATTTGAGTGTACTCTATATTATATTGACTGTTCTATTTATTATAAATCATTATAAATTACTATGATTGCACATTGCACATTTAGATGGAGACATAACGTAAAGATCTTTACTCCTCATGTATGTGAAGGATACCGGCTGGTGGCGCAGTGACATCAGCGCCGGACTCCGGAGCGAAGGTTCCCGAGTTCGCATCCAGTCGAACCACTCCCGGGCAGGCTTTCCATCCGTGCCGGGTTGAGTGTCGAGCTCGCAACTCGGCCTCGTAAACAAAAAAAATGACTACGCTGTGAGAAGGACGTGGGGACCACTCACAGAATCTTTTCTTCAAGACAACCACTTGAAAAGTGGTCGCCGAGGCTCTGGCAGAGTATGGCACACAAAAAAAATGTGAAGGATGTAAGAAATAAAGTCAATTCAATTGTATGTCAAAGATTTCAATTATGGAATTGATGGCTTTGTAGCCAAGTTTGCAGATGATACGAAGATAGATGGAGGGGCAGGTAGAGCTAATAGAATACAAGCAGAGCAGCAGGAATCGATAAAACTGATGGACAAATATGAAACATATCAGTATCTGGAATATCAACAAGCCAAGTAAATAGATCATAGTATGATAAAGGAAAAACTTTTGACAAATTTTATTTCAAGGCTTAAGAAAATCTATGAAAAAAAGAGCTCAACAATAAAAATATAGCAAAGACAACAAATACTCTTGCTATACCTATACTAATGTACTCTTTTGGCATAATATCTTGGGTTGAAATGGATCTGGAAAATTTACAAAGAAAAATAAGAACTGAAATGACAAATTTCAAAAAACATCATGTACAGTCAAATGCGCTTAGATTATCACTACCTAGTCACAAGGGGGGAAAAGAATAACAGACATTAAGAATGCACACAACAGTCAGGTAAAACTTTTGAGGATACAGTTTCATCAATAAAAATGGGAATCAGCACTCTATACAAACACATGCAATTCTGGTAAGAAGCACACACCACTAAACTTAAATGCAAATACAACCCAGAAAAATGAAGAAATTATCACTATTGAAAAAAAAGTTAACCAATGAAGAGCATGACCCTCCATGGAAGACATCTGAGCGGACTAGATGTTGACACAGAACTTTGAATGTCTGGCTCAGAGTTGGCGACTTCTTCCCAGAAACAAAAGGGCTCCTTGTGCCAATACAGGACCGGGTGGTCAACACAAAAAAAAAAATATCAAAAATGCATAATAAAAGACCGACAAATTCAAGATGATTAATGTCAAAAATGCCAAGAGAAACCAGAAACAATCCAACACATTACAGGATCCTGCAGGAGTTTAACTCAATCTGATTACTTACACAGGAACAATCAAGTGGCAAACATCATTCACCAAAATCTTGCTTTAAAATACAAACTCATAAAAGAAATCATACCTTACTATAACTACAAGCCTGATCCAGCTTTAGAGTCAGAATACAACACATTATATTACAACTGGTTCATCATTACAGATAAGACAATTCATAATAACCATCCGGATATAATAACACAGGATAAACAAGCAAGCAAAACTTACTTAATAAATATAGCCATTCCAAACACATATAACTTACAGAAATCAATAAGTGAAAAACACCCCCAGAAATATGCTGAGTTAAAAGAGGAAACATGAACAAGGTATACACTGTCACAATAGTAATATCTACAACTGGTATCATCCCAAAGGCACTACACAATAGCATTAAACAATTAGGGCTACACAGCAATATCTACGTAAATCTTCAGAAAGCCACAATACTAAACACCACTAGAATAAGCTATAAATATTGAGAACATGAGATGAAGAGTCCTTGAAAGTGAGTCAATGTGAGAACATTTCAGTGATGGGTGAGTGAAGCTGAGTGAAGAAAAGGATCTTGACGATTGTAGGGATAACTTGCAGCAGACTGAAAAGCTTGAGCATGTAGATATTAAGGAAGAGGATGTGCTGGTGCTTTTGGAAAGCATCAAGTTGGATAAGTCACCGGGACCAGATGAGGTGTACCCCAGGCTACTGTGGGAGGCAAGGGAGGAGATTGCTGAGCCTCTGGCGATGATCTTTGCATCAGCAATGGGGACGAGAGAGGTTCCAGAGGATTGGAGCGTTGCAGATGTTGTTCCATTATGCAAGAAAAGGAGTAGAGATAGCCCAGGAAATTAGAGACCCCATGCAAGTCTTATTGAGAAAGTAAGGAGGCATGGGATCCAAGGGGACATTGCTTTGTGGATCCAGAACTGGCTTGCCCACAGAAGGCAAAGAGTGGTTGTAGATGGGTCATATTTTGCATAGAGGTCGGTGAGCAGTTGTGTGCCTCAGGGATCTGTTCTGGGACCCCTACTCTTCCTGATTTTTATAAATGACATGGACGAGGAAGTGGAGAGATGGGTTAGTAAGTTTGCTGATGACACAAAGGTTGGAGGTGTTGTGGATAGTGCGGAGAGCTGTCAGAGGTTGCAGCGGGACATTGATAGGATGCAAAACTGGGCTGAGAAGTGGCAGATGAAGTCCAACCCAGATAAGTGTGAGGTGATTCATTTTGGTAGGTCAAATATGATGGCAGAATATAGTAGTCATGGTAAGACTCTTGGCAGTGTGAAGGATCAGAGGAATCTTGGGGTCAGAGTCCATAGGGCACTTAAAGCTGCTGTGTAAGTTAACTCTGTGGTTAAGAAAGCATATGGTGCATGGTCTTTCATCAATCATGGGACTGAGTTTAGGAGCCGAGAGGTAATGTTGCAGCTGTATCGGACCCCACTTAGAGTACTGTGCTCAGTTCTGGTCAACTCACTATAGGAAGGATGTGGAGACCATAGAAAGGGTGCAGAGGAGATTTACACACATGTTGCCTGGATTAGGGAGCATGCCTTATGAAAATAGGTTGAGTGAACTCGGCCTTTTCTCCTTGGAGCGATGGAGGATGAGAGGTGACCTGATAGAGGTGTATAGGATGTTGAGAGGCATTGATTATGTGGATAGTCAGAGGCTCTTTCCCAGGGCTAAAATGGCTAACACGAGAGGGCACAGTTTTAAGGTGCTTGGAAGTAGGTACAGAGGAGATGTCAGGGGTAAGATCATGGAGGAGATGTTGTTGCCAATCTGACCTAACTGGGGTCTGCAAGTGGGGAATGAGGATCCAATTGCAGAAGAAGGTATTGAGGGCGAGGTCTTGGAGCTTATTGATTAGTTTTGAGATGATGATGGTATTGAACGCTGAACTGTAGTTGATAAAGAGCATCCTGATGTATGCATCTTCACTGTCCAGATGTTCCAGGGTTTAGTGAAGAGCCAATAAGATAGCACCTGCTGTGGACCTGTCGCTCTGGTCAACAAATTGGAATGGATCCAAGTCTCTCGTCAGGCAGGAGTTGATATGTTTCATCAGCAACCTCTCAAAACACTTCATCACTGTGTATGTAAGTACTACTGGTCAATAATCATTGAGGCGGGTTACCATCTTCTTCTTAAGCACTGGTATGATTGAAGCCTGCTTAAAGCAGATGGGTATCTCAGATTGACGACACAAGAGCTCAGTGACCACTCCAGCCTGTTGATCCAGAAAGGTCTTTTGTAGCTGGCCTGGTTCACCATCTGGGTATTTATGAGAAATTTGGATAGGTATATGGATGAGAGGGGTATAGTCCAGGTGCAGGTCAATGGGACTAGGCAGATTAATGGTTCAGCACAGTCTAGATGGGCTGAATGCCCTGTTTGTGTCCTGTAGTGTTCTATGACTCTATGACTGTAAACTATGTTGGCTCCAGAGTGTGTGGTAACACTTGCTGGCTGTTCCCAGCACATCCTTGGGTGTGTTGCTTGTGAACCCAAATGACACATTGCACTGTATGTTTCGATATACACGTGGTAAATAACTCTGAGTCCAAATCTCAATCAGATCCTTCTGTTTCTTCAAGATTCCCAATGACGTTACTTTTAGCACAGTGTCAACTAAACCGGTCTCTGGGAACTATGGGTCGGGACAGACACAGCAATGGGTCACCCTCCCTGAACCCCGTTCTTTGTTAATCACATAGACTGAGATGGACAAATCCAACTTCTGGCTGACCTTCTGAACATAAATATCCCTAAGACTGTGGGGTAAATGGACCTTAGGGCTCGCTATTCGATCTGCATCTGACCACATTCATGTCCAGACCTTCAAGGTTTAGACACGGGCCTGTGCTCTAACCCCCGCACATCCCACCTGGATGATGCTGGTGGCATTGTGAGAATCACATTTTTTGATTTCTCTAGTGCCTTTAATACGATCCACCCACTTCTTATCCATGAGAAGCTGCAAAGGATGGGCGTACATAAATCCACTATCTCCTGGATTACCGACTACCTGACAGATTGACCCCAGTTTGTACAGCTGGGTAGTTCTCTGTCTGAGATGGTGGTGAGTGGCACTAGAATACCACAAGGGACTGTCCTGTCTCTGTTTCTGTTCACACTGTACACCTCAGACTTCCAGTACAAATCTGAGTCTTGTCACTTGCAGAAGTTCTCTGATGACTCTGCGGTGGTTGGGTGTATCAGAGATGGGCAGGAGTTGGAGTACAGAGGACTGGTGGACAAGTCTGTGGAGTAGTGCAGGAGGAATCACCTGCTCCTGTATGTGGATAAAACCAGAGAGATGGTGATTGATTTTACGAGGAAGAAGACTGTGATGAGTCCTGTATACATTCTGGGAGAGGACGTTACGGTAGTGGAGGAGCACAGATACTTGGGTGTTCATCTCCACAACAGACTTGACTGAGTAAACTGAGTAAACAAGGCTGTTTACAAGAAGGGGGTGAGCAGACTTTATTTTCTAAGGAAGTTGAGATCCTTCAATGTGTGCAGCAGGATGCTAGAGATCATTTACCAGTCTGTTGTAGCGAGTGCGTTCTTCTTTTGCAGCTTTATTTTGGGGCAGCAGCATCGGTGCCAGTGATGCTGAAAGACTAAATAAGCTCATCAAAAAGGCTGGATCCGTCCTTGGCTACAGCCCGGACTCTTTTGAGTTAGTGCTGGAGAGGAGATCACTAAACAAACTGTTATCTATTATGGACAATCTAGCACATCCTCTCCATGACTGACTGAATAAGCAGTGAAGCACCCTTTCAAATAGCTTCACTCAGCTCCGCGATCACAAGGATCGTTACAGAAAGTCGTTCCTACCAAATGCAATCAGCATAGACAACAGTTCATCTCTGTGCAACAGGAGAACATACATAGTACAATAGTATCTGTTTTATTACTTTGTACATTATTTTTGCATTTTTTCTGTACTTTATTATGAGTTAAGTCTGTGCACTGTTAAGTGTGTTTTAAATGTTGCAGCTGTTTATGAAAGAATTTCCCACTCGGGATCAATGAAGTATTTATTATTGTTATTATTATTATTTTATTATCATCCCTGCCTTTGATCGTGAACTCCCTAAAACTAACAGCACAAATCTAAACAGCAACTTAGTCTGAGTGTGACCTTGCAGAGACAACAGCTCGGCACCTACAGCTTGATGTAATTTTGGTTTTTCTGAAGCAGTGGAAACCCATAACAATTGTGGATGTATCTCAAGAGTCAGAAAGTCAACATTTTGTATATACAGCGGATTCCGGTTAACTGGGACACATCATGAGAAAGTCTGTAACCACAGGACTTTAGGGATGCAAACATCATCTGCCTGTACAAGAACAAGGGGGACATGGCATCCTGTGACAACTACACTGCATATCTCTCCTGAGCATAGCTGGGAAGATTATGGCCCGTTTCATACTGAACAGGATTACCTCTCACCTCCTTGATGACGTTGTCTCAGGGAGCCAATGTGGTTTCAGATCCAACAGAGGGACATGGGGCATGATCCTTACTGTCAGACAGATCCAGGAGAAGTGTCAGGAACAGAACCAGAATCCCCACATCCTCTTTGTGGACCTGACAAAGGCACTTGATACCGTCAGTCGCACAGGCCTTTGGCACATCCTTACCAAGTTAGGCACCCCCCGCCCCACCCCCAAGGCTGGTCAGCATTGTCAAGTCATTCCACAACAGCATGATGGCCAGGGTCATCAAAAATGGCTGCACCTCTGACCCCTTCCTAGTAACTAATGGTATCAAGCAGGGCTGTGTCCTCGTGCCTACTCTGTTCGGCCTGCTGTTTGTTACGATGCTGTTCTCTGCTCTCTCACAGACTGACAATTCGCTACAGGACTGATGGATGTTTCTTTGATCTGCGATGCCTCAAGGCCAAGACGAGGTGATAGTATGAGGCTTCCCCTTTGCAGATGACTGCACTCCTGCAGGGCACAGTGAAAGGGACCTGCAGGAGCTTGCTGACTGCCTCGCTATGGCAGCAAGAAGATTCCCAACCATCAGCATGCAGAAGACAGAAGTTCTACTTCAGCCTATACCCCATACCAGCCCTGCAGAACCACGAATTGAGATTGAAAGCACATAATTCTGCAATGTTGATGCCTTCACCCAGCTGGGAAACACACACAAAATGCTGGAGGAACTCAGCAGGTCAGGCAACATCTATGGAAAAAAGTACAGTCGACTTTTCGGGCCGAAACCCTCATACGTACCTGGGAAGCTGCCTCACCTCCTCCTGCAGTCCAGATCAAGAGGTCTGAAGCAGACTTGCAAAAGCTGGGGCATCCTTTGGCAGGCTATGGTCATGCGTGTGGGGAGAATGTGGCATCCGGCTAAAGACCAAGATGGCAGCCTATATAGCAATCATCCTGACTTCTCTGCTCTATGGCTGTGAAACATGGACCCCACACCGCAGGTACATCAAGATGCTCGATGGACTTCCAAGAAGAGATATTAATTCTGTATACTTATCGACAGAAGAATTCATCTGCCATTTCTCTTAATAGACCGTAAATGAACAGAATCAGTGCAGACACCTAGTGTAGATAATAGATTGTCCACATACAATGCTTTAGACAATTGCATCATCCAAAACTTCATTTTTATTGTAGCATTCAAAATACCTCCAATCTTCATGATTCATAACTTGTTGAAGTAGTGAAACTGCTCCATTTTCACTCCCGGCCATTTCTAGCATCTCCAAGCTGGACTGCTTGAAACCGCAGTGAGCAAATCAGTTCAGAGTTGTCTTACTGCTTACTTCTCGCCCATCAGCAACGAAAATCGCTGCCTTTTTGAACACAAGCGTATGCACCCGATGCTACTTAAAACCTTTTTGCTCTGAGCATGGTGTAGTCTAATAGCCACATGAGTACACGCTTCTGATGGTAGTTACAAGTTGTTCAGAAGCTGTTTCCTGGCCCAATTAAGCAACATAGTATCCTAAATAAACGAAGAGAACCCCAACTATTTTCGTGCCTACTTTTTGTTCTTTAAGAGTTGTCCCAAATTAAGTGCTCCCCAATTAGCAGACGGCCCAATTAACCGGTATCTGCTGTAGGTTCTAAAAGCGTGTACCAACATCTGTTACCCAGGCGAATTACGCAAGAATGAATCAGCTTTTATGATGGAACTTGAGATCAGTTACAAGAATTCCCTAGATGTGCATCAATATTACGAGAGTCCTCAGGTTGAAGCAATCTTTGCAGAAAATCTCTGGGACTGAAAGAGGAACTCCACAGGAAGCCCCCATTGTTTAGACAGAGTTGCTAGAAGCATTTTATCTGCCGGGGAATCCCTGGGAATGAGTCGACATTACGGGGAATCTGTGTGTGTGTGTGTGCGTGTTAACAAGAAGCACATGCTACCACATGAAGACTTCAAAGCCGCTGTCAGAACTGCATCATTATCAGGCAGGGAGCCCCCGGTAGAGTCAGGGAGTCAGGAAAACGACAGCACAGAAACAGGCCTGTTGACCCATCTAGTCTGTGCTGAACCATTTAAACTGCCTAGTCCGGTCAACTTGCACCAGGACCACAGCCCTCCACACCCCTCCACACCCTGACCATCCATACGCCAATCCAAACTTCTCTTAATCGTTGAAATGTGAGGAAGGACAAGCCAATGATTGGGTACAAATGCAGACAGAGCAAAGAGAGGCAAAGTTCAAAAGGGTGAAGAATGCGCGATTGATCGTGCTGTATTTAAACACACGTAGCAGTCAGAATAAGGTGGGTGAACTCATGACTTTGTATCAAAAGGACAGGCAGGAAGGCATGGGCGGTGGTGTGGCTCTGTTGGTAAGAGATGGAATTACATCTTTAGGAAGAGGTAACATGGAGTCAGAGAATGTTGAATCTTTGTGAGTGGAGTTAAGAAAATGCAAGGGTTAAAAAACCATTATGGGAATCATAAATAGGCCTCCAAATAGTAGCCAAGATGTGGGGTTGAGATTGTAAAGGGAGTTGGAAAAGGCATGTAATAAGGGTAATGACACAATTGTAATGGGGGACCTCAATATGCAAGGGGATTAGGAAAATCAGGTTGGTGTTGGATCACAAGAGAGGGAATTTGTTGAATGCCATGAGGTGGCTTTTTAGAGCAGCTTGTGGTTGAGCCTCCTCGGGGAAAGGCTGTCTTAAATTGGGTGTTGTGTAATAACCCAGATCTAATTAGGGAACATAATCTAAAGGTGCCCTCAGGAGACAGTGATCATAATATGATTAAATTCACATTGCAATTTGAGAGGGAGAAGCATAAGTCACAGGTATCAGTATTGCAATGGAATAAAGAGAATTACATAGGCATGAGAGAGGAGCTTGCCCAGGCAGATTGGAGGAGGCTGAAGTTTCTGGGAATAGTTCACAAGGTGCAAGATAGATATGTCCCATAGCTAAAGTTCTCAAATGACAGGACGAGGCAACTATGGCTGACAAAGGAAGTTGATTGCATAAAACCCAAGGAAAGGCCATATAAGGTTGCAAAAGTGAGTGGAAAGTTGGATAATTCAGAAGCTTTTAAAATCCAGCAAAATGCTACGGAAAAGCCATAAGAAGGGAAAAGATGAACTATGAGAGCAAACTAGCCAATAATATAAAGCAGGATGTCAATTTTTTCAGTTATATTAGGAATAAAATTGGAGGTGAAAGTTGATATTGGACCACTGGAAAATGATGCTAGTGAGGAAGTAATGGGGGATAAAGAAATGGCAGATGAACTTAATGGGTACTTTGCATCAGTCTTCACTGTGGAAAACACTAGCAGTGGACCAGAGGTCAGAGAGTGTCAGGGAACACGAGTGTGAGCACCGTTGCTATTATAAAGGAAAAAATGCTCGGCAAACTCAAAGGTCTTAAGGTGAATAAATCACCTAAACCAGATGGACTACATCCCAGAGTCCTGAGATAAATTGCTGAAGAGATAACAGATGCATTGGTCATGATCTTTCAAGAATCACTTGATTCTGGCATGGTCCCAGAGGACTGGAAGATTGCAAATGTCACTCCACTCTTTAAGAAGGGAGGAAGGCAAAAGAAATGAAATTTTTGCCCAGCTAGCCTAATCTCAGTCATTAGGACATAGAAATCTACGGCTCATTACAGGCTCTTCAGCCCACAATGTTGTGCTGACCATGTAACCTACTCTAGAAACTGCCTAGGATTTCCCTACTGCATAGCCCTCTATTTTTCTAAGCTCTGTGTACCTCTCTAAGAGTCTCTTAAAAAAGCCCTATTGTATCTACCACTACCACTTTCACTGCATGCGATTGGGAAAGTGTATGAGGCTTCGGGGTACTTGGAGACTAATGATAAAATAAGTCAAATTCAGCATGGTTTCTGTAAAGGGGAATCATGCCTGACAAATCTGTTAGAGTTCTTCGAGGAAGTAACAAACAGGGTGGACAGAGGATAGGCAGAGGATGTCATTTACTTGGATTTTCAGAAGGCATTTAATAAGGTGCCAAAAATGAGGCTGCTTAACAAGATAAACTCCAATGGCTTTACAGGAAAGATACTGGTATGGATAGCGAAATGGCTGACAGGCAGGAGGCAGCAAGTGCAAATAAAGGGGGCCTTTTCTGGTTGGCTGCCAGTAACTTGTGGTGTTCCTCAGGGGTCAGCATTGGGACCGCTACTTTTCACATTGTTTAAAAAGGATTTATATAATATAATTCATGGCTTTGTGGCAATGTTTGCAGATGATGCAAAGAAAGGTGGAGGGGTAAGTAGTATTGAGGAAGCAATGCAATGCAGCAGGACTTGGACAAATTGGAAGAATGGGAAAAAAGAGTGGCAGATGGAACACAGTGTTGGGAAATGAATGATAATGCATTTTGGTAAAAGGAACAATAGTGCAGACTATTATCTAAATAGGGAGAAGGTTCAAACATCAGAGGGGCAGAGGGAATTAGGAGTCCTCGTGCAAGACTCCCAGAGGTTAATTTACAGGTTGAGTCTGTGGTAAAGAAGGCAAATGCAATGTTGGCATTCATTTCAAGGGGGATAGAACATAAAAGCAAGAAGATATTGCTGAGCCTTTATAAGACACTAGTCAGGCTGCATTTGGAGTATTGTCAACAGTTATGGGCCCCAGTTATGGCAGATACACTAGTGAAGTTTAAGAGACTACTAGACAGGTATATGGAGGAATCTAAGGTGGGGGCTTATATGGGAGGCAGGGTTTGAGGGTCAGCACAACATTGTGGGCCGAAGGGCCTGTACTGTGCTGTACTATTCTATGTTCTATGTCTCAAGATGTGTTGATATTGGAGAGAGTCCAGAGGAAATTCACGAGGATAATTCAGGGAATGAAGGAGTTAGTATATGAGTAGTGTTTGGCAGCTTTAGGCTTTTACTCACTAGAATTTAGAAGAATGTGGGGGTGGGGGGATCTCATTAAAACTTACTGAATGTTGAAAGGACTAGATAAGGTGGATGTAGAGAGGAAACACCCTCTCCACATCCACCTTTTGTAGTCCTTTCAACATTGGAAGTGGACAATATGTTCCCTATGGTGGGGGTATCCAGAACTAGAGAACACTGCCTCAAAATTGAGGAGCAACCTTTTAAAACAGAGGTAAGGAGGATTTTTTTTTCTTTGGCCAGAGATTGGTGAATCTGTGGAATGCTCTGCTGCAGACTGCGGTTGAGGCCAAGTCCATGGGTATGTTTAAGGCAGAAGTTGATCAACTCCTGATCGGCCAGGGCACCAAAGAATATGGCAAGAAGACAAGTGTATGGGGTTGAGTGGGATCCAGGATCAGCCATGATGGAATAGCAGAACAGACTTGATGGAGAGAATGGCCTAATTCTGCTCTTATGGTCTTATGGTCTAAATCAAAATCACATCCACTGCTTGTGCTGGCTGCTCATTCCTCACTCCCACAAGTCTGTAAGTGAGGAGGTTCCTCCTGCTGTTCCCTTGAAGCTTTTCACTTTTCACCCTTAACCCATGGCTTCTAGATGCAGTCTCACCCAAACTCAGTGGAAAAAGCCTGCTTGCATTTACCCTATCTATAACCCTCATAAATTTGTATGCCTCTATCAAATCAGTAGTTTGTTTATCAATATCTGTGCTGCCCGTTTCAAGATTGTTTAATGTCATTTCTGGTGCACAAGTGTAAAGGGGAACAAGATAATTGTTACCCTGGATGTGATACAGTACAAAAAGCGGACACAATAAGAACATCATCATCCTTATGTGCCGTGTCTTGTGATGTAGGTGATCATGGTCCCGTGACCATGATTGTTCTTGCCAACAATAAGATAAAGAACACAACAATAATAATAAAAACACAATAAACATGAGTACATAAGATAAATTGATTGTATGTCCATAAAGTGACGCTAGACTTTACATAAGGTGACTGACAGGAAATAATAAAGTAGTGGTGGAGTTGGTGGGTGGGGGTGTTGAGAAGTCTTACTGCTTGGGGAAGGTAATCGTTTTTGAGCCTGGTGGTCCTGGTGAGGATGCTACATAGCCTCCTCCCTGATGGGAGTGGGACAAACAGTCCGTGAGCCGGGTGGGTGGGACCCTTCATGATATTACTGGCTCTTTTCTGGCAGACTCCTGACTTCTGCAGTGAAGTTTCTGTCCCGTGCAGTGATGCAGCTTGTCAGGATGCTCACTGCTGTGCATCTGCAGAATGACATGAGTATGGGCATGCAAAATCCAGCTTTCTTCAGCCTCCTCAGAAGGTGGAGATGCTGCTGAGCTTTCCCAACTGTGTAGGACGTGATCTGGGACCATGAGAGGTTGTGTGTGATGTGCACTCCCAGGAGTTTGAAACTGCTCAGAGTTTCCACTGTTGTGTTGCTGAGGAAAGGAGGGTGTGAGTGGTGCAACCTTTCATGAAGTCGATAACCAAACCTTTGTCTTGTTGACAGTGGGAAAGATTTCCATCATGGTCTCGCTTTGAAATGGTCAATCATTCATACTTCCCTTCTGTACTTCTCTGCTTCCAGAGTGAAGAGCAGGTTAGTGACCAATATCCGATACAAGCTCATATTTCCACCACTATGTTGACCACACAGGACTCTATCCTGCTATCCAGGACTCTAAAAGGGGAATGACAGGCTGCTTTCGACTACCATTCGGAAGAGGAAGTATATAGAGAAGAAGAGTATCTCATTTTTATATGGGCTGTCTGTAACATTTTGCCATGGGTCACTGGAGCCATCCTGCTAGAGTAGTCGGCCTCATCAGCAACGGTGGTGAGTCGGCAACCAGAGAGGAGGTAATGCTGCTTGTCAGCTGGTCCAAACGCAACAACTTGAGTCTCAATGTGGACAAGACTAAAGAGGTGATTGTGAACTTCAGCAAAGTGCTGCCTGATCACTCTCTTCTGCACATCAATGCCTCCTCCATGGGGTGGAGGGGTGTTCTTGGAGTGCACATCACAGGTGATCCCTCAACACCACCTCTTCCATCAAGAAAGCACAGCCGTGCCTCCACTTCCTGAGGAGATTGAGGTGAGGGAGGCTCTCCACCCCCATTCTAACTACATTTTACTGGAGCACCATCGAGAGTGCCCTGACCAGCTGTATCGCCATCTGGTATGTGGATTCCAAGACACTATAACACATTGTGAGGACTGCGGAGAGGGTTGTCTCTCTTCTTCCATCCAGGACATTTACCAGATACGCTGCATTCACGGATCATTCAGCATTATCAAGAACTCCCCCCATCTGTCCCACCATCTCTTTGACCTCTTACCATCAGGGAGAAGGTACCACAATACAAGAACAAGCACTGTTAGATTGAGCATCTGCTTCTTCCCCCAGCCTGTGAGTGTCATGGTCCAGATCGGGGTCCCTTTAAATTTAGCTTGTTTATGTTACGATCTGGACCATTGATTCCCTGTTTTTCCGTGTCGCTCAACTTTGGTGATTACAGGCAATTAACACTCAGCTGAACCGGTAGTTTATAGTCTCCGGCTTTCAGCCATTTGGTGCGGGAACGTCTGCAAAGGCATGGTGTGCCAATGACATCTGGTCAGAACGAGCCTGGTCTCTGCTGAAGCGAGTGCCGGTAATTCGCCCTTCCTCACCGGAGCAACCCTGTCCAGTTACCTTGCCAAAGCGAGCCTGCAAAGTTTCCTCATCAAGGTGGGTCCGTCAGTTAACCCGCCGGAGAGAATCAAGAACCGCTGTCTACTGTTCCCGGGCCGAGTCGAGAGCTCGCCACTACTCGGAGGCTCCAAGTACCACATCCTGGCTCCAGGCGGCATTCAAGTACCACATCAAGTCCTGTCCCTGGCGGCGTTCAAGTACCATGTCAAGTCCTGGCCCTGGCAGCTTCCCAGTTCTGAGTCAAGTCCTGGCCCTGGCAGTCTGTGATTCCTGTCCTACCCCCTTTTCTGAATCCCTTCTCTGCCCCTCTCGCCTCTAGCCCTCGTCTGCAGCCCCCACCTGCACTTCAGTCTAGTTCCATTGCTGGATCTAGATAGGTACTGTCTGGTGTTCATTCGTGTTGGTCTTGTCTTGTCTTGTCATGTCTTCGCCTCTGTGGGGTAGGTCAGGCTGTCTTGCCGTTGCCCCGCGGGGGGTTATGTTCTGTCTTGTCATGTCTTCGCCTCTGTGGGGTAGGTCAGGCCGTCTTACCGTTGCCCTGCGGAGGGTCATGAGTCCCAGCCCTATGTCCTGTACCCAAGGAGGGGTCCCAGCTCTCTGTTCTGTGTGCAAGTCCCGGCCCTATGTCCTGTACCCAAGGCGGGGTCCCGACTCTGTGTTCTGTGTATTTGTCCATGGTTCCATGTACCTGCTCTCCTGAGACCGAGGCTCTGTTTTCCCATGTTCCTCCTCTCCCTAGCCCATGTCATGTCCATGCCTGGTTCTGGGGTCCGAGCCCGAGGCAAGACCCAGGTACTGGGTCCTTGCCCAGTCTCTGGCTCGGAGTCCATACCCTAGCCTCTTCATGTCGCCTCTAGTTGTGGGAGCCGATTCCGAGTCCTAGCCTAGACCCTTGGTCCCAGCCTAGTCGTAGTCCTCAGTCCTTCTCCAGTTTGCTACTCCTGCTCCTGCCTTGCTCTCCTGGTATCGAACAATAAACTAAATTGAATTAACCTCACAAGATGTGTCTTGCATTTGGGTCCACCCTTGCTCCCAATGGCCCGCCATTGTGACAGTGAGACCTCTGGACACCCCAATACCACCAGTAGGCAATATATATGACAGCACCAGTAACAATAATTCTGTTGTATATTTAACCATGTGTCGTATATGCACTTTATCTCAACTTGTACATCTCCAGAATAATTTTATCTATTCATATTACATTGTGCGCTGTGTGTGACATATGTCCTGTGTTTTGTGTCTTCATTCCATAAGATGTAGGAGCAGAAATAGGCCATCTGGCCCATTGAGCCTGCTCCACCATTTCATCAAGCCTGATCTGTTTCGCGCTTCACCCCGTCTCCTGCCTTCTCCCCATGGCCTTTCAGACTCTGACTAATGAAGAATCTATCAACCTGTACCTTAAATACACCAAATGATTTGGCCTCCACAGCAGCCTGTGGCAATAAATACCACAGATTCACCACCCCCGACTAAAAAATTCTTCCTCATCTCTGTTCTAAACGGATGTCCCTCTATTCTGAGGCTGAGCCCTTTGGTTCTAGGCTCCCCCTGCTACAGGAAACATCAGGGTCTTTTTACCCTTGCAGTTCCTTAACTTTTCTACACCTTCTGATCCTATGTCACTTTTTTCTAATGATTTGATTTCATTTTTTACCAACAGAGATATACTAACCCCCTATCCCTATTGGCCTGTCCTTTCACTACAATGTGTACTGTACATAAAAGACCATATTCAGGAACGTGAGTATTCTGCTGTCTAGGGTACCTGCACAGACACCAGGTAGGTTACCATAGTAACTAGTAAAGGCATCCGTTAGTCTTGCGGGACCATGGGTCTGCGTCTAGAGGAGTAGTCGTGAGATTCTGTGGACACAGTAGAGACACCTGGATGGTATGTTGCCTCGTAGGTGCCGGGGTCAGGTATGTATCGGACTGGGTTTACAGCCTTCCAAAGGGGGAGGGGGAGAAACCAGAAGTCTTGGTACATGTCGGCACCAATGTCATAAGCAGGAAAGCTGAGGAGATCCTGAAGAGAGATTTTAGGGAGCTAGGTAGAAAGCTGAAAATCAGGACCTCCAGGACAGTAATCTCTGGATTGCTGCCTGTGCCACGTGCCAGTGGGGGTAAGAATAGATGATTTAGCACGGGAATGCTTGGCTGAGGAACTGGTGCAGGGGGGTCAGAGTTTGAAATTTCTGGATCGTTGGGATCTCTTTTGGGGAAGGAATGACCTGCACAAAAGGGACAGGTTGTACCTGACCCTAGGGAGGAGCAATATCCTTGCGGACAGGTTTTCTAGAAACTTAGGGGAGGTTTAAACTAATTTGGCGGGGGTGGGATGGCAACTGAGTGATAGGGCTGAGGACGGGGCAGTTGGTTTACAAGCAGAGGCAGTGTGCATTGAGACTGTCAGGAAGGAGATTTCGGTGAGAGGGTAACCGTGCAGTCAGTGGAATGAGTTGCAGTGTAACAGAGGGACAAAATTGGAAAAGGTGATGAATATAAGACTGAAGATGCTATATTTGAATGCATGCAGTATATGGAATAAGGTAGATGATCTTGTAGAGAACTTAGAAATTGGCAGTATGACGTTGTGAGCATCTCTGAGTCATGGCTGAAAGAAGATTAAAGTTGGGAGCTTAACATCCAAGGATACATTTATATCTTATGGTTTTTTACATATACCTTATGGTTTTTTGTGCAGTATACACTCAGCGGCTACTTTATTAGGTACACCTGTACACCTGCTCTACAATGCGAACGTCTAATCAGCCAATCATGTGGCAGCAAATCAATGTTTAAACACATGCAGATGTGGTCAGGACACTCAGCTGTTGTTCAGAACAAACACTGGAATGGGGAAGAAATGTAATCTCAGTGACTTTGACCATGCAGTGATTATTGGTGCCAGACAGGGAGGTTCGAGTATCTCAGAAACTGCTGATCTCAATTATTTTTTTAATGTATATAACTGAATTTGAAATAAAACGCTGTTCACTAACAGTATCAGATTGTTTTCTGACTCTCAAAACTTCACGTGCTTCATAAAGAAAATGTCAAGAATAATCAGTGTTGTTTACAAAATGCAGAGAGAGAATTTTAAAAACTTACAAAATAGGTAATAGGGAAGGAGGGAGAGAATGGGTGATGGGGTGAGAAGGTGGGAGAGAGAGAATGGGTGATGGGGTGAGAGGCTGGGAGAGAGAGAATGGGTGATGGGGAGAGAAGGTGGGAGAGAGAGAATGGGTGATGGGGAGAGAAGGTGGGAGAGAGAGAATGGGTGATGGGGTGAGAGTGGGAAAGAGAATGGGTGATGAGGAGAGAAGGTGGGAGAGAGAGAATGGGTGATGGGGTGAGAAGGTGGGAGAGAGAGAATGGGTGATGGGGTGAGAGTGGGAAAGAGAATGGGTGTTGGGGTGAGAAGGTGTGAGAGAGAGAATGGGTGATGGGGTGAGAGGCTGGGAGAGAGAGAATGGGTGATGGGGTGAGAAGGTGGGAGAGAGAGAATGGGTGATGGGGTGAGAAGGTGGGAGAGAGAGAATGGGTGATGGGGTGAGAGTGGGAAAGAGAATGGGTGATGGGGTGAGAGGCTGGGAGAGAGAGAATGGGTGATGGGGTGAGAGTGGGAAAGAGAATGGGTGATGGGGAGGTAGGGTGGGAGAGTGTGAATCGATGATGGGGAGAGAGGGTGGGAGGAAGAAAATGGGTGATGGGGTGGGAGGGTGGAAGAGAGAATGGATGATGGGCAGTGAGGGTGCAAAGGAGGGTAGGGGCTTGTTTCGTGGTGAGAGATGGTGGGAGAGAGAATGGGTTATAGAGAGGGAGTGTAGAGGAGGGTAGAGGCTTGTTTTGTTCTGCCTTATTGTGTTATATGTTGTTCTGCCGAACATTGTGTGTATGCTATGTTGGCCCCAGGATGTGTGGTGACACTTCAGGGCTGCCTCCAGCACATCCTTAGGTTGTGTTGATTGTTAACAGGAATGACGCATTTCTCTGTGTGGTTTGATGTACATGTGACAAATAAATGTGATTCCTATTCTGTTTCTGATTTATGCTGCACATCGTGAAATGTGTTGTTTTGTGGCAGCAGTACAATGCATTGCATAAAAATACTGTCAGTTTGAATAGGAAATATAGATAATAAATAAATAAACAGGTAGATAACCAAATAAATAAATAATGCAAAAGGGAACAAAATAGGAAGATAGTGTACTTGCTTTCATTGTCCATCCAGAAGCCTAATGGTGAGGGGAAGAAGCTGTTCCCAACACTCCGAGTGTGTGTCTTCAGGCTCCGTTACCCCCTTCTTGATGACAACAATGAGAAGAGGGCTGGTAGGTGTCCCTAGTGTCATTTGTCGCCTTCTTGGGGCATTGCCTTTTGAAGGTGCCCTGGATGATGAAGTGACTAGTGCCTATGATGGAGCTGGCTGAGGCTACAACCCTCTATAGCTTGTTCCAAATCTCTGCACTGGAACCTGCGCACCATATGGTGATGCAACCAGATAGAATGCTCTCCACAGCATATCTGTAGAAATGTGCCAGAGTCTTTCGTGACACGCCAAATCCCCTCAAGCTCGTCATGAAATATCGCAGAGGGCATGACTTCTTTGTAGTTGCACAGTATGTTGGACTCAGGAAAGGTCCTCAGAGATTGTGACACCAAGGAAATTGAAACTTTTCTCACTTCTGATCCCTCAACGAGGACTGGTGTGTGTTCCCTCGACTTCCCCTTCCTGAAGTCCACGATCAGCTCTTCAGTCTTACTGATGTTGAGTGCAAGCTTGTTGCTGGGACACCACTCACCCAGCTGATGTGTCTCGTTCCTGTATACTTCCTCACCACCATCTGAATAGGCGTGCCAATGGCAGATGTGTAGATGGCGTTTCAGCTGTACCTAGCCGCACAGTCATGGGTGTAGAGAGAGCCTAAGCACACATTCTTGAGGTGGACCAGTGTTGATTGTCACTGCGGAGGAAACGTTATTTTCGATCCACACAGGCTGTGGACTCATGCAGAGAAAGTTAAGGATCTTGTTGCAGAGGGAGATACAGAGGCTCAGGTACCATAGCATTAGGACAAAGACTCTTAGGATGGTAAACAGCTTCCTCCCAGGCCATAAAACTACTAAGCTCCCTGCCACCACCCAGGTCTCATCACGTATGAAGCACCAGTAGCGTTATACTGTTTACTTTTTAACTTATGCTGCAAATGTATCTTCTGCTGAACCTCAATCTTCTGGAATATATTTTATTACTTGTTAATCTAATTGTGGTGATGTCACCTTGTGCGTTGTGTGTGTGTGAGTTATATGTACTGTGTTGTGCACCTTGGTTTGCAGGAACAATGCACCATCTGGCAGTATACATGTATAAGTTAAATGGTAATAAACAAACTCCAACTCAAATTCTCTGGAATAGTCAGAGATGGAATGGGGTTGTGCAATAAGGCACAGCTGAGTGCGTGGTTGCAGACCAAGCCAGTTGTTCCAAACCGGTGCCGTCCAAATCATCTGTTCGAACATCTGGACCTACTTATCATATATTTGGAGTTCTGAAACTCTATTTTAGAGTATATTGGATTCCAGTTAATTGGACCATCAGTTAATCAGGGCAGGCACTTATTTGGGACAACTCTTAAAGAACAAGTGCTAATTGAGAAAACTGACAGGATTCCCTTTGTTTATCAGGGATACTATGCCACTTAATTGGGGCAGAAGACTGATGCTGAATGGTTTCTAACTAGCATCAGACACGTGCACTTATGTGGCCATTAGACACTTCACTGTGCTTACAGCAAACATATTTTAAGTAGCCTCAGTTCCGTGCGTTTGTGTTCAAAAAGCAGCAATCTTTGTCACTGATAGTTGGCGAGAAACAAGCAGTAAGGAAATTCAACTTTGCTCACTGCAGGTTCAAGCATTCAGGCTTGGAGATTCCAGAAATGGCCGGGAGTTAAAATGAAACAATTTGACTACTTCAACAGGTTAGAAACTATGAAGAGTTTGAAGGTATCGGCGATCATCTTGAATGTTACAATGAAGACTTGGAAGAGGCAATCATCTCATGAAGACAGTCTACACTAGGCGTCTGCACTGATTTTGTTCATTTACAGTCAATCAAAAGAGCACAGTTTTATTGTACTGTAGTAGTATTGTAGTATAAGGACCTGAGGAAGCTTCTAATCAAAGTGAAAGAAAGTGCAAAATCTAACTTGCAGCTCAATATTAAGAAAACCAAGATTGAGTCAACCAGACCTATTAACCCCATGTGGAAAGGAAGTGGAAGCAGTGACAGATTTTGTCTTCCTCGGTTCAAAGATTTCTATAGATGGTAACTGTAGCGACGAAATTAAATGGTGCTCACTTCTGGGAAGGGCAGCAATAGCAAATTTAGATAAAATACTGAACAACAGAGACATTATTATTATTATTATTATTATTATTTTGGTTTTTTTCTTCTATATTATATATTACATTGTACTGCTGCTGCTAAGTTAACACATTTCACATCACAAGCTGGTGATAATAAACCTGATTCTAATTCTGACATCACATTGTCTATGAAGATCCCTATAGTCAAGTCTATGGTATTTCCAGTTGTGATGTCTGGCTGTAAGAGCTGGACTATTAGTGAGACTGAATACAAAAGAATCAACGTCTTTGAACTTGACTGCTGGAGGAAAGTGTTAAGAGTTTTTTGGACAGCAAGAGGATCCAACAAGTCAATACTTGAAGAAATACAACCAGACTGCTCACTAGGAGGCTTGGTTATGAGACAAAAGCTCAAATATTTTGGCCACATCATGAGAAGACAGGATTCTTTGGAAAAGACCCTCATGTGAGGTAAAACAGAAGGTAAAAGGAGGAGAGGGTGACAGAGGCTACGATGGATGGATAATATTACTCAGACAATGCCAGTGACCTTGGGGGATCTTAGAGAGACAGTTTCCAACAAGAAGGCTTGGTGTGCAGGGGTCCACAAGGTCACGAAGAGTCGGACTCGACTTAACAAGATAGTGTTGGTAGTGTTCTAATTTGTTCTGCATTTTATTTAAATACATAATTTGTTACTTAGTTAAATGGTAGTTTGTCTTTTCTATAGTTTTTTAACTATTTCCATAAAACATCATCTAACTAGGGCAGCCCCTGATCCTGATGAGGACCAATTAACTGAATCTGTTGTAATTTTGGCTGCGATCGTACAATTGCTGACTTTGCTCATTGTTCTAAGAAACGGAAACACCTAAACACAAACAAACACCATCAACCTCTAGGCTCTCCCGTGTTGGTACCACTTCTCTCTGCTGTCTTTGTCCTCTCTCCCCATAGTAGAGGGAACAGACACCAGTCCTCGTCGCGGGATTACCATCGGAAATGATGAACAGTTTCAAGCTCCTTAGTGTAGACACCTCTGAGGATCTATCCTGCGCCTAGCGTATCGATGAAATCACAAACAGTGGGGCTCCATGGTAGCCCAGCGGTTAGCGCAACACTATTACTGCTCAGAGTGACCCAACGTCCTCCGTAAGGAGTCTCTGCATGAGTGGGTTTTCTCTGAGTCCATATATAACGGGTAGGTTAACTGGTCATTCTAAATTGTCACGTGATTGGGTTAGGGTTAAAATCGGGGTTGTCAGGGGTTGCTGGGCAGAGCAGCTCAAGGGCCTGGAAGGGCCTACTCTGTGCTATATCTCTAAATAAATAAAAATGAATTATATATACATATAAACAACAGGAATTCTGCAGATGCTGGAAATTCAAGCAACACACATCAAAGTTGCTGGTGAACGCAGCAGGCCAGGCAGCATCTCTAGGAAGAGGTGCAGTCGACGTTTCAGTCCGAGACTCTTCGTCAGGACTAACTGAAGGAAGAGTGAGTAAGGGATTTGAAAGTTGGAGGGGGAGGGGGAGATCCAAAATGATAGGAGAAGACAGGAGGGGGAGGGATGGAGCCAAGAGCTGGACAGGTGATAGGCAAAAGATATACATATACATTTCATTAGGAGCTTGAGGAGAATTGGTATGTCACCAAAGACACTGGCAAATTTCTACCGATGTGCTATGGAGAGCATTCCATGGTACATCTATAGAAATTAGTGAGCGTCTCAGGTTGTGTCACTAACTGGTATGGAGGGGGGGGGGTGGGGGTGCTGCACAGGATCAAAATAAACTGTAAAGTCTGCCAGCTCCACCCTGGGCACTGGCTGCCTCGCCACTGAGGACATCTTCAAAAGGCAATGCCTTAAACAGACAGCATCAATCGTTAAGGACCCCCATCAGCCAGGACGTGCTCTCTTCTCATTGCTACCATCAGGCAGGAGGTACAAGCACTTGAAGACACACACTCAATGTTTCAGGAACAGCTTCTTCCCCTCTGCTATCAGATTTCTGAATGGACATGGAATCCATGAATACCACCTCAGCATTCCTTCCCTCTCTTTTTGCACTACTTACTTAATTAACTTAATTTTCCTTTTCATATATACTTCTTATGGCAATTTCTTCTCATTATAATTATATATTTTAGGTATTGCAATGTTTTTGTGGCAGGGTGGAGATATGTTTCCACCGAAGGAGGTGTAAGGCGCTCCTTCCCTCCACTAGCCTGCAGGTCACCCTTGGGCGAAGTGGAGCACCTGCTTAGACCCCGATCGGGGCCACGTGAAGCCATAGGAACAGCTGGTGAATGGTCATATGAGCAGCTGGTGCACATCGCAATTCCTGGCTATGCAACCACTGACGCCAGGCAGACGATCTCTGAAGAGTACTGATAACGGCTGGGGTCACCCATCTTGTAAAGACACTGCCCAGAAGGCAGCAATGGCAAACCACTTCTGTAGGAAAAATTGCCAAGGGCAATCATGGTCATGGAAAGACCCTGATCGCCCACATCATATGACATGGCACGTAATGATGATGTCATACAATATGGCACATAATGATGATGGTGATTGCAAAGTACCGCTGCCACAAAACAATAAATTTGACGACATATTTCAGTGATATTAAACCTGATTCTGATTCTGTTCCATGAGCTACTTCTGACCTTTTCCCCGTTCTGTCAAAGATCTTTGGACATGACATGTGAATTCTGTTTCTCTTCCCTCAGATGTGCCCATCCTGCTGAGTATTTCTGGCATTTTCTCGTTAACCATCGAGCTCCGACTTAAAAGAACAGTCAAAGGACGAACATCTACCATTCATAGAACAATGAACAGTACAGCACAGGCCCTTCAGCCCACAATGCTCTGCCTTCCCTTTAACCTACACCAGGATTAATCTAACCCTTCCCTTCCACATAGCCCTCCATTTTACCATCATCCACGTGCACATCTAAAACTTTCTTTAATATCCCTAATGTATCTGTCTCCACCACCACCTCTAGCAACAAATCCCATGCATCCACCACTCCCTGTGCAAAAGACCTCCCTATACTTTCCTCCAAGAACCTTAAACACCTTGTACTAGCCATTTCTGGGGAAATATTCATTCTATCTACACCTCTCATCAGCTTGTAAATGTCTATAAAGTCACCTCTCATCCTCCTTCGCTCCAAAGAGAAAAGTTCTAGCTCATAGAACATGGAACATAGAACATAGAATAGTACAGCACATTACAGGCCCTTCAGCCCACAATGTTGTGCCGACCCTCAAACCCTGCCTCCCATGTAACCCACCACCTTAAATTCCTCCATATACCTGTCTAGTAGTCTCTTAAACTTCACGAATGTATCTGCCTCCACCACTGACTCAGGCAGTGCATTCCATGCACCAACCACTCTCTGAGTAAAAAACCTTCCTCTAATATCCCCCTTGAACTTCTCACCCCTTACCTTAAAGCCATGTCCTCTTGTATTGAGCAGTGGTGCCCTGGGGAAGAGGCACTGGCTATCCACTCTATCTATTCCTCTTAATATCTTGTACACCTCTATCATGTCTTTTCTCATCCTCCTCTCCAAAGAGTAAAGCCCTAGCTCCCTTAATCTCTGATTATAATGCATACTCTCTAAACCAGGCAGCATCCTGTTAAATCTCCTCCGTACCCTTTCCAATGCTTCCACATCCTTCATATAGTGAGGCGACCAGAACTGGACACAGTACTCCAAGTGTGGCCTAACCAGAGTTTTATAGAGCTGCATCATTACATCGCGACTCTTAAATTCTATCCCTCGACTTATGAAAACCAACACCCCATAAGCTTTCTTAACTACCCTATCTACCTGTGAGGCAACTTTCAGGGATCTGTGGACATGTACCCCGAGATCCCTCTGCTCCTCCACACTACCAAGTATCCTGCCATTTACTTTGTACTCTGCCTTGGAGTTTGTCCTTCCAAAGTGTACCACCTCACACTTCTCCGGGTTGAACTCCATCTGCCACTTCTCAGCCCACTTCTGCATCCTATCAATGTCTCTCTGCAATCTTCAACAATCCTCTACACTATCCACAACACCACCAACCTTTGCGTCGTCTGCAAACTTGCCAACCCACCCTTCTACCCCCATGTCCAGGTCGTTAATAAAAATCACGAAAAGTAGAGGTCCCAGAACAGATCCTTGTGGGACACCACTAGTCACAACACTCCAATCTGAATGTATTCCCTCCACCATGACCCTCTGCCTTCTGCAGGCAAGCCAATTCTGAATCCACCTGGCCAAACTTCCCTGGATCCCATGCCTTCTGACTTTCTGAATAAGCCTACCGTGTGGAACCTTGTCAAATGCCTTACTAAAATCCATATAGATCACATCCACTACACTACCCTCATCTATATGCCTGGTCACCTCCTCAAAGAACTCTATCAGGCTTGTTAGACACGATCTGCCCTTCACAAAGCCATGCTGACTGTCCCTGATCAGACCCCGATTCTCTAATTGCTCATAGATCCTATCTCTAAGAATCTTTTCCAACAGCTTTCCCACCACAGACGTAAGGCTCACTGGTCTATAATTATCCGGACTATCCCTACTACCTTTTTTGAACAAGGGGACAACATTCGCCTCCCTCCAATCCTCCGGTACCATTCCCATGGACAACGAGGACATAAAGATCCTAGCCAGAGGCTCAGCAATCTCTTCCCTCACCTCGTGGAGCAGCCTGGGGAATATTCTGAATATCCTGTCAGGCCCCGGGGACTTATCCGTCCTAATGTATTTTAACAACTCCAACACCTCCTCTCCCTTAATATCAACATGCTCCAGAACATCAACCTCACTCATATTGTCCTCACCTTCATCAAGTTCCCTCTCATTGGTGAATACCGAAGAGAAGTACTCATTGAGGACCTCGCTCACTTCCACAGCCTCCAGGCACATCTTCCCACATTTATCTCTAATTGGTCCTACCTTTGCTCAACCTATCCTCATAAGACATGCTCTCCAAGCCAGGCAGCATCCTGGTAAGCCTCCTCTGCACCCTTTCTAAAGCTTCTACATCCTCCCTGTAATGTGGCAGTCAGAACTGAACATGTGGGCTGGTGGGTTAACTGAGCACTGTAAAACGCCCCTATTGTGTAGGCAAGTGTCAAAGTTCAGCAATCTGGATGGAATGTATCACATGTTACTACGGGGAACAAGGAAAGAGATAACTGCACCTTTGGTGATGATCTTTGTACTCTCACTGTTCATGGGGGTTATGGCAGGAGGAAAATACGGAGGAACGTTGAGGTAGGATTTTTACACAGGGATTGGTGACAGAGGAGTATAAAATGATAAGAGGCACATATAGTCAGCAACTTTACCCTGGGTGGGAATGGCTAATACAAGAAGATATCATGCAGAAAAATATATGGGGGCGGGGTGTCAGAGGTAGATTTTTTACACAGAGAGTGGTGAGTGTGTGGAACGTCCTGCCAGGGGCAGTGGCAGAGGAACATACATTAGGGTGAAATGGAGGGCTATGTAGAAGGGAAGGGTTAGGTTGATCTTACCGTAGGTTAAAAGGTCGGTACAACATTCTGGGCCAAATGGCCTTACTCCGCTGTAATGTTCTGTGTTCCATGTTCTATTCATTTAGTTTAATACATTTAAAATGTTAATGTTTATAAAATTGAAACATAAATAATTTACTGTATTAAGAGTTTCCCTGTTTATACAAGTGTCTCTAGCAATATAAATACTTTAGCTTCATGGTCAACAAAACTCATGCCTTACGTAAGAGAAGGAGATCAGTTTTGGGACACAAGCAAATATTGACTACAGGAGGAGGAAACCAGAGGTCCACAAGCCAATTGTTATCGGGAATCAGAGGTGCAGAGGGTCAGTAACTTTAAGTTCTTCAGCGTTATTGTATCAGAGGATCTGTCCTGAGATCCTGGAGTTCTGGGTCCCATCATCGGCAAGTCCAGAGTTTGATGCCTGGAGTTTGAGATCCTGTCATCAGCAAGTCCGAAGTCGGAGCCTGGAGTTTAGCGTCCTGTCATCAGCGAATCTGAAATCTGAGGCCTGGAGGTCGAGCTCCCATCATCAGTGATTCTAGAGTTTGAAGCCTAGAGTTCAGAATCCCATCACCAGCTAGTCCAGAGTTTGAGGCTTGGAGTTTCAGTTCCCGTCACCGGAGAGTCCGGAGTGTTAGGGCCTGGAGCTCAGACTCCCGTCACCAGCTAGTCCGGAGTTTGAGGCCTGGAGTTTGAGTTCCCGTCACCGGAGAGTCCGGAGCGTCAGGGCCTGGAGCTCAGACTCCCATCACCAGCTAGTCCGGAGGTTGAGGCCTGGAGTTTGAGTTCCCGTCACTGGCAAAGCTAGGGTGTCAGGCCTAGAGTTCAGGTTTTTATACCAAAGACCTAAGCCTGAAGATCAATTCGATGTACAGAAGTCAAAGCCCGATGACCGAAGCCCATATTCTGCGAGTTTGCGAGTCCACTTGAGGACGGAGGCCCCAGAAGTGGCCTGTCCTGGTGTTGGAGGACTTTCTGCTTTTGTGAGTGAATGGGCAGGTGGGTGGGAGGGAGGAAAGGGGCTTGACTTACTGCTGCGGTTTCATTGCTTGTTGTGTTCTGTGTTGTTTTGCCAAGCATTGTGGGCATGATATTTGGCACCAGAATGTGTGGCAACACCTGCGGGATTATCCCAGCACCTCCCTAGGTTGTGTTGGTTGTTAAAGCAAACAGCACATTTCTCTGTTTGTGTTGATGTACGTGTGATAAATAAATTAATCTGAAAGGTTCTGTGAAATCTGTCATTTGTGTCACAACCATTGCAGTCCGAGGATAAGCTGGGGGCAGCCCACGAGTGCCTCCATGCTTCTGCCACCAACATAGCACACTCAGCAGAGCAGCATGCAGCCAACACACAACAACAACGGGAAAATAAACGCTTTCCTGTGCCCCACCTCCCCACTGGGATTCACCAGCCCTCCTGTTGCTTGTCGTGTTCTGTGTTGCTCTGCCGAGCATTGTGTGGACGCTATGTTGGTGCCAGAACGTGTGCTGACACTGATGGGTCTCCCCCAGCACATCCTTGGGTGTGTTGGTTGGTAACGCAAATGGCGCGTGTCACTGTGTTTTGATGTACTCATGGCGAGGAACTGTGAATCTGAATCTGGATGAGATATGGTTTATGGAAGGTTACAGTTTGTGATAGGTGTTCAAGGGACTGTGGGTGAAATATTTACTCTGGATCAGAGCATTTGTTGGACCCTCCTCTGCAAATGACTGAGGTGAGCAATCAGAATCAGGTTTAATACCATTGGCATAGGTCATGAAATGTGTTGTGGCAGCGGTACATTGCAGTACAGATTTAAAAAATTATGATTTACAATAAAAATTAGACACTGGATTCCAGTTAATTGGAATACATTGGGACCAGCATATTTTGCCATTTAAGCTTCATCCTCATTATTACGTGCCATGACATGGGTGATCATGGTCCCATGGCCTTGATCATTCTTGGCAAAATTTTCTGCACAGATTGTTTGCCTTTGCCTTCTTCTGGGCAGTGTCTTTACAAGACGGGTGACCCCAGCCATGATCAGTGTTCTCCAGAGATTGTCGGCCTGATGTCAGGGGATCACACTACCAGGAACTGTGATCCGCACCAGCTGCTCCTATTAGCTGAAGTTTCATGGAAATAGTTGAAAGGTATTTAAAAAGACAAACTACCATTTAATTGGTTCCTTAAGGTTGTTAAAGCTGGGGGTGGTAGTGGGGTTAAGCTCCCACTACCTATTAAATGCTTCCAATGACGTGTGTCTCTAACAGCCTCTGACAACCACGTCCAGCCCCGGGCCTTCATATGTGGCTTAGCTACTGCCTGGTGGAACCGTTTCCACTGACAGGAGAAGGGACAAAGGAGGGTTACTGGCATCTTGAAACTGGTCACTTCAGACAGATGGGGCACGTCAGCCGAGGTTGGCAGCTCACCTAGGAGAGGGAAAACTCTGATCTCAAACCTCCACTGCCTTGTGGTTATACCCACTCATGGGGAAGACCTTGGGATTAAACCCTGAGGAAAAATCCAGAGCTGGAGTCCCTGAGGCAGTCCTACGTTGAGGTCAATGCTGACTGGCAACTCCTGCCATGTCACTGGTGCCAAACTGTATCAGTCTCTGCCGTTGCTTTGGGTTCATCAGCTGCATGGCGAGGGGGAGCCTGCTCTCCATATCATACTGCCCTGCTTCGCATATCACGTAGACAGCTGGGACGCAACGTCTATGGTCAACTCCGCCCAGCAGAGGGCGCCACCATTTAATCGAATAACAAACTGTGCATTTAAATGAAATACAGAACAAATTAGAACACTGTCAATACTGCTACAGCACTATAAAACTGTGAATTAGTTCCTATTAGTTATCGATGGATCTGGGCTGAGCTTGTAATTTTCCCTCTGCAATGGCCTCAAATGCGAGCAAGCTATGAGTTATATAAAACAGCTGGGCATAAACAATAGACACCGGACTTGCCAGTGACGCCCACATCCCATATTTAATAAATTTAAAAGTTCTACCAAGCAACTGCTAAACATCAGGAACAAAAACAACAAGTGCTGGAAATACTTGTTGGGTCAGGCAGCCCTGCTGAATATTTGCAGACTTTCTGACACGGTGTGCGGTGATGGCCCAAATGCTGAGGGAAAGACACTGAAGCAGAATGAACGATTGTCTGAATTTTAATCAGAACTGTACAGAACAAAAGGAAAGTATTAAATGCTAGGCCAACAGGGCTGCCGCTGAAACACCCAAACAAAAAAATTTAATGCCAACACTCCAGCTGAGAAGCAACAACTAAATACTACATTAACTCCACTCACTTGCAGCATCAATCTGACTTGTAGTCTTACTTCCCAGAACACGGACTCGGGTATGCAGAGAGTATTGCCCGTGCTTCGGTCGACTTGACAAGACTCAGAAAGAAGGGAGTTACGTACAGAAAATACAATCACAAGGTAACCCTGGAGTGTGCATACTCACGAGCGTAATTGCCGACCCTATTCAACTGCCCACCTGTGAGGGCACCCAGAACTTTCCTGCTCTTGTTGCAGCCCTGCAGCATTTTGGTCTCTGTGAACACAAGTCATTCTACAGAGCATCCCTCACACAAAATGCTACAGGACCTCAGCAGGTCAGGCAGCATCTAAGGAGGGGAATAAACAGTTGACATTTCAGGCTGAGACCTTCCAGCATTTTGTGGTTGTTGTTCGAGGTTTCCAGCATTTTAATTCTACTCCCTATTCCCATTCTGACACGTCAGTCCATGTCTCCTCTACAGCCATGATGAGGGCACTTTCAGGCTGGAGGAGCGACACCTCACATTCTGTCTGAGCAGCCTCCAACCTGACTGCATGAACATCGATTTCGCTGATTTCACCCTTGTCCCCTTCTCTCTTTTTCCATTCCTCATTCTCTTTTCCTCACCTGCCCATCACCTCCGTCTAGTGCCCTTCCTCCTTCCCTTTCTCCCATGATCCACTATCCCATTCTTTCTTCTTCACCCCTCCACTTTTCCAACCTATCACCTCCCAGCTTCTCACTTCACCCCCTCTCCCTCACCCACCTACCTTCTCCCTCACCTATCACCTGCCAGCTAGTACTCCTTCCCTTCCTGACACCTTCTTAATCTGGCTCCTGCCCCCTTCCTTTCCAGACCTGAAGAAGGATCTCAGCCCGAAACGTTGACTGTTTATTCCCCTCCATGGATGCTGCCTGACCTGCTGAGCTGCTCCAGCATTTTGTGTGTGACTTTGTGTTCAGTTTCACGGAACGCCAGGGTCCACCGGAGTCACGGACTCAGAGAAGCCTCGAGGTGCAGAACCGGAGATCAACGACATGAGATACCATTCCTTTTCTGCAACTGCTTTCCACGGGAGGTCTGTCAGGCACACCACGACGGCCAAGCAACACAAAACCAGCAACGAATTCCAGTAAAATATCCCGTCAACAGGGAAATTATAATCACAAGACTTCTCATCTATAGCCTAAAAATATACTTGTCACTGCATTACAATAATTTGCACTGGATTGAACATCTGGCTGTAGAGGAATCGAAGGCTGCCAGGTCAATCCCTTGATATTTTCCTCTCGTGACATGCAAAACACAAATTTTATGCATTAATAGTGTTCAGCTACATTGCTGCTTTCAGTATTTACAAGTGGCCACTTTAGTTGGTACATCTCCCTAATAGTCTCCTCAAATAACCTTAAAATTATGCACCATGTATTAGCCATTTCCACAGAGGGACAAAGTCTCTGCCTGTTCACTTGATCTAGACACAGCAGCCACTTTATTAGGTAGAGCTGTCCACCTGTGCGTTCATACAGACATCTAATCAGCCAATCACATGGCAGCCAAACAATGCATCTAAGCATGCAGACACGGTCAGGAGGTTCAGACCAAACATCAGAATGGGGAAGAGATGTGATGTCAGTGACTTTCACCGTGGAATGGTTGGTGGTGCCTGAACAGGTGGTTTGAGCTACAAAGAATCTAAGGAAAAGATACCCCCAAGGGTGCCCGAGAGGGGGGGGAGGATGAGCACCCCAGTCGGATGGACACAACGACATCAGACCCAGGCAATGAACAAACGACGATGAGGAAGCAGTGTGCATGTGGCAAAATCTGCAAGAACGATCGCGGCTTGAAGATCCACCAAGCGAGGATGAAGTGTTTGGCGGGAGCAGGAGCAGCACAACGCGCAGGTGTCCAACCTGGTGAGACAAAGGAGGGGCCAGGCCCAGAGTCACCCCATAGTGCCCGGAACCTCCAAGTGTTGCAAACTAATCCCTCGAACATGAAGTCTAACAGGAGGCGGATCAAATGGCCTGCAGCTAACATGACTTCACTGTGGAAGCAGTTTGATGAAGATGTTAACCAGATTCTGGAGGCAACAGCGAAGGGAGTGGTTGATAGGAAGCTGCAAGCCATGACAACAATTATTGTCAGTATCGCAGCTGAACGGTTCGGAGAAGAGGAGAAGGAAGGCTCCAAAACATCAAAAGAAGCAAAGAGCATTGAGGATCCACAACATCAGGCAGGAGATGAAAGCGCTGAAGTCCCAATACAAGGAGGCAGGAGAAGAGGAGCGCATTGGCTTGGCCCAGCTGATGTGCCTACTACGAAAGAAGATCAGGGTCCTCCGCCAGGCAGAGTGGCATCGGAGGCGGCGTCGTGAAAGGGCTCGAAAACGTGCTGCCTTTATCGCCAACCCCTTCAAGTTCACCAAGGAGTTGCTGGGGGAGAAGCGCAGTGGGAAACTGGCCTGTTTGCAGGAAGACGTAGACCAACATCTGAAGAAGATATATAATGATCCTGAAAGACAGCAGGAGTTGGGAGAGTGCGACATCCTAATAGACCCACCTGAACCGGATGTGCAGTTCGACATGTCAGAGCTGCAACTAAAGGAAGTCAGAGAGGTCGTCCGCAAAGCAAGGGCAAGCTCGGCGCCAGGACCAAGCAACACCTCGTACAAAGTGTACAAGAACTGCTCCAAACTCCTGCTGCGTCTGTGAAAGATCCTGAGAATCTTCTGGAGAAGGGGGAAGATCCCAGAACAGTGGAGAGTGGCTGAAAGGGTGTGGATCCCGAAGGAGGAAAATGCCACCCAGATAGATCATTTTCGCATTATCTCCCTGCTGTGTGTCGAGGCGAAGATCTTCTTCAGTGCAGTTTCCAACCGGTTGTGCACCTGCCTAGCAAAGAACACCTATATTGATACATCAGTCCAGAAGGGTGGCATTTCAGGGATGCCAGGCTGTCTGGAGCACATCGGTGTGGTGACACAGCTCATCAGGGAGGCCAGAGAGAACAAGGGCAACCTGTCAGTGTTGTGGCTCAACCTGGCAAGTGCATATGGCTCCATTCTGCACAAGCTGGTGCAGCTCACACTGACCAAATATCATGTCCCCAGCAGAATCAGAGACCTTATCGCTGATTATTACAGCAACTTCAGGATGAGGGTCTCTTCAGGAGCAATTACATCAACCTGGCACAAGGTGGAGGTCGGCATCAACACAGGGTGCACTATCTCAGTGACACTGTTCTCCCTAGCCATGAACATGCTCACTAAGTCTGCTGAACCAGAGTGAAGAGGGCCCAGAATGAATTCCGCTCAACGGCAACCACCTATCAGGGCATTCATGGATGACCTCACAGTCACCACAGAATCAGTGCCAGGCTGCCGGGGGATTCTGCAAGGGCTCGAAAAGCTGGTGGAGTGGGCCCGGATGTGTTTCAAACCTGCCAAATCAAGATCAATGGTGCTGAGGAAAGGGAAGGTGGAGAACAAGTTCCGGTTCAGCATCGTAGGCACAGCCATCCCAACCATCACAGAAAAGCCAGTCAAGAGCTTAGGCAAAGTTTTTGACAGCTCTTTAAGGGACACAACATTCATTCAGGCAACCTGCACCGAGTTGGATGGCTGGCTGAAATCTGTGGACATGTCTGGCCTACCTGGGAAGTTTAAAGCCTGGGTGTATCAGCATGGCATTCTTCCCAGAATCCTGTGGCCCCTCCTAGTCTATGCAGTTCCGATCTCGACAGTCGAAACCTTAGAGAGGAGGGTTAGCAACCACCTCAGGAGATGGCTGGGGCTGCCAAAGAGCCTGAGCAGCATCGCACTCTATGGACACCACAACAAACTGCAACTGTCCTTCAAATCCTTGGAGGAAGAATTCAAGGTAACAAGAGCCAGGGAAGTGCTACAGTATAGGGACTCAAGTGACCCGAAGGTGGGTAGAGCAGGGATTCAAGTAAGTACTGGCAGGAAGTGGAGGGCAGAGGAAGCTGTTCAGGAGGCAGAGGCGAGGCTGCGTCACAGGAGGCTGGTGGGAGTGGTCACACAAGGCCGAGCTGGGCTAGGATCCTTTCCAATACCCCAAATGGACACCAGAGGGAAGGAAAGGCGTCGTCTAGTTCAGGAGGAGGTGAGAGCAGTAGTGGAGGAGATGAGAGCCTGCAAGGCAGTAGGAATGAAGCAACAGGGAGCTTGGACAAGATGGGAGAATGCAGTTGAGAGGAAAGTGACCTGAGCTGATCTTTGGAAAGCCGAACCACACCGCATCCAATTTCTCATCCAGGCAGTGTACGATGTGCTTCCAAGCCCATCAAACCTGCATACATGGGGCAAGGCAGAGTCATCTGCGTGCCCACTGTGCTCCAAGCGAGGAACCCTGGAGCACATCCTCAGCGGCTGCGCAAGGGCACTTGGTGAGGGACGGTACAGGTGGAGGCATGATCAGGTCCTGAAGACCATCGCTGAAGCCGTCAGCGCAGGAGTTGAGTGGGCGAAGCGGTCCCGACCCTCCAAGAAGACCATTGCCTTTGTCAGAGCTGGCGAGCAGCCAATACCCGCCAAAAGAACATCTGCAGGCATTCTGACCTCTGCAAGGGACTGGCAGCTGTTGGTGGACCTCGAAGGGCAACTGAAGTTCCCCAACCATATCGCAGCCACCACCCTGCGACCAGACATTGTCCTAGTGTCTGAGTCGACTAAGCAAGTGGTGCTGCTGGAGCTGACAGTCCCATGGGAAGATAGCTTGGAAGAGGCCTTTGAAAGGAAGCTCTCCAAGTACGCAGGACTGGTCAGCAACTGTCAGCAGGCTGGATAGAGAACGAGGTGTCTCCCAGTGGAGGCTGGTTGTAGGGGATTCGTAGCCCGTTCTTTAGTCAGAGCCTTCAGCATTTTAGGCATCGAGGGAGAGAGGAAGAGGAGAGCTATCCGCAGTACCACTGATGCGGCAGAGAGGGCCTCAAGATGGCTGTGGCTCAAAAGAGGGGAGCCGTGGAGTCATAAGTAGCTAGCCATCTGGACACAAGCTGGGGTCTGATCAGCCCCGGCTGGGTCACCTGGAGGAGGTTGTATGATGTTGAAAGACCCGAAACACCCGATGATTCCAGGAACATCACTGAAGATGTGTCCAGAAGCATCAATAGATGTATGTACACAGTGAGTATCTCAGAAACTACTGTTCTCCTGGGATTTTCACTCACAACAGTCTCTAGAGTTTATAGAGAATGGTGCAAAAAATAAAAAATATCCAGAGAGCAGTAGTTCTGTGGGCGAAAATGCCTGGTTAATAAGTGAAGTCAGAGGAGAATAGCCAGACTTTAAGGCAACAGTAGCTCAGAGAACCATGTGTTAGAACAATGGTGTGCTAAAGAGTACCTCCCAATGCACAACACATCGAGCCTGTAAGTGGACAGGGCTACAGCAGCATAAGGTCGCGAGCACGCACTCAGTGGCCACTTTAGCAGGTAGAGGAGCTAAATAATGAAGGCCAACACACCATAAGCCTTCTTATCCATCCTATCAACTTTGAGGGATCTGCGAACATGGATCCTAAGATCCCTCTGCACTTCCATTGTCATAAAGCTCAGCTACTTTGTTGTTTTTCACTTTAGAATCATGGACACGGACAGCCTGTTATGCTGCAGGTGTTTAGGGCAGCTGTGAAGCTCCCCTAGCTCTGGGCTTCCTTCATCGAGTCAGTGTCTTCCACTCAGCTTTCACTCCTGTCAGTCATACAGTCCCAGGCGGAGACTCAGGAATATGTCGCACTCAGGTGTAGAAGGATTCTTCATTGTTGTGTCCGTAACAATTTTGCTTGACCAGTCAGGGTTGTTAGTCCTGAGCTGTACCCCCAAACCTGGAGGACTCGTGGACTACTCTTAGTCTGTCCTCTACCCTTTGACCTGCTTGGCATGGGTGACCCTACCAAGAGCCAAATCATAAAGCCCTGACTCCAGCCAACATAGGTCTCCGGGTCATTACAGCACACAAGCCTCCAAACCACAACAAGGCTGTGGTCCTCATGGAGAAGTTCAGAATCAGAATCAGGTTTAATATCACAGGCATATGTTGTGAAAATATTTGTTTTGCCGAGGCAGTACAGGGCAAAATAGTTTTAAAAAAACTATAAATGACAATGACAAATTAATATAAAAGTTTAAATTAAATAAGCAGTGCAAAAAAGATTTTTAAAAGTGAGGTGAAGTTCCTCGGGCTGAGTGTCCATTCAGAAATGTGATGGCGGAGGAGAAAAAGTTGTTCCAGAAAAATTGAGTGTGTGTTTTCAGGCTCCTGTACTTGATGGTGGCAATGAGAAGAGGGCGTGTCCTGGGTAATGGGGCTCCTCAATGGTGGAGGCTGCCTTTTTGAGGCATTGCCATATGAAGGCTAGTGCCCATGATGGAGCTGGCTGAGTTTACAATTTTCTGCAACTTTACCGATCCTGTGCAGTGGCCCCTCCATTCCAGACAGTGATGCAACCAGTTAGAATGCACTCTGTTGTACATCTGTAGAAATTTGTGAGTGTCTTTGGTGACAAACCAAGTCTCCTCACACTCCTAATGAAATATAGCCACTGTCGTGCCTTCTTTGAAATGGCATCAGTACCTTAGGCCCAGGATCGATCTTCAGAGGCGTTGAACCCAGAAACTTGAAACTGCTCATCCTTTCCACTGCTGATCCCTCAATGAGGACTGGTATGTGTTCCCTCGATTTCCCCCTCCTTAAGTCGACAATCAATTCTTTGGTCTTGCTACTGTTGGGTGTAAGGTTGTTGCTGTGACACCACTCATCCAGCTGATCTGTCTCCAGTTGATTGTCAGCTAGGAGGAGATGTTATTCCTGATCCACACAGTCTGTGGTCTTCCAGTAAGGACATCAAGGATCAAGTTGCAGAGGATGCTACAGAGGCACAGGTTTTGGAGCTTGTCGATTAGAAGTGAGGGTGTGGTTGTGTTGAACGCTGAACTACTGTCTTTAAACAGCGGCACGTAGGTGATCCAAAGCTGAGTGGAGAGCCAGTGAGGTTCCTCCTGCAGTAGACCTATTGTGGTGATAGGCAAATGGCAGTCGGCCCAGCTCCTAGCTTGCATCACTCCAAACTAACAGTATTCCTTCATGGCTTCTGGAATGAATTCACTAATAATATACTTGAAGAACAATTACTTTTGTACCATACACTCCTGTACCTAATAAAGTGGCCTCTTAGTGTATTTCTGTATGTTTGCAGTCTTCTGCAGCTGTAACCTGTCCACTTCAAGGTTCAACATGTTGTGTGTTCAGAGATGCTCTTCTGCACACCACTGTTGTAACGCGTGGTTATTTGAGTTACTGTCACCTTCCTATTAGCATGAACCAGTCTGGCCATTCTCCTCTGACCTCTCTCATTAAGAAGGCGTTTTAACCCTCAGAACTGCTGCTCACTGGATGTTTTTTTTATGCACTATTCTCTGTAAAGTCCAGAGACTGTTGTGTGTGAAAATCCCAGGAAGTCAGCAGTTTCTGAGATACTCAGACCACCCCATCTGGCACCAACAATATTTTCATGGTCAAAGTCACTTAGATCACATTTCTTCCCCAGTCTGATGTTTGGTCGGAACAGCAAGGTGTTCAAAGTAAGTTTATTATCAAAATACATATATGTCACCCTATGCAACCCCGAGATTCATTTACTTGTGGGCATTCACAGCAAACACAAAAACATAATGGAATCAATGAAAGAATGTACCTACGAGGATGGACAAACATGTCATGTGCAGTGCAACAATCCAACAAACTGTGCAAACAGAAATGAAAAATAAAATAATAATAGTAATAAATATTGAGAACATGAGATAAGGAGTCATTGAAAGTGAGTAGGTATGTTGTGGGAACGGTTCAATGATGGGGCAAGTGAGGTTGAGTAAAATTCAAGAGCCTGATGGTTGAGAGGTAATAACTGTTCCTGAACTTGGTGGTGTGATACCTGAGGTTGCTGTACCTTCTTCCTGATGGCAGCATCAAGAAGAGAGCATGACCTGGTTGGTGGGGGTCCCTGATAATGGAGAGATCATTGTCATGGCACCACCTAGCCAGGTCTTCAATCTCCCTCCTATATGCTGATTCGTCACCACCTTTGATTCAGCCAACGGCAGCAAACTTAAATACATGTTCAGCCTCACAGTCATAAGTGTAAAGCAGGGGCTAAGCACAAAGCTTGTTATGCACGCACCTGTGCTGTTGGAGATCATTGAGGAGATGTCGCAGCAAACCGTGTCTGCATGATTTTAAGCTGCCACAGGGTTGGCTGATTAGATTATTGCATTAATGACCAGGCATATAGGTGTACCCAATAAAGTGGCCACTGAGTGTCTATGTACTCTCATAATAAATTTTCTTTGACTTTGATGGCAGGGCATTACAGTCCAGAGAGGTTAGCTTTCCTGGCAGTTTGCCAGAGAGACGCCCGTTGTTGCTGTGACTTGCCCGTTGCATTCTCCAGCACACATTTGAATGGTCAGCACTTTCAGTCGGGGGAGGCTACTTGCAGCTACCACTGTTTATCCCCCTTTCAGCACAGGGCTTTGCCTGTTTTTGTCTGTTCTTAATCCAGTCAAGTGCCTACAGATGTGAAGCTGGTGGAAGAAATGTTCTTGGCCGGGACTTGCACACCAATATTGCTTCCAAAAGTACAACTGTTCCTCATTGTAACATCAACCATCTGCCTGGGTTGTGTGCTGTGCTTAATGCTTGCTCTTCATTACTTTTAGAAATCATAACCGCCCCAAAGCTCTCCACCCCAAGCTATTTTGAAGCTCCACTTCACATTGGCACATTGGAGACGCAACTGTATAAAATGAGCATTTCTCCAAATGAGAAAAGATCAGCTGGCATCGGAGAAGATCCAGAGGACGTTCACAAGAGTGACTCCAGGGAATGAAAGGGTTAATGTATGAAAGGTGTTTGATGGCTTTGGGCCTGTACTGACTACAGTTTAGAAGAATGAGGGGAAATCTCATTGAAATCTATTGAATATTGAAAGGCCTACGTAGAGTGGATGTTTCCTATAGTGGGTGAATCTGGGACCAGAGGGCAAAGCCTCAGAATACAGGGGTGCCCATTTAGAACAGAGGTGAGGAGAAAATTTCTGTCTAACAATAGAAAATCTGTAGACACTGGAAATCAAAGTAACATACACAAAATGCTGGAGGAACTTAGCAAGCCAGGCAGCATCTATGCAAAAGAGTAAACAGTCAACGTTTCAGGCTGAGACCCTTCATCAGCACTCACTATAGGAACCCATTATATCACCCACAATAGGAAATTTCTTCAGCCAGAGGGTAGTGAATCTGTGGAATTCATTGCCACATACGACTGTGGAGGCCAAGTCATTGGATGTTTTTAAATCAGAGGTTCTTGATTGATCAGGGCATCAAAGATTGCGGTGAGAAGGCAGGAGAATGAGGTTGAAAGGGGTAATAAATCAGACATGATGGAATGGCGAAGCGGATTCAATGGGCTGAATAGCCTAATGGCCTGATTCTGCAGCTACGCCTTATGTGTTAAATGAAGTGATGGCTTTGTCTGAGTGGGCAGAATTGCGAAGGCATAACGCTTTACAGTGCCGATGTCTGTAAGGAATTTGTACGTTCTCCCTGTGACCGCCTGGTGTACCGGTTTCCTCCCACATTCCAAAGACACACGATTGGGGTTAGAGGCCGTCAGCATGCTATGTTGACGCCAGAAGAATGGCAACACTTGCAGGCTGCCCCCAGCGCATCCTCAGACTGGCTATTGACCCAAATGGCACATTTCACTGTGTATTGCAATGTCTATGTGATTAATAAAGTTAATCTTTACTCTTATGGCTTCCATTCTTCAATTGGTCTGCAGCTAACTGATTTGTTGCTAATTGTTACCTTACACCAGGTAGAGGCACAATCACCCCAAAGCTTCTCAATTAGGCACCTGAACTCTCCTCACAGACTCCCTGCCGCTGTGTGTAAGGAGTTAGTAGGCTCTCCATGACTGTGCTGGTTTTCTCTGGGTGCTCCGGCCCCCTCCCACAGTCCAAACACTGATGGGTTAGTAGGTTAATTGGACACGTGGGTGTAATTACAGAGTGCGGCGCACTCGCTCCAGAAGGGCCGGTTACTATGCTGTATCTGTAAGTAAATAAACAACTTTTCTTCAACCATGACCTGTCAAAAACCGTGCAATCATAACTATACCAGATTCCTGAATGGACAATGAACCCACGTACAGTACCTCACTAATTTCTTTTTTTTTGCTCTCTTTTTGCACTACCTCTTTAATTTAATTTGGTTTCATTTCTAGAGCCGAGTAGCCCTTCAAGCATAGCAAGACCCAGCAACCCCCGATTTAACACTAGCCTAATCATGGGACAATTTACAATGATTAATTAACCCATTAACCAGCACACCTTTGGACTGTGGGAGAAAATTCATGCGTTCCACAGCAGATGTACAGACTCCTTACAAATGCCACCAGATGAATTGAACTCTGAATTCCAATGCTCTAGACTGCAGCAGCACTGCACGAACTGCTATATAAACAGTATTTCTAATTGTAATTTATAGTCATCTTATTATTATGTTGGATATTATTATTAATAATATTATTATTATTAGTAGTAGTATATTGGACTGCTGTCACAAAACAACCAATTTCATGACATAAACCGGTGATATAAACCCTGATTCTGATGCACACTGGAACTGCGGTCTGATTTGCATCGACAGCAATATTTGTAGGAAATCAGAAACAGAGAAAGTTGTGCCTCAAAATTGCAATAAACCATCAAATAAAGAAAAAAAAATAAAATAAAATTATTATTTCTTGCTGTGGCTAAAATATCTGGGCTTAATTTGATAAATGTTTGGGCTCACCGCTATTCCAAAAATTTTCAGGCAGAACTCTCAGGCTGCGGGCTGGAACTCTGTCAGTCCAACGTAATTACAGGGGGAGCAATTTTGCTTTGCTTTTTGACCCACAACAGCATGATTAAATCCGTCTCCTCCCCACTTTTTGGAAACACAAGGAATTCCACCCCAAGGTGTTCACCTGGAAGAGGGCAGCATGTTCCAAGTTCTCAGAGCTTTTCCCATAGAGCCATAGATAGAGTACTACAGCAATGAAGTAGGCCCTTCAGTCCATCTACTCCATGCTAAACTGTTACTCTGCCTCGTCCCATCGACATGCACCTGGACCACAACCCTCCGTACCCCCTCCCATTCATGTACCTTTGGAAATCATCCACCACTTGTGCTTGCAGCTCTTTCCACACTCCCTCCACCCTCTGCGTGAAGAAGTTCTCCCACAAATTCCCCTAAAACGTTTCACCTTTCACCTTTAAACATGATCTGTGGTTGTAATCTCACCCAACCTCCGTGGCAAAAGCATTTATCCTCTCTATACCCCTCATAATATTGTATACCTCTAACAAATCTCTCCTCAATATCCTGCCCTGCACTCTACACAATAAAGTCCCAACCTATTCAACCTTTCCCTATAACTCAGGACCCCGAGTCCTGGCAACATCCTAATAAATTTTCTCTGTGCTCTTTCCCATACATAGGTGACCAGAACTGCACACAATACTCCAGATTGGGTCTCATCAATGTCTTATCCAACCTCAACATAACATCCCAATTCCTGTATGCAACACTTTGAGTTATGAAGACAATGTGCCAAAAGCTTTCTTTAAGACCCTATCTACCTGTGATGTGATGTAAAAGGAATTATGGATCTGATTCCCAGATCTCTCTGTCCTTTCACACACCTCAGGGCCTTACCGATCACTGCCTGTCTTGGCTGGTCCTCCCAAAGTGCAACACCTCACACTTGTCTGCATTAAACTCTTGTCCTTACATGAAGGTAATAGCTTCCATCTACTGGAGCCATCACCAGCAAAGTCTTGTTTGTTGGTCAATGCAGCACTCTGATCCAGTACTCTGCAATCCCACTGTTACACAACAAGGGAGTCTCCAGCGTGCTGAAAGTGGTCTATACTCTTTTAGTGATTTTTCATTGGAGCAGAGGAGAATGGGGGGGGGGGGGTCAACCTTGTTAAGGTGCACAAAATCATAAGGTGACTTCTATGGGGCCAACCAAAGGTAGAGTTGTCTTTTTTTAAATGTATTTGTTATGATCGTACAACTCGGTTGGACATAAAGAACTTAAAGTGCTGTAGGTCTACCCCACGCTCATTGGCAGAGAAACGGAAGGAGCTGGATTTCGTGCGGCTCGCACCGCTGCCTGCTGCAGGGAGGCGTCAGTGTCACTGCGCAATGTTGATCTGCAAACTAACAGCGAGTGATTGTCTTATTCACTCTTCATGTCATCACAAGACCCTGTTGGACATTGGTAATGTGGGATGCTGCAAGTCCAGGCAAACACAAGGTTAGCACTCATTTCAAATGGACTGGAACATAAAATCAAGGCTCTGATGTGAGGAGTGACAGGGTATTGGGCAGACCACCCTTGGAGTACTGTCAACAGTTTGGGGTCCCTTATCTAAGAAAGAATATGCTGGTATTGGAGAGGGTCCTGAGGAGATTCACGACAAAGATCTGGGGAATGAAAGAGTTAATATATGAGGAGCATCTAAAGGCTTTAGGCCTCTACTCACTAGAGTTTAGAAGGATCTCAATGAATACTGTTGAATATTGAAAGGCCTAGATAGAGTGGACAGGATGTTTCCTATAATGGGACAGTATAGGAGCAGACAGCACAGCCTCAGAACAGAGGGGCATCCCTTTAAAACAAAGATAAGGAGGAACTTCTTTAGCCAGATCATGATTAATCTGTGGAATTCATTGTCACAGATGCTGCAGAGGCCAAGTTAGTGCATATATTTAAAGCTGAGGTTGATAGGTTCTGGATTAGTCAGGGAGTCACGGTTACGAGGAGAAGGCAAGAGAATGGGGTTGAGAGGTGATAATAAGTCAGCCATTATTGAATGGTGGAATAGATTTGATGGGCCAAATGGCCAGATTCTCCTCCTACACCTAATGCAGTCATGGTCTTTCTCGGGAACATTCTGTTTTGCCTCTGGTAGGGAAAGTAAAACTCTCAACATGAACCACACTTCCAGTATATGGACCGTGTCTGTTGGAATTAGCGTGCCAGAGATCTGCAATGGTAGAATACACTGTGCTAGCACACTCAGTACTGAACAGCCACATTAATGACCTGCATATTTTCATGTAAATCTCTAAGTTCACTGTGTTCTATTACTCTCTAAAGTCTAACTTGTGTTCTACTTTTGTTCAGCCCCAGGAAAAATCCATTTGAAAGTCTTCCACCATTCCTCAACCATGCCTCCTGCATTCCCAGTCCATGTGAGCCAGCTCCACCAACTCGCCATTCCAATCAGATCAGCACAGGTTCAGATTTATTGATCACCTGTACATTGAAACATACATTGTGAAAGTCACCTTTCGCTTTAAAAACCAAGTAGGTGCTGGTGGCAGCCCACAATGTCACTGCACATTCCGGCACAAAGACAGCATGCCCACGATGCTGGATAGAGCAACACAGAACTCAACAAGGAACAAAGCAACAACAGCAAAACAAGCCTCTTTGCCCCTTCCCGCTAACCCATGGTTAGTTCTCCAACCCCAGGCCACTGGGCATACAGCCTACAGTCTGCAGGTTTTGGCCATTGAACTTCGAATTCTGGAATTCCAATCGATCTTTGGGCTTTGATCATCAGCATTGACCACCGGGCTAGCCGATGACAGGACCCTGAGCTTCAGCTGGAACTCCAGGCTCACCGACTCATCGGCCCCCGTGTCTCCTACTCACACGGACGCTCAATCGCAGGACTCATCGACCTTGACCAGACTGACATCCATAGATGTCCTTTGTCACATGTTTACATCACATGATGTTCAAGCGTGGAGCATGCAATGGAGCCCTGACCTCTGACACCCCTACATAAGACCATAAGATACAGGAGCAGATGTGGGCCATTCAGCCCATTGAGTCTGCTCTGTCATTCAATCATGGGCTGATCCAATTCTTCCAGCCATCCCCACTCCCCTGCCTTCTCCCCATACCCTTTGATTTCCTGGCTAATCAAGAACCTATCTATCTCTGCCTTAAATACACCCAGTGACTTGGCCTCCACAGCTGCTCATGGCAACAAATTCCACAGATTTACCACCCTCAGACTAAAGTAATTTCCCCGCATCTCTATTTTAAATGGATGAACTTCAATCCTCAGGAAGTGCCCTCTTGTCTTAGACTCCCCTACCATGGGAAATAACATTGCCAAATCTAATCTGCTCAGGCCTTTTAACATTCGGGATGTTTCTATGAGATCGTCCTTCATTCTCCTGAACTCCAGGGAATACATCCCAAGAGCTGCCAAACGTTTCTGATACGGTAACCCTTTCATTCCTGGAATCATTCTCATGAATCTTCTCTGAACCCTCTCCAATGTCAGTATATCCTTTCTAAAATAAGGAGCCCAAAACTGCACACAATACTCCAAGTGTGGTCTCACGAGTGCCTTATACAGCCTCAACATTACGTCCCTGCTCTTAATATTCTATACATCCAGAAATGAATGCCAACATTGCATTTGCCTTCTTCACCACCAACTCAACCTGGAGTTTAACCTTTAGGGTATCCTGCACAAGGTCTCCCAAGTCCCTCTGCATCTCTGCATTTTGAATTCTCTCCCCATCTAAATAATAGCCTGCCCATTTATTTCTTCCACCAAAGTGCATGACCATACACTTTCCAACATTGCATTTCATTTGCCATTTCTTTGCTCATTCCCCTAAACCATCTAAGTCTCTATGCAGGCTCTCTTTTTCCTCAACACTACCCGTTCCTCCACCTATCTTTGTATCATCGCCAAATTTAGCCACAAATCCATTAATCCCATAGTCCAAATCGTTGACATACATTGTAAAAAGCAGCAGTCCCAACACCGACCCCTGAGGAACTCCACTGGTAACCAGCAGCCAGACAGAATAGGACCCCTTTATTCCCACTCTCTGTTTTCTGCCAATCAGCCAATGCTCCACCCATGCTAGTAACTCCCCTGTTATTCCATGGGCTCTTATCTTGCTAAGCAGCCTCACGTGTGGCACCTTGTCAAATGCTTTCTGAAAATCCAAGTACACCACATCTACTGCATCTCCTTTGTCTACTCTGTTTGTAATTTCCTCAAAAAATTGCAGTAGGTTTGTCAGGCAGGAATTTCCTTTCAGAAAACTATGTTGGCTTTGGCCTATCTTGTCATGTGCCTCCAGGATTTCCATAATCTCATCCCTAACAATCGATTCCAACAACTTCCCAACTACTGATGTCAGGTTAACAGGTCTATAGTTTCCTTTCTGCTGCCTCCCACCCTTCTTAAATAGCAGAGTAACATTTACAATTTTCCAGTCATCCAGTACAAAGCCAGAATCTATCGATTCTTGAAAGATCATCGTTAATGCCTCCACAATATTTCCAGCTACTTCCTCCAGAACCCTAGGGTACATTCCATCAAGTCCAGGAGATTTATCCACCCTCAGACCATTAAGCTTCCTGAGCACCTTCTCAGTCGTAATTTTCACTGCACATGCTTCACTTCCCTGACACTCTTGAATGTCTGGTATACTGCAGATGTCTTCCACTGTGAAGACTGATTCAAAATACACATTCAGTTCCTCTCCCATCTCTGCATCTCTCATTACTATAGCTCCACCGTCATTTTCTATTGGTCCTATATCTCCCTCAACTCTCTTTTACGCTTTATGTACTTAAAAAAGCTTTTAGTATCTTCTTTAGTATTAGTCTCCAGCTTCTTTTCATAATTTATCTTCCTAATGGCCTTCCTAGTTTCCTTCTGCAAGTTTTTAAAAGCTTCCCAATCCTCTATCTTCCCACTAGCTTTGGCTTCTTTGTATGCCCTCTCTTTTGCTTTTACTCTGGCTCCGACTTCACCTGTCAGCCATGGTAGTGTCCTTCTTCCATTCAAAAATTTCTTCTTATTTGGAATATATCTGTCTTGCACTTCCCTCATTTTTTGCAGAAACTCCAGCCATTGCTGCTCTGCTGTCCTTCCTGACAATGTCCCTTTCCAGTCAACCTTGGCCAGTTCCCCTCTCATGCCATTGTAATTTCCTTTATTCCACTGGAATACTGACACATTGGAATTTAGTTTCTCCTTCTCAAATTTCAAAATGAACTCAATGATAGTGTGATCACTATTCCTCAAGGGTTCCTTAACCTTAAGCTCTCTTATCACCTCCAGATCATTGCACTACACCCAATCCAGCACAGCCGATCCCTTAGTGGGCTCAACAACAAGCTGTTCTGAAAAACCATCCCTTAGACATTTTACAAATTCTCTTTCCTGAGGTTCAGTACTGGCCTGGTTTTTCCAATCCACTTTCATGTTAAATAGAGGAGTAGCTCAAGCAGAGCGGCCTGTGGCCAGTGAGTGAGTGGGCCAGTGAAGGAGTGGAGCTTTGAGGCTTTGACTGGAGAGGCTTCGACGAGAAGAGGCGGAGGACAAGCTTGCTCGCAGTTAGTTTTTACAATGTCTCCTGAGATGGTGATTTGCCTCTCATGTGAGATGTGGCAGTCTTGGGGGAACGCCCCTCTCCCGCAGAGTCACATCTGCCGGAAGTGCATGCGGCTGGGTGATCTCGAACACCGTGTAAGGAATCTGGAGCAGCAGCTGGATGACCTTCGACTCATAAGGGAGAGGCAGTCATAGATGAGAGCTACAGGGAGGTAGTCACACCTAGGCTGTCGGAAGCAGGTCGTTGGGTGACAGTCAGAGGGGGGAAAGCGAAGGTGAGCAGACAGGTAGCGCAGAGCACCCCTGTAGCCATTCCCCTGAATAATAAGTTTACCATCCTGGATACTGTTAGCAGGGACGACCGACCAGGTGTGAGCCACGGTGGCAGGGCCTCCGGCACTGAGTCTGACCCTGTGGTGCAGAAGGGTGGGACGGAGAAGAGGAGAGCTGTCGTCATTGGAGACTCTATAGTCAGGGGAGCAGACAGGAGATTTTGTGGACGTGAGAAGGACACCCGCATGGTTTGTTGCCTCCTGGGTGCCAGGGTCCAGGATGTCTCTGACCGGGTGCACGACATCCTGGTACGAGAGGGAAAGCAACCAGAAGTCCTGATACATGTTAGTACCAACGACATAGGCAGGAAGAGGGATGAGGTTCTGAAGTGTGAGTTTCCAGAACTAGGCAGAAGGCTGAAGAACAGGACCTCAAGGATGGCGTTCTCAGGATTGCTGCCAGTGCTACGTGACAGTGATGGTGAGAATTGGAGGAGATGACAGTTGAATGCGTAACTGAGCGGTTGGTGCAGGGAGCAGGGTTTTAGATTATTAGATCATTGCGATCTCTTCTGGGGAAGGTGGGACCTGTACAGATTGGATGGGTTGCACCTGAACTCGAGGGAGAGCAATATCCTTGCAGGTAGGTTTGCTAGCATGGTTCAGGAGGGTTTAAACTAATTTGCGAGAGGGATGGGACCCAGAGCGATAGAGCAGTGAAAGAAGTGCATGGAGTAAAGCCAGATCTAACATATAGAGAGGCTTTGAGGAATGAGAAGCAGAATAAACGGTGTAAAGACAGTAAGGTAGAAGGGCTGAAATGTGTGTACCTCAATGCAAGAAGCATCAGAACAAAGGTGATGAACTGAGAGCTTGGATACATACATGGAATTATGATGTAGTGGCCATTACAGAGACTTGGCTGGCACCAGGGCAGGAATGGATTCTCAGTATTGCTGGATTTCAGTGCTTTATAAGGGATAGAGAGGGTGGAAAAAGGGGAGGAGGGGTGGCATTACTGGTCAGGGATACTATTACAGCTACAGGAAGGGTGGGTAATGTAGCAGGATCCTCTTTTGAGTCAGTATGGGTGGAAGTCAGGAACAGGAAGGGAGCAGTTACTCTACTGGGGGTATTCTATAGGCCCCCTGGTAGCAGCGGAGATACCGAGGAGCAGATTGGGAGGCAGATTTTGGAAAGGTGCAAAAATAACAGGGTTGTTATCATGGGTGACTTTCACTTCCCTAATATTGATTGGCACCTGATTAGTTCCAAGGGTTTAGATGGGGCAGAGTTTGTTAAGTGTGTCCAGGATGGATTCCTGTCACAGTATGTTGACAGGCCGACTAGGGGGAATGCCGTACTAGATCTAGTACTATGTAATGAACCGGGTCAGGTCACAGATCTCTCAGTGGGTGAGCATCTGGGGGACAGTGACCACTGCTCCCTGGCCTTTAGCATTATCATGGAAAAGGATAGAATCAGAGAGGACAGGAAAATTTTTAATTGGGGAAGGGCAAATTATGAGGCTATAAGGCTAGAACTTGCGGGTGTGAATTGGGATGATGTTTTTGCAGGGAAATGTACGATGGACATGTGGTCAATGTTTAGAGATCTCTTGCAGGATGTTAGGGATAAATTTGTTCCGATGAGGAAGATAAAGAATGGTAGGGTGAAGGAACCATGGGTGGCAAGTGAGGTGGAAAATCTAGTCAGGTGGAAGAAGGCAGCACACATGAGGTTTAGGAAGCAAGGATCAGGTGGGTCTATTGAGGAATATAGGAAAGCAAGAAAGGAGCTTAAGAAGGGACTGAGAAGAGCAAGAAGGGGGCATGAGAGGCCTTGGTGAGGAGGGTAAAGGAAAACCGCAAGGCATTCTTCAATTATGTGAAGAAAAAAAGGATGACAGGAGTGAAGGTAGGACCGATTAGAGATAAAGGTGGGAAGATGTGCCTGGAGGCTGTGGAAGTGAGCGAGGTCCTCAATGAATACTTCTCCTCGGTATTCACCAGTGAGAGGGAACATGATGATGGTGAGGACAATATGAGTGAGGTTGATGTTTTGGAGCAGGTTGATATTAAGGGAGAGGAGGTGTTGGAGTTGTTAAAATACATTAGGACGGATAAGTCCCCGGGGCCTGACAGAATATTCCCCAGGCTGCTCCACGAGGTGAGGGAAGAGATTGCTGAGCCTCTGGCTAGGATCTTTATGTCCTCGTTGTCCACGGGAATGGTACCATAGGATTGGAGGGAGGCAAATGTTGTCCCTTTGTTCAAAAAAGGTAGTAGGGATAGTCCGGGTAATTATAGACCAGTGAGCCTTATTCAGAAATTCAGAAGGCATGGGATCCAGGGAAGTTTGGCCAGGTGGATTCAGAATTGGCTTGCCTGCAGAAGGCAGAGGGTGGTGGTGGAGGGAGTACATTCAGATTGGAAGATTGTGATTAGTGGTGTCCCACAAGGATCTGTTCTGGGATCTCTAATTTTTGTGATTTTTATTAACGACCTGGATGTGGGGGTAGAGGGGTGGGTTGGCAAGTTTGCAGACGACACAAAGGTTGGTGATGTTGTGGATAGTGTAGAGGACTGTCGAAGATTGCAGGGAGACATTGATAGGATGCAGAAGTGGGCTGAGAAGTGGCAGATGGAGTTCAACCTGGAGAAGTGTGAGGTGGTACACTTTGGAAGGACAAACTCCAAGGCAGAGGACAAAGTAAATGTCAGGATACTTGGTAGTGTGGAGGAGCAGAGGGATCTGGGGTTACATGTCCACAGATCTCTGAAAGTTGCCTCACAGGTAGATAGGGTAGTTAAGAAAGCTTATGGGGTGTTAGCTTTCATAAGTCGAGGGATAGAGTGTAAGAGTCGCGATGTAATGATGCAGCTCTATAAAACTCCGGTTAGGCCACACTTGGAATACTGTGTCCAGTTCGGGTCGCCTCACTATAGGAAGGATGTGGAAGCATTGGAAAGGGTACAGAGGAGATTTACCAGGATGCTGCCTGGTTTAGAGAGTATGCATTATTATCATAGATTAAGGGTGCTAGGGCTTTACTCTTTGGAGAGAAGGAGGATGAGAGGAGACATGATAGAGGTATACAAGATATTAAGAGGAATAGATAGAGTGAACAGCCAGTGCCTCTTCCCCAGGGCACCACTGCTCAATACAAGAGGACATGGCTTTAAGGTAAGGGGTGGGAAGTTCAAGGGGGATATTAGAGGAAAGTTTTTTACTCAGAGAGTGGTTGGTGCGTGGAATGCACTGCCTGAGTCAGTGGTGGAGGCAGATACACTAGTGAAGTTTAAGAGACTACTAGACAGGTATATGGAGGAATTTAAGGTTGGGGGTTATATGGGAGGCAGGGTTTGAGGGTCGGCACAACATTGTGGGCTGAAGGGCCTGTAATGTGCTGTACTATTGTATGTTCTATGTTCTATGTTCATCCCCAACGATTATCATGACATTGCCCTTCTGACATGCCTTTTCTATCTCCTGCTGTAATGTGTAATCCACATCCCGGCTGCTGTTTGGAGGTCTGCATACAACTGCCATTAGGGTCTTTTTACCTTTGCCATTTCTTAACTCAACCCATAGAGATTCTACACCTTCCGATCCTATATCATCCCTTTCTAATGATTTAATATTAATTGAATTGACTTTATTTCATACATCCTTCACATACATGAGCAAAAATCTTTACGTTACATCTCCATTTAAATGTGCAATGTGCAATCATAGTAATTTATAATAATTTATAATAAATAGAACAGTCAATGTAATATAGAGTACACTCAGATCAGCGTGAGTTCATCAGTCTGATGGCCTGGTGGAAGAAGCTGTCCCAGAGCCTATTGGTCCTGGGACTTATGCTGCATCGTTTCCCAGATGGTAGCAGCTGGAATAAATTGTGGTTGGGATGACTTGGGTCCCCAATGAGCCTATGGGCCCTTTTTACACACCTGTCTTTGTAAATGTCGTGAATAGTGGGAAGTTCACAACTACAGATGCACAGGGCTGTCCACACCACTCTCTGCAGAGTCCTGCGATTAAGGGAGGTACAGTTCCCATACCAGGCAGTGATGCAGCCAGTCAGGATGCCCTCAATTGTGCCCCTGTAGAAAGTTCTTTTTTTAATTGATTTTTTATGCATTTCTACAGAGACTACAAAGAGAAAACCCAACAACAAAATGGAGATTTATACAGTGTGAAACAAACAAATTCAAAATGTAATTCATAACAATAAGAAAAAGCACCCAAAAGAGAATTATGTAAAATTATTATCCACCCCAACCTCCCACTAAAAAAGAAAAACCCAGGCCAACCATTTCTGCATATAAAAGGAGAAAAAATCAATCGGAGCATTCAACCCCAGAGAGCTGTCAATATATATAGGAAAAAGGAAAGTATAATGCTGACTACCAAAAGTAGAATACAATTCACAACAAAAAACTGTATAACTTACAAAAAAAAGCTGAAAGTAAGATATTGTAGCACACAGAAAAAAGGGATGAACTTACCCTAAAGAAGAACTACGAAAATATTCAAGAAAAGGTCCCAATGCTTTATGAAACTTTTTGTCCGAATTTAGAAGTGAGTAATTAATCTTTTTGAGGTCTAAGCAGGCCGCAATATCACTAAGCCATTGAGCATGAGTGGGTGGGGCAGCACCTTTCCAGCTAAGAAGAACCAACCGTCTAGCCAAGAGAGAGGCAAAAGATAATGTCGGCATTTAGTCAGACTTAAGTGCATATTTACAACACCCAAGGTGCCAAATAGAGCAACCAGAGGGTTAGGTTCGAAATGGCAATTAAGAATATGAGCTAGGGTCGGAAAAACTTCTCTCCAGAATTTCTCTAGACTAGGACAGGCCCAGTACATATGAATAAGGGAAGCCTCAGCCCCTTTACACTTATCACAGACAAGACTAATGTCAGGGTAAAACCACGATAATTTAGTTTTAGACATACGAGCCCTATGTACAACCTTAAATTGCAAAAGGCAGTGGCGAGCACATAGAGAGGTTGAGTTGACTTAACTGACTTAAGAATTGAATCCCAAACTGCATCAGAAAAGGAGATATTTAAATCTTATTCTCAAGCAGTTCTGATTTTATCGAAAGGGGCACTCCTCAAAATCACTAACTTATCCCAAATAGCAGATATTAAACCTTTACCCAATGGATTGATACAAAGAAACAAGTCCAGAACATTTTTCTCAGGCATCTCAGGAAAGTTAGATATCAAAGGGTTAATGAAATGTCTAATTTGGAGATATCTAAAGAAATGAGTATTAGGTAGATCAAACTTTTCAGACAATTATTGAAAAGTTGCAAAACAATTATCTATGAAAAGATCTTCAAAGCGCCTAATACCCTTTCTATACCAGTCGTAAAATGGTGAATCCCGCAGAGAAGGTAGGAAAAAATGATTGTGCAAAATAGGGCTAGAGAGGAAAACCATGAAGACCATTAAATTTTCTGAACTGAGCCCACATTTTTAAAGTATGTCTGAGAAGAGGATTAAAAATAAGTCTAGGCAAATGACAAGGAAGTGCGGAACCGAGAAGTGCAGAAATTGAAATATCCTTAGTAGAGTTCAACTCCATTGCCACCCATTTTGGGCAGTCAGGCTTATAGAAGAAAGACCAAATACTGAGACAACAAGTATTGGCTGCCCAATAATATAAGCAAAAATTAGGCAAGGCCATCCCACCTTCCTTTTTAGATTTTTGAAGATGAGCTTTATTAAGTCTATGGTGTTTGCCCTTCCATAAATAAGATGAAATAATAGAATCTAACCCATCGAAAAAAGCTTTAGAAATATAAATTGGTAAAGACTGAAATAGATAGAAAAATTTAGGAAGGATATACATTTTAATAACATTAATACAACCTACAAGAGACATAGACAAGGGTGACCACTGTGTCAAACTCTGTTTTGTAGAGTTTAGAAGATTGGTAAAATTTTCTTGAAAAAAGAAAGTTCTAAGGACCCCTCTGCCTTCTAACCTGTCTTTCTGATACACCGTATATCCTTGGACGTTCAACTGCCAATGGCAGCCATCCTTTAGCCAAGTTTCAGAAATGGCTACAACGTCGTACTTACCAATCTGTAGCTGAATTTCAAGATCGTCCATTTTATTTCTTATTTTGCATGCATTCAAATATAACACTTTCAGTCCAGTATTTGTTGCTTTCTGTTTTAACTGCACCACACCTCTATTGCCCCGTAGCTCATCCCACAGGCTGCGATTATGCCTCACCTTCTGCCTGTTCTTTCTATCATCTCTGTTACAGGCTATCTTTGATTTATTTCTGTTTTCCCCTTCCTCAGCCCTATCACTCCGGTTCCCATCCCCCTACCAAACCCTGTCTCCAAACCCTAATCTGACCTCTAACTTCCCACATCCCTATCCCAAACCCTAATCTAAACTCTAACTCCCCCACATCCCTGTCCCAAACCCTAATCTGACCTCTAACTCACCCACAACTCTATCTCTAAAACAATCTGACCTCTAGCTCCCCAAAACCCTGACCCTAAACCCGAATCTGACCTAACTCCCCACATCCATGTCCATAATTCCTATTCTAACCTTTAACTCCCTCACATCCCTGTTCCTCATTCCTAATCTGACCTCTAACTCCCCACAACCCTGTCCCACTCTCACACCGGAAGAGTTCACATTCTGTTTAAGTGGGTTATCAATAAAGTTCAGTTGAATATCCTGCAACTGGACCAAGGTTTTAGAGCGAGGAACAACTGGATGTTTGGATTCGAAAGGCTGGGTGTCAGGCCTAGAGGCAAGGGCCTGTTTGAGAGAGTGTGTGTGAGAAAGGGGTTTGGGTTGCTTTGGCCTGTAGCATTCTCTTGTTCTATTTTCAATTTTGGTCATGGATGCTTATATAACTTGTGTTTGGTCACCTTACAGGGACTGCAAAGGAAATTTTTTTCCGACCTTCCCTTGTTTTGGGGGGGCTGGTTTTTTCACCTTTCCATAAGCAGTTCACTAGCACGAGCAGTAATAGAGGCACTTAGCGTGTTTTTCAAAGAAAAACAGTGAGCCGATAATTAGAACAGTGGAAAAGTTGTTGTCGGCCTAACAAGGCGGGACAAAGAGTCGCTTTGTTGTTTAGTTTACTGGCAGAGAGAGTGGAGTTTACTGACTCTGCCTCGAGAGGCTTTAGTGGGGAGGCACATTTGAGTAGCGGGTAAAACTTTTGTAGTAGTTAATAAAAAGTCACCAAACTACAACTAACTAAAAAAAGTAGGGATGATGCAGGATCAGGTGGTGTGCTGTAGCTGCATGATGTGGGAGCTGGTGGACCCCATTGTGATTCCTGGTGACCACAGCTGAAGCAAAGTGTTGGCTGCTCGAGGAACTCAGGCTCAAAGTTGATGATCTGGAATCTGAGCTTCACACACTGCGACACATCAGGGAGGGGGAGAGTTACCTGGATTCTCTGTTTCAGGAGGTAGTCACACCCATTGCCTCAAATTCGGTCTGCGGTCAGGAACAAGAGTGAGCAGGTACAGGTGGTGGGATTCAAGAGACAGTGCTGGAGGAGCCTCAGCCCTTGAGCTTGTCCAACAGGTCTGAGATTCTTGCTCCCTGTGTGGATGCGAGTGGGGCTGTAGGAAGGATGAGCAACCTAACAGTGGCACCGGAGTTGAGGGAGCCATTCAAGAGGGGAAAAGAGAATGAGTGTAGGGCTAATTTGGGATAGTATAGTCAAGGGAATAGGCAGAGTCTCTGTCACAGGAATAGAATGTCCTGAAGGCTGTGTTGCCTGCCTGATGCCTGGGTTCAGGACATCTTATCTGACCTGCAGAGGAATTTGCAGTGGGAAGGAAAAGATCCAGTTGTGTGGTCCATGTGATACTAACAACATAGATAGAATGAGGAAAGAGGTTCTGCTGAGGGAATTTGAGCAGCTGGGGACTGAATTAAAAAGCAGAACCAAAAAAAGTGGAAATCTCTGAACTACCTGAGCCGTGTGCAAATTGGCATAGGGTCAAGAAGATTAGAGAGTTAAATGTGTGGCTCAAGGATTGGTGTGGGAGAAGTAGTTTTGAATTCATGGGAAACAGGCACCAGTATTGGGGAAGGAGGGGGCTGTTCCAATGGGGTGGATGCCACCTGAACTGTGATGGGATCTGGATCCTACTGAATTGCATAACTAGGGCTTTAATTTGAATAGTAGAGGGTGTATTCAATAGATTGGAGAGTATGGATAAAGTAAAAGAGGGAAGTGTGGATAAAGATAAAGTAGAAGCAAAACATAAGAAAAAAGAAAAGTAAGAGGGGAGTGAAGAAAAGTCAAGCGCAAAGGAGAAAAAGATTACAAGATTTTAAAAACACAATGAGTGTAAGGGCACTTTATTTGAATGCCCATAGTATCTGAAACAAGGTCAGTGAACTTGTGGCACAAATCAGTGCAAAGGTGTATGATTTAGTGGCCATTACAGAAATGTGGTTACAAGGCGGAAGGGATTGGGAATTAAATATCCAAGGATATCAGGTAATACGTAAGGATAGGCAGGAAGGTAAGGGAGGTGGGGTAGCACTCTTAATGAAAGATGAGATCAGGGCAATAGTGAGAGATGGTATAAGATCTAAGGAGCAGAATATTCAATCCATCTAGATAGAGGTTAGGAATAGTAAAGGGAAAAAATCACTGGTGGGAGTTGTCTATTGGCCACCGAATAATATCACTGCAGTGGCACAGGCAATAAACCAAGAAATATCTGAGGAATGTAAGAATGGAACAGCAGTTACCATGGGGGACTTTGACTTGCACGTAGATCAGGTGATTCAAGTTGGTCGAGGCAGTCTTGAGGAGGACTTCATAGAATGCAAATGTGAAAGCTGTCTTGAACAGCATGTTACTGAACCTACAAGGGGACGTATTATCTTGGATCTGGTCTTGTGCAATGAGACAGGTAAAATTAGTGATCTTGTAGTTAGAAATCCTCTTGGAAAGAGTGATCACAGTATGATTGAGTTTCTCATACAAATGAAAGGTTCAATAGTTCAATCTCAAACCAGTGTGTTATGCCTAAGCAAGAGAAACTACAACAGGATGAGGGAGGAGTTGGATAGGGTAGACTGGGAACACTGGCGATATGGTGGGGTGGTTGAGGAACAATGGAAGACTTTCAAAGGGATTTTTCATGGTGCTCAACAAAAAGTATATTCCAGTTAAAAGCAAGGACAGTTAGGGTGGGGAGTGCCAGCCTTGCATAACCAAGGAAATAATACTAAAGTTTGTGTACAAAGTCACCAAGAGTATTGCAGAACTGGAAGACTGGGAAAACTTTAAAAAGCAACAAAGAACCAGTAAGCAAACAATAAAGAAAGGAATGATAGATTATCAAAATAAACTAGCACAAATTATAAAAACAGAGAGTAGAAGTTTTTAAATCATATAAAGTGGAAAAGGATGACCAAAGTGAATGTAGGTCCCTTGGAGGGCGAGAAGGGGGGATTGATATTGGGTAGTGAGGAAATGGCCATAGCTTTGAATGACTATTCTGTGTCAGTCTTCACAGTGGAGGACACATCTAACATGCCGAGGAGAGATGGTATGGATGCGATGGGAGGTGAGGACCTTGATACAATAGCTATCACTGAAGAGGTAGTGCTGAGCAAACTTGTGGGCCTAAAGATAGACAAGTCCCCTAGTCCTGATGGGATGCATCCCAGAGAACTGAAAGAAATGGCAGAGGTTATAGTTGAGGCTTTGGTGATAATTTACCAAATTCTCTGGTCTTTAGGCAGGTCCCAGCGGATTGGAAGAAGGCAAATGTCACGCCATTGTTCCAAAAAGGATGCAGGCAAAAGGCAGATAGCTACAGGCCAGTTAGTTTAACATCTGTAGTTGGGAAAATGCTTGAAGTTATCATTAAAGAAGAAATAGTTAACCAATAGAAAGCAGAGAGTTGGGATACATGGGTGTTTCTCTGGTTGACAATCAGTAGCGAGTGGTGTGCAGCAGGGGTCAGTGTGGGGCCCACAACTGTTTATGATATACATTAATGATCTGGAAGAGGGGACAGAATGTAATGTATTTAAGTTTACTGATAACATTATATTGAGTGAAAAGCAAATTGTGCAGAGCATACGGACAGTCTGCAGAGAAATATATATAAGTGAGTGGGCAAGGGTCTAGCAGATGGAGTACAATGTTGGTAAATGCGAGGTCATCCAGTTTGGAAGGAAAATGTAAGATCAGAGTATTATTTAAATGGTGAAAGATTGCAGCATGCAGCTGTGCAGAGGGACTTGGGAGTGCTTGTCATGAATCGCAAAAGGTGCAGCAGGTAATCAAGGAAGCAAATGGAATATTGGCCTTCATTGCTAGAAGGATTAAGTTTAAGAGCAGGGAGGTTATGTTGCACCTGGAGTACTGTGTGCAGTTCTGGTCTCCTTACTTGAGGAAGGATATACTGGCTTTGGAGGCAGTGCAAAGGAGGTTCACCAGGTTGATTCCAGAGATGAGGGGTTAGACTGAGGAGAGATTGAGTTGCCTGGGACTGTACTCACTGGAATTCAGAAGAATAAGAAGAGATCTTATGGAAACATATAAATCTTATGAAAGGAATAGATAAGATAGAAGCCAGAAATACGTTTCCACTGGTAGGTGAGACAAGAACTCGGGGACATAGGCTCGAGATTTGGGGAAGTAGATTTAGAACAGAGATGAGGAACTGCTTTTCCCAGAGAATGGTGAATCCATGGAATTCACTGACCAATGAAGCAGTGGAGGCTACTCAGTAGATATATTTAAGAAAAGGTTGGACAGATTTTTGCATAGTAAGGGCATTAAGGGTTATGGGGAAAAGGCAGGTAGGTGGAGGTGAGGCCATGGTCAGATCAGCCATGATCTTATTGAACGGTGGGGCAGGCTCGATGGGCCAGATGGCCGACTCCTGCTCCTATTTCTTATGTTCTTACTTCAGGTCGGTTCTGCTCGCTGCTCAGGCTGTGGCCTGCTCCCGCTGCTCGGTTTTCGGGTCTGAGGACCCACTCTCGTTCTAAATGCTACTTGCTTACTTGTATTGTTTGCACGATTCTTGTTTTTCTCTTTCTGCACTTTGGGTGTTTTGTTTTATGGGTTCTGTTGTGTTTTTTGTTTTGTAACTGCCAGTAAGGAGATGACTCTCAAGGTCATACAATGTATACATTGATAATAAATGTACTTTGAACTTTTATCTTTGAATGAACAACTTTGAGGGATCTGTGGACTTGGAGCCCAAGATCACTCCATCCCTCTACACTGCTAACAATTCTGCCATTAACCCTGTACTCTGCCTTCAAGTTTGATCTTCCAAAGTGAATCACTTCACACTGTTCTGCATTGAAGTCCATCTGCCCACTCTCAGCCCAGCTCTGCATACTGTCAATGTCTACAGCAACCTTCTACACTATCTACTGTTCCTACACTTGGGAGCATCGTGAGCAGTTCTGAGCTTCTAATCTGAGAAAGGGTACGCTGGCATTGGAGAACATCCAAGCAGATTCATGGCTTATGAGAATGATTCTGGGAATGAAAGAGTTAACGTATAAGGAATGCTTGATGGCTCCAGGCCTGTACTCGCTGGAGTTCAGAAGAATGAGGGGGATCTCACTGAAATCTATTCAATATTGAAAGGCTTAAATAAACTGAATGTGGAGAGGGTGTTTCCAATAAGTGGGGGAGTCTAGGACCAGCGGGCACAGCCTCAGAATAGTGGGATGCCCCTTTAGACAGAGATGAGGAGGAATTCTTTTAGCCAGAGGGTGGTGAATCTGTGGAATTCATTGTCACCGACAGCTGTGGAGGCCAGGTCATTGTGTATATTTATGGCAGAGGATGGTAGGTTCTTGATTAGTAAGGACGGCAACACTTACAGGGAGCAGGCAGGAGAATGGGGTTGAGAGGGAGAATAAACCAGTCAGGATGGGATTGTGGAGCAACTTCCATAGGCCAAATGGCTAAATTGTGCTCCTAGATCTTATGGTCTTATTAGAACGTTAAAAGGGGGTTTTCAGGCTGCTATACCTCCCCGCTGATTGTAGTAATGAGAAGATGGTGAGGGTTGGCAAAGCTGGATACCCCCACTTGAGCTATGGCCTTCTGATGGCAGGGTTGACTCTGGTCAAGATAATCTTCCATTCCCTTACCTGCAGCTTCCCTGTTTGTTCACACCGGGACAACTCTGAAAATGTCCGATGACGTTGCCCTCTTTGGCACTCTGTAGATGCTGCCTAGCCTCCTGGGTTCCTCCAGCATTTTGTTTGCAGCTGACGGTTTTCAGTATCTGCAGAATCTCCTGGGTTCCCCTTGGAAGGATGCTTTAGCATTTGCCTCTACCTGGTGGCCAGTACTGGGATCACAAGGAGAGAAGCCAAGACTTTGCAGAGGATGCAGAAGAGGTTTAAGAGGACTCTGCCTGAATTAGAGAGAACATGCTATAACAGGAGATTAGACAAATGTCAGTTGTTTTTTCTGGAGTGGCGGAGGGTGAGGGGAGACCTGTTAGAGGTTTATAAGATTGTGAGAGGCAGAGGTAGGTTGGACGGATAACATCTTTTCCCAAAGGTTGAAATGTCTGGTACCAGAGGGCATGCATTTAAGGTAAGAGGGGGTAATTTCAAAAGGAGATATGAGAGGCAAGTTTTTTCTTATGCAGAGCTGCCTGGACAGTGCTGCCTGGGTTGGTGGTAGAGGCAGGTGCATTAGGGACTTTTAAGAGATGTTTAGATAGCCACATGAATGTGAGGAGAAGAGTTTAGTTTAGTTGGTCATTTGATTACTAATTACATCACTGTGGGCCAAGGGGCCGGTTTCTGTGCTGTATGTTTGATGTCCTAATGCCACGCCACCGGTTGGACAAGACAGAAACTTGTCTGTCTGACTTGTATTCCAAGCACAACATAGAGCTTTGAATGTCTGGGCATCACAGATGCATTTCAAACCACAGTAACTTTTCGTTATATCAGTATGTTTAAGCTCAAGAAAATAGGGCCACCCATTTTAATTTAACTTCCCATTCCCATTCTCATGTTTCGGTCCGTGACCTCCTCGACTGCCATGATGAGGCCGCTCTCAGTTTGGAGGAGCAACACCACATTTTCTGTCTGGGTAGCCTCCAACATGACGCACCAACATCGATTTTGCTGACTTCCAGTAATTCCCCCCCTCTGTCTCTCCTTATCCATTCCCCATTCTGGCTCCCCTCTCACCCCTTCTCTTCTACTCAACTGCTCATAACCTTCCCTCGGTGCCCCTCCTCCTTCCCTTTCTCCCATGCTGCACTCACCTCTCCTACCAGATTCCTTCCTCTTCAGCCTTTTACCTCTTCCACCTGTCACCTCGCAGCTTCTCACTCCACTCACCCACCTGCTCCCTCACCTGCCAGCTAGTCCTCCTTCCCCACACTTCCTTATTCTGGCTCCTTGGGGGTAAGGTATTGGTGTGGATGGAGAATTGGTTAGCAGACAGGAAGAAAAGAGTGGGAATAAACGGGACCTTTTCAGAATGGCAGGCAGTGACTAGTGGGGTACCGCAAGGCTCAGTGCTGGGACCCCAGTTGTTTACAATATATATTAATGACTTGGATGAGGGAATTAAATGCAGCATCTCCAAGTTTGTGGATAACACGAAGCTGGGCGGCAGTGTTAGCTGTGAGGAGGATGCTAAGAGGATGCAGGGTGACTTGGATAGGTTAGGTGAGTGGGCAAATTCATGGCAGATGCAATTTAATGTGGATAAATGTGAAGTTATCCACTTTGGTGGCAAAAATAGGAAAACAGATTATTATCTGAATGGTGGCCGATTAGGAAAAGGGGAGGTGCAACGAGACCTGGGTGTCATTGTACACCAGTCATTGAAAGTGGGCATGCAGGTACAGCAGGCGGTGAAAAAGGCGAATGGTATGCTGGCATTTATAGCAAGAGGATTCGCGTACAGGAGCAGGGAGGTACTACTGCAGTTGTACAAGGCCTTGGTGAGACCACACCTGGAGTATTGTGTTGAATTTTGGTCCCCTAATCTGAGGAAAGACATCCTTGCCATAGAGGGAGTACAAAGAAGGTTCACCAGATTGATTCCTGGGATGGCAGGACTTTCATATGATGAAAGACTGGATCAACTAGTCTTACACTCGCTGGAATTTAGAAGATTGAGGGGGGATCTTATTGAAACATATAAAATTCTAAAGGGATTGGACAGGCTAGATGCAGGAAGATTGTTCCTGATGTTAGGGAAGTCCAGAACGAGGGGTCACAGTTTAAGAATAAAGGGGAAGCCTTTTAGGACCGAGATGAGGAAAAACTTCTTCACACAGAGAGTGGTGAATCTGTGGAATTCTCCACCACAGGAAACAGTTGAGGCCAGTTCATTGGCTATTTTTAAGAGGGAGTTAGATATGGCCCTTGTGGCTAAAGGGATCAGAGGGTTTGGAAGGAAGGCTGGTGCAGGGTTCTGAGTTGGATGATCAGCCATGATCATACTGAATGGCGGTGCAGGCTCGATGGGCCAAATGGCCTACTCCTGCACCTATTTTCTATGTTTCTATGTTTCCCCCTTCCCCTCCAGTCCTGATGAAGGGTCTCGGCTCGAAATAGCGACTGTTTATTCCTCTCCATAGATGCTTCCTGACCTGCTGAGTTCCTCCACCATATTGTGCGTGTGTGTTGCTCTGGATTTCCAGCATCTGCAGAATCTCGTGTGCTTATCAGGAGCAGGACTAGGCCGCTCGGCCTTTCAATACAATCATGGCTGACCTCAGCTCCTGTGACCCTCAGTTCCTCAATCTTACAGATATTTATCTATATGTCTAATAGTCTGACCACCACCAATCACAGGGCAGAGAATTCCAGAGATTCACCACATACAACATAGGCATTACATGAACTTTGTCCCACGATGTTGTGCCGAACTTTTAACCTAATATAAGATCAATCTGAACCAAAGGGAAAAGCCTACATTGCCCATCCTTATCCTCAGAAGGTACGCTCTCTAATCCAGGCAGCATCCTGGTAAATACCCACACCCTCTCGAAATCTTCTACACCCTTCCAATAATGAGGTGACCAATACTGAACAAAAATTAATGTTAATAATATTTGAATGGGTTGTTGATTAGTCAGGGCTTCAAAGATTACAGAGAGAAGGAAAGAGAATAGGGTGAGTGGAATAATAAATTAGCCATGATAGAATGGCAGAGCGGCCTTGATGGGCCGAATAGCCTGGTTTTACTCCTATGTCTTATTGTTTTTCTCAAATGCATCACAAGACATAGAATCTACAGCACATTACAGGCCCTTCGGCCTACAATGCTGTGCTACTCTGGAACTGCCTAGAATTTCCCTACCACATCGCCCTCTATGTTTCTAAGCTCCATGTACCTATCTAAGAGTCTCTTAAAATCCTCTATTGTATCCAACTCTACCACCTCACTGGCAGTGCATTCGGCACCTCACTGTGTGAAAAACTTACCTCCGACCATCTTCCAAGCACCTTAAAACTGTGTCTCCTCATGTTAGCCACTTCAGCCCTGGTAAAAAAAAGCCTCTGACTATCCACACAATCAATGCTCTTCATCATCTTATACACCTCTGTCAGGTCACCTCTCATCTGCCGTCACTCCAAGGAGAAAAGGCCAAGTTCACTCAACCTTTTCTCATAAGGCATGCTCCCCAATCCAGGCAACATCCTTGTAAATCTCCTCTGCACTCTCTCTCTAGTATCCACATCCTTCCTGCAGTGAGGTGATCAGAACTAAACACAGTATTCCAAGTGGGGTCTAACTACAGTCTTCTAAAGCTTTAAAATTGCCTCTTGGCTCTTGAACTCAATTGCACGGTTGATGAAGGCCAACACAACATACACCTTCTTAACAACACTGTCAACCTGCACAGTGGCTTGAGTGTCCTATGGACACGGACCCCAAGATCTTGCTGATCTTCCACACTACCAAGAGTCTTTCTGTTAATATTATATTCTGTCTTCAAATTTGACCTACCAAAATGAACCACTTCACACTTATTTGGGTTGAACTTCATCTGCCACTTCTCAGCCCAGTTCTGCATCCTATCGATGTCCTGCCATAATCTCTGACATCCCTCCTCACTACCCACAACACACAAAACCTTTGTGTCGTCGGCAAATTTACTATCCCATCCCTCCACTTCCTCATCCAGGTCATTTATAAAAATCACAAAAAAGAGGGGTCCCAGAACAGATCACTGTGGAATACTACTGGTCACAATCCTCCATGCAGAATATAAACCATCTACAACCACACTTTTCCTTCTGTGGGCAAGCCAATTCTAGATCCTAAAGGTAAAGTCTCTTTAGATCCCATACCTCATTACTTTCTGAATGAGCCTCGCATGGGGAACTTTATCAGATACCTTACCAAATCCATATACACTACATCCACCGCTCCACTTTCATCAATGTGCTTTGTTACATCCTCAAAGGAACTCAATCAGGCTCATAAGGCACAACTTGCCCTTGACAAAGCCATGCTGACTATCCCTAATCAGATTACATTTCTCCAAATGTTCATAAATCCAGCCTCTCAGAATCTTCTCCAACAACTTGCCCAATACTGAAGAAAGACTCACTGCTTCCCACAGTAGCCTGGGGTACATCTCATCTGGACCAGTGACTTATCCAACTTAATACCTTTCAACAGTTCCAGCACATCCTCTTTCTTAATGTCTATGCACTCAAGTGTTTCAGTTCTCTGTAAGTCATCCCCCACAATTGCCAAGGTCCTATTCACTGGTCAATGCTGAAGCAAAGTATTCATTAAGTACCTCTGCTAACTCCTCCGACTTGGTGTACATGTTTCCACATCGCTCCTGATTGGTCCTATTCTCACACGGCTCATCCTCTTGCTCTGCACATACTTGTAGAATGCCTTGGGGTTTTCCTTAATCCAGCTCCCCAAGGCCTTCTCATGGCCCCTTCTAGCTCTCCTGAATTCATTCTTGACCTCCTTCCTGGCACCCTTGTAATTTTCTAGAGCTCTGACAGTACCTAGTTTCTTGAACCTTTTGTAAGTTTTTTTTTCCTTCTTAACTAGATTTTCTACATCCTTTGTACACCATGGTTCTTTTATTCTACCATCCTTTCCCTGCCTCAATGGAACATACCTGTGCAGAACGCCATGCAAATGTTCCCTGATCACTTGCCACATTTCTGCCATGCATTTCGCTGAGAACGTCTGCTCCCAATTCACGTTCCCTAGTTCCTGCCTAATAGCAACATATTTCCTCCCACCCCATCTAAATATTTTCCCAAAATGTCTGCTCCTATCTCTCTCCAGCGCTATGGTAAAGGAGATAGAGTTGTGATCACTACCTTCAAACTGCTTTCCACCGAGAGATCTGACACCTGACCAGGTTCATTTCCCAATACCAGATCAAGTACAGCCTCTCCTCTAGTAGGCTTATCCACGAATTGTATCAGGAAACCTTCCTGAACACACCTAACAAACACCACCTTGTCTGAACCCTTGCTCTCAGGAGATGCCAGTCAATATTAGGAAAGTTAAAATCACCCATCAAAACAACAATATTATTAGTGCACCGTTCCAGAATCTGCCTCCCTATCTGTTCCTCACTGTCTCTGTTACTATCGGGTGGTCTATAAAAAACACCCAGTGGAGTTATTGACCCCTTCCTGTTTCTGACTTCTACCCACAATGACTCAGTAGACAATCCCTCCATGGCTTCCTCCTTTTCTGCAGCCATGATACTATCTCTGATTAGAAATGCCACTCCCCCACCTCTTTTGCCTCCTTCCCTGTCCTTTTTGAAACATCTAAAGCCCGGCACACTCAGCAGCCATTCCTGCCCTTGAGACATCCAAGCCTCTGTAATGGCCACAACATCACAGTTCCACATACTGATCCACGCTCTGAGTTCATCCGCCTTGCATTAAAATAGACACATCTCAAACCATCTGGCTGAGTGCATCTTTGCTTTATCATCTGCTTATCCTTCCTTACAAGCTCCCAACAAGCTGTCACAAATTTTGTGCCAACCGCCTCATCCTCTGCCTCTTCACTTTGGTTCCCACCCCACTGCAAATCTAGTTTAAACCCTCCCCAATAGCATTAGCAAACCTCCCTCCCGGGATATTGGTCCCCTCCAGTCCAGGTGCAAACCATCCCACTTGTACAGGTCACCCCTTTCCCAGGAAAGGATCCAGAAATCCAAGAACTTTGAACCCTGCCCCCTGCACCATTTCCTCAGCCACTCATTCATCTCCGCTATCTTCCTGTTCTGACCTTCTCGAGCTCATGGCACCAGGAGTAATCCAGAGATTACCACCTTAGAAGTCCTGCTCTTCAGCCTCCTTCCTAACTCCGTAAACTTACCACACAGGACCTCTAATCCTTTCCTGCCTATGTCACTGGTACCAACATGTACCACGACCACTGCTCACCCTTTCCTTCAAAAATATTCTGCAGCCACTCAGTGACATCCTGGACCCTAGCACCCAGGAGGCAACTCACTATCCTGATGTCTTTTTTGCTATCGCAGAATCTCTTATCTGTCCCCCTAACTATCAAGTCCCAATATTGCTCCACCTGACTTCACCCTACCCTTCTGAGGCTCAGAGCCGACCACAGTGCAGTTGGTCTGGCTGTTGCTGCCTTGCCCAGATAGGTCATCCCCCTCAGCAGTACTGCTTCATAAGATGCCAATGTAAAAACAAAAGACCAAAGCAAAAATTAGTAGGAAGACAGAGGTTTGAGAAGCTTTTGAAAACCTACAGAGAACAACTAAAAGATTCATTAGAAGGGACAAGGTGAAATATGAAATGATGATGATTTCGACTCAGGCCTGAGAGGCCAGCGTCGGGCATTTTCATGTCTTACAAAGCGTGGAACGAGAGACTGTGTGGCGTGCCACTCCTCATGGTTGGAACGACGTTGGAATCAATTGTTAAGGATGAGGTGATGGAATACTTGATGACACAGGGTAAGATAGGACAAAGTCAGCACAGTTTCCATAAGGGAAAATCTTTCCTGACCAACCTGTTGGAATTCTTTGAGGAAATTACAAGTAGGATAGATAAAGGGGATGCAAAGGATATTGCATATTTGGACTTTCTGAAGGCCTTTGAGACATGAGGCTGCTTACCAAATTAAGGGCCCATGGTATCACAGGAAAGTTACTGGCATAGTTAGAGCATTGGCTGATTGGTTGGAGGCAGAGAGTGGGAATGAAAGAATCCTTGTCTGGTTGGTGTTCCACAGGGGCCGGTGTTGGGACCACTTCTTTTTATACTGTATATCAATAACTTAGATGATGGAATAGGTGGCTTTGTTGCCAAGTTTGCAGATGATACAGAGATTGGTGGAGGGGTGAGTAGTGTTGAGGACACAGGAAGGCTGCAGAAGGACTTAGACTAGGAGGATGGGCAAGAGAGTGAATAATGAAATACTGTACAATGTTGGAAAATGCATGGTCATGCAGTTTAGTAGTAGAATTAAATGTGCAGACTTTTTTCTGAATGGGGAATCCAAAAATCTAAGATGAAAAGGGATTTGGGAATCTGTTCCCAAAGTAGTTCATGAACTCAGACCTTACTGGTTTACACTATTCTTGATGGCTTACTGCTAAAGGGCTGCAGACTCATCATTCCTGTTTCTACACACACCAAAAATCATCAGTCAAATCCACTTGGCATTGAAAAATGTCACCTGAGAGCAAGGCATTATGTGTGGTGGCTTGGTCTGAGCACGCAGCTGGGAGATTATGTAAAGCAATGTGAAGCATACAGAAAGCTACACAAAAATCATGCTGAACCTCTCTGTCCCACAGAATTCCCAGACTTTCCATGGAAAAATACAGGCACAGACATTTGAGTGGAAAAGAGACAAATATCTTCTCACCGTGGATACTGTTCATAAAATGTCGAGGCGTCCAATCTGTCCTCCACATCCTCAGCAGCAGTTACACAGCACCTGAATGTTGTATTCACTCACCATAGAATACCAGAAACACTTGTCTCAGTCAACGGCTCACAATATAGATACTTGGAATTCAAAGCCTTTGCTAGGAACTACGAGTTCAAACACCAGACAAGTAGTTCACAGACCCACAGACAAATGGAGAAGCATAGAAAGCAGTGCAACTATTAAGAGCCTCCTACTGATGGCAGAAGGCCCCTACAAAACACTGCTGGCTTATCACTCCATGCCTGTTAATGGCTACAGTCCATCAGAGCTGTCAATGGGTTGGAGACTGAGAACAAGCCTGCCCATTCTTCCTTCTCTTCTCCAACCTCACTGACCGGAATTAGACAAAGTAAGAAATTTTCAGACAACACAGCGTGAGAAAACGAAGAGCATCCGTGACCTCAGACACAGAGCAAAATCTTTGTCGCTGCTCAGCAGTGGTGAAGCTGTTTGGACTTCAGAGCAATCCACCTAAGAAGCAATAGTCCGGCAGCATGCAACGCGGCTGTTTGTGATCAGAACATCACAGGGTGAAATCAGGAGGAACAGGTGTGCGCTCGTACACTTTCAAAGTCCATGAAATATCCAGCAAGAAATAGAGTGCTCTGATCCTTATGATGAGGACCACTCACTTGAGGTGGATGCACCTGTCCAAGAATCTCCATCTGCTCCAACACTTCCAGGAACCTACACCAGATATGGTCATTTATCTGTCCCACCACAGAGATATACCCCACAGCCTATTAGCTTAGGGCAAGTGACGAAAGAGGCAGAATAATCCTTTCACTTTGCCAGAGTGTTCAGGTAGTCTATCCTGACCTCCACTCGATTCAGTGCCTTTTTTAAAAAAGAGTTCGAATGTTGAAAATATTTTACAAAAAGACTGTTCTTTAAAAAAAGGGAATTTGTGAAAAAAGGAGGAAAATGAAGAGAGAGAGACCATTAAGAACAAAGAGAAGGACAGTTATGACGTTGGGAATTCTTTTTTATGTTTATGTAAGGAGTGTAAGTTACGTGTATAGGTGAAGTGAACTGAATCACTCAATTGCAGTGACTATAATTTCAATGCAGTTCTACAAGCAAGAAGTACATACCTAGGAGAGGTGGTGGTGGTTAATAGTGTAATTCCTGTGTCACTCCCACATGGGAGGAGTTCACATACTGTACGAGCAGTGTTATCAATAAAGTTCAGTTAAGTGTCCTGCAGGCTGGCATCCTGGTGTGCTCTACACCCTCCCTCAATAACAAGCAAAACAAATTCATCCCTGTAAATTGTTCCATGATTAAGCTAGGGTCAAACCAGTGGCTTGCTGGGCAGCAAGGCTCAAATGGCTGGAAAGGTCTATTCCGTGCTGTATCTATAAACAAACTAACTTGGGAGGAGGTTAAAGACACACACTCAACATTTTAGCAACAGCTTCCTCCTCTCTAGTGTTAGATTTCTGGAAGGTCCATGAACCCATCAGTACTACATCAGTATTTCTCTTTCACATTATATATTTTTTATAACTTGTAGTAACTGCTTTTGCGTACCAGGAAAAACATTGGGATTCTCCCGAGCTGCAGTGAATGCAGATTAGAAACAGCTTCAGTGTGGATAGAGGCAAAGAAAAGTCAGATCATGCATTGATTCTATACCCAACAGTCATGATACTGTTGGACATACACTCAGTGGCCACTCTATTAGGTACACCTGTACACCTGCTCGTTAATGCAGATATTTAATTAGCCAATCATGAGGCAGTAACTCAATGCATAAAACTATGCAGACATGGTCAAGAGGTTCAGTTGCTGTGTAGATCAAACATCAGAATGGGGAAGAAATGCGATCTATGTGACTTTGACGGTGGAATGATTGTTGGTGCCAGATGGTATGGTTTGAGTATTTCAGAAGCTGTGGATCTCCTGGGGATTTTCATGCAAAACAGTCTCCAGAGTTTACAAAGAATGGTGCAAAAAACAAAAAAAATCCAGTGAGTGGCAGTTCTGTCACCTTGTTAATGAGAGGGGTCGGAGGAGAATGGCCAGACTGGTTCAAGCTGATAGGAAGGTGACAGTAACTCAAGTAACCATGCTTTACAACAGCGGTGTGCAGAAGAGCATCCCGAATGCACAACCTGTTGGGGTGGATGTGCTACATCAACAGAAGACCACTCTGAGCTCCACTCCTGTGGCCACATGATTAAATACACTCCCGTACCCAATAAAGTGGCCACAGAGTGCTGAGCAAGCTGGTGCAAGCAATATCAAATTCATGATAGATTTTACATATAGACTGGGGAGGTCAATGGGAAACGTTGACGTGGAATGATAATTAAGGCATCTTTATGAAAGAGTAACGTAATAAAATAGAATTTTACATGAAAATGTACAATGATTTGTATGCCAAAACAATGTTTTATACAACTACAACGCTACCTCCTTAGAACACAGAACATAGAACGGTATAGCACAGGAACAGGTCCTTTGGCCCACAATTAAATCTGTAGTCAAATGGCCAACTAAACTAATCTCTTCTGTGACCGAATGTCCATATCCTTCCATTTTCCTCACATTCATGTGCCTATCTAACCGTCTCCTAAAAGTCCCTAATGTATCTGCTCTATCAGCACCCCAGACAGTGCATTCCAGACATCCACCACTCTCTGTGTGAAGAACCTGCCCCTCACCTCCTTACTCCTTACTCAATGAAGGCAAACATATCATCATCTTCTTTACCACCCTACCTAACAGGCCTTCACAGACAGGCACCTCCCAGTCTCCACCCAGCCAACACGAGTCACCTGCCACTCATAAACTGTCCAGCCTTCTCAGACAGGCACCTCCCAATCTCCATCCAGCTAGGAGTCACATGCCACTCATCACATGCAGCCTATTGAAACCCAGCTCCATCCACAGGTCTTTGTACACTCATTGAACCAGCCAGCCTCACCCAGTTGCTCTGAGCCTTCTGTTACCTTGTTGCATTATCGTGTTCCCTTCTCTCATGTTTTATGGCCCCTCATGACCGTTATTTTACAGTTTACCAGTAGAAGATCATTTACTGTGAAATGGTCTCCACTGCCCTGCTTTTGGGTCAAGCCTCTTCGACATTTCCTACCGTTGTCCCTGACAACTACTGTTGTGTTCAATGTAAAGGTCAGTACAGACCACAGTGAGGGCTCCAGCATGCACGCTGTTCAACTAAACATTACTGATACTGCTGCTTGTACAATATGTGAATTCCTCTCACTAACTAAGTAGCATCGGAATAACCCATTAACTACCCCAACAACCACTACATCCACCATTTCTGTGACCTAAGGAGAAATGTTATCAGCTCTTGTCAACAATCACTATTGACGTCTCGTGTCCTCACACCTGGATTCCATTCTATCCCCCTCGGTTCAGCCCCTTCCCACCTACATCCGCAACACATCTCATGCTCTCGATCCCCTTGCTAACTTTCAATTCCCTGCCTCTGATCACCTCATTTTCACCATGGATGTCCAGTCCCTATACACCTCTGTCCCCCATCAAGAATGGCCTTAGGACTCTCCGCTTCGCAATAAAGGACCCAACCAGTTCCCCTCCATCATCACCTGCCTCTGTCTGGCACACCTGGTCCTCACCCTCAACAGTTTCTTCTTTGGCTCCCTCCACTTTCACCAGACTCATGGGGTAGCTATGGGCAACTGTATAGTCCCTGCTATACCTGCATTTTCATTGGCTATGTAGAACAGTCCATGTTCTAAGCCTTTTCCAGTAATGCTCCCCAACTCTTCCTCTGTTACATTGATGACTGTATTGGCGCTGTTTCATGCACCAACCATCAATTTCAATTGTCTCTTCCACCCTACACGAAAATTCTCAATCTCTCTGTCTCCATCTCTGGGGATAACTGTCAACTGTCATCTTTTATAAACCTAACGATTCCCACGGTTATCTCGACTATACATTTTTACACCCTATCGCCTGTGAAAATGCTTTTCCCTTTCCTCAGTGTTTTCATCTCCACCACATCGGTTCCCAGGATGACGCTGTCCTTCAGGGATCTCCGAAGAAGAAGAAGAAGGGGGTTTCGCGTGCTCCACCACTGATGCTGTCCTCACCTGCGCTCATCCATCTCCCGAATGTCCGTGTTCACTCCATCTTCCTGCCTAACTATGGAGACCCTCTTGCCCTTCCCAACCACCCCATCAGCCTCCACACCCAACCTATCATTCACCACAGCTTCCGCTATCTTCAAAGGGATCCTACCACCAAACATATCTTTACCCCACCCTCTCCACTTTCCACAGGGATTGCTCCCTCTGTGATTCCCTCATCCATTCGAACCTCCCCACTAACCTCCCTCCTGGCACTTATCCCTGCAAGCAATAGAAATGCAACAGCCTCCTCCCTCACCTCCATTCAGGGCCACAAAGAGAGTCCCCGATGATCATCTCGGCAGTCCTCATAATCCCTCGGAGGGACCTGCGGTCAGATGCCTCACATTTCCCAAACCAGACAGCGATGCAGTTGGGCAGGATGCCTTGTCACATTTTGATCTCATCACCAATCTTAAGGCTTCTTACTTCTTGTCAAATAAAATGACAATCTCCATGTGATGGATTTACATCTCACTGAAAAAAGCAGATCTGACTGTTTATTTTGATGTGTATGTGACAAATAAAACTAATCCTTCAGAACAATAAGGAAGAACTTTTTCATCAGGAGAGTAGAGACTATTTCAAAGTTCAAAAGTTCAAACTAAATTTATTATCAAACTACATATATGTCACCATATAAAACCCTGGGATTGATTTTCTTGTGGGCATTCACAGTAAATACAAGAAACACAATAGAAACAATGAAAAATCACATCCAACAAGCTGAACAAAGAAAAAACAACAATGTGTAAAAGATAACAAGCTGCACAAATACAAAAAGGAAATAAATAAATAAGAAATAAATATCAAGAACATGAGATGTAGGGTTTTTGTCTTGTTCTTGTTTTGAGGTAAATAAAAGCACCTCAATTTATTTACCTCAAAACATGGGGGGGAAAAAGACTCTGTGTGTGTGTGTGTGTGTGTGTGTGTGTGTGTGTGTGTGTCTGTCTGTCTGTATCTTGTTTTACGGCGGTTGGCATCCAGCTTAATGGTGCATTACCGCCAAGTGTGTGTGTGTTGGTAACCTGAGGCTTATAACTGCTAAGCCCCTCCCCCTAGACCAATCAAAAGCTAATTAACTCAATTATCCAATTAAAGATGGTATCCTCCACCATCAGCACACCTGTACAGGTTGCTGCTGCCTCTGTATGAGACAGCTCCATGCAGCAGCTCTGGTTCAGACCCAGTCACTATTACTGCTGGGGATGAGTGTTTCACCGAGTGCACCATGTGCTGTTCATAGTTAGTAACGGGCCTTCGTCACACCGAGGAAGTTATCCCCTTTGGTTCGAGAGCGTGATGGCTGAGGGGTAAAAACAGTTCCTGAACCCAGTGGTAGTTAAGGCTTAGAGGTTCAGTCATTGTGTATATTTAAGATGGAGGTTGACAATATTGGACATAAAGAGAAGGTAAATGAAGCTAAGGTATAAGATTGGCCATGTCCTATTGAGTGGAGGGTTTGTGTTTCTGACATCACAGTTCCATTCCATGTTGCCTGCAGACATGATCTTTACCACCAGATGGCAGCAGGTACTGCAATGGCAAACCAGATGGTGGCTGGCATTGTTTGGCATGAGATCAGTTTAGGATTGTAAACACAAAATAATCTGCAGATGCTGGGGTCAAAGCAACACTCACAACACGCTGGAGGAACTCAGCAGGTTGGGCAGTATCCGTGGAAAAGTTTAGTCGACGTTTTGGGCTGGAACCTACCACCCCATCAGCCTCCAGATCCAGCACATTATCCTTCGCAACTTCTGTCACCTTCAACAGGACCCCATCACTAAGCACATCTTTCCCTTTCCACCCCTCTCTGCTTTCCACAGGGATCAGTCCCTCCGCGACTCCTTGGTCCACACGTCCCTCCCCACGGATCTCCCACCCAGCACTTATCCCTGTAAGTGTAAGTGCTACACCTGTCCCTACACCTCCTCTCTTGCCACCATTCAGGGCCCCAAACAGTCCTTCCAAGTGAGGCAACACTTCACTTGTGAGTCTGTTGGGGTCATCTATTGCATCTGGTGCTCCCGGTGCGGCCTCCTCTACATCGGTGAAACCCGACACAGATTGGGGGACCACTTCATCGAGCATGTCCGCTCCGTCCGCCAAAACAGACAGGATCTCCCGGTAGCCACCCACTTCAACTCTGCTTCCCACTCCCATTCAGATATGTCCATACATGGCTTCCTCTACTGCCATGATGAGGCTAAACTCAGGCTGGAGGACCAACACCTCATATACCGTCTAGGTAGTCTCCAGCCCCTTGGTATGAACATAGAATTCTCCAACTTCTGGTAATTCCCTCCCCCTCCCTTCCCCTATCCCTATGTCACTCTGCCCCCTCCCCCAGCTGCCTATCACCTCCCTCATGGTTCCGCCTCCTTCTACTACCCATTGTGTTTTCCCCAATTCCTTCTTCACCTTTCCTGCCCATCACCTCCCTGCTTCCCCTCCCCCACCCCTTATCTTTCCCCTTACTGGTTTTTCACCTGGCACCTACCAGCCTTCTCCTTCCCACCCTCCCCCCACATTCTTTATAGGGCCTCTGCCCCTTCCCTCTACAGTCCTGACGAAGGGTTCTGGCCCGAAACGTTGACTGATTGCTTCCACGGATGCTGCCCGACCTGCTGAGTTCCTCCAGCGTGTTGTGAGTGTTGCTCAGTTTAGGATTCCCCCCTGGAATCCCAAATTTGATTTAATATCAGCACTAAATAGGAAATGCAGTGGTATTAAGCCCTAAACACAAAGTTGGATGTGTGGACCTGTCAGTATTTAACTAATCCTCTTACTATTATCACAAGCTTGAGCTCACAGGACTAGATGTTTCAATCCCGTTGATAAACTGAGCCTAACTCAGGTCATAGCACAGAGATCTTGAGGTGGGGCTTGGTGGGTGGCAGATGCATCCAAGGGGTCATCAGGTGGGCACCCCTCTTCCTGGATGTTTCATCAGTTCAAGCCCACTACATCTCCAGAGGGCTCAGCAGTGCGACCCGGCATCCTAAGTGCACCCCGCTCCGTATCTGGTCACCCATGGGTCATTTTGGGGCCCATCTGCCGTCACTCCCCTTCATCCATAACCAATGGCTGCTTCGCTCGGCTACCTCCGAGGGGTCTTTTGTAGCTTGCCGGTGGCCCTGGCCTCGGACTCTCAATCCCGTCAGTAATCTGACCATGGAAGTAGCCACAAATCCTCTGCAGCCAACCTGTAATTGGAAAATCGGGACCTTCCATCCATGCTGCTTAGCACCTGTGGCCATCTCAGCGTATCTTACATGTTTCCATTCATACACCTTGCAGATTGCATCCTCCCAGGGCACTGTGATCTCTGAGATTGCTACAGCCTTCAGACTGGTCTGAGGGTGGTAGTGGCCATCTCTGGGGGAAATATTAGCATTTTGTCAAGGTCGACAGCCGTGTTCCAGTCACCAGCAGGCTCCAGTATGCTTGACACCAGCCATGTCACTGAGGTGGCATTGTCTGTCCTTGCTGGACAAAGGGGATGGTGGTTTTCCCAGACATATGGGGCTTGGAGTTGTTATTCAGCCTTTGCTTCTCCACAATGGATGTCAAACATCTGAGGTCCTGGTTGTGTCTCCATGTGCATCTTCCTTGAGTGAGGCTTACTTTGCAAGATGAGAGGACGTGCTTGAGGTTTGCCCTTCTTCTTTGACAGAGTGGACAAGCTGACTCTTCACTGAGCCACTGGGAGAACATCATAAACTGCTCTTATAAGGAATCTAATCTTTCTTCCTTCCTTTTCCCACAAGTATTTCCAGCTGAATTTTCTTTTCTCAATGTTTTCCCACCTTGTCCACTGTCCCTATTTTTCCTGAGACACTGCTCTTGCTTAGCTCATCTCCTCCTTTTGCCGTACTTCCTCCGCCAACATAGCTCGCCTTTGCTTTTGTGTTGTCACCTTTTGCCAGATGGGCTTATTTGATCCTGTACCAAGACCCTTTCTTGCAGATTGCACCTGGCTCACCATGTCTGCAAATCTGAGTGCTACTTTTGCCTGTTTTACTGACTGCTGGACATCACTTTCTCCCTGTTAGGGTCCTGGGAGCAGTATCCTGGACAGCACTGTCACGGGATTCAGAGAGTCATCTCAAGCCTCACCTTGGCACTCTTGGAACTCCTGTGACAGGCAACTCCAGTGCTCCTTTGCTGTACGGGTAGATGTCACTTGGCGATCTTGGTAGGCCCATCCACCTCTTAATGAAGGAACTAACTTGTTCTCTCCAGCTTTTCAACAGGAGTGATGGGGACTTGATACAGAGTCGGTGGCCATAACACACGAGGAAGCAATCCAAGCTGAGGCTGAGCTTCAGGTATCCTGGCAGCAAGGTCTTATCGATGGCTTTTAGCCCTTTGATTTCTTCTTTCAGTAATTTCACTTGACTTGTATCACTGAGGTTTACATCATACCAACACCTCAAGTTTTTAACTGGCATTTCTGACACTGTAGGAGTTACTTTCTCATCCACAGGGAACTTGTAGTCAACTAGCCTTTCCTTGACTATGGAAATGCTCCTAGACTATTTTATTTAATTGTCATTCAGGCCCATTTGATGTTTGAATGGAGCACCTCAAGCACCATTTGATCCATGGGATGGCAGTTGCCAGGATTGTTAAATCATTTATAAGTGCCCAATTGGTGGTAGAAGTAGTCCTGACTTCAATCGTTCTCCTCCTACTACCCACTTAGAAGCTCTAATCATACTTCCATTGCCATGGTAAAGGCCAGTGGAAAGATGGTGCAATCTGCCATTATGCCTGTCTCCACAGGCCGCCAAGCTGTGTCGTACTCTGCGGTTGTCAATGAGAACCGGAGATCTTGAAAGTAGGCTGAGTGATGATGGCGCGAGGCAGTGGCTCCTTTGTTTGCATCTCTGGAAACAGCTTTATTTCTATCTTTGATGTCTCTTTTTTTTGCCTTTCAAGGTTCTTTTGAAGACCCTGACCCAGAGTCACACTCTGACTTCGGTCCTTTGCAGGGAATGGGAACCGCTCTCAGGGCCTCATGACCGGCTGCTTTTCGATATGCAAAGGACGCAGCCTGGAAGACTAGCATGCCTTCAGAGTGCCAGATTTTCGTGGCTCTGGAAGCAGGCTGATTCAAGGCTGGTGCCGCTGCTGACAACAACTGATGCATCATGGGAGAACAAGGAGGATCAGAAGCAATGGGTTTGCTGTTGACTGTGAGCCCAGAGGCACTGAGCTTGGAAAAAGCGAAGCAACAGACTCTTAACACCTTAAATCAGACAGTTGTTTTGTTATGTCTCCCCTCTCACTGTGAAACAGGGACACCTCTTTTTCCCTTATTAGGGAGAGAGAGAGCCTGTGGTATGTCAAATACCGGGTGAACGAGTAGTCTTTGGGGTACTGCAAGACTGTGACTTTATTGATGCTTTGCTGCATGCTTGAGTGCTCGCTGGGAGCCACCATTGCTAGTTTGCTGGTGGGGGAGGAGGATCATTGCCTTGCTGCTCCTTGTGCATGAGAGGGGGCTTTGGGGTTCTAATATTTAAGTGTCAGTCATTCTTTGGGGCACTCCTCTGTTTTCATGGATGTTTGCAAAGAAAAAGAATTTCAGGATGTATATTGTACACATTTTTCTGACATTAACTGTACCTATTGAAACTATTAACCAGAGTTGTAACATGTTCTGGTACACAGAAGTATTCAAATGAAGACCACAGGAGCTTATGTGAGACCAACCCAAAGGCATTGGCTAGGTCCTGGAACAAGATATGGAGGTCTCTTCTCCAGGTGAGTAGACAACCTTTGTGCTATGGCATTGAAAAGTATTTTCCCTTCAACATCTAGTAGAGTTATTTGCTGAAACTATCCAAGTTCTGAGGAATCTTTTCCTTTAGGAATTAGAATTCCTCCTGCCTGCTGCCATTCTCTAGAAATAAGTTTATTCTTCCAGACCACCTTCATCTGTTTCCATAAGAAGTTCGGGACTCGGTGCATTTTTGTAGAGTTTGTACAGAACTCCATTTGGCCCTGGCGCTGAAGCAGCCCTCGCCCACTTTACTACTTTTATTATCTCACTGTATCTGGGGGGGACTGATGTCAAACTGCTGATGTGGAGGGTGGATGGGTGGCATATCGGAAGGTATTGAGATATGCTCGGCTCTCAGGCTGTCTGAGTATGTCATCTTCAGATGATCTTCCAACTCTTCCTTTGATGTCTTAGGAGTTCAATTCTTCCGCTGTGTGAAAATGCTTTTTTTGAACTTACAGGGGTCCTTATAGAATCTTATCTAAATGTGTTCTTTCTTCTTCCTTCAAAGCCTGAGGTTTTCTGCCCTCTGTAGAGTTGACTGTTGTGCCTTTATTTCCACCTGCAGGATGTTAATTCCTTTTCTTTCCTCCATGGTTGATTTTCTCCACCTTTTCTTCAGTTGCTGTCTCTCCTTAATGAGGCCCACTATCTACTTTTGTTGTCTTGATTTGAGCTGTGCTGGTAATTTTGTCTTAATTATTTCCCCACTCCAAATCATTCTGCTCCGTAGTTGAATATGAAGTCACCCATCTGCTCCATTCTCTTCCCAATTGTGCCCTTTACACCACTGAGGAGTTTGCATAGATTCTCGTTGACCATTACCCACTCTTTCTTGTTGCAGGGTTTTGACCATGTTACGCATGTCTTTTTCACCTGCAGCTTCCTTTCTGCTGGCTGGTCTTGTCTTTCCTGGGTTACTGCTGCTCTGCGGACTTTGGGTTCCATCCTGCCACTGAACTTCATTTGAATTACTCGTCCTTTCCTCAAGAAGTACTGGTTGATGCAAGGTCCCAGTCTTGTCTCCTTCAAGCACTTCATCCTGCCCTGGTGTATCTTCAGTCCCCTAGCTGGTGTTACTTTGGACCAGCCACACATGAAACTCTGGAGTGGGCTTCCTGCTGATGTCACTGACCCGAGTACTATACTGCCTATGCTTCTCATAGTCAAAGTCATGCCATGTTCTGTTACTGAAGTATCCATCCTTGAGTCATCTTGCTCCCCTGCTCTCACTAACTCTGGGGGTATCTTTCTTTCTGTAGTTCTTGTAGCCACCAGTGGTTGACCCCTGTATGTTACTCAGGCAAGAGGAGCCTGCTGTCATGGGTAGCTAGCCCATGGAAACCCCAGAGGGGTCTTTCCCTCCTGTCATCTGTCTTTCCAAGATGTGACCAGGACTTTTCCTGGTTGTCAGTTGCTCTTTCACAGCAGTCACTGATGAATCAGATTTATAGTTCGAGCTCATTGGACTAGATGTTTCAATTCCTTTGATGAGCAGAGCCTAACTTGGGTCATAGCACAGAGATCTTAAGGTGGGGCTTGGTGGGAGGCATTTGCTTCCCAGGGGTCATTGGGTGGGCACCCCCTTCTTGTATGTTTCATCACTTTAAACCCACTACATCTCCAGAGGGATCAACAGTGCGACGCAGCATCCCAGATGTACACCCCTTCACATCTGGCCACTCACGTGTAATTTTGGGACCCAGCTACTGTCACTCCTCTTCATCCATAACCAGTGGCTGCCTCACTCGGCTACCTCCGAGAGTTCTTTCGTAGCTTGCCGCTGGCCCTGGCCTCAGAACTCCCAATCCCGTCAGCAATCTGACCATCGGTATGGAGGGGTCATGGCACAGAATCAGGAAAAGCTGCAGAAAGTTGCAAACTCCAGCTGCTCCATCATGGGCACTAGCCTCCCCAGCATCCAGGACATCTTCAAAAGGCAACACCTTAAAAAGGTGGCATCCATCATTACGGAGCCTCATCACCCAGGACATGCCTCTTCTCATTGTTACGATCAGGGGGGATGTACAGGAGCCTGAAGACACACACTCAGAGTTTCAGGACCAGCTTCTTCCCTTCCGTTATAGAATGGACAATGAACCCATGTGCACTAGATCAATATTTTTTTCTTTTTCTCCTACTTTTTACACTATTTATATATTTTTTTACAACCAATTGCCAATTACATTTTGACTGTTTAACCCAGCCATCCCCCAACCCTCATCACCATCCCCCCTCCACCCCTCTCTCCCCCCCATCCCTCTCCCCTCCACCAACCAACTGAATAGTAGTACATACACAGACAAAGCATTCCTATTTTAACAAAAGATCTGTTAAGTTAGATATCAAATTTGTCCACATTAAGATTGTGTTTGGTCGTGCATCATTTACTCTTGCTGATGAAAGTTCCAGGTAAGAAATGTCCAAAAAGCTCTGAAGCCAGTGAGTATTTGAAATATCATGGGGAGGTTTCCAACGCTGGACTACAATTTTCTTAGCCGCAGTCAGGCCTGCCAGCCAGATCTTGTGTGTTTTTTCCGTAAGGGAAAGGTAGGAGTCATCATTTAGAAGATGTACAGTGGGGTCCATTGGTAACTGTACCCCCGTTAGTTCTGTCAGAGTACTGATAACCTTCCCCCACAAACCAAAAACCCCTGGACATTCTCATACAACATGTATAAAAGAGCCAACGGTTCCGTGGGGCCAAAATGAGCAATAAGGGTCAGGAACCAGTCCCATTTGATGTCTAATTCTCGGTGCTAAATATGCTCTATGACAAAATTTCAAGTGTATATACCGATGATTTGGGTTTCTCGAAGCACCGACAGCATTATCCCAAATCGCATCCCAGTCTAAGTCTTGTCCCAATTCAGATATGTCCCTATCCCAAGCTTTCATTCCCAACGTGGGCATATAATTCTGAGAGTTTAATTTATCATTGATAAATGACACTATCTGTTCTGGAGCACTCTGTATCCAACTAAAAATGGGATGGTCCTTTAAATCTGATCCCCAGGGAATGCCGTAGTCTTTACAAGCTGATCTTACTCGAAAGTAGAAGAAAAGAGAGTGTTTATCAATATTATATCGAGATATCAGTTCTTGAAAGCTAAGGATAGTACTTGCCCCATTCATATTTTGAAGAGTAGTACTACCTTTATCCTCCCAAGTTCTGTTAGTGAATCGTTTCCCCCCAGACAGAAAACGATTATTGTTCCATAATGGAGATGATTTGCACCATTCACTTTGAAATTTTAGGAATTTTTCTGCTGCTCTAAACACTTGTAGCATATGGGTTAAAATTGGACCGTAATGTAAATCACATTTTTTGGTAGACGTACCTATAAGGAGAAAGTTCTTCAACCTTATTGGTGCTATTAGCTCTTGTTCTATATTTTTCCATGATGAAACTTTTAATACAAATGCCCAGTGATACAATTTAAGATTTGGACATGCCAATCCCCCATTCGACTTTTTGAATTGTAGAGCTGACCATTTTATATTGGGTCGTTTCCCATTCCAAACATAGCATCGTAGTAAGGAGTCCAGCTTTTGCCAATATCCTGCTGGAGGTGCAAGTGGGATCATTGAGCTGATAAAATTAATGCGGGGTAAGATGTTCATTTTAATGACCGATATACGGGCCGGGACTGATACTGGCAGGTGTCTCCATCTATTAATATCTTCTATTTTTTCAGAATTAAAGAGTAATTTGTTTTAGCCACAGATGATAGGGAAGTATTAACTTTAATACCCAAGTAGAGGACCTCATTTAGAAAACATATAAAACATAGAAAATAGGTGCAGGAGTAGGCCATTCGGCACTTTGAGCCTGCACCGCCATTAAGTATGATCATGGCTGATCATCCAACTCAGAACCCTGTACCAGCCTTCCCTCCATACCCCCGATCCCCGTAGCCACAAGGGCCATATCTAACTCCCTCTTAAATATAGCCAATGAACTGGTCTCAACTGTTTCCTGCGGTAGAGAATTCCACAGATTCACCACTCTCTGTGTGAAGAAGTTTTTCCTAATCTTGGTCCTAAAAGGCTTCCCCTTTATCCTCAAACTGTGACCCCTGGTTCTGGACTTCCCTAACGTCAGGAACAATCTTCCTGTATCTAGCCCATCCAATCCCTTTAGGATTTTATACATTTCAATAAGATCCCCCCTCAATCTTATAAATTCCAACGAGTATAAGACTAGTCGATCCAGTCTTTCATCATATGAAAGTCCTGCCATCCCAGGAATCAATCTGGTGAACCTTCTTTGTACTCCCTCTATGGCAAGGATGTCTTTCCTCAGATTAGGGGACCAAAACTGCACACAATGCTCCAGGTGTGGTCTCACCAAGACCTTGTACAACTGCCTCCCTGCTCCTGTACTCAAATCCTTTTGCTATGAATGCCAGCAGACCATTCACCTTTTTCACCGCCTGCTGTACCTGCATGCCCACTTTCAATGACTGGTGTATAATGACACCCAGGTCTCGTTGCATCTCCCCTTTTCCTAATTGGCCACCATTCAAATAATAATCTGTTTTCCTGTTTTTGCCACCAAAGTGGATAACCTCACATTTATCCACATTAAATTACATCTGCCATGAATTTGCCCACTCACCTAACCTATCCAAGTCACCCTGCATCCTCTTAGCATCCTCCTCACAGCTAACACTGCCGCCCAGCTTCATGTCATCCGCAAACTTGGAGATGCTGCATTTAATTCCCTCATCTAAGTCATTAATATATATTGTAAACAACTGGGGTCCCAGCACTGAGCCTTGCGGTACCCCACTAGTCACTGCCTGCCATTCTGAAAATATCCCGTTTATTCCCACTCTTTGCTTCCTGTCTGCCAACCAATTCTCTATCCACATCAATACCATACCCCCGATACCGTGTGCTTTAAGTTTGCACACTAATCTCCTGTGTGGGACCCTGTCAAAAGCCTTTTGAAAATCCAAATATACCACATCCACTGGTTCTCTCCTATCCACTCTACTAGTTACATCCTCAAAAAATTCTATGAGATTTGTCAGACATGATTTTCCTTTCACAAATCCGTGCTGACTTTGTCCGACGATTTCACTGCTTTCCAAATGTGCTGTTATCACATCTTTGATAACTGATTCTAGCATTTTCCCCACCACCGATGTTAGGCTAGCCGATCTATAATTCTCCGGTTTCTCTCTCTCTCCTTTTTTAAAAAGCGGGGTTACATTAGCCACCCTTCAATCCTCAGGAACTAGTCCAGAATCTAATGAGTTTTGAAAAATTATCACTAATGCATCCACTATTTCTTGGGCTACTTCCTTAAGCACTCTGGGATGCAGACCATCTGGCCCTGGGGATTTATCTGCCTTCAATCCCTTCAATTTACCTAACGCCACTTCCCTACTAACATGTATTTCCCTCAGTTCCTCCACCTCACTGGACCCTCTGTCCCCTACTATTTCCGGAAGATTATTTATGTCCTCCTTAGTGAAGACAGAACCAAAATAGTTATTCAATTGGTCTGCCATGTCCTTGCTTCCCATAATCAATTCACCTGTTTCTGTCTGTAGGGGACCTACATTTGTCTTAACCAATCTTTTTCTTTTCACATATCTATAAAATCTTTTACAGTCAGTTTTGTAACTTTAATCTGGGGAGGAAGAGACACCTTACTTTTATCTGTATTAATCAGCATCAGTGCTTATTTTAACAAATTATCTTTGTATCCTGAAAGAAATCCAAATTGCTCCAGTGTTTTTAAAACATAGGGGAGAGTGTGTTGAACATTCGCCATATAAACTAGCGTGTGGTCCGCGTAAAGTGATATTGAATGTGATGTTGTACCTGTTGTAATTGGGGAGATCTGAGGAGAGTTTCTAATTAAATGTGCAAGCAGTTCAGTAGATATATGAAAAATTAAAGGAGACAAAGGGTCCCCTTGTCGTGTGCCCCGCCCTATGTCAAATAACTCTGAGAAACCTCCTCCCACACATACCCAGGCTGAAGGATTAACATGCAGTGTTTGAATCATATTCATAAATTTATTGCCGAACTTAAATTCTTTTAGAACTCTCCAAAGATATGGCCATTCAAGACGATCGAACGCTTTTTCAGCATCTAGAAATAGCAGGCCACAGGCAGGCGGGATTTTACGTGTTGCACTCAGTACGTGTAAGAGCCGGCGAATATTATCAGATGCAAGACGCCCCTTGATAAAACCTGTTTGATCTGGGCTAATTATTTTCCCAACTACTGTCTCAAGTCTACTGGCTAAGACTTTGGAAAATATCTTGAGGTCGGCATTTATCAAGGAGATTGGACGGTAATTGGCACACTCCAAGGGGTCCTTACCGGGCTTAGGTATAAGTGTGATCAGGGCTGTGTTTAGATCTCTATGGAAAGTGCCATTTCCAAAAGCTTAATTCAATGTTTCTAACTATACTGGTCCAAGAATATCCCAAAGTGCTAGGTAAAGTTCCACAGGAATGCCATCTATGCCTGGCGTATGGCCCTTATTTGTAGCTTTGACTGCTTTGATTAGCTCATCCAGTGTAATAGGAGAGTCTAGAGTTTTGGTGTCCTCTAATGGCAACGTAGGGAGGTCTAATCCACTGAAAAAATCCGTGTAGTCATTCTCAGAAGGAACTGAACCACAGCTCTTTAAAGTAATTCTTGAATGTCTCGTTTATTTCCTCTGTTGAAGATACTCCTCCACATTTAGCACATCTAATCACTGGTATAGACCTTTTAGTTTCCTGTTGTTTGAGTGTTAGAGCTAAAAGATGATCTTCTGTGTAATACTTATGTTTGGTTATATGGATCATATATTCTGCCCTGCTTCTTAATAAATCATTTAATTCTGCATGTTTTGTTTTGAGCTTGTTTTCTTTTGTTATGGTGTATATCCTTTTGAGATCATTTTCCAAAACCTTACATTCTTCTTCTAAGGTGGAAATCTTTTGAAGCCGGCTCTTACGTAGATGGGAACTGAACCATATAGCGTTATTTCGTAAGGAACCCTTGATGGAGGCCCAAATCACTGTCACATCTGAGACACTATTTTTATTTAAATTTACAAATTCTGTCAGTTTTCTTCTCAGTTGTGATAGAAATTCGTCATTTTTTAGAAGGGTGGAGTTAAACCTCCGCCTAGTAGCCTTATTTTTAATTTTGCCATAATTAAAAGTAGATATGACTGGGTTGTGATCAGATAGATGTCTGGGCAAAAATTCTATTGAGTGTACTAAAGGCAGCAAACCGGAGGATATAAGAATGTAATCTATCCGAGAGGAAGTTTTATGTCTTGTGGAGAAGAAGGTATAGTCTTTAGCAGATGGGTTATGCACCCTCCACACATCAGTTAAATTTAAGTCCGTTAGAAACAAGTTAAGTGTTTTGGAAGCAGATTCTTGAGAGCTTGATATAGTTGAGGAAGATTTATTGAGATTAATGTTTACCAAAACATTCATGCCTGAACCAACATATAGTTGATAGTCACTTAACTTCGGTAATTGTGAGGTAATTGAGGGAAAAAATTCAACCTGGAATATAGTTGGGGCATGTAGGCTAATGAATGCAACCTTTTTACCCTGAATGGATGTGCAGCAAAAAGCTAGATGTCGTTTATTGTCGGGGCCAGTCCTTTCAATTGATACATTAATATTACGTCTCATTACTATCATAACTCCTTTCATACGAGTACCATCAGCTGATGCCACAACGGGTTTATAAAAACGGTTTTGAACCCTGGGAATGTCATTAGGTTTGAGACTGTTTCCTGTAACAGCGCAATATCTCTTTTCTATCTGCGTAAGGAATCTAAAACCTTTGAACGCTTGTAGGGAGAGTTTAATCCTCTAACATTAAATGATACAATAGTAAGATTTTCTAATTTGTCTGTGTTGCTCATCTTCCCCTGGATCCGTTGTTGTAAGTTGGTGATGGAGCCCTGAGTTACCCCCTTCCCACCCCCCCATCACCCCTTGCATTCAACCCATTGCTTTGTAACATCTGTGAGTGTCACTTAGCAATGTCAAGACACTGGTCACTGACATTAACCACCCCCCTCTAGCACCAACAAATCAGAAAGGCAAAGCAGTTCTTATAGACAATCATATCAAAGAGACAAGAAAAAAGAAACCTGGACAAACCCATTAACCTATATAAGTAAAACTGTTTCCATCTCAAATATATTATAACACATGATCAAGATCCCAACAGCTATCTTGCAAGAAACTGTCGTTTCAATAAACCGTTGCTTAGCGATGGCGCTAATGACGTCTTATCTGGTGCCCAAAAATGTAATCAAGTCTACTGGAGACAGAACATTCTAAAGTTAGTCAGAACAAACTGTTGTTTTTCAGCTTCATTCTTGATGAAGTATTACATTTGGGTATATTGAATATTACCTTAAAACTCTGACCTGCAATAGTCAGAAACAAATTGGCCCCTTAATTAACTAAATACAAAGGTGCAACAAATGACTTTCCGACAGAGGAATAACCAGAAAACTTCACACCTAGAATGTTAACTTGCCCGTGCCTGTTAGATTGCGCATACAGGCTGGTCCGAGCTCTTAATGCCATTCCATCTCCTCCCGAGGGGTGTGTGGACTTTGCCCAGGGTCTTCTTCCATATCTCCCAGCACCGATGATTTCAGAGCTTCTTTTGCTTCCTCTGCTGAGTTAAATGACATCTTCATGCCCTTGATATTCACTCTCAAGATCGCTGGGTATATGAGGAATGAGTCGATCCCCTTCTGTCGAAGTTTAGCGCGGATCTCCTTGTATCCCTGCCATTCCTGCATCGTGCCGGACTGTAGTTGGTGAAGAACTGCAGCTGGGTGCCATCAGGGAGAGTGGGTTTGGCTTTCCTTGCACCCTCCAGGATAGCCTGCTGGTCAGTGTACCGTAGAAGCCTAAAAACCATGGTCCACGGTCTTGAGGTGTTGTTGGAAAAGATCCTATGTGCTCTATCGATCTCCAATGGAGTGCTGTGGGAATTCTTCAGCACTGGAATCCAATTAGGCAGCATCTTCTGGAGGTAACCTCTTGGATCGTCGCCCTCAGCGCCTGTGGGTACGTTGACCAGCCGCGGATTGTTTCTCCTGGATCTGTCCTCCAAATCGTTTAACAACTTCCATATCTTAAACACCTCCGCGAGACAGGAGTTAGTAACTTTCTCATTCTTGCGTAAGCAAACCTGAATGTTATCTATTTTATTGAAGACCGTGTTAAATTTTTTAGTGTGAATGCCTGCTTGCTCCTTTAACGACCGGAGAATGTTACCATTCTCTGCCATATGCTTCTGTTTGTGTCACAGTGGCGGGGCATTGGGAGCAAGGGTGGACCCAAATGCAAGACACATCTTGTGAGGTTACTTAGATTTAGTTTATTGTTCGATACCAGGAGAGCAAGGCAGGAGCAGGAGTAGCGAACTGGACAAGGACTCAGGACTACGACTAGGCTGGGACCAAGGGTCTAGGCTAGGACTCTGAATCGGCTCCCAGAACTAGAGTAGACATGAAGAGGCTAGGGTATGGACTCTGAACCAGAGACTGGGCAAGGACCCAGTACCTGGGTCTTGCCTCGGGCTCGGACCCCAGAACCAGGCATGGACATGACCTGGGCTGGGGAGAGGAGGAACATGGGAACACAGAGAACATGGGAACATGGGAACATGGTCTCAGGGAGCAGGTACATGGAACCATGGACACATACACAGAACACAGAGTCAGGACCCCTCCTTGGGTACAGGACATAGAGCCGGGACTCACACACAGAACAGAGAGCCGGGACCCCTCCTTGGGTACAGGACATAGGGCCGGAACTCATGACCCTCCACGGGGCAACGGCAAGACGGCCTGACTTACCCCATGGAGGCGAGGACAAGACAATACAAGACATGAACCCCCGCGGGGCAACGGCAAGACGGCCAGACTTAACCCACGGAGGCGAGGACCAGATTAGACAAGACATGACCCCCTGCGGGGCAATGGCAAGACGGCCCGACTTACCCCACGGAGGTGAGGACAAGACGAGACAAGACATGACTCTCCATGGGGCAATGGCAAGAAGGCCAGACTTACCCCATGGAGGCATGGACAGGACAAGACCAACACGAAAGCACACCAGACAGTACCTATATAGCTCCGGTGATAGAACTAGACCAAAGTGCAGGTGAGGGCAGCAGACGAGGGCTAGAGGCGAGAGGGGCAGAGAAGGGATTCAGACGGGGGGGTAGTAGGACAGGAATCACAGACCACCAGGGCCAGAACTTGACTCAGAACTGGGAAGCCAACAGGGCCAAGGCTTGACTTCGTGCTTGAATGCCGCCAGGGCCAGGACTTGACTTGGTGCTTGAATGCCGCCAGGGCCAGGACTTGACTTGGTGCTTGAATGCCGCCAGGGCCAGGACTTGACTTGGAGCCTCCAGGTAGTGGCAAGCTCTCGACTCGGCCCGGGAACAGTAGACAGCGGTTCTTGATTCTCTCCGGTGGGTTAACTGACGGACCCATCTCGGTGAGAAAACTTTGTAGGCTCGTTTTGGCGAGGTAACTGGACAGGGTTGCTCCGATGAGGAAAAGGCGATTTACCAGCACTCACTTCGGCAGAGACTAGGCTTGCTCTGGCCAGATGACATCGACACACCGTACCTTAGATGACTTTGCAGACGCTCCCGTGCCAAATGGCTGAAAGCAAGAGACTGTAAACTACCGGTTCAGCCAAGCGTTAATTGCCTCTAATCACTGAAGTCGAGGGACACGGGAAAACAGGGAATCAACGGTCCGGATTGTAACATAAACAAGGTAAATTTAAAGGGACCCCGATCCGGACCATGACAGTATGGGGCGGAGAGCCTTTTCCAGCAACTCCCTTAGCATGTGGGCTACTGTTTCTTGCAGCGATTCCATCTCCATTGCCATTGTTTGTTTAATTAGCATAGCTATTTCTTCGGATGAATCGCTAGTTTGTTGTCATCTGCTGGTATCTTGTTTCCTGGTTGAATTTGTATCTTTTTTTGAAGCAATGTCTTTAGTTAGATCTTTCTCCAACTCAAACTTGTATTAAGACCGTCAATGAGCCCTAAAGAACTTGAAAAAGGAGGGTTGTATGTCAGCACTCAGTGCCGTGCTGCCAGCTTGCCTCGTGCCTCACCGGAAGTCTCCCCTTATGTTTTTTATTAAATTTAATTTTATATACTGTGTATATAATAATTTTATTGTAATGTAGTTCTTTCCTTATTATGTACTGCAAAACAGCAAATTTCACGACATATGCCAGTGATATTAAACCTCCTTCTGTTTTTTTCCCCCCAGAATACAACTTGTTGTCATCAGGTAGAAGGTACAGGTGCATCAGGACTCACTCGTCAGGTTCAAAAGCAGTTACGACCACTCAACCATCAAGGCTCTTCAAAGTTCAAAGTTCAAAGTAAAATTTATTATCAGAGTACATACATGTCACCATATACAACCCTGAGATTCATTTTCTGTGGGTATACTTTGCAAATCTATAGAACAGTAACTGTTAAGTGTAAATAAACTGTGCAAATGCCTATATAAATAAATAGCAATAAATAACGAGCATGAAATAATGACAGAACAGAGTCCTTAAATGGGTGAAGTTATCCTCTTTTATTCAGGAGCCCAATGGTTGAGGGGTAGTAACTGTTCCTGAACCTGGTGGTGCGAGTCCTGAGGCTCCTGTACCTTCTACCTTATGGCAGCAGTGAGAAAAGAGCCTGGCCTGGGTGGTAAGCATCTTTATGATGGGTGCTGCTTTTCTACGGCACCATTTCCTGCTTATGTGCTCAGTGATGGGGAAGGTTTTACCCATGATATACTGAGCCGAACCTTTTGTAGGATTTTCTGCTCAAAGACATTGGTGTTCCCAGGCCAGGACATAATGCAGCCAGTCAGCACTTCCCACCACACATCTATAGAAGTTTGCTAAGGTTTTCGATGACATGCCGAACCGCCACAGACCCCTCGCTGTTGTGCTTCTTCACAATTATATTTATATGATGGCTCAGGACAGGTCCTCTGAGATAGTGACACCCAGGAATATAAAGTTATTGACATCTGATCCTCTGATGATCACTGGTTCATGCATCTCTGGTTTCCCTCTCCTGAAGTCTACAATCAGTTCCTTGGTTTTATTGACATTGAGTGAGAGGTTGTTCTTAAAACACCACTCAGCAGGTTTTCAACTTCCCTCCTGTATGCTGATTCACCACCCGTTTTGATACAGCCCACAACAGTGGTGTCATCAGCAAACTTGTATATGGTGTTCTTAGCCACAGAGTCATGGGTGTAAAGCCAGTAGAGCAGGGGACTAAGTACACATCCCTGGGGTGCTCCTCTGCTGATGGAGATTGAGAAGGAGATGTTTTTGTCAATCCAAACTGACTGGGGTCTACAAGTGAGGAAACCCAGAATCCAATTGCACAGGGGGGTATTGAGGCCCAGGTATTGGAGTTTACTCTTGAATAAAAGGTGGTAACTACACTCATTTGCCACTCGTGTTCCTACAACCAATGATCTCACTTTAAAGACTCTTTGTCTCATGTTCTTGTTATTTATTGCTATTTATTTATATTTGCATTTGCATAGTTTGTTGTCTTCTAAACTCTGGTTGATCTTTCATTGATCCTGTCATAGTTACTGTGCTATGGATTTGCTGAGTATGCCCACAGGAAAAGGAATCTCAGGGTTGTATGTGGTGACATGTATGTACTTCGACAATTAAATTTACTTTGAACTTTGAAATATGACTAACACACACATAATGCTGGAGGAACTCAGCAGGTTAGTAACTTAAAAACATTAAGCTAATTGTAAGATAAACAAGGACCCCGAGATGCAAGTCTAATTTTGTCTTTTTATTTTAAGTGAGGCATTCACGTACCACATGGTAGTGTCCTGACATATGCAATTCACGTAGAATCAGAATCAGGTTTATTATCACCGGCAATGGTGTGAAATCTGTTAACTTAGCAGCAGCAGTTCAATGCAATACATAATCTAGCAGAGAAAAAAAACAATAATAATAAATAAATAAAATAAAAATAATAATAATAATAATAATAAACAAGTAAATCAATTCCAGTATACATATTAGATTATTAGATTATGAGGACACGCAGTCCTCTTTTATTGCCATTTAGTAATGCAATGCATTAAGAAATGATACAATATTCTTCCGGTGTGATATCACAAAACACAGGACAGACCAAGACTGAAAAACTGACAAAAACTACATAATTATAACATATAGTAACAACCGTGCAACAACTCCATAACTTGATGAAGAACAGGCCGTGAGCACAGTAAAAAAGTTCAAAGTCTCTCGAAAGTCCCACATCTCACAGAGACGGGAGAAGGAAGAAAACTCTCCCTGCCATGCCCGACCACAGTCCGACTCTGAGTCATCCGAAAACTTCGAGCTCTGATCAGCCTTCTGACACCGAGTACTGAGCACCATCTCTATCTGAACGCTTCGACCTCAGCCTCGATTGCCAGCAGAAGGTAAAGCCAGGGATTTTGGTGCCTTCCCTCCGGAGATTCTCGATCACAGAATAGCAGCGGTAGCGAACCGAGCATTTCAGAAATTTCTCCAGATGTTCCTCTGTGCTTCTCACGTCTGTCTCCATCAAATCAGAATTGTCCATGGACCCTATTTAAAAGATATGATATCATTTCACTGGAGAGCTGTGCGCACTGCGTCACGCTGCCATCTTCTCCTCCCGACTTTATGTTGAATAGATTTTAAAAACATGCAAAAACAGATCTACTGTATATTAAAAAAAAGTGAGGTAGTGTCCAAAGATTCAATGTCCATTTAGGAATCGGATGGCAGAGGGGAAGAACCTGTTCCTGAATTGCTGAGTGTGTGCCTTCAGGCTTCTGTACCTCCTACCTGAGGGTAACAGTGAGAAAAGGGCATGCCCTGGGTGCTGGAGGGCCTTAATAATGGATGCTGCCTTTCTGAGATACCACTCCCTGAAGATGCCCTGAGTATTTGTAGGCCGGTACCCAAGATGGAGCTGACTAGATTTATAACCTTCTGCAGCCTCTTTCAGTCCTGTGCAGTAGCCCCTCCATAGCAGACAGTGATGCAGCCTGTCAGAATACTCTCCATGGTACAACTATAGAAGTTTTTCAGTGTATTTGTTGACATGCCAAACCTCTTCAAACTCCTAATAAAGTATAGCCACTGTCTTGCCTTCTTTATAACTACATCGATATGTTGGGATCAGGTTAGATCCTCAGAGATCTTGACACACAGAAACTTGAAGCTGCTCACTCTCTCCACTTCTAATCCCTCTATGAGGATTAGTATGTGTTCCTTCGTCTCACCCTTCCTGAAGTCCACAATCAGCTCTTTCATCTTACTGACGTTGAGTGCCAGGTTGTTGCTGTGACACCACTCCACTAGTTCTTCATATTTCATATATATAACCATAATGAATTATTTAAACCACAATGTTTAATTGACCTATATATTATATATAAATATATAAGGTCACTCAAAAATACTATAAATTCCAACTCAATATAGAATGTATCTCAATAATATACATAGTATACTATATAATACAACTACTATACAGACATTCACAGCATAGGCAATTTTTAAATTTGCCCACTCAGGCCTGGACTTCATCACTGTGGAGGGTTTCTCTGTCTTGTCTTTCCCGACTCGGGCAGTCAGTCTGCTGGAGGGTGAGACTCGGGAAATCAGTCTGCTGGAGGGTGAGACTCGGGCAGTCAGTCTGCTGGAGGGTGAGACTCGGGCAGTCAGTCTGCTGGAGGGTGAGACTCGGGCAATCAGTCTGCTGGAGGGTGAGACTCGGGCAGTCAGTCTGCTGGAGGGTGAGACTCGGGCAGTCAGTCTGCTGGAGGGTGAGACTCGGGCAGTCAGTCTGCTGGAGGGTGAGAATCGGGCAGTCAGTCTGCTGGAGGGTGAGACGGGCAGTCAGTCTGCTGGAGGGTGAGACTCGGGCAGTCAGTCTGCTGGAGGGTGAGACTCGGGCGGTCAGTCTGCTGGAGGGTGAGACTCGGGCGGTCAGTCTGCTGGAGGGTGAGAATCGGGCGGTCAGTCTGCTGGAGGGTGAGACTCGGGCGGTCAGTCTGCTGGAGGGTGTGACTCGGGCGGTCAGTCTGCTGGAGGGTGAGAATCGGGCGGTCAGTCTGCTGGAGGGTGAGACTCGGGCGGTCAGTCTGCTGGAGGGTGTGACTCGGGCGGTCAGTCTGCTGGAGGGTGAGAATCGGGCGGTCAGTCTGCTGGAGGGTGAGACTCGGGCGGTCAGTCTGCTGGAGGGTGAGAATCGGGCGGTCAGTCTGCTGGAGGGTGAGACTCGGGCGGTCAGTCTGCTGGAGGGTGAGAATCGGGCGGTCAGTCTGCTGGAGGGTGAGACGGGCAGTCAGTCTGCTGGAGGGTGAGACTCGGGCAGTCAGTCTGCTGGAGGGTGAGAATCGGGCGGTCAGTCTGCTGGAGGGTGAGACTCGTGGCTGTGAAACAATTTCACGTTCTCAGGCTCCCTCCATGGTGTGTGTAGGAGTTGACTCTGGGGCTGCAGGAAGTGGTTCTGACAGTGTGCCAGCACTCTTCTCTAACAATTGCCTGAACTCTCTAATTGCCTGAATTCTCTAACCCAAGCTTGAACATGGAGAAGACAAAGGAAATCATTGTGGACATCAGGAAGCTGCAGACAAACAATCCCCCTCTATGAATATATGGCTGCTCCGCAGAGAGAGTTAAGAGAACCAAGTTCCTGGGAGTTCATATCACAGATCACCTCACCTGGTCCCTTAATATCACCTCCCTGAACAAGATGACACAGCAACATTTCCACTTCCAAAGAAGATTGAGGCAAGCAAGGCTCCCATGCCCCCCCCATCTTAACTGTGTCTTAGATGGAGAGCTGGTATTGTTTGAGAGCATCCTGACAAGTTGCATCTCCATCTGGTATGGGAGCAGCCGAGAATTGGACCAGAAGTCCCTACGAAGGACTGTAAGAACAGCTGAAAGGATCATAGGGGTCTCTCTACCATCCATCGGGGACATTTATCAGGAGTGCTGATAAGGATCCCACCCATCCATCCAGCATCCTCTTTGACTTTCTACCATCAGGCAGGAGACTACAATGCATAAAAACAAGGATGGTCAGGATGAGAAACAGCTTCTTCCCTCAGACCATTAGGCTTCTGAACTCCTGGCTGCAGCATATTTGAAGTGTCGCTCGTACCTTACAATATCTAATATTAATGCAGTTTAGTTTGTTATTATCTGTAGATTTTATCCTTAACCTCATAAGTTATGTGTGTTATATCTACTACTGTGCTTTACACCCTGGTTCGGAGAAACATTGTCTCATTTCAATATCAAGTCAAGTCAAGTCAAATCACCTTTTATTATCATTTCAACCATAACTGCTGGTACAGTACACAGTAAAAACCAGACAATGTTTTTCAGGACCATGGTGCTACATGAAACAATACAAAAACTACACTGAACTACGTAAAACAACACAAAACTACACTAGACTACTGATCTACCCAGGACTGCATAAAGTGCACAAAACAGTGCAGGCATTACAACAAATAATAAACAAGACAATAGGCACAGTAGCGGGCAGTAGGTTGGTGTCAGTCCAGGCTCTGGGTATTGAGGAGTCCGATGATTTGGGGGAAGAAACTGTTACATAGTCTGGTCGTGAGAGCCCGAATGCTTCGGTGCCTTTTGCCAGATGGCACGAGGGAGAAGAGTTTGTATGAGGGGTGCGTGGGGTCCTTCATAATGCTGTTTGCTTTGCAGATGCAGTGTGTGGTGTAAATATCTGTAATGGTGGGAAGAGAGACCCCGATGATCATCTCAGCTGACCTCACTATCCGCTGCAGGGTCTTGCGATCCGAGATGGTGCAATTTCCCAAACAGACAGTGATGTAGCTGCTCAGGATGCTCTCAATACAACCTCTGTAGAATGTGGTGAGGATGGGGGGTGGAAGATGGACTTTTCTCAGCCTTTGCAGAAAGTAGAGATGCTGCTGGGCTTTCCTTGCTATAGAGCTGGTGTTAAGGAACCAGGTGAGATTCTCCACCAGGTGAACACCAAGAAATTTGGTGCTCTTAACGATCTCTACGGAGGAGTCGTCGATGTTCAGTGGAGAGTGTCACTCCGTGACCTCCTGAAGTCAACAACCATCTCTTTTGTTTTGTTCACATTCAGAGACCGGTTGTTGGCTCTGCACTAGTCCGTTAGCGGCTGCACCTCCTCTCTGTATGCTGACTCATCGTTCTTGCTGCTGAGACCCACCACGGTCGTGTCATTGGTGAACTTGATGATGTGGTTCGAGCTATGTGTTGCAGCACAGTCGTGGGTCAGCAGAGTGAACAGCAGTGGACTGAGCACACAGTCCTGGGGGGGCCCCCGTGCTCAGTGTGATGGTGTTGGAGATGCTACTTCCAATCCGGACTGTCTGAGGTCTCCCAGTCAGGAAGTCTAGGATCCAGTTGCAGCGGGAGGTGTTCAGGCCCAGTAGGCTCAGCTTTCCAATCAGTTTCTGAGGAATGATTGTGTTGAATGCTGAACTGAAGTCTATGAATAGCATTCGAATGTACGTGTCTTTTTTATCCAGGCGGGTTAGGGCCAGGTGGAGGGTGATGGCAATGGCGTCGTCTGTTGAATGGTTGGGACGGTACACGAACTGCAGGGGGTCCAGTGAGGGGGGCAGCAGGGTCTCGATGTGCCTCATGACGAGCCTCTCGAAACACTTCATGATGATGGATGTGAGTGCAACGGGATGTTAGTCGTTCAGGCAGGACACTGAAGACTTCCTCAGCATGAGGACAATGGTGGTGGCCTTGAAGCACGTATACATCATATGGTCATATACATTTTATATATATATATAGTTAAATGATCATAAACATGAATTGACTTGACTTGACTCTGCTCTCCTCAACTGATCGATATGTCATCTCCAGATGATATCAGACACAATCTCCACTGTGTAGGAGAGTGGTCCAGTTCTGTCCTTCACCTTTCCAAGTACACACTTTATATCACCTCTGTAGTCCCTCACCAGGACTGTTTGTCCAGGAGTGAAACATCAAATCTCCCTGTTTGAGAAGCCTTCAGTTTGTCTCAGCTGTTTGCACGGCATACTCCTTCTGAGTGTAGGTTTGAGGAGATCCAAGGATGAATGCAAGGGAGGACTCAGGCACAGCACAGCTGGTGAGTTGTTGGTTGTAGAGTGTGATATGCAAGGAGGAAATTGGAGAGCTTGATCCAGTGTCACTGTAGTATATTCTGATGACATGCTTGCAGGGCGGACAAAACTTTCTGCCAAGCCATTTGTAGCTGGGTGGTATGCTGCAGATGTAGTATACAGGTCCACAATCCCTGATCCGAAATTCTGAAATCCGAAAACCGAAGTTTTCTCGTGGAGTGTGGAGCGAGTCGTAACAAGGCTTGTTCGGCGCGCCAACAGCTGACGTCACTCAGGTGTGACATAGCAGCACTAGCAGAGGCCGCCAGAAGTCAGTTGTGGCTCAGCGCTCATACTGGTTACATGTACCCAGTGTAAGGAAGAAGGATAGAAGGAAGCATCTATCATTATCAATAACGCAGAAAGTGGAGTTATTGCAGAAGCTTGATCGTGGTGTGTCTGTACAGCATCTTACTAAAGAATATGGCGTCGGAACTACCATGGTATATGATTTAAAGAAACAGAAAGACAAGTTAATGAAGTTTTATAGTGACAATGATGACCATAAACTAATGAAAAGTAGAAAGACACAGATGACACTTGAAGAAGTCTTTAAAAACGCTGTCTGTGGTAGTGCTGCTTCATAACTTGAGAGTCCTGTTCCTGGCCCATCAGGTACCTGTAGAGTATTTTGCTTTGTTTGCCAGACGTAATGCAACTTAACTAGAGGTACCTGTATGTATTTAGCTTAGTTTGAACCTGTATATGTCCTAGAGTATTTATGTTCTACATTTATTCCAATAAGTCATTTACCCATGTGTTTGATTCGGTTCGTTTGAAGCTGTATATTTTTATGTTTTACTCAATGTCTTTGTTGGAAATAAAATGTACTAGTGTATTTATAGTCTATATTTATCGCACTATTTCATTTATCAGTATATTACGCTATAAATAAACTGTAATAGTATTTGTAAAAGTGTGCGGATCGGTAAAAACCGGAAGTTCTCTCTCTTCAGCACTCGTTGTTTGGGCATGTACAGACTTTTTTCTTGTCATTATTCCCTAAACAATACCGTGTAACAACTACTTTACATGGCATTTACATTGTATTATGTATTAAAAGTAATCTAGAGATGATTTAAAGTATACGGGAGTATGTGCGTAGGTCTGGAGCTCCCCCGGTCCTAAAGTCCAAGCGCACTGAGACAGGTTAATTAACAATATAATTATCAATTTTCTGAAATCCAAAAAATTCTGAATTCTGAAATGCAACTGACCCCAAGGACTTCGGATAAGGGATTGTGGACTTGTATCTTGTTCCATTCATTTTTAGGAATAACTGAATCTATTCACCATAGACTGTGGTTCATTGTCACTGACCAAGTGTAAGTCATTTTGAAGAGGCTGTTCAACACATCAACAGTGTGTGAGGCTGTAGTGGAGGCTACTGGGGACACTTCTCGCCACTTTGTAGCTGCATCCAAGAGATTTGTGCCATCAGCAGTCTAGCAAATTCCAAATGAACCCTATGCCAGGGCAATGCAGGCGTGTCACATCATACTCTGAACCCATAATCTTCCAATCTTTTTGAGGCTTTGGAGATGTTCCTTGTCATCCTGACAGGCACAATGCAGGTAACACTGAATGCCTGGGTCCATAGCTTTCTGTCAGAGTGCAGGTGCAGATGCTACTCAAAAAATAAGCCTATTATAATGATAAAACCCTTAGTGAGTGTTATTGGTGAGAAATACTTTTGACTCTTCTTCCATCTCCATCTGTAAGTAGGCCTCAGCTAAGTCCACTTTGCTGAAGTTTTGCCCTCCAGAAAGGTTTGCAAAATATCCTCTATTCCAGTCAGAGGGTATTGATCTACTTTCAGTACTGGGTTGATGGTGACCTTAAAATCACCACAGATTCTGAAAGACCCATTTTTCTTTGCTACTGGGACAACTGGCTTTGTTCATGGGCTCCACTCGACCTTGGAAAGAATTTCTTCAGCCTCCACGTGATCTTGCTCACTGGCTACTTTATGACAGATGGTATAAGGAACTGGATGAGCTTGGCAAAACTTGGGTGTGGTATTTTCATTTAACACTAGTTTACACAAGTTTTCCACTGCCATCCTTGCACACTGCTGTTGCATCACTCAGTAGCTTCCTAATTGGCTTTCAATTGGCTTCATTGCAGGGGATGTGGCATACAAATGGTGGACGGATCTCCAATCAAGATATAGTTGTCTCAGCTAATCACAGCCCCACAATGATGGTCCTCCTGTTTTAACCACATACAAGCCCAATATGTCTTGTTAGTTCTCATATTTCACTGTTACATATGTCATTCCCACAGAGGTTACCTTTTTTCTAGTACAAGTTCTTGGTTGGATATCTGCAGTCTGCTGTTCAGTATCTTTGTGTGAACTCATTTTGTGGAATGACTGAACTAGCTGAACCAGTGTCCAATTCAATTTTAATTAATTTGCTGTTCACTTCTGGCATAAGGCTTGTCCTGAAGAAGGGTCTCGGCCCAAAATGTTGCCTGCTGAGTTCCTCCAGCATTTTGTGTGTGTTGCTTGTCCTTTGTTAGTTTTCACATTGTAAATCTCAAAGCTACTTCAGTCCTGTGTCACTCTGTCAGATTTTTCATCTACAGCATGCCGATTAGTGCTCTTTTTGAAACTGCAAAGACTTTTATTTATCTTTTTCTCTTCCCTGTGCAGTCCATTTATTTCTGTCTGCCTAACATGCTGTTTGTATGTGTCCAACTTTGTTGCATTTTCTGCAAGTTTTACATTTAAATCTGCATTGGTCTGGTGTATGTGTGCCCCTGCTCACAATCGGTTCAGAAAGGCTGGTTCCTATTTGGAAATTGCAATTTAGTTCATGCTCACTTTCATTCCTGTCTGCAGCTTAATTGCTGTTCCATTGATACAGAAATTCCATCTTTGCTTTTAAATATAAGTTGTGCTTCAGTTAGAAGCCACTTTTGAATGTTTCTTGTAGGATTCCACAAACTAAACAACCTTGCAGTGCATCATTAAGCCCAACATTGAACTGACAACGCTCAGACAATGTCTTCAATTCAGCCGCCTGTGCTGAAATGGGCTCTCCTTCCTTATAAAATCCAAAGCATTCCGCAACCAACAATGGTTTCGGTTCTAAGTATTCCTGCATTACTTTCAGCTCCTTTCTGCTGGTTTGGCTGGAGCAGTTAAGCTTTGAAACAGACTGTATGCCATTAAACCCAATGCACTCAGCAAATCTGGTACTCACTTCTCACTGGCTATTTCAGTTGCTTCAGAATACTGTTCAAATAGCTGAGTATACCTGAGCCAGTTACCCACTGAGCGATCAAAGTTCAAAAATACAAAGTTCAAAAGTTTGAAGTAAAATTTATTATCAGAGTACATACATGTTATTACATAGAACCCTGAGACTCTTTTTCCTGCAGGCATACTTAGCAGGTCCGTAAAACAGTAAGTGTAAAGTGGATCAATGAACAACAAACTGTGCCAATGCAAATATAAATAAATGGCAATAAATAACAAGAGCATGAAATAACAAGGTAAAGAGTCCTTTGGTTGTGGGAACAGCAGAAACAGAATGGGCGTAGCAATCGAACACGCCTCTCTTTCTGAAGTAGCCAGCTACTTCTGCTCGGCCCTTCATCAGGATTGGAGACGCTGCCTGACCTGCTGAGTTCCTCCAGCATCTTGTGTGCACCTGCAGAATCTCTTGTGCTTTAGAAACAGACTAAAACTTCATCAGAACAGGCTGGTTAATGATTCTGAGTCTATTTAGTGAGGGTAATTACTTGACTGTAATAACTGAACAATGGCATTAGAAATGTCACTTGCATTTCTGACCCTTGGATGATTTTAAAAATAGAGCATAGAACAGCACCATATAGGCCATTCAGCCCACAATGTTGTGCTGACCCTTTAACCTATTCCAAGATCAATCCAACCCATTCCTCCAAGGTAGCTCCCCATTTTTCTATCAGCCATGTGCCTATCTCCGGGTTTCTTAAAACAGTAAGAATTGAAAGTGGAGTCAGTGGAAACTCTAGGAATGGAGACAGGGCTCCCCTTGTCCTTACCACAGCATAGGGTCCGAGAAAGCTGCAGACTCAGCCATTTCCAGCTTGGGTACCAGCCTCCCCAATACTGAGAACGTGTTCTAAAGGCGATTCCTCAGAAAGGCAGAATCCATCATTAAAGACCCCATCACAAAGGACATGCCCTCTTCTCATTGCTACCATCAGGGAGGAGGTACAAGGATCCTGAAGACATCCACTGAACATTTTGGGAACAGCTTCTTGCCCTCCATCATCAGAGTTCTGAATGGACAATGAACCCATGAACACAACTTTACTACTTTTCCCCTCCTTTTGCTTTAATGTAATGCCCTGGTTAAGGTATCTACAGCTATGCTGTAGGCATTTCATTTAGCAGCTTTCTGCAAAAGCAGTGTCCTGCTGGTAGAACGATTTTCATTTCGGCTAAAGATAAGAAGCCCTGGTGTTCAACTTAGGAATGTCGTGTCAGCCAGTCAGGATGGTGGGAGTTGGAGAAAGTTCTACAGAAATCAGAGTGGAGTGTGAGTTCAGATGGACAATAGTCTAGTGCAGGGGTATTTTTGGTGGGAGCTGCAGAGCAGGACAGAAGGGAAGATGCTGTAGAAGGCTGTGGGAAGGAGAGTTCCCATTGCAAGAAGGACGTCGTGCAGATGAATAGCTCCAAAGAGGAAGTCCAATACTCCTGAGAGAGAGAGAGAGAGAGAGTTTGCTCAAGATGGACTTCAAGGGATATTTGGATTATTGCCCGTGCTTTCATGCAGATCGTGGGTTCAGCAAAGAGATGAGCTCTAATGTTCATGTGCACATTTGGACAGGTTTAACTATAATGGGACCTTTTAATTTTTTCTTTTAATAACTGTTTGATAAAGCTGAAATTAATAAATATACTTCCTTTATAATTTTATGCAGTATACGATCTGTTATTTCTTGCCAACCTATAATTGTGTATGGGCAGTATTTACACAGCATTCACACCAATCGAAGTTTCTGTCATCAGAACATTACAATGTTCCTGTTTGGTTGAACCCCAAATCACACTGACCCTACACATATATTGTCTACGAAAGGTGGCCTTCTCACTGCTGTCACGTGGGCTGTTCACAGAGGTGGCTAATGAGCCAAGTTTGCATACGAGCCCAGTGAGGCGGGGGGGGGGGGGGTTACATATACAACTGCAATGTATATTTTTTTAATGATTTGCTGCAAAACAATAAATTTCATAGCATATGTCAGTGATATTAAATCTGATTCTAATTCTGATAGACATCCACAAGCTTCCAGCACACCATCCTCTGTATCTTCTGCCACCTTCAAAGTGATTTACTTCCAAACACATCTTTCCCTCCCCCTCACCCCAATGCCAGCTTTCTGCAGGAATCATTCCCTATGAGACATTCTTGTCCATGTGTCCTTCCCCACTGGTCTCCCCGAGACACTTGACCCAGCGAGCAGGACTAGTGTGACACCTGCCCCGACACCTCCATCACCCAAAACATTCCTTCTAGGCGAAGCACCAATTTCATCATCCAAATCATTAACATACATGTATAACATAAAAAGAATTGATCCCAACACAGATACCTGTAGAAAAACACTAGTCACTAGTAGCCAACCAGAAAAGGATCCCTTTATTCCTACTCTTTGCCTCCTGCAAGTCAGCCACAACTTTATCCATACTAGTATCTTCCCTGTAATACCATGGGCTCATAACCTGTTAAGCAGCCTCATGTGTGGCACATTCTGAAAATCCAAATACACATCAACCAATTCTCCTTTGTCTACCCTGCTTGTAATTTCTTCAAAAAATTCCAAAAAAATTTGGCTGGCAAAAAATTTCTCTTGAGGGAATCATGCTGACTATGGCCTATTTTATCAAGTGCCTCTAAGTACCCCAAAACAACATCCTTAACAATCCACTTCAACATCTTCCAAACCACTGAGGTCAGACTAACTAGCCTATAATTTCCTTTCTTTTGCATCTCTCCCTTCTTGAAGGGACATTTGCAAATTTCCAGTCTTCTGGAACCATTCCACAATCTAGGAAATCTTGACAGATCATTACTAATGCCTCTTCTATCAGAACCCGGGGTGTACACCATCTGGTCCAGGTGACTTAACCACTTTCAGACCTTTCTGTTTCCCAAGAACCTTCTCCCTAGTAATGGTAACTTCACACACTTCATTCCACCATACTGCTAGTGCGTTCTACAGTGAAGACTGATGCAAAATACTTCTTTATTTCATCTGCTATTTCCTCGTCCTCCATTACTACTTCTCCAGCATCATTTTCCAAAGCCTGATAGCCACTTTCTCCTCTATTTTCCACTTTATGTATCTGAAGAAACTTCTAGTATCCACTTCAATATTATTGCCTAACTTACTTTCACATTCAATCTTTACTTTCTTAGTAACTTTTTTAATTGCCTTCTGTTGGTATTTGAAAGCTTCCCAAACATCCAACTTCCCAGTAATCTTTACTCTATCTTATGCCCTCTCTTTGGCTTTTATGCTGGCTTTGACTTCTCTTGTCAGCATGGTTGTCTCATCTTGTCTCTAGAATACCTCTTCCTCTTTGGGATGTATATATCCTGTGCCTTCCAAATTGTTTCCAGAAATTCCAGCCATTGCTGCTCTGCCATCATCCCTGCCAGTGTTCTTTTCTAATCAATTCTGGCCAACTCCTCTCTCATGCCTCTGTAATTCTCTTTATTCCACTATAATAGTAATACATCTGACTTTAGCTTGTCCTTCTCAAAATTCAGGGCAAATTCCATCATATCATGATCACTTGCCCCTAAGGGTTCTTTGACTTCTAGCTCTCTCATCAATTCTGGTTCATTGCACAACACCCAATTCAGAATAGCTGATACCCAGTGGGCTCAACCATGAGCTGATCTAAAAAGCCATCTCATAGGCATTCTAGAAATTTCTAGAAATTCCCCCTGTTGGAATCCAGCACCAACCTGATTTTCCCAATCTACCTGCATATTGAAGTCCTCCATGACTGTCGTAACATTGCCCTTTGGAATTCATTTTCTATCTCTCATTGCAATTTGTTGACCACGTTCTTACTACTGTTTGGGGGTCTGAATACAACTCCCATCAGGGTCTTCTTGCCTTAGCAGTTCCTTAGCTCCACCACAATGATTAAAATACCTTCCAACCTTATGCCTTTCAAATGATTTGAAACAGAGCAATGCCACCCCCTCTACCTTCCTGCTTGTCCTTTTGATACAATGTGTATTCTTGGACATTAAGCTCCCAGCTACAATCTTCTCTCAGCCACGATTCAGTGATGCCTACAACATCATACATGCCAATCTGTAACTGTGCTACAATTTCATCTCCCTTATTCTGTATACTGTGCGCATTCAGATATTACACCTTGAGTCCTGCATTCACCTTTTCAATTCTGTCCACCTTTTTACTTTACAACTCATCCTGTTGACTCTAATTTTGCCCGATCATCGGCCTCTCCTTGCTCACAATCTCACTACACATTGTCTCTGTTTGTAAACCAACTACCTCATCTTCAGCACTATCACTCCAGTTCTCATCCCCCTGCCAAATTCGTTTAAACCCACTCGAACAACTCCAGCCAACCTGCCCACAAGGATATTGGACCCGCTTGGGCTCAGGTTCAACCCGTCCCTTTTGTACAGGTCATACCTTTGCAAGAGGGGATCTCAATGATCCATCAATCTGAAACTTGCCCCCTGCACCAGTTCCTCAGCCACACGTTCACCTGCCAAATCATCCTATTCTTAACCTCATGGGCATGACGCCCAGCAGAACAAGATGGCTCTTGATTTTATATTAGCTGAGAAAAGGGGGAAGTGTGTGCCCTTATAGGTCAAGAGAGCTGCACCTAAATCTCCAGTGGATCTGAAAATATTGCTCATTTAGTGGACCGTATACAGACAAGTGTAGAACAAATCCGGAAAACGGGAAAGGAATTTCGCGATTACAACCCCAAAAGGGGATGGTGGTCATTTGGCGGCCTTTCAGCGGGGTGGTGGAATTTCCTGGGCAAATCAAATAACATTTGGACTCAAATATTGATATTGTCGAGGAATTCAAAACAACACTCAGACTCAGATATTTGATTTTCTTTTACTTCTGTGACCACATGAGAGTCATCTCTCAGAGAGTGGCAATTCTGAATGATACAGTCTACAATGCTCCCTTTTATTACCAGATGGAGCAAGACAACTACAGAGTTCAAGTCAATGTTTCCTGATAAGGTAAGCGGATGTAACACTCCAAGCATTTGTGAGACTGGATAAAAGTAGCTTTTCTCAACAAGCCCTGTAGCTGCGGGTGGGCGGTTAGCAATTAGCTCAGCTTCCTGCTGGCATGCTTAAATAATAAACAACAGGAATTCTGCAGATGCTGGACATTCAAGCAACACACATCAAAGTTGCTGGTGAACGCAGCAGGCCAGGCAGCATCTCTAGGAAGAGGTGAAGTCGACGTTTCAGGCCGAGACCCTTCGTCAGGACTAACTGAAGGAAGAGTGAGTAAGAGATTTGAAAGTTGGAGGGGGAGGGGGAGATCCAAAATGATAGGAGAAGACAGGAGGGGGAGGGATAGAGCCAAGAGCTGGACAGGTGATAGGCAAAAGGGGATACGAGAGGATCATGGGACAGGAGGTCCGATAAGAAAGACAAGGGGTGGGGGGGACCCAGAGGATGGGCAAGAGGTATATTCAGAGGGACAGAGGGAGAAAAAGGAGAGTGAGAGAAAGAATGTGTGCATAAAAATAAGTAACAGATGGGGTACGATGGGGAGGTGGGGCCTTAGCGGAAGTTAGAGAAGTCGATGTTCATGCCATCAGGTTGGAGGCTACCCAGACGAAATATAAGGTATTGTTCCTCCAACCTGAGTGTGGCTTCATCTTTACAGTAGAGGAGGCCGTGGATAGACATGTCAGAATGGGAATGGGATGTGGAATTAAAATGTGTGGCCACTGGGAGATCCCGCTTTCTCTGGCGGACAGAGCGTAGATGTTCAGCAAAGCGGTCTCCCAGTCTGCGTCGGGTCTCGCCAATATATAAAAGGCCACATCGGGAGCACCGGACGCAGTATATCACCCCAGCCGACTCACAGGTGAAGTGTCGCCTCACCTGGAAGGACTGTTTGGGGCCCTGAATGGTGGTAAGGGAGGAAGTGTAAGGGCATGTGTAGCACTTGTTCCACTTACACGGATAAGTGCCAGGAGGGAGATCAGTGGGGAGGGATGGGGGGGACGAATGGACAAGGGAGTCGCGTAGGGAGCGATCCCTGCGGAAAGCAGAGAGGGGGGGGAGGGAAAGATGTGCTTAGTGGTGGGATCCCGTTGGAGGTGGCGGAAGTTACGGAGAATAATATGTTGGACCCGGAGGCTGGTGGGGTGGTAGGTGAGGACCAGGGGAACTCTATTCCTAGTGGGGTGGCGGGAGGATGGAGTGAGAGCAGATGTACGTGAAATGGGGGAGATGCATTTAAGAGCAGAGTTGATAGTGGAGGAAGGGAAGCCCCTTTCTTTAAAAAAGGAAGACATCTCCCTCGTCCTAGAATGAAAAGCCTCATCCTGAGAGCAGATGCGGCAGAGACGGAGGAATTGCGAGAAGGGGATGGCGTTTTTGCAAGAGACAGGGTGAGAAGAGGAATAGTCCAGATAGCTGTGAGAGTCAGTAGGCTTATAGTAGACATCAGTGGATAAGCTGTCTCCAGAGACAGAGACAGAAAGATCTAGAAAGGGGAGGGAGGTGTCAGAAATGGGCCAGGTAAACTTGAGGGCAGGGTGAAAGTTGGAGGCAAAGTTAATAAAGTCAATGAGTTCTGCATGCGTGCAGGAAGCAGCGCCAATGCAGTCGTCGATGTAGCGAAGGAAAAGTGGGGGACAGATACCAGAATAGACACGGAACATAGATTGTTCCACAAACCCAACAAAAAGGCAGGCATAGCTAGGACCCATACGGGTGCCCATAGCTACACCTTTAGTTTGGAGGAAGTGGGAGGAGCCAAAGGAGAAATTATTAAGAGTAAGGACTAATTCCGCTAGACGGAGCAGAGTGGTGGTAGAGGGGAACTGACTAGGTCTGGAATCCAAAAAGAAGCGTAGAGCTTTGAGACCTTCCTGATGGGGGATGGAATCCTGATGTGATGCTTAAATAATACTTGGTTTTCCACACTCCCTTTTACCCTATCGACATTTTCTGTTCCCTTATACTAGAGCATTTAGCAGTCACGCATTATCATTAACCCTCTAAATTGCCCCACAGTCCCCTCCTTTTTGACCACCCTTATCAATTTCTCCTTCCTGAAAGGGTGGCTCGTAAGAGGCAGGGAAAGTTTGCCTTGCAAGACAAGCCTCTCGTCATATCCGGGGTCATACGTCATATTTTCTATCAGGGGACCTTTGGTACCCTGGGGAAACATGCATGCCCTGGGTGGCTTGCAGAGGCAGGAAACAAGGGAAGGTTCTCAACACTGCAGTAGCCCTACCACCAGGATTATTACAAGTTGAATTAACCCTTGGTGTGCTATCATGGCCCACCACCCCTCCGAATGGGCACCAACTCCCTTTGGGGTTGTAATCGGGAAATTTCTTTCCCCTTTTCCAGATTTGTACTACACTTTTCTGTATACAGTCCGCTAAGTGGGCAATATTTCCAGATTCATCGGGGATGTAGCTGCAGCACTCTTCGCCGATAAAAGCGCACACTCCCCACTCCTCGGCTAATGTAAAATCAAGGGCCATCCTGCTCTGCAGGGTGATTTTTCATATGCTACTACCTCGGCCGCAAGCTCCCCAATTTGCTGCTGTGTTTCCTCCAAGGCCAAGGTGGTATCATTAGCAATTTTCTCTAGGGCAGTGGCTAATTATATAACTTCCAAAGCTACCTGCCTTGTTCCCTAAGGGACACATAATCATCCATATAATTATATAACAATCACAGCACAGAAACAGTCCATCTCGGCTCTTCTAGTCTGTGCCGAACTTTTACTCTCACCTAGTTCCACCGACCTGCACTCAGCCCATAACCCTCCATTCCTTTCCTGTCCATATACCCGTCCAATTTTAACTTCGAACCTGCCTCAACCACTTCTGCTGGAAGCTCGTTCCACACAGCTACCACTCTCTGAGTAAGGAAGTTCCCCCTCATGTTACCCCTAAACTTGTGCCGTTTAACTCTCAACTCGTGCCCTCTTGTTTGAATCTCCCCCACTCTCAATGGAAAAAGCCTATCCACATCAACTCTATCTATCCCCCTCATAATTTTAAATACCTCAATCAAGTCCCCCCTCATCCAAAATCGGTCAGCCTCTGAGGTGGGCAGGATTAGTCAAATTATAGAGGGGAGACCACCATCCATCCCTCAAACTGATCGTCTTGGGGAAGGCTAATAGTTGCATTATTGGATCCCTGTAGGTGATGTGGGGATACTGGAAGTTGATAGTATGCCCCAACCCCTGACATATTCCTGTTTCTCCCAAAGAACCAAGATCCAAAATACCATTTCATAAGGGACAAGAGGGTCCTCATTCTGGCTGGAAATCGGTGGGTATTTTGCCTTGCATTGAGTGCCATGGATCCAATATGATCTTCCTTCAAGTTTGAGTGCAGTCCTGGTGACCAGCAGCACTTGGAATGGCCCCTTTCCACCTAGGAGAAAGAATCCTTTTCCATCGCCTTTACATACACCACGTCTCCTGGCTTAAGAGGATGGGTGTTTCCCAAGCCCGAATGAGTTAGGGCTGCTTCTACTTGCTTTTGGTTCTCCCTGACAGCCTCTGCAAGGCCTTTAATGTTTCTAAAGTTTTCTCCTCAGTCCAGACTAAGGGGGTATTTTCTCCTCCAATTGAGGGGCAGGAACCTGCAGGCATGGGTCGTCCCATTAGGACTTCAAATGGGGTTAATTTAGTGGTCCTGTTTACACAGTTCTGCAAGGTATAGAGGACTACAGGCAAGGCCTCAGGCCATTTTAGTCCAGAATTCTGACTGGTTTTCATCACGGTTTCTTTTAATACAGTACACCATTCATTCTCTCTACTAACCCAGAAGATTGGGGTTGGTATGTGTGATGAAACTACCAACCAAATCCTAGGGCCTGGCTCAATCCCTTAATTAACTTCCCTGTGAAGTGTGATCCCCTATCACTGTTGATCAGGTAGCGGAACGCTAGCTGTCAGGTAGCTGACATATGAGGGTCTTGACTACAATCCTAGTATCGTTTTGTGAGTTGGGAAGGCTTCTATCCATTTAGAGAGCATGTCCATTATCATCAAAAAGTATTTAAACCCGGCGCTAGTTGGCATGTGCATAAAAACTAACTGTAGTCTAGCAAGGGGGCCTCCGCAGGGAGTAGGTGGTCAAATTTAGCTGGTGTTTCCCCTCTATTATTTGTCTGATATATCTCACAGCTCTGTACAACATGTCGGGCCATGGTAGTTACTCCGGGAGCAAACCATTGTTATGATATCTGGTGTATAATTCCCCCTTCTCCTACAAGTCCTTTCCCATGCCACAGCTGGACAAGTGCATGCAGGAGATTCTGAGGACACGTGGGTCACCAGTCCGAGTGGCACCAAATGCCCCGGGGATCGGGGGCACATTGGGCTTTGGCCCACCCTTGTCTCTCTCTCTCTGGGGCCGTGCGTTTGGCGGTTGCATCTGCAGCCGCATTGCCAAGGGCAACACGGTCTGTCGAATTGGTGTGAGCTTCGCACTTGATTATCGCTAATCTCTGTGGCATCTCTACTGCCTGTAAAAGATTTACCCGAAGAGGGAAGCAGGTGTCCATGCTTCCACGGAGTACCGAAATCACGGACCACACCGAAAGCGTAGTGGGAGTTAGTGTAGGTAAACACGAGGAATTCTGCAGATGCTGGAAGTTCAAACAACACTCATCAAAGTTGCTGGTGAACGCAGCAGGCCAGGCAGCATCTCTAGGAAAAGGTACAGTTGACGTTTTGGGCCAAGTTAGTGTAGGTGTTAGCTGGCTTACCGGCTGCCAAAAGGCAGGCTCGGGTTAGGGCGAACAATTTGGCTGTCGGTGCCGATGTACCTGGGGGAAGCAATGCAGTCTCTAGCATCTCGAAGGGCGTTACTACCCTGCATATCCTGCCAAAATGGAGTGGTCGTAAAGGTTGGTTTATACTTGTGCGTACTGGCTACACCATAGCCTACACCTTGGCCTGATTTATATTTTTGTGTAGCCCTACGCCATAGCGAGCATGCGTAGTTGTGTCTGCGTCGTTCTGCAATTCACCGCCAAAACACTAGTTGGCGGTGGGGTCTCTATGCCACTGTATTAAGTTTCTTCGTGAGAGACATGGACGAGGAAATGCATTTCAAATATTTTTGGATGTCGGCAGGTAGATTTGACGATTTGGTTCATTGTCTCCAACCATTTATTTCACATCAGTGTACAGACATGGCGGAGAAAAGCAACAGAAATGCGTAAGAGGAAATGCAATGCTACCAAGCGGAACAATCACAGTTGTTGCGGTCTGCGTCGCCGCGACGTGTGAGTTACATTTTTGGGGAGGTGCACGTCACCCTACGGCGTAGGGTACGGTGTAGGGTATGTGGTACCTACAGTGTACATTTGACGCAGAAGTATAAATTTGGCTTTAGCCTACAAGAGGACCCATCTGTAAAAAGGATCAGGTCTGGGTTGTCTAACGGGGTGGAGTGGAGGTCTGGTCAGGGTAAGGTTACCGTCTTAACTACTTCCAAACAATTATGGGGCTCAATTGGTTCGGGGTAGGGGGCCAGGGTAGAAGAGTTAAATGGAGATTGGATATACTGAGGAGCATGACCTCATAGCCCGTCCAGCAGGCTCGAGTGAAAGGTTGGGTTGCTGCCAAATAAAGTAGTAGCAGCACCGCCTAGGGTGTCAAGACCGTGCAGAGTGGTCAAGGATTAAAGGCTGATTTATACTCATGCATCAAATGTACGCCGTAGGTACGGCGTAGCAGCGTACCCTATGCCAACCCTACGCCATAGCCTAATGCTCACCTCTCACAAAATGTAACTACGTGTCACAGCGTCGCAGACTGCAACAACTATGATTGGTCCGCGTGGTAGCATCGCATTTCCTCCTACGCTGCAATATCTTCCCACTGGGCGACTGAAGGGCAGGGAAGGAACTCTGGCTGCAATGCTTTCCATAAAGCTTTACAGACCTCCGAAATTAGGGAGGACCCTGTGCTTGATGCCAGTTTGTAGCTAGCTGCTACAGCCTGTTGGCTTCCACTTGAAGCTAAAACTCGAATGGTGATTGCGTATACTGTGCGTACATTGATGCGAAATAAATGGTTGGAGACGATGAACCAAATCGTCAAATCTACCTGCTGACATCCTAAAATATTTGAATGCATCTCCTCATCCATGTCTCTCAGTGGCCGGACAAACACAGAAAATTCACCCTCCTTCAGTTTCAGTAGCCATTGTTTGAAGTTTGAGTTTCTCTGTCTGTCTGTATCTTGTTTTACGGCGGTTGGCATCCAGGGTTTGAGTTTCTTCGTGTTGAGTTTCAATACAAAGAAACTCAACACAGTGGCATAGAAACCCCGCCGCCACCTAGCGTTTTGGCGGTGAATTGCAGAGAGACGCAGACACACTAACGCACAAGTATAAATGCTCACAACGCACTTGCGTAGGCTACGGCATGAGCTCTTCCGCACAAGTATAAATAACGGAGTTACCATCTCAGCCATCAGCGCTGTGTGGGCCACTGCTCAGAGGCAAATAGAAATTCCGCGAACTACAGCCGACAGGAGAGTCGACTAGTTGGCAAAGGGTCTTCGAAGTCCTCCATGTTCCTGCGTGAGGGCAGCACTGGCGAAACCTTCCTTTCTGTTCACATAAAAGCTGAAAAGGTTTGGTGTATAGTCTGGCAGACCAAGAGCGGGGACCTGCAGCAGGGATTGGCGGAAAGCGGCCTCACTGTCCTCGGTCCACTGAATAGTGTCTGGCGCCTTTTGAGCCAGTGCCTGGCGGAGGATTGCGTCGAGGGCTCTATACTCCGGGAGCCACTGACGATATTAGTTGGTCATACTCAGAAAAGTCATTAGCTGCTTCTTCGTCGAGGGCCGAGGTACCTGGGCGAGAGCGGCTGTGCGCTCCGGCCCAGGTCTTCTGAAGCCTCCCTGGAGCATGTAGCCTAGGGTACGTAGCTGTAGATTGGCAGTACTGAAGTTTAGTTTAGAGAAGCACGGTAGCCCCTTGCAGTTAGGTGATTCAAAAGAACGATTGGGTCCTGTCTACAAACATGCAGTCTGGTGGAAGCCAGCGACAGGTCGTCGGTGTATTGCAACAAAACCGTTTCCCCGAAAGCAGCAAATCTGCCAGGCCATCACGATCAGCTGCCGCACACACTGCTGGACTTCCTGTGTATCCTTGGGCAGGACGCGTCCAGGTGCACCGCTGGCTGTTTCAGGTAAAGGTGAATAGATATTGGCTGTCCTCCTGTAAGTAGGGTGGAGAAGAAAGCAGAACTCAAGTCGACCACTCACAACTCTTGCAGGGAATTGAGGTCGGGCAGCACCGGCGAGATGTGTTGTACTATCCGGTTAATGGGCCGCAGGTCTTGGATGAAGCGCCATTCTTCAGGCCGCCCCGATTTCGGCACTGGCAGAATGGGTGTAAAGTGTTGCATGGGCTTAGTATCGGTCGGTGAATCCCTTGCTGGGGTAGGGTCTCCTAACAAGGCTTCTGGTGACAGGCGGTACTGCCGGGTGGAAGGCAGGCGGCAGTTCCGCTTCAGGACTGCTTGCTGTGGAGCCACGGTCTTGACTAGTCCCACGTGATTGTTGCGTTTTGCCCAAAGTTCCGGATTTATCCAACTGTCCTTCCACTGACCAGGGGTGGCCGGTCCACCCCCACAGTTGTCACTGTGATTCCAGAGTCCGCAGTGAGGACATGAACTCCAGGTGTAAGGCATCGGCTGGGTGACTCTCTTTAGCATAGGCCCCAAATCTTTGGGTGAAAACGGGGGTTTGTTTCAGGGTGAGGGACACATGCGGGCTTGAGGTCTCTGCCTGGAGGAAACAGCTGGGTCTGAGCGTGTTCAAAGCCAGAGTCCCAGCTGATCTCCGCGGCCAGCCTTTCCCGACCGAAGGCTACAGATCCGCTGAAGGTAACCGGCCCCAGCTTTTACCCTCATACTCAACGGCCAGCTTTCGATAATCGTCATCTGGGTAGGGATCGCGAAAGACGGCAGTGCAGTGCAACATAGTGGCGGCGCGTCAAGTATTTACAAATTCCTCACTTACCCTTTCCCTTTTGTTTGCGTTATTTGCGTTAATACGTCCTGCCAAAGCAAGTTTCCCCACGGGAGACCTTCCAGGCGTATAATGCCGCTGGAGTAGCAGGGGACCCCATCGTGCGAGCGCAGGGTCTGAGGCAGTTTAGAAAAGTCTGCTCTGCCAGCTGGGCATTCTGAACGTCTGGGGGCATGCCGGCATTGGACTCCCGGGTATCCTTAAAACGAGCTATAAAGTTCGCAAGGGACTCTCTTTTTTTTCTGTAGACATTTTGTAACCTCGCCAAAATCCCCGTGTTTCCGGGCTGTCATTAAAATGGGTTCCCTTACCTCAGCGACCCGCTGTTCCCTGGCTTGTCTTGCATCGCCCCCGTCTGGTGGTTCTCGGTCGCCTTCGGGGGTCGGTCTGGGAAGGGAACACCTACTCTGACTCTCCTTCCCTGCCCAAGAGGTCCCACATATAACCCTGAGGAGTGGGCGCAGGTCCCCAGGCAGGGGTTGGGAATTTTGACAAGTCTGTGTGAACCAGTAACGGAACACCACTGGTTTTCGTAGCGGGCCAGGGGCATCACTAACCATATTCCGTGCCGCAGCCGCGGGCCAGGGCTTTACAACTGGGATTTCCCCTGCCATTATTCGGGGAAACTGACTGAAATCTCCCGCGCTAGAGCGATCTGCTGCTTCAGCTGTTAGTCCCTTCGATTTTGTTGTCTGCCGTGTCTGTCGCCGGCTGACAGGTGTTAATTCGGGGAACCGTTCCGTCCCGGCCTCTCCGGGCGCAGAAGGCGCCTCGCTGCTGGACGGCTGCAGCTACTTCAGTGACCTCTCAGAGGTCTTGCGATGGGGCAAACGGGGAAGGAGAAGGAGCCGGCAGCTGCGGGTACGGACCATTGGCGGGCCCCGGAGCAGCGGCCGTGGGAGTTGTTCGAAGTAGGTCCTTTCTCTGCCATAGTTGGATGCATCAGCAAGGGAGATGAGGCTGAGTACAGGGCTCCGGTAGGAAACTTTGTCACATGGTGTGAGCAGAATTATCTGCACCTTAATGTGAAAAAGACTAAGGAGCTGGTGGTAGACCTGAGGAGAGCTAAGGTACCGCTGACCCCTGTTTCCATCCAGGGGGTCAGTGTGGACATGGAGGATTACAAATACCTGGGGATACGAATTGACAATAAACTAGACTGGTCAAAGAACACTGAGGCTGTCGACAAGAAGGGTCAGAGCCGTCTCTATTTCCTGAGGAGACTGAGGTCCTTTAACATCTGTCAGACGATGCTGAAGATGTTCTACGAGTCTGTGGTGGCCAGTGCTATCATGTTTGCTGTTGTGTGCTGGGGCAGCAGGCTGAGGGTAGCAGACACCAACAGAATCAACAAACTCATTCGTAAGGCCAGTGATGTTGTGGGGATGGAACTGGACTCTCTGACGGTGGTGTCTGAAAAGAGGATGCTGTCCAAGTTGCATGCCATCTTGGACAATGTCTCCCATCCACTACATAATGTACTGGGTGGGCACAGGAGTACATTCAGCCAGAGACTCATTCCACCGAGATGCAGCACTGAGTGTCATAGGAAGTCATTCCTGCCTGTGGCCATCAAACTTAACATCTCCTCCCTTGGAGGGTCAGACACCCTGAGCCAGTAGGCTGGTCCTGGACTTATTTCCATCTGGCATAATTTACATATTATTTAATTATTTATGGTTTTATTTTGCTATATTTATACTCTATTCTTGGTTGGTGCAACTGTAACAAAACCCAATTTCCCTCGGGATCAATAAATTATGTCTATCTAAGGTTTCGTTTTCGGTGGCTGGTGTTGCTTGGCCACTTTTTCCCAAAGTGAGATCCCCGCTACCTGAATCAGTCGTCTCCTTCCAATATTTTATTTTTACCAGGTCGAAAGAACCTCCATAAGGCCAATCCCTTTGACTCCAACCATACAAATCACAAGAAAATGCTGTTACCTGTTTCCCACCAAACCTTACTGGTGGAACACCCAGCAATTTCTTTGTCGTCTTGAACTTTTCGATTTTCTTCATCGTGGTGTCGTTTACTGGTATTTTTGTTTCAGGATCACTTGGGCTTTGCTCATGAGGCGCCTTTCTTGGTTTACCTTTAGAAGGGGCCGCCATCTTACCAGTTCGGTTACCTATCTTTTTCAGTCTTGTATCTTACTTATCAGATGTTAATATATTCCCGTGCCCCAGTTATCCTTTGTATAATCAGCTGATTATAACAGCGAACATCTGGGTCCCAAAAAGGATCAGTTTTATTTACTCTGCTGAGGATTAGAGTAGGTTACACGGTCGGCACAACATTGTGAGCCAAAGGGCCTGTAATGTGCTGTAGATTTAACTGTTCTATTTTAATGCGGTTTTAAATTTCAAGGTTCCCTGTCCCTCCTCCTAGTTTCTATCTTGTTCTTAACCGAACTCAGGAACACCATACATCTTCTTAACAACACTGTCGACCTGCACAACAGCGTTCAGTGTCCTATGGAAAGGGAACCGAAGATCTCTCAGATCTTCCACACTGCCAAGAGTCTTACCATTTATTATATTCTGCCTTCAAATTTGACTTGCCAAAATAAACCACTTCACGCTTATCTGGGTTGAACTCCATCTGCCACTCCTCAGCCCAGTATTGCATCCTATCAATGTCCTGCTGTAACCTCTGGCAACCTCCAGACTATCCACAATACCCTCAACTTTTGTGTCATCAGCAAATTACTAACCCACCCTTCTACTTCCTCATCCAGATCATTTATAAAAATCACAAAGAGGAGGGTCCCAGAACAGATCCCTGCGGAACACCACTGGTCACCAACCTCCATGCAGAATATGAACCATCTACAACCACTCTTTGCCTTCTGTGGGCAAGCCAATTATGGATCCGACAGAGTGATCAGCAGCACTGGGGCTCCACAGGGGACCGTCTTGTCTCCCTTTCTCTTCACCATTTACACCTCGGACTTCAACTACTGCACAGAGTCTTGTCATCTTCAGAAGATTTCTGATGACTCTGCCATAGTTGGATGCATCAGTAAGGGAGATGAGGCTGAGTACAGGGCTACGGTAGGAAACTTTGTTACATGGTGTGAACAGAATTATCTGCAGCTTAATGTGAAAAAGACTAAGGAGCTGGTGGTAGACCTGAGGAGAGCTAAGGTACCGGTGACCCCTGTTTCCATCCAGGGGGTCAGTGTGGACATGGTGGAGGATTACAAATACCTGGGGATACGAATTGACAATAAACTGGACTGGTCAAAGAACACTGAGGCTGCCTACAAGAAGGGTCAGAGCCATCTCTATTTCCTGAGGAGACTGAGGTCCTTTAAAATCTGTTGGACGATGCTGAGGATGTTCTACAAGTCTGTGGTTGCCAGTGTGATCATGTTTGCTGTTGTGTGCTGGGGCAGCAGGCTGAGGGTAGCAGACACCAACAGAATCAACAAACTCATTCGTAAGGCCAGTGATATTGTGGGGATGGAACTGGACTCTCTGACGGTGGTGTCTGAAAAGAGGATGCTGTCCAAGTTGCATGCCATCTTGGACAATGTCTCCCATCCACTACATAATGGACTGGTTGGGCACAGGAGTATATTCAGCCAGAGACTCATTCCACCGAGATGCAACACAGAGCATCATAGGAAGTCATTCCTGCCTGTGGCCATCAAAATTTACAGCTCCTGCCTTGGAGGGTCAGACACCCTGAGCCAATAGGTTGGTCCTGGACTTATTTCCTGGCATAATTTACATATTACTATTTAATTATTTATGGTGCAACTGTAACAAAAACCAATTTCCCTCAGGATCAATGAAGTATGACTATGACTATGATTCTCAAGTCAAAGTCTCCTCAGAACCCATGCCTCCTTACTTTCTGAAGGAGCCTGGCAGGGGGGAGCCTTATCATATGCCTTACTGAAATCCATATATACTGCATCCACTGCTCCACTTTCATCAATGTGTTTTGTTACATCCTCAAAGAAATCAATCATGACCTTCTCTTGACAAAGCCAAGCTGACTATCCTAATCAGATTATGTCTCTCCAAATGCTCATAAATCCTGCCTCTCAGGATTTTCTCTAACAACTTGCACACCACTGAATTAAAACTCACTGGTCTATAATTTCCTGGGTTATCTCTACTCCCTTTCTTGAACAAGGGAACAACATTTGCAACCTTCCAATATTCCGGTTGTTCTCCCATCCCTATTGATGATGGAAAGGTCATTGCCAGAGGCTCAGCAAACTCCTCCCTCACTTCCCACAGTAGCCTGGGCTATATCTCATTCAGTCCTAGTGACTTATCTAACTTACTGCTTTTCAAAACCTCCAGCACATCCTCTTTATGCTCTCGCATTTCAGTCTGCTGTAACCTACTGTAGAAACTGCACAGAATTTCCCTACCATATAGCCCTCTTTTCTTCTGAGCTCCATGTACCTATCCAGGAGTCTCTTAAAAGACCCTATCATATCCGCCTCCACCACCATCGCTGGCAGCCCATTCCATGCACTCACCACTCTCTGTGTGGAAAAACTTGACTCTGACATCTCCTCTGTACCTACTTCCGAGCACCTTAAAACTATGGTCCCTTGTGTTAGCCATCTCAGTCCTGGGGGAAAAAGCCTCTGACTATCCACACGATCAATGCCTCTCATCATCTTATACACCTCTAGCAGCTCACCTCTCATCCTTCGTCGCTCCAAGGAGAAAAGGCCGAGTTCACTCAACCAATTCCCAATCCAGGCAATATCCTTGTAAATCTCCTCTGCACCCTTTCTATGGTTTCCACATCCTTCCTGTAGTGAGGCGACCAGAACTGAGCACAGTACTCCAAATGTGGTCTGACTAAGGTCTTATATAGCTGTATAGATTTGATATGTCTACAAAAACACTCAAAAATTTCTATAGATTTACCATGGAGAGCATTCTGACAGGCTGCATGAAATTTCTATAGATTTACCGTGCAGAGCATTCTGACAGGCTGCATCACTGTCTGGTATCATCTTGGGTACTGGCCTACAAAGTACCCAGGACATTTTCAAGGAGCAGTGCTGCAGAAAGGCAGCGTCCATTAGGACCCTCAGCACCCAGGACGTGTCCTTTACCATCAGGAAGGAGGTACAGAAGCCTGAAGGCACACACTCAGTAACTCAGGAACAGCTTCTTCCCCTCTGCCATCTGATTCCTAAATGGACATTGAACCTGTGAACACTACCTCACTTTTTTAATATATGTTATTTCTGTTTTTATGCAATTTTTAATTTATTCATTATACATGTACTGTAATTGTTCGGTTGATTGATTTTTCTTTATATTATCTATTGCATTAAACTGCCGCTGCTAAGTTAACAAATTTCATGACATATGACAGTGATAATAAACCTAATTCTGATTCTGGCATTAGCTCTTTCTTAATGTCTATGCAATCAAACGTTTCAGTCCTCTGTAGGTCATCCCCACAATTGCCAAGGTTTATTTTTACTGGTGAATACTGAAGCAAAGTATTGATTATGTACCCCCACTACCTCCTCCAGCTCCATGCACATTTCCACTATTGCTCCTGATTGGTCCTATTCTCACACGGCTCATCCTCTTGCTCTTCACATACTTGTAGGATGCCTTGGGGTTTTCCTTAATCCAGCTCCCCTAGGCCTTCTCTTGGCCCCTTCTAGCTCTCCTAATTTCATTTCTGAGCTCCTTCCTGTACCCAGTAAACAGACATTACAATCCAAGCATTTGTGAGACTGGATAAAAGTAGCTTTTCTCAACAAGCCCTGTAGCTGGGGGAGGGTGGTTAGCAATTAGCTCAGTGTCCTACTGGCATGTTTAAATAATACTTAGTTTTCCACACTCCCTTTTATCTTATCGACATTTTCTGTTCCTTTCTACTAGAACATTCAGCGGTTACACATTATCATTAACCCTCTAAATCCTCTCAGACTCATCATCAGCACTATTGCTCCAGTTCCCAACCCTTGCTCAATTAGCTTAAACCCACTCAAAACAACTCTAGCCAACCTGCCCACAAGGATATTGGACCCCTTCGGGTTCAGGGGTAACCCGACCCTTCTGTACAGGTCGTACCTTTGCCAGAAGAGATCCCAATAATCCATAGATCTGAACCCTGCCCCCTGCACCAGTTCCTCAGCCACACATTCATCTGCCAAATCATCCTATTGTTATCCTCACTGCCGTGTTGCACAGGCAGCAATCCAGAGATTACTACTCTGGAGGTCCTGTTTCTCAACTTTCTACCTAGCTCCCTAAAATCTCTCTTCAGGACCTCCTCACCTTGTCTACCTATGTCATTGATGCCAATATACGCCATGACTTCTGTCTGTTCACCCTTGCCCTTGAAAATACCATAGACCCAATCTGAGACATCCCTGACCCTGGCACCAGAGAGGCAATATACCATCCAGATGTCTCTATCGGCCCCATAGAACCTTGTCTCTGTTTTTCTGACTACAGAATCTCCTGTCAACACTACAGTCCTCGTCATCTCTCTTCTCTCCTGAGCCACAGCACCAGACTCAACCCCAGAGACCCAGTCACCGTGGCTCCCCCGGTAGGTCATTTCCCTCAATAGTATCTCAAGTTGTATACTTACTAATGAGGGGAACGGCCACAGGTGTACTCTGCACTGGCCGTGTATTTTCCCTCCTTCTCCTGACAGTCACCCAGTTACCTTTTGCGGGAGAACACAGAACATCGGGAATAGCAGGTTAGCTGCTGGCTGTGGGTCCAGAGACCTGCTCCTTTCCGGGGCCGATTTTCTGGGCACAGAGCTCAGAAAAAAGCGACACAACAGACTTTTAACATCATAAATCAGCAAGTTGCTTGTTATGTGTCCCCTCTCGCTGTGAAATGGGGACACCTCTTTTTCCCTTATTAGGGAGCAAGAGAGCCTGTGGTATGTTGAATTACTGGGTGGACAAGTAGTCTTTGGGATACTGCAAGTCTGTGTCTTTAACTGATGCTTTGCTGCATGATTGAGTGCTTGGTGGGGAGCGCCGATGCTTTTTTTGCTGATGGGGGAGGGGGGAGTTTGTTGCCTTGCTGCTGTTTGTGTGTGGGAGGGGGAGCTGGGGGGAGGGCTTTGGGGTTCTGAAGTTTAACTAGCATTGACTCTTTGGGGCACTCCCGGGTTTTCGTGGATGTTTGCAAAGTAAGAGAATTTCAGGATGTATATTGTATACATTTCTCTGACATTAAATGTATCCATTGAACCTATTGAACCTGGCTCCTGCAACCTCGGGGTGACTACCTCCCTGTAGCTCCTGTCTATCACCTCCTCTTTCTCCCGTATGAGTTGAAGGTCATCAAGCTGCAGCTCCACTTCCTTAATACATTCTCTCAGAAGCTGCAACTTAATGCACCTGGTGCAGATGTGTTTATCTGGGAGACTGGCGGTCACTCTAAACTCTTCAAAGCCACTCCAAACACTGGCACACTCCAAATGAATGGCCGCCCCACTTCCACTTGAATTATTCTTATTGGCCCTTTCTAATGAATCCCTCTTGCTGATTGGTCACTCCTCTACTCAGATAAACTGTGGCAAAATTCTGTCTTTAAAATCTCAATCACCCCCCCTGATTAAAAGGTAGCTTTTTTTTATACAGCCCTGACATGGATTGTCTAACTCCATATATATGTAAATTAAATAGTTAAATTTTTAAAAAGTGCAAAAACAGAAATAATATAAGTGAAAACACGAGGAAATCTGCAGATGCTGGAAATTCAAGCAACACACACAAAATACTGGTGGAACGCAGCAGGCCAGGCAGCATCCATAGGAAGAAGCACAGTCGACGTTTCAGGCCGAGACCCTTCGTCAGGACTGTAATATAATATAATATAAGTGGGGTAGTGTCCTTGGGTTCAATGTCCATGTAGGCATTTGATAGGTTTCAATGATATCTCCCCTCATTCTTTGAAATTCCAGTGAGCACAGACCGAGAGCATTCAATTACTGCTCATCTGATAACCCTTCCTGTCCCAGAATCATTCTCATGAACCTCCCTAGATCCTTCTCCATTGTACACACATTCTTTCTTAAATAAGGAACCCAAAACTGCTTACAATTCTCCAAGAGCCTTATAAAGCCTAAGCATTGCAGCCTTGCTTTTATATTCTACTCCTCTTGAAATGAATGTTAACATCACATTTGCCTTCCACACCACTGACTCAACCTGCAAATTAACACTTAGGGAATCCGGCACGAGGGCAACCAAATCCCTTTGCTGCTCAGATTTTTGGATATTCTCCCATTTAGAAAATAGTCTGTGTTTTTATTTCTTCTACCACAGTATATGGCCAAGTAATTCCTGACACTGTTCCATCTGCCACTTCTCCTAATCTGCCTAAATTCTTCTGCAGCCTCTCTGCTTCCCAACACTACCTGCCCCTCCACCCATCCTCATGCTATCCACAAACCTGGCCACAAAGTCATCAATTCCATCATCCAAATCATTGACATACAACTTAAAAAGAAGCAGTCCCAACTTCGACCCCAGTGTAACACCACTAGTCACTGGCAGCCAATCCAAAAAGGATCCCATTATTCCCACTCTTTGCCTGCTGCCAAACAGCCAATGTTCTATCCATGCTAGTATCTTTCCTGTAATATCCTGGGCTCTCATCTTGTTTAGCAGCCTCAAGAGTGGCATCTTGTCGAAGTCCTTCCAAAAGTCCAAACACACATTCACCAATTCTCCTTTGTCTATCCTGCTTCTCATTTCTTCTAAAATTTCCAACGGTTTTGTCAGGCAAGATTTTTCCTTAAGGAAACCATGCCAACTTCAGCTTATTTTGCACCTAAGCCCCCAAAAACCACATCCTTAACAATCTAGCATCTTCCCAACCACTGAGGTCAAGCTAACTGGCCTATAATTTCCATTCCTCTCCCTCCCTCCCTTCTTGAAGAGTGGGGTGACATTTGCAATTTTCCAGACCTCCAGAACTATTCCAGAATCTAGTGATTCTAAAAAGAACATTATTAATGCCTCCATAATCTCTTCAATGACTTTATTTAGAATATTGAGGTGTAGTCCATCAGGTCCAGGTGACTCACCTACCCTCAGACCTTTCAGTTTCCCAAGCACCATCTCCTAGTTGCAGTTCCCAAGCAACTGCAAAATACTTATTCAGTTTGCCCGCTATTACTTTGTACCCTATTACTATCTCTCCAGCATCATTTTCCAATGGTCCAATACCTACTCTCGCCTCTCTTTTACTTTTTATATATATGAAAAATCTTTTGGTATCAGTTTTGATATTACTGGCTAGCTTACCTTCATATTTCATCTTTTCCTTTCTTATGCTTTTTTTTAGTTGCCCTCAGTTGTTTTTTAAAAAATTCCCAATCCTCCAACTTCCCACTAATTTTTGCTCTGTTATATGCCCTACCTTTGACTTCCCTTGTCAGCACTACTGCATCATCCTGTCTTTAGAATACTTCTTTTTCTTTGGGATGTATCTATCCTGTGACTTCCCAAATGCTCCATGAAACTCCAGCCATTGCTGGTCTGCCATCATCCCTGCTAGTGTCCCCATCTAATCAACTATGACTAGTCTCTCATGACTCTGTAATTCACTTTACTCCACTGTAATAGTGATGCACCTGACTTTAGTTTCTCCCTCTCAAATTCTGATGGATCATTCACTGGCAGGAGCAGGCCACAGTGAGGAGGTTACTTGGAGGTCGGCGACGCTTGTTTAAAAGGAGAATTTTGTGCGCATTCAGGTTCATTCAGATGGTCCAATCAGTGGCAGGAGCAGGACACAGTGATGAGGTTTCTCACAGGTCAGTGATGCTTATTTAAAAGTACAGAATGGACAAGCGGGGCAGCGATTGTCAGAAATGGGGCAGTGGTGAGAGTAGGAGTATCAGGCTTTTGCTCAAAGGAGGCTTCTGCTAGAAAGCGGTGTTAGTTCTGTGTAAGCTTCTGTTAAGGATCCCTTTTTTCCCCTCTTACTGTACCTAGTGTAGTAAATGGCTGTTGTGTGTTCTTCATGCCAGGTGTTGGATTCCTGGGAGACCCACAGTTTCCCGGGGAACTACATCTGCGTGAAGTGCTTCTGGCTGCAGTTCCTTGAAGACTGTGTTAGGGATCTGGAGCAGCAGCTGGACGACCTTCAGCTTGTACGGGACAGTGAGGAGATTATCGATCAGAATTACAGGGCAGCTGTCACTTCAAAGTTACAGAAGGTGTGCAGCTCGGTGACAGTTACTATTACAAGGGAGAAGGTGCTCAAGAAGCTGAAAGACCTAAGCGTACATAAATCACCCAGACTAGATGAACTGTACCCTAGGGTTCTGAAAGCGGTAGTGGGACAGATTGTGGAGGCATTAGTAATGACATTTCAAAAATCATTGGACTCTGGCATGGTGCCAGAGGACTGGAAATTTGCAAATGTCACTCCACTCTTTAAGAAAGGAGGAAGGCTGCAGAAAGGAAATTATAGACCAATTAGCCTGGCCTCAGTGGTTGGGAAGATGTCGGAGTCAATTGTTGAGGATAAGGTTATGGAGTACTTGGTTACACAGGACAGGATAGGACAAATTCAGCATGGTTTCCTTAAGGAAAAACCTTGCCTGATGGACCTGTTGGAATTCTTTGAGGAGATTACATGTCAGATAGATAAAGGGGATGCAGTTGATGTTGTATATTTGGATTTTCAGAAGGCTTTTGACAAGGTGCCACACATGAGGCTGCTTACCAAATTAAGAGCCTTTGGTATTACAGGAAAGTTACTAGCATGGTTAGAGCATTGGCTGATTGTTTGGAGGCAGCCACTGGGAATACAAGGATTATTTTCTGGCTGGCTGCCAGCGACTAGTGGTGTTCTACAAGGGTCGGTGTTGGGACCACTTCTTTTTATGCTGTGTATCAATGATTTAGATGATAGAAAAGATAGCTTTGTTGCCAAGTTTGCAGATGAGACGAAGATTGGTGGACAGGCAGATAGTGTTGAAACAGGTAGGATGCAGAGGACTTGGACAGATTTGGAGAATGGGCAAAAGAGTGAGAAATGAAATGCAATGTTGGAAAATGTATGGTCGTACACTTTGGTAGTAGGAATAAATGTGAAGACTATTTTCTAAATCTGAGACACAAAAGACTTGGGAATCCTTGTGTAGAACAACCTAAAGGTTAACTTGCAGGTATAGAGTCGGTGGTGAGGAAGGCAAATGCATCATTGGCATTCATTTCAAGAGGTCTAGAATACAAGAGCAGGGATGTGATGCTGAGACTTTATAAGGCACTGGTGAGACCTCTCCTTGAGTATTGTGAACAGTTTTGGGCTCTTCTAAGAAAAGATGCGCTGGCATTGGATACAGTTCAGAGGAGGTTTTCAAGGATGATTCTGGGAATGAAAGGGTTATCATACAAGGAATATTTGATAGCTCTGAGCCTGTACTCACTAGAATTTAAAAGGATTGGGGAGATCTCATTGAAACCTTTCAAATGTTGAAAGGCCGAGACAGAATAGTAGTGGAAGGGATGTTTTCCATGGTGGGGGAGTGTAAGACAAGAGGGCACAGCCTCAGGATAAATAGGTGTCCATTTAAAACAGAGATATGGAGAAATTTCCTTAGCCAGAAATAAATGTGTGGAATTTGTTACCATAGGCAGCTGTGGAGGCCAGGTCGGTAGGTGTATTTATAGCAGAGCTTGATAGATTCCTGATTGAACATGGCATCAAAAGTTACAGGGAGAAGGCTGAGGGTGGGGGGGCTGAGAAAGGGAAAAAGGATCAGCCACGATTGAATGGTGGAGCAGACGACAAGAAAAATGGCCAAATTCTGTTCCTACGTCTCATGGTCTTATGGGTGAATTTTATCATATAATGATCCTTGTTTCCTAAGGGTTCCTTTACCTTAAACTCTCTGATCATATCTGGTTCATTAAACAACACCCAATCCAGAATTGTTGACCCTACTGGCCTCAACCACAAGCTGCTCTAAAAAGCCATCTCAGAGGTATTCCACAAATTCGCTCCCTCGGGATCCAGCATTTGACTTGATTTTCCCAACCTAGCTGCATATTGAAATTCCCCATGACTAATGTAACATTGTCCTGTTGACATGCTTTCTCTATCTCCCACTGTAATTTGTAGAACAAATCCTGGCTACTAAGCTGTAATTAAATCCTATTAGAGTCTTCTAACCCTTTCGTAACTCTACCAACAATGATTTTACATCTTCTGATCCTATGTCACCTCTTTATAATGATTTTATTTCATTCTTTACCAGCAGAGCCATTCCTCCTCTTCTGCCTACTTGCTTGACCTTTTGATAGATTGTGTATACTTGGATATCGAGTTCTCAACTACAATCGTCCATCAGCCATGACTCTGTGATACCCACAACATCATACCTGCCAATCTCTAACTGCGCTACAAGATCATCTACCTTGTTTTGTATACTGCGTGCATTCAAATATAACACCTTCTGTCCTGTGTTCATCACACTTTTCAATTTTGTCCTCCTGTTACACTGCAACCCAACCACTGACTGCAATTATGGCCTATCTGCCTGTCTTTCCTAACAGACTCACTATACAATACCTCTGCTTGTAAACCAACATTTTTACCCTCAGACCTATCAGTCCAGTTCCCATACCCCAGCCATATTAGATTAAACCCTCCTCAACAGCTCCAGCAAACCTGCCCGCAACAATGTTGGTCCCCCTTGGGTTCAAGTGTAGCCCGTCCCTTTTGTACAGATCATAGCTGTCCCAATGATCCATAAATCTGAAACCCTGCTCCCTGCACCAGTTCCTCAGCCATGCATTTATCTGCCAAATTATCCTGTTCTTCCCTTCACTGGCAAACAGCACAAGCAGAATTCCAGAGCTTGTTACCCTGGAGGTCCAGCTTTTCAGCTTTCTGCCCAGCTCTCAAAATTCTGTTTTTGGAACATCTCTTTTCTTTCCTATGTCATTGGTACGATTATGCATCCAGACATCTGGCTGCTAACCCTCCCCCTTTAGAATGTTGTGGACATCCGAGATGTCCCTGACCCTGGCACCTGTGAGGCAACATACCCTCTTAATCTCTCTATCACATCCAAAGTCTCTCCAATCTAATCCTCTAACAATTGAATCTCCTTTTGCCAATGCATTCCTCCTCTGCCCTTTTCCCTCTGATCCACACCGCCAGTTACCTGGTCTCTGAGGCTCATCCTGGTGGGTCTCCCTCGACCTCCCCAACAGCAATCAAAACGGCATTCTTGTTATTGAGGGGAACAGCTGCAGAGGTGTTCTGTACCGGCGGCCTATTTCCCTTCCTTCTCCTGACAGTCAACCATTCACCTGCCTCTGGTAACTGCAGGGTCACTGCCTCCCTGCAGCTCCTATCTATTACTTCCTCAGTTTCCCTAATGAGCCAAAGGTCATTGAGTTGCAGCTCCAGTTCTTTAACACATTCTCCAAGGAGTTGCAGCTAGGTGCAACTGGTGCAGATGTAGTTATTTGGGAGGCCGCATGTCTCCTACATCTCACACAGAAGAAAAAAATACAGCATCTGGAGCCATTCTTAAAGTCCTACAGATTAAGAGTGAGCAAGATAAAGCGTACCAGATACTTATGCCACCCATGCCTGTTGAGCCAAAGCCAAAAGTCTCCCCACTCCAAAACTGGCCCACTCATACAATGGCCACTCCGCTTGCTCCTGCATTATTTTTATTTGACCTTGCAAATGAATCTCGAACTCTGATTTGATGGTTTGTTATCCTTCATGGCTGATTTACTATCCCCCTCAATCCCAATCACCATCCCTCTGCCCATAAACTTTGAAGCCTTTACTAATCAAGAACCGATCAATCTTCATTTAAATACACCCAAAAACTTGGCCTCTGCTTCTGCCTGTGGCAATGAATTCCACAGAGAAAAATGCCATTCCCCTTCTTGCAATTCCTCCGTCTCCGCCACATCTGCTCTCAGGATGAGGCTTTTCATTCCAGGACGAGGGAGATGTCCTCCTTTTTTAAAGAAAGGGGCTTCCCTTCCTCCACCATCAACTCGGCTCTCAAACGCATCTGCTCCATTTCACGTACATCTACTCTCACTCCATCCTCCCGCCACCCCACTAGGAATAGGGTTCCCCTGGTCCTCACCTACTACCCCACCAGCCTCCGGGTCCAACATGTTATTCTCCGTAACTTCTGCCACCTCCAATGGGATCCCACCACTAAGCACATCTTTCCCTCCCCTCCTCTCTCTGCTTTCCGCAGGGATCGCTCCCTACGCGACTCCCTTGTCCATTCGTGCCCCCCATCCCTCCCCACTGATCTCCCTCCTGGCACTTATCCTTGTAAGCAGAACAAGTGCTACACATGCCCTTACACTTCCTCCCTTACCACCATTCAGGGCCCCAGACAGTTCTTCCAGGTGAGGCGACACTTCACCTGTGAGTCGGCTGGGGTGATATACTGCTTCCATGCTCCTGATGTGGCCTTCTATATATTGGCGAGGCCCGACGCAGACTGGGAGACCGCTTTGCTGAACACCTATGCTCTGTCTGCCAGAGAAAGCAGGATCTCCCAGTGGCCACACATTTTAATTCCACATCCCATTCCCATTCTGACATGTCTATCCACGGCCTCCTCTACTGTCAAGATGAAGCCACACTCAGGTTGGAGGAACAACACCTTATATTCCGTCTGGGTAGCCTCCAACCTGATGGCATGAACATCGACTTCTCTAACTTCCGCTAATGCCTCACCTCCCCCTCGTACCCCATCCGTTATTTATTTTTATACACACATTCTTTCTCTCACTCTCCTTTTTCTCCCTCTGTCCCTCTGACTATACCCCTTGCCCATCCTCTGGTCCCCCCCCTTGTCTTTCTCCCCGGACCTCCTGTCCCATGATCCTCTCATATCCCCCTTGCCAATCACCTGTCCAGCTCTTGGCTCCATCCCTCCCACTCCTGTCTTCTCCTGTCATTTTGGATCTCCTCCTCCCCCTCCCACTTTCAAATCTCTTACTATCTCTTCCTTCAGTTAGTCCTGACGAAGGGTCTCGGCCTGAAACGTCGACTGTACCTCTTCCTAGAGATGCTGCCTGGCCTGCTGCGTTCACCAGCAACTTTGATGTGTGTTACCAGTGATATTAAACCTGATTCTAATTCTGAAACATGGGGTCCCCAAAACTGCTCACAATTGCTAAGCCCAATGAACGACACATTTTGGGATGTAGGCAGGAAACCAGAGCACCTAGATGTGACAGGTCAGAGACGTGCAAAATCCACAGACTACGCAAGATTAGGACCAAACCTGAGTCTCTGTGTCATGGTCTGGTCCGTGAAGTCTGCGTTCCAGTTCATGGTCCAGTCCATCGACCCTTGCTCCAGGTTTTCCTATCTACCCTCTTTCTCTTCCTGTTGAGCCACTAATTGAGACAGCTGATTCTCATTGGGGCTGACTGCATAAATACCTCCAGAGACCAGGGCGCAGCTGCTGGATTGTTCTTGTCCTTACTCCTTGTATCCCTTCCCCTGCCTTCTGTTTCCTTGCCTCTTGCCTTGCCTCTTGCCTTGCCTTGCCGGTAACTCTCGCCTCGTCTCGCCTGAAGTCTTGTCTTGGAGCCACCCTGTACCTAGCTCCCTTCCTGTCCCTTGCCTCCGCCGGGTAAGCCAGGCCGTATTGCCATTACCTATGGTTGGTTCTGTCCCTTCATGTCCCTTGCCTCCGTCGGGTAAGCCAGGCCATATTGCCGTTACCCTGCAGTTGGTTCTGTCCCTTCCTGTCCCTTACCTCTGCCCAGGTGATCCGCGCCCTGCCCAGGAGGAGCTTCAAGACCCCAAGCCTCGAGCCTCACCCCAAGCCAAGCTTCCAGACCCCAAGCCTCAAGCCTCTAGTCTCAAGCCACTGGTCTCAAGCCTCACCTCAAGTCTCTGGTCTCAAGCTTCTGGTCTCCAGCCTGGCCTCAAGTCTGTGGTCTCCAGCCTGGCCTCAAGTCTGTGGTCTCCAGCCTGGCCTCAAGTCTCTGGTCTGCAGCCTGGCCTCAAGTCTCTGGTCTGCAGCCTCGCCTCAACTCTGAAGACTCCAGCCTTGTCCTGCCAGCCAGCCAAGTCATGTCCTTGCCTAGTTCTGGGGTCTGAGCCAGAGGCAAGACACAGGTTCTGGGTCCTTGTCCGGTCTCTGGCTCGGAGTCCAAGCCAGGGCTCCTAGCTCTCTTGTCCAGTTCTGTTCTGGGTTCCCGGTTTTCGTATCCATGTCCTAGCCTTCACCCTGTATCCTAGTCCTGTCCCTAGTACTTCAGTGTCTGTGTCTTGCATTTGGGTCTGTTCCCAGCCACCTCCTTATGACAGAATAATCCAGTCAACCGCGGATCCAGCAACACAGACACTGTCGTTTTCCTCTTGCCAAATGGGGTTCCCTTCTGTTAATTACTTTCCCACCTGCCCGGGCTGTCCATAGTCTGGATAGCCTGTTTGCTCGCCAGGAGGCTCCCGTAGAGGGGGATGGGTACTGCCATGGTCCAGTCTGTGAAGTTCGCATTCTGGTTCACGGTCCAGTCCATCGACCCTTGCTCCAAGTTTTCCCGTCTACCCTGTTTCTGTTCCTGTTGAGCACTAATTGAGGCAGCTGATTCTCATTGGGGCTGGCAGCATAAATACCTTCAGAGACCAGGGTGTGGCTGTTGGATTGTTCTTGTCCTTACTCCTTGTATCCCTTCCCCTGTCTTCTGTTTCCTCGCCTGAAGTCTTGCCTTGTCTTGCCGGTAATTCTCGCCTCACCTGAAGTTCTTGTCTCGCCTTGCATTGCCTGAAGCCTTGCCTTGTCTTGCTGGTAATTCTCGCTTCGTCTTGCCTGAAGTCTAGTCTTGGAGCCACCCTGTACCTAGCTCCCTTCCTGTCCCTTGCCTCCGCCAGGTAAGTCAGGCCATATTGCCGTTACCCCGCAGTTGGTTCTGTCCCTTCCTGTCCCTTGCCTCCGTCGGGTAAGCCAGGCCATCTTGCGGTTACCTACGGTTGGTTCTGTCCCTTCTTGTCCCTTGCTTCCGTCGGGTAAGCCAGGCCATATTGCCATTACCCTGCGATTGGTTCTGTCCCTTCCTGTCCCTTGCCTCCATTGGGTGGAGATCCGCACTCTGCCCAGGTGATCCGCACCCTGCCCAAGAGGACCGCACCCTGCCCCGGAGGAGCTTCAGACCACAAGCCTCCAGCCTCACCCCAAGCCTCAAGTCTCTGGTCTCCAGCCTCGCCTCAAATCTGAAGACTCCAGCCTCATCCTGCCTGCCAGCCAAGTCATGTTCTTGCCTAGTTCTGGGGTCCGAGCCAGAGGCAAGACCCTGGTTCTGGGTCCTTATCCGGTCTTTGGCTTGGAGTCCAAGCCCGGGCTCCTAGCTCTCTCGTCCAGTCCTGTTCCAGGTTCCCGATTTTCGTGTCCATGTCTTAGCCCTCACCCTGTATTCTAGTCCTGTCCCTAGTACTTCAGTGTCTGTGTCTTGCACTAGGGTCCGTTCCCAGCCACCTCCTTATGACACTCTGGTGCTGTGAGGTGGCAAATTGACTGGATGCCCCGCTATGCTGTCTGGAATTTGGACTTCTGAAACCTTGTAATCCTACCGCTGAAAAGCATTGGTGTTTCCAACAAGTCAATACACTCTCCACGACTCTTCTATAGAAGTTTGTCAAAGTTTTAGATGTCATGCTGAATCTCCACAGACCCCTAAGGGAGTAGAGGCACTCCTGTGCTTTCTTGACTACTGCACTTAGGTGCTGAGCCCAGGATGTATAACACCTAGAAATTTAAAGATGTTAACCCTGCCCACCCCTGATTCTCTGATGAGAACTAGCTCATGAACCTTTGGTTTCCTTCTCCCGAAGTCTAATGCTATTGATGCTGTCATAAATAATGTGTACTGGGTGGTGTCAGGGTGTTCAGAACTCTCACAGCCTGAGGGAAGAAGCTGTTATCCAGCTTGACAGTCTTTTTTTCTTATACTGCAGTACCCTCTGCCTCACGGTAAGAGGTCAAAGAGGTTGTGGACAATGGGAAGGGTCCCTGGCAATGCTAAGAGTTTTGCAAACATAACACTTCTGGTGCACTGTCCGTCTTGGATAGGGAGGAGGAGAGAGACCTGGATGATTCTCTTAGCAGTCCTCACAATCAGTTGTAGGGACTCGTAGTCAGACGCCTTGTAATTCCCATACCACACGGTGATATATCTGGTCAGAACATTCTTGAAGGTGCTCCAGCAAAAATGGGTATCTGTTGTATTCAATGGACATCAACTGGAGCAGGACTGAAATTTTATTGCAAATCTTGGGAACTTGCAAATTTTTCCATCTGCAATCAATTGTCATGTATGGAGATTCATGACGTAGAACAACTCAGTATAGGCCATTTGGCCCATGGTGTTGTACTGAACTTTTACCCTACTCCAAGATTAATCTAACTCTTCCCTCTCACATTGCCTCCATTTTTCTATCATACATAAAACACAGAACAGTACAGCACAGGAACAGGACCTTTGGCCCACAGTGTTGTGCCAAACCAGCTAAATTGAAAACCACCAAAAACTAATCGCTCCTACCTACCCAATGTTCATATCCCTCTTTCTTCCTCATATTCATGTGCCTATCTAAATGTCCCTTAAAAGCCTGTAATTTATTTGCCTCTACCACCGTATCAGGCAGCACATTCCAGGAATCTACCATTCTCTGAATAAAAAGACTCACCCTTCACATCCCCCTTCAACCGACATCCTCCCACTTTCAATGTATTTTTACCCTGGGAAAAGATACTCACTGTGTACTCCATCTATGCCTCTCATAATCTTATAAACCTCTATCAGAACTGTTCTCAGCTTCTGCCAGTCCAAGGAAAACAACTCAAGTTTGTCCAGCCTCTCGTGATAGCACATGCCCTCTAAACCAGGCAGCATCCTGGTAAACCTCTTCTGCACCCTCTCCAAAACCTCAACATCCTTCCTATAATGGGTCGACCGGAACTGTACACAATACTCCAGATGTGGCCTGACCAGAGTTTTATAAATTTTCAACATAAGCTCTTGATTTTTGAACTCAATGCCTCCACTAATAAAAGCAAGCACTCCACAAGTCTTCTTTATCGACCTGCGTAGCCACTTTCAAGGATCTATGAACTTGGAACCTAAGGTCCCTCTGCTCAGCAATACTGTTAAGGATCTTGCCCTTAACCATGTACTGTCTCTTTGCATTTGCCCCCCCAAAGTGCAACATCTCACATTTATCTGGGTTAAACTCCATCTGCCATTTTTCAGCCCATATCTGCAACTGATCTATATTGTGCTGTATTCTTTGCCAGTTTTCTACAGTATCCACAACTCCACCAATCTTGGTATCATCCATAAACTTACTTACTATGCTTGTTGGCATAGTGGTTAGCACAATGGTTTACAGTAACAGTGACCTGATTCAACTTCCGCCACTGCTTGTATGGAGTTTGTACACTCTCACCGTGACCGCGTCAGTTTCCCCTGGGCGCTCCGGTTTCCTCCCAAACTTCAAAGACGTACCAGCTGGTAAATGTCCATTGATTAGGCTAGGATTAAACTGGGCAATTGCTGGGCAACGCAGCACAAAGGGCCGGAAAGACCTACTCTGTGCCGTATGTCAATTAAAAAAAATCTACATTTTTATCCGGGTCATTTATATACATCACAAACAGCAGAGGTTCCAGCACAGATTGCTACAGAACAACACTAATTACAGACCTCCAGATCAAATAAGTCCCTTCAACCACTACCCAGTTCTGAATCCAAACGGCCAATTCACCACGGACCCCATGCATCTTAATCTTCTGGATTAGCCTTCCATGAGAGATTTTGTCAAACACCTTACCAAAATCTATGCAGACAACATTCACTGCTCTACTTTCATCAATCTCTCTCATCCCCCTGTCAAAAAACTCATTCAAGTTTTGCAAAAAGGAGGAGGTTATTGTCTACGGAGTCTCTGTGAGTGGAAGTTAGGAACAAGAAGGGGTCAATAACTCTACTGGGTGTCTTTTATAGACCACCCAATAGTAATAGGGACTTCAAGGAGCAGATAGGGAGACAGATTCTGGAAAGGTGCAATAATAACAGGGTTGTTGTGGTGGGAGATTTTAATTTCCCAAATATCGATTGGCATCTCCCTAGAGTGAGGGGTTTAGATGGGGTGGAGTTTGTTAGGTGTGTTCAGCAAGGTTTCTTGACATAGTATGTAGATAAGCCTACAAGAGGAGAGGCTGTACTTTATCTGGTATTGGGTAATGAACCTGGTCAGGTAACAGATCTCTCAGTGGGAGAGCATTTTGGAGATACAGTAATGATCACATTTCTATCTCCTTTACCATAGCATTGGAGAGGGATAGGAACAGACAAGTTAGGGAAATATTTAATTGGAGTAAGGGGAAATATGAGGCTATCAGGCAGGAACTTGGAAGCATGAATTGGACACAGATGTTCTCAGGGAAACGTATGGAAGAAACATGGCAAATGTTCAGGGAATATTTGCATGGAGTTCTGCATAGGTATGTTCCAATGAAACAGGGAAAGGATGGTAGGGTACAGGAACTGTGGTGAACAAAGTTTATTGTAAATCTAGTCAAAAAGAAAAGAAGAGCTTATGAAAAGTTCAAAAAACTAGGTAATGATAGAGATCCAGAAGATTATAAGGCTCGCAGGAAGGAGCTTAAGAATGAAATTGGAGAGACAGAAGGGGCCATGAGAAGGCCTTGGTGGACAGGATTAAGGAAAACCCCAAGGCATTCTACAAGTATGTGAAGAGCAAGAGGATAAGACATGAGAGAATAGGACCAATCAAGTGTGACAGTAGCAAAGTGTGTATGGAACCAGAGGAGACAGCAGAGATACCTACTGAATACTTTGCTTCAGTATTCACTATGGAAAAGGATCTTGGAGATTATAGGGATGACTTACAGCAGACTGAAAAATTTGGGCATGTAGATATTAAAAAAGAGGCTGTGCTGAAGCTTTGGGAAAGCATCAATTTGGATAAGTCACCGGGACCAGAGGAGATGTACCCCAGGCTACTGTGGGAAGCGAGGGAGGAGATTGCTGAGCCTCTGGCGATGATCTTTGCATCATCAATGGGGAAGGGAGAGGTTCTGGAACATTGGAGGGTTGCAGATGTTGTTCCATTGTTCAAGAAAGGGGATAGAGATAGCCCAGGAAATCATAGACCAATGAGTCTTACTTTAGTGGTTGGTAAGTGGATGGAGAAGATCCTGAGAGGCAGGATTTATGAACATTTGGAGAGGCACAATATGATAAGGGATTGTCAGCATGACTTTGTGAAAGGCAGGTCATGCCTTACTAGCCTGATTGAATTTTTTGAAGATGTGACTAAACACATTGATGAAGGTAGAGCAGTAGATGTAGTGTACATGAATTTCAGCAAAGCATTTGATTAGGCCTATTGAGAAAGTAAGGAGGCATGGGATCCAAGGGGACATTGCTTTGTGGATCCAGAACTGACTTGCCCACAGAAGGCAAAGAGTGGTTGTAGACGGGTCATATTCTGCATGGAGGTCAGTGACCAGTGGTGTGCCTCAGGGATCTGTTCTTGGGCCCATACTGTTTGTGAATTTTATAAATGACCTGGATGAGGAAGTGGATGGATGGGTTAGTAAATTTGCTGATGACACAAAGGTTGGGGGTGTTATGGATAGTGTGAAGGGCTGTCAGAGGTTACAGCGGGACATTGATAGGATGCAAAACTGGGCTGAGAAGTGGCAGATGGAGTTTAACCCGGATAAGTGTGAGGTGGTTCATTTTGGTAGGTCAAATATGATGGCAGAATATAGTAGTCATGGTAAGACTCTTGGCAGTGTGAAGGATCAGAGGGATCTTGGGGTCAGAGTCCATAGGACACTCAAAGCTGCTGCGCAGGTTGACTCTGTGGTTAAGAATACATACGGTGCATTGGCCTTCATCAATCATGGGATTGAGTTTAGGAGCCGAGAGGTAATGTTGCAGCTATATAGGACCCTGGCCAGACCCCACTTGGAGTACTGTGCTCAGTTCTGGTTGCCTCACTACAGGAAGGATGTGGAAATCATAGAAAGAGTGCAGAGGATATTTACAAGGATGTTGCCTGGATTGGGGAGCATGCCTTATGAGAATAGGTTGAGTGAACTTGGCCTTTTCTCCTTGGAGTGACAGAGGATGAGAGGTGACCTGACAGAGATGTGTAAGAGGATGAGAGGCATCATGATGAGATGTAGATAGTCAGAGCCTTTTTCCCAGGACTGAAATGGCTAGCGTGAGAGGGCACAGTTTTAAGGTGCTTGGGAGTAGGTACAGAGGAGATGTCAGGGGTAAGTTTTTTACGCAGAGAGTGGTGAATGCATGGAATAGGCTGCTGGCAACGGTGGTGGAGGCAGATAAGATAGGGCAGACCAATAGGTGGACCACAGGCCAGGTACGGACCACGAGAACCAAATGTCTGGACCGCACCAACCCACTGGCACTTACGTGAACGTACCTGTCATAACATGTAAATAAAGCACGCGCTGCTCTATTTTAACCTCATCCTACACCGTACACTTGACCTATGCCCCCATAGAGCGCGTGATGCCCAGTTGATTAAAACATGTGCAATTGATATGGTTGACAAGTTTTAAGTCATGATGAGAAAACCAAGAAAATGGTTGTGGGGCTATTGAAGATGGTGCCATTGTCAGCTAACACAGCGACAAGAAGAGTAGAAGTTTTAGCAGAGGAGTATTTTTCCAATCTACTCACCGATTTGGAGAAAGCAGAAGCCGTATCACTAGCCATAGACTCGTCCTGTGCAAGATTTTTTGATGGGAAGACCTTTCAGGAAGAGCTACGTTGGTTGCTTCCTCTGCCTGGGCGCACAACCGGGGAAATAACTTTTTAACAAATTAACACAGTTCTTCAAGAAGAATGGCTTGGATGTGAGCAAAATTGTGTCCGTTGTCACTGATGGGGCTCCGTCAATGGTGGGACAACACAAGGGCTTGGTAAGCAGGTTTGCCGCTGTTAACCCAACCCTCTTGGCATTTCATTGCATTATTCACAAATCAGTGTTGTGCGCTAAACTGTGTGGAGAAATGAAAGAGGCGATGGGTACTGTGATGAGACTGGTAAATTTCGTTTGTGAGAGTTCTAGTCTGCAACATCACCTTTTCAGAGCATTGCTGGAGGAAATGTCAGCGGAACACAAAGATCTTTTGCTGCATAATGATGTTTGCTGACTGAGCAAAGGCCATGTGTTGGAGAGGGTGTGCGACCTGCGCGATGAGCTTGTGTCATTTTTATCCAGCCTGCAGAACTAAAAAGCCCGAGGATTTAAGAGGTTTTTAAGTGACAACAAGGTGATGACACATGTTCTTTTTTTGTGTGACATCATGTCTCATCTAAATCAACTTAATCTGCAATTACAAGGCAACAACCACACTATTGCGGACATGTACGAGGCGATTGAAGCTTTCCAGTCAAAGCTAAACTTTTTGGAGAGCGACATTCACGGGAGAAAGTTGCACTTTCTATGTCTGCGGGAACATTGCGAGAAGAATGAAATGCGGGAGGATCCAGTGATGAAGGATTTCATGACGAGCCTGGCAGAAAACTTCAGGGAATGATTTGAAAGCTCCCTTAAACTCTCAGGTGACATCCTTCTCCTCCTGAGACAGCCGTTCTCCGTTTCGGCCGATGGCCAGTGGACTGCAGAGGCCAAAAGGCTGGTGCCTTCTATAGATGAGGCAACTCTTCAGATGGAGGTCTTGGAAATGGGAACATCTGATTTACTCAAAGCACAACACAAGGTCATTGGGGTGAGTAACTTTTGGATCAACATGGTTCCCCAAGCTCAATTCAAAAACACAAGAGCTATTGCAATGCTCCTACTCACACTGTTCCCCTCCACGTACACATGTGAGTCATCGTTTTCTTTAATGAACTCTATCAAGAACCAAGACAGAAACAGACTCTCCAATGCACACCTTGGCCAGTGCCTCAGGATTGCCACAACAGAATACAGGCCCGACATCAGGAGAATTACCTCATCCCGTTGCTGTCACTTCTCTTACTGATTGGTGAGTGAATCAATTTATTTTTGTCCATTTGTCAATCTTATTGTGGTATAATAATATTACAACAGTAATACTGATAATTTCATTTATAGCTACACTTCATACTTCAAATGCTACATAGCTTACTTAAAAAGAACAAATAGATTAAATGAGAGAACAGAAACAGTGGAAAAGGCAGTACTACTAAAACTCTTTATCTGGAAAAGAAGTGGTGAAGACTACCATGTTTACAGTGTGTGAATGTGTGTGTGTGTATGTATTTTAACTTCCAGATGAGTTCTCAATGTGACAGCTGACAGTTGTGATAGCTAGAGTCTTAATTCAATGGTTTATTTTGGACTTACTTTGTTTCAACAGTGCATTTTTTTTTCTTGTGTGACCAACACAGTCTTTGAGAATCCCAGCCTAAATTATTACTACTACTACTACTATTACTACTAGTAGTAGTACTACTACAACTAATAGTAATAATAATACTAATAATAATAATAATAGTAAGAGCAGCAACAACAACATCTGCCCATAAAACAACTTACTGACACAATGAAAAAAAAACCCAGGACGTTTTGGCCCTTGGCTTGGCATGCTTGATATAATTTGGTCCTTGTGGAAAACTAATTGGGGAACCCTGCGATAGGGTCTTTTAAGAGACTCCTGGATGGGTAAATAGTGCTCAGAAAAATAGAGGGCTATGGGTAACCCTAGGTAATTCCTACGGTAAGGACATGTTCAGTGCAGCTTTGTGGGCCAAAGGGCCTGTGTTGTGCTGTAGGTTTTCTATGTTTAAGTTGGTAAGACACAATCTGCCTTGCACAAAGCCATGCTGGGTCTCCCTAATTAGGCCATGGGTTTCCAAATGCTTATATATCCTCTCGCTAAGAATTTTCTCCAGCAATTTCCCTACAACTAACAAAAGACTATATTTCCCATGATTTTCCCTTGTTCCTTCTTGAATAGTGGTACAATTTAAGATACACATCCCCCACATGAGCCATCTGTTGTCGGCCCCCAACGAACACATATTCCACTCTCCCCTCCTACCCCTCTTCACAGTCCCCCACCCTGCTCTCATGACTATACCCCTTCCCCCCACGAAACCACCATGGTGGGCTTCACAGCTGAACAGGTGAGAAGACAGCTGAAACATCTCAACCCAAGCAAGGCTGCAGGACCGGATGGTGTCAGTACCAGGGTGCTCAAAACCTGTGCCCCTCAGCTATGTGGAGTACTTCACCATGTCTTCAACATGAGCCTGAGGCTCCGGAGGGTTTCTGTGCTGTGGAAGACGTCCTGCCTCGTCCCTGTGCCGAAGACGCCGTGCCCCAGTGGCCTCAATGACTACAGACCAGTGGCATTGACCTCCCACTTCATGAAGACCCTGGAGAGGCTTGTTCTGGAGCTGCTCCAGCCTATGGTCAGGCCACATTTAGATCCCCTCCAGTTCGCCTACCAGCCCCGACTAGGAGTTGAGGATGCCATCGTCTTCCTGCTGAATCGTGTCTATGCCCACCTGGACAAGCCAGCGAGCACTGTGAGGGTCATGTTTTTTGACTTCTCCAGTGCGTTCAACACCATCCGCCCTGCTCTGCTGGGGGAGAAGCTGACAGCGATGCAGGTGGATGCTTCCCTGGTATCATGGATTCTTGATTACCTGACTGGCAGACCATAGTACGTGTGCTTGCAACACTGTGTGTCCGACAGAGTGATCAGCAGCACTGGGGCTCCAAAGGGGACTGTCTTGTCTCCCTTTCTCTTCACCATTTACACCTCAGACTTCAACTACTGCACAGAGTCTTGTCATCTTCAGAAGTTTTCAGATGACTCTGCCATAGTTGGATGCATCAGCAAGGGAGATGAGGTTGAGTACAGGGCTACGGTAGGAAACTTTGTCACATGGTGTGAGCAGAATTATCTGCAGCTTAATGTGAAAAAGACTAAGGAGCTGGTGGTAGACCTGAGGAGAGCTAAGGTACCAGTGACCCGTTTCCATCCAGGGGGTCAGTGTGGACATGGTGGAGGATTACAAATACCTGGGGATACGAATTGACAATACACTGGACTGGTCAAAGAACACTGAGGCTGTCTACAAGAAGGGTCAGAGCTGTCTCTATTTCCTGAGGAGACTGAGGTCCTTTAACATCTGCCGGACGATGCTGAGGATGTTCTATGAGTCTGTGGTGGCCAGTGCTATCATGTTTGTTGTTGTGTGCTGGGGCAGCAGGCTGAGGGTAGCAGACACCAACAGAATCAACAAACTCATTCGTAAGGCCAGTGATGTTGTGGGGATGGAACTGGACTCTCTGATGGTGGTGTCTGAAAAGAGGATGCTAAGTTGCATGCCACCTTGGTCAATGTCTCCCATCCGCTACATAATGTACTGGGTGGGCACAGGAGTACATTCAGCCAGAGACTCATTCCACCGAGATGCAGCACAGAGCATCATAGGAAGTCATTCCTGCCTGTGGCCATCAAACTTTACAACTTCTCCCTTGGAGGGTCAGACATCCTGAGCCAATAGGCTGGTCCTGGACTTCTTTCAGAATGTACTGGAATAATTTACATATTACTATTTAACTATTTATGGTTCTATTACTATTTATTATTTATGGTGCAACTGTAACGGAAACCAATTTCCCCCAGGATTGATAAAGTATGACTATGACTATGACTATCTAAATTTCTTAAATGTCCCTAATGTATCTACCTCCATCACCACCTCTGGCAGGGTGTACCATCTGTCATCTGTCATCTGTAAACGAAAATAAACTACGTCTGACATCCCTCTATATTTTCCTTCAATCACCTTAAAGTTATGACCCCTCGTATTAGTTGTTTCCACCCTGGGAAAAAGTCTCTGGCTATCCACTTGAACTATGCCTCTTATCATCTCGTGCACCTCTATTAAGTCACCTCTCAGCCTGCTACATTTGAAAGTGAGAAGTCGAGAGTCACTTAACCAATCTTCATAAGACATGCTCCCTAGTCCAGACAGCATTCTGGTAAATATCCTCTGCACCTTCTCAAAATCTTCCATATCCTTCCTATAATGACCAGAGCTGAACACAATATTCCAAGTACCATCTAACTGGGGTTCTATAGTGCTGCATGGCTTTTGAATTCAATCACGACTAACGAAGGCCAACACACCATACACCGTCTAACAAACCTATCAACTTGTGCTGTTTTGCCAATATTTGGATGTGGAGCCTAAGATCCCTCTGTCATTCAGGGATGCTCTTCTGCACACCACTGTTGTAATGTGTGGTTATTTGAAGTACTGTCACTTTCCTGTCAGCTTGAACCAGTCTGGCCATTCTCCTCTGACAGATCTTATTTGCCCACAGAACTGTCACTTACTGGGTTTTTTTTGTTTTTCACATCATTCTCTGTAAACTCTAGGGACTGTTGTGTGTGGAAGTCCCAGGAGATCAGCAGTTTCTGAGATACTCAAACCACCCCGTCTGGCACCAACTATCACTCCACGGTCAAAGTCACTTGATGACATTCCTCCCCATTCTGATGTTTGGTCTGAATGGCAACTGAACCTCTAGATTGTGTCTGTATGCTTTTACGCATTGAGTTCCTGTCAACGTGATTGGCTAATTAGAGGTGGAGAGAGTTAGCAACTTTAAATTCATAGGTGTTATTACTTCGGCGGACCTTTCCTGGGCCCAGCACATAAGTGCATTTAAGACGAAAGCATGGCGCTGTCTCTACTTCCTTAAGAGTTTTCAGATATTCAGCATGGCATCTAAAACTTTTACAAACTTCCATAGGTGAGCAGTGGAGAGTATATTGACTGACTATATCACAGCCTGAGATGGAAACACCAATGGAACGGAAAAATCAACAGAAAGTAGTGGATACGGCCCAGCCCATCATGGGTAAAGCCCTCCCAATCATTGAGTACATCTACGTGAAAAACTGTTGCAGGAAAGCAGCGTTCCTCAACAGGTACCCCACCACCCGGCCACGCTCTCTTCTCGCTGCTGCCATCAGCAAGGAGGTAAAAGAACCTCAGGACTCACACCATAAGGTTCTGGAACAGTTACTAGCCCTCATCTATCAGGCTCTTGAGACTTCACACTTGCCCCATCACCGAAATGTTCCCACACCAAATGGACCCACTTTCAAGGACTCTTCATCTCATGTTATCACTATTTTCTACTTATTTATTACTTCTTCTTTTTGAATTTGCATAATTTATTGTTTTCTGCACTCTGGTTGAACACCCTACCGGGGCGGTCTTCCATTAATTCTGTTATGGTTACTTATCTATAGATTTTTTGAGTATGCCCACAATATAACAAATCTCAGGGTTGTATATGGTGACACACGATAATAAGATTTACTTTGAACTTTTGTATATTTAACTACGTATATGTTAACTTCATATCAACTGTATTTATTTTATTTGTTTAGTTAGGAATACAGCACAGAATAGGCACCTCCAGCCCTTCAAGCCATGCCACTCTGATTAACCCTAACCTAATCACAGGACAATTTATGATAACCAATTAACCTACCTGTGGCAGGAAATCAGAGCACCCAGGGGAAACTCATACATTCCACAGGGAGGACATAAAGTGACTGTGCACAGAACAGTGCCAGAATTGAACTCCAGTTTCCAGAATGCCCTGAGCTGCATTAGCATTGTGCTACCTGCTTAACTGTAACTTATATATCTACAGAATACATTAATCATCCATTGACATTATTGTGTTAATATTATTTTATGTGTTGTATTGTGTTTTGCTCCTTGTTCCCAGAGGAGCGTTGTTTCATTTAGCTGTATACATCTGTACGACTTTATGACAATAAGCTTGAATGTGATTAGTTTCAAGAGCCTTTTAATATTGCACAATAAAGTAGAACAATTAATTCTTTGTTTAGAGGCAACAGGAAAACAGTGCTCTATTGAACACCCTAATATCCTATACACGTAGATAGCAAAATACAAATTAATAGTGGAATTTACGAAAAACAAGTAGAAATTTTGAAATAAAGTGAATATTCACAACTATTGGATTTAAATGCATAAGGATGGGTGACTGCACTTCAGAAGGAATAATTGACAACCGGCGAGCTATGAGGTTGTCCATAACCCCAAAAATACTATCCATCATCAATGGTTCAGTGTGTCTCTACTCACTACGAGTTGGTATTTCATATTTGCAGTTTGCACCTCTTACTCCACTGTAGAGCCTGATGCAGAACTGGAAAGTGATACTCGCTTCCTCACAAGATCCAATGCTGCCTGCTTCTCCTTGAGAATTTCCTTCAAGCGATTAATTTTCTCGTCTCGCACAGTATCGTCCACTTCCAAAGGGTTTTCCTGCTCAGGAGGATAGAAGCAAACTTGCGGCTGGTGGTGCAAGATGAGCAGACAACGTGGTGATGTTGCGGCAGAATTTCCAGCCTCATCATTGGTTGGCCTTTTGACATTAAGGAGCCCGCACACTTCCCTTTCGGAATTCACAGAAGTTTCGGAAGTGATCTCTTGGTGAAGCTTTCTCCTCTTGTTCGGTCCACATTTATCATCGTCCCCATTTGAGTTTTGCCAGCCGGAGCTCTGAATCTCAATTTCAACCTATACCACATATGGAAACAAGGTTAGAATATAAGAACATAACACACAGGAGCAGAATTAGGCCATTTGGCCCATTAAGTCTGCTCCATTAATGCATCACGGCCGATTTATTATCTCTCTCAACCCCATTCTTCTGCCTTCTCCCCATAACCTTTGGCACCCTGAGTAATCAACCTCCACCTTAAATATATCCAAGATCTCCACAGTTCTCTATGGTAATGAATTTTGCAGATTCACCACCCCCTCACTGAGGAAGTTCCTCCTTATTTTTGTTCTAAAGGGATGTCCTTCTATTTGAAGGCTGTGTCCTCTGGTCCTAGACTCACCCACTATAGGAAGTAACCACTCCACATCCACTCTATCTAAGCCTTTCAATATTCAACAGGATTCAATGAGATCCCCCTTCATTCTTCTGAACTGCAGTGAGTACAGGCCCAGAGCCAATAATGCTCTCATATGTTAACCTTTTCATTCCCAGAATCATTCTTGTGAACTCCTCTGGACCTTCCCTAGTGCCAGCACACCTTTTCTTAGATAAGGCACCCAAAACTGCTCACACCACTCCTAGTCCAACCTGATAAAGCCTCAGCTTTACATCTTTGCTTTTATAGTCTAGTCTTCTCAGATATGTGGACTTTATCCTCGCAAGCATGAATAGACAGAGCAGATGTAGTCAGCAGTTATGCCTTCCATTTCCTAGCACAATCAACCTAGTATTACTCCAAAATTGCATGACCACTTATCAAAATTTATAAAAACTGTGCCTGTGCCTGTGTAGGTGGAGTCATGCTCTCTTCTTTCAGCTCCCTTTAGGAAAGAAGTACAGAAGCTTTTGTCCCACTCCACCAGGTACATGAACAGTTATTAGCCTTTAACCATCAGGGGCCTGAACCTGTTGATAACATCACCCTCCTCAATACTGAACTGATGACACAACCTACTGACTCAACTTCAAGAACGCAACAACTCAGGTTCTCAATATTATTTCTTATTTTTGTTTTGTATTTGAACAGCTTGGCTTCTTTTGCACATTGGTTGTTTGTCCATCTTTGTGTTTAGTTTTTCATTAATTCTGTTGTCTTTTTGATCTACTGTGAATGCCCGGAAGAAACTGAATCTCAGGCTGATATATATGTACTTTGATAATAAATTTATTTGAACTTTGAAATATAAGAAACAGATTGTAAGAAATAGTAAAAATGAAACAGATAGTTAAAATTAATGTGGCACCCTTTATAGAATGGGAGGGAGGAAATTATATTGGGGAATAAGGAAATGACAGAAAAGTTAACTCAATGCTCAGTGTCCATCATCGTGGAAGAGGACAGAGAAATCCACATTCAGAAACAGTGGAGGGCCACTGGTCTAGAGTAAATGAAGTTAACATTAATAACGGAAGCATGTAGCTTTGGTAATAAATTTACTTTAAACTTTCGAGTCTGTCCATCTGGCAAGGAGGAAGGTGGCAACAGGGTCCGGTTAATCTGCTTATTAAACCATCAAATGCCGGTGGGACAAAGCCTGCAAAATTCCATGGGGTTATTTGGTTTACATTCATAATTAAATATCATTCACCAAAACAAACTCGCTCAGTGGAATGTTTACCTTGCCTGTGACTGAAAAGCACTGGGTGGAGCTGGAGTCCAAATCTTATCTGGGTTAAATTTATTTATTTATTTTATTTAGAAATACAGCACTGTAACAGGCTCTTGCAGCCCACCCAGCATGTGCCAATAAGTTACATGCACGAGACCAATGAGCATACTAATCCGTATGTCCTTGGAATATGGGAGGAAACTCACACGGTCATATGAAGCGCATGGAAGTTCCTTACAGACAGGGGCGGGAGTTGAACCCGGGTGATGGGGGAAGTCAAGTCAAACTCTGCGGGTTTAAATTCTGCAGACCACTCGTTATCTTTCTCAGCTATCTGAAATGATCTCGAATTTTATGAAGTTAATTATCATTATTTATATAAAGGGCTGGGCCTGTTCTCTTTGGAGTTCAGAAGAATGAGGGATATCTCATTGAAACCTACCAAATATTGAAAGGCCGAGATAGAGTGGACATGGAGACGATGATTCCTATAGCGGGACAGTCTAGAACCAGAAGGCACAAACTCAGCATAAAGGGACTTCCATTTGGAACAGAGATGAGGAAGAATTTCTTTAGTCAGAGCACTATGAATCTGTGGAAACGCTTGCCACAAACTGCTGTGGAGACCAAGTCATTGGATATACTTAAAGCAGTTAGTCAGGGTGTTAAAGGTTATGGGGAGAAGGCAAGAGAATAGGGTTGAAAGGGATGCTGAAATTGCAGAGCAGACTCATTGGGCCGACTCATTAATTCTAATCTTATATCTTACAGCTAGTATGATGTTTAAAACCACCTCCATTCTAAGTACCTCTTTGTACCCTGCTTCAACAATTCTCCCTCTTTAATGCACCAACTACCTTAAACTGTGAATACGAAACATTCAATCACTCCTGGAAGCACTAATAAAAATAAATTATCATGGAGTAAATCACACAAAATGCTGGAGGAACTCAGCAGGTCAAGCAGCATCTATGGAAAAGAATATACAGTCCATGTTTCAGGCTGGGGCCCTTCATCAGGGCTGGAAAGGAAGGGAGAAGACAGAAAAGGTGGGGGGAAGGGAAGGAGAATAGCTAGAAGGTGATAGGTGAAGCTGGGTAGGTGGGGGGTAAAGGACTGGAGAAATCTGATAGGAGAGATGAGAGATGATGGGAGAAAGGGAAGAAGGAGGGGCATCGGGCGAGGAGATAGGCAGGTGAGGAAAAGAGATAAGAGGCCCGAGTGCGGAATAGAAAAGGGAAGGGGGAGGGGAAAAAGGTAAAAAAGAGAAAAAAATTGGAAGGAGAAATCAATGAGACTTGGTTGTCACAAGGACAGGAATGACTGTTCAATATTCTGGGGTTCATATGTTTCAAAAGGGACAGAGAGGGAGGCAAAATAGGAGGGGGAGTGACATTGCTGATCAGGGAGAGTACTACAGCTGCAGAAAGAAAAGACATCATGGAGCAATTGTCTACTGAGTCAGTGGGGGTGGAAATCAAAAACAGGAAGGGAACAATCACTCTACTGGAAGTCTACAGACTACTGCTCCCAAAAGCAACAGAGACACGGAGGTGCAGATTGGGAGGCAGGTTTTGGAAAGCTACAAAAGTAACAGGGTTATTCTCCTCAACTTCCCGAATATCAATTGGCACTTCCTTCGTGCAAAGGGTTTAGAGGGGGTGGAATTTGGTAGGTGTGTCCAGGAAGAATTCCTGACATAATATGTGGACAGGAGAGGTGAAACTGGATCAGGTACTGGATAATGAATCTGGTCAAGTGACACATCTCTCGGTGCGCGAGCATTCAGAGACAGTGACTACAACTCCCTGACTTTAGCATGGCCTTGGAGAGGGATAGGATCTGACGGTATGGGCATCACAGTTGCATAGCAATTGGCATGATGCAATTAGAGTTCAGGACGTCATGCTCAGATTTCAATCCTAGTGTCATCATTATCTGTCTCCCCATGGAATGTGTAGGTTTTCTCTGGGTCTCCGGTTTCCCCCCACAGTCCAAAGATTGCCCCATGATTAGGTTAGGATCGGGGTTGTCAGGGGTTGCTAGGTGGCACAGCTTGAAGGGACTTCTCCACGCCACATTTCTAAACAGATGTACTCAGGGAAACATGACGGAAATGTGGAGCTTATTTAGGGAGCACTTGCATGGGGTTCTGGATAGGATTGTCCTATTCTGGCGAAGAAAGGATGGTAAGCTGAAGGAACTACAACAGGATTAAGAAAAAAAACCCTCGTACATGAAGAACGGGAGAATGACTAAATGACCAATCAAGCATAAAAGAGGAAACATACTTAGAGTCAGAGGAGACGGGGAGGTCCTTAAGAATACTTCATGTTCACCAACGAGAGGGATTGTGATGCATGTGAAGTCAGTGTAGATCACACTGTCATGCTGGAATATGGCGTCATTACAAAAGATGAATTGATGGCATTTTTGAAAGTTCTAGGACAGTTAAGTCCCTAGAACCAGATGGGACACACCCCAAGAAACTACAGGAAGAGAAGGAAAAATTGCTGCACCTTTGGTGATGATCTTTGCATCCTGACAGGCTATTGGAGTGGTACCAGATGATTAAAGGGTGGCAAATGTTCAAGAGAGATAACAGGGTTAACCCTGAGAATTATAGATCAGTGAGTCTTATGTCAGTGGTGGGAAAACTATTACAGAGGATTCTTAGAGGCAGAACTTACAAGCATTTGTTACATCTCAACTGACCACATGGTTTATTTAGTGTGGCCGAAGTTCACAATAGCACTGTTTGTCAAAAGTTCAAAGTAAATTTACTATCAGAGTACATTTATGTCACCCTGCGATCCATTTCCTTGTGAACATTCACAGTAAATACAAAGAAACACAGTAGAATCAATGAAAAGCTGCACATGACAGAAACAAACAACCAATGTACAAAAGTCAACATAAACTGTGCAGGTACAAAAGGAAAACAAAACAATAATAATGAATAAATTGCAATAAATAACAAGAACACAGGTTCTAGAATCCTTAAAAGTGAGTACTAGGTTGTGGAATCAATATAGTGTTGGGGCAAGCAAAGTTGAGTGAAGTTCTCCCCTGTGGTTCAAGAGCCTGTTGGTTGAGGGGCAAAATCTGTTCCTGAACGTGGTGGCGTTGGTCCTGAGGCTCCCGTCAGGGAGGAGGCTACATAGCAACTACACCAGGACCAGACTCAAAAAACTGTCACGTTCCCCAAGCAGTAAGGCTGATCAACACGTCCACCCACTAACCCACCCCTCCACACCCCCAATCACCACAACTTTTATCATTTCCTGTCAGAATCACCCAATGTACAGAAGCTCCTGTGCCTAGCGTCACCTTATGGGCGTGCTATTAATCTATGTATATAAACTATCTTATGTACTTACATTTATTGTTTTTGTGGTGTATTTATTATTAAGGTTGTAAACTCAGCCACCTACATAATGAGCACTAGCCTCCCAGCATCAAGGACATCTTCAAAAGGCGATGCCTCGAGAAGACAGCATCCATCATTCAGGATATGCCCTCTTCTCACTGCAGTTTGGACCAGAGGGCAGCGGACGGTTGACCATTGCTATAGGTTCAGGAGCCTGAGGTACAGGAGGGGAGGATCAGGAACAGCTTCTTCGCCTCTGCCATCAGACTTCTGAACGGACACTGAACCCATCACTTTTTTTTTGCTCTCTTTTTGCACTACTTACTTAACTGTTGTTACATTCCTTATTGTAATTTACAGTTCCTTATTATTATGTATTCCACTGTACTGCCGTTTCAAAACAACAATTTTCAGTGATATTAAACCTGATTCTCAGTTTTTATTATTGTGTTCTTTATCTTATTGTGGTTTTTTTTTTGTGCTACATCGGATCTGGAGTAACAATTATTTCAACCTTCTTTATAACCCGCAGGCTGGAAATGACATTAAACAATCTTGAGAGCAAGAGTGAAATCACATACTGGTTCACAGTGCAACTCTGCACAATGGTCAACCGTCCACTGCTCTCTGGTCCAAACTGTGCACGTTTAACTCACAAATTTAGGAAGAGTGTGTACTCAGAAGACCAGAAAGCTGAACTCCCACGAGAGAGTTTAGTTCATTCAAACAGAAAGCAGACTGGCCTAACTAAAAGAGCCTTTCAGTCAGAATTATCTCAGGCTTTGGTGGTGGAGGCGGAAACAATAGGGTCTTTTAAGAGACTCCTGGATGGATACATGGAGCTTAGAAAAATAGAGGGCTATGGGTAAGCCTAGGTAGTTCTAAGGTAAGGACATGTTCGGCACAACTTTGTGGGCTGAAGGGCCTGTATTGTGCTGTAGGTTTTCTATGTTTTTGCCATCCCTGTTAGTTAGTAATAGGGCATTGTGACTTGTTTAGGAGTACAGAGAAAATTTACAAGGATGTTGCCAGGTCTCAAGGAAAAGTTTAAATAGATTAGGACTTTAATCCCTGGGGTGTAGGAGAATGAGGGGAGATTTGATAGAGGTATACAAAATTATGAGGGGTACAGATAGGGTAAATGCAAGCAGGCTTTTTCCACTGAAATTGGGTAAGACTAGAGGTCGTAGGTTAAGGGTAAAAGGTGAAATGTTTAAGGAGAATAGGAAGAGGAATTTCTTCACTCAGGGGGTGGTGAGAACGTGGAACGAGACAGCGGAAGTGGTGGACTCGGGTTTGATTTCAACGTTTAAGAGAAGTTTAGACAGGTACACAGATGAGAGAGGTATGGAGGGCTACGCTCCAGGTGCAGGGTGATGGGACTAGGCAGATTAATAGTTTAGCATGGACTAGATAGGTTGAAGGGCCTGTTTCTGTGGTATATTCTATGGACTAAAGTGCCCATGAACTTGTAAGTGACAGTGAAGCTGCAGGTGAGCAGGTTGATACAGACTGGTTAACCACAGGTTAATAATCAACTGCAGCTGGGAAGTCTCCTGTGGAAACTTCTGCTTGTTTTCCTGGTTTCCAAAATTAGAACCAAAGCACCAAAACAAGCTGTCGATTTGAAACCTGTACGCTGCAGAAATAAATTAGTTCGTGCTGACGATATTCTGGACTCACCTAACAGTGGTTCCTTAACATTGAAATCAGAGACAACTTTATGCTCAAGCAGCACTGTACCTATTCCTCGTTCATGAAAGGAATTTCTGAATTAAAATTCTATAATATACAAAGCTGAGTTTTTCAGTAGTTGTTTGACTACTGAGTATTTCAGATTCATTCACCTCGATGCTTTGTTTCGTTTTTCTGCGTTACACAGATCACCATCACACTCTTAATAAAATTAAATACCTCTTCGCGCTTCCTTCTGTCTTTGCTGTGGAAATCCTCGTCCAACTCTGCTTGACAGTCTTTCAAACCCGCACAGCTCAAGTTCACACTAGGTTCCAATTGTTCTCTGAGGTCTGCCGAACTTGGTGTGCCACAGGCACCTCTATCTTCCTGCAAAGTCACTGAGACATTGTTTTTGAAATTTCCCTGGCTTTCTTCCAGCGATACTGGGCTGGCCTCCCTCGAGATACTAGAGCACCCCTCCAGTTCGCCTGGTTTAAGCACTTTTAAAATGGATGCACATTCCTCCATTACTACAGGCCCGGATTCTTTGGAGAGATCTGGACATTCTTTGGATGGGAATGATGTGGTAATCTTTGAGGTATCAGAATTTTCTTCCAAATCTCCAAAATCAACTTCTTTGGAAAGCTGTGGGCACGCCTTCAACTCAGGTTCCCCCGTGAGCTCTAGACACTCCTCGATCTCTGACAGCTCAGGCTCTCGAGAGAGCTTAGGGCATTCTTCCAAGTGCACCCGTTCAGGTTCTTTGCAAAGCTGCGGAATATTTCTTGCAGGACGTTCCACCCGGTGAACCGAAGTGTCAGCATTACCACTCAAGGAGATTCTGTGAAGACAAACACTGACATCATAATGGATGCCTGCTTTCAGGAGCAAGTCCCTGTTTTCGGAGAACATAGGCCTTCTCACACAGCTTGCTGGAAGAGAATTCGGCAGCCACTTCACAATCTGCAGGGAAAAAAAGAGTACACAAAATGCATAGGAGTATTGAACTTACAGTAGATAATAGTGTTTCCCTCAAATTATATTTTTTAAAGTTTAGAGATTCAGCATGGTATCAGGCCCCTCTAGCCCAACAGGCACACACCACCCAAATACACGTGTCCAATTAACCCGCATGTCTTTGGACTGTGGGAGGAAACCAGAGCACCCAAAGAAACCCACATAGTCATGGGGAGAACATAAAAACTTCTTACAGACAGTTGCAGGACAACATGATATGACACACTATTCAGAAAAAACATACTATCATATGCACTATATTTCCATTCAGTTATGTTAGTTAAGAAATGGGGTGGAATGTTAAAGGGGAAGTGCTTGACATGGTTATTAATTCATTCTTAATGATGAACATCGATTTCTCCTTCCGGTATTTTTTCCCTCTTTTTCTTCCCTCTTCTTCTATTCCCCACTCTGTCCTCGTAACTCTTCTCCTCACCCAAGTCTCTTCCTTCCCTTTCTCCTATAGTACGCTCACCTCCTATCAGATTCCTTTCTCTCCGGTCCTTTACCTTTCCTACCCACCTGGCTTCATCTATCACCTGCTTCTAGCTATCTTCCTTGCCCTCCCCCTCATTTGTATTCTTTCCAGTCCCGATGAAGGGTCTCGGCTCAAAACATCGACTGTTTATTCATTTCCATAGATGCTGCCTGACCTGCTGAGTTTCCCCAACATTTTGCCTGTGTTGCTATCATTCCCTGCATCGACGAGCAAGCAGAAGGGGAGACAGACAGAATTCACAACAAACTACTCCAGAGTGAATGAAGGTATCAGGAGCAGAGCAACTCCGAGAGCCGGTACTGCAGTCGTTCCTCAGTTCCTGTGCCCCCAATGTCGCCAGAATATAAACAGGCGCAGCTCACGTGTCAGAGGTTCTGTTTCACAGCTGCTCACAGTGTTGTTACCAAAGCAGCACAATTCTCATAGCTTCAAAAGACATAACATCATTCTACGAACCCTTGCTTAATGAAGACAGTCATCTTGATAGGCAAATAATGCAGGTATTCCTCAAAATACTGAATACCATTATTTTATTTTTATTTAGAGATACAGCACAGAATAGGCCCTTCTGGCCCTTCAACCCATGCCATCCAGCAACCCTTGATTTAACCCTAGCCTAGTCATGGGACAATTTACAATGATGAATTAACCTACCAAACAGTACATCTTTGGCTTTGGGAGAAAACCTACACAGTTATGGGGGGAGGGATGTACAGACTCCTTACAGATGGTGTCAGAATTGAACTCCGAAACCCCAAGCTGTAATAGTGTCGTGCGAACCATTATGCTCCCATGGCACCCACACAATATCAACAATAATCAAATATTTTCCTTAAAAATTGCATAGCCTTAAATCAGACTTGTACTTAAAAAGCAACCCTATTTTTTAAGGGTAAAAATATTCAGTTGAACGCTACCATTTTCAGTTTAAGGCCTTCACCTGTCTTAAAAACAACTTTCAAGACAGAAAGACCACTCATTTAAACTATAAACACAAGAGATTCTGCAGATGCTGGAAATGCAGAGCAACACACACAAAATGCTGGAAGAACTCAGCAGGCCAGGCAGCATCTATGGAGTGAACAGTCAACGTTTCAGGCAGGGACCCTTCATCAAACTGGTTTAAACCATGTATCAGGGGCCTGCATTTTTAACCATAAAGTTTCAGTTCGTGAGAATACCAACTTCAAAGGCATTCTCACTCAATGTAAGATAAGAAAGGTTTTAACTGTCTAAACAGGAGTTTCCTTGCAACACACGTGTGTCCACTTTATTAGGTACACCTGCTCGTTAATGCAAATATCTAATCAGCCAATCGTGTGACAGCAATGCAATGCCCAAAAGCAAGCAGACGTGGTCAAGAGGTTCAGTTGCTGTACGGACCAAACATCAGAATAGGGAAGAAATGTGATCTAAGTAACTACGACCGTGGAATGATTGGTGGTGCGAAACGGGGTGGTTTGAGTATCTCAGATACTGCTGATCTCCTGGGATTTTCACACACAACAGTCTCTGGAGTTTACAGAGGATGGGGAAAGAAACATAAACATCCAGTGAGTAGCAGTTCCATGAGCAAAAATGCCTGTTAATGAGAGAGGTCAGAGGGGAATGTCCAGACTGGTTCAAACCAACAGGAAGGTGACAGTATCTCAAATAACCACACATTACAACAGTGGTGTGCAAGAGAGCATCCCGGAACGTTGAAGTGGATGGGCTACCTCAGCAGAAGACCACATCGGGTCTCATACCTGGCTACTGAGTGTGAATTGTGGAAACAAATATCAACAGACTTTAAAGCTCCAAACAATATTCACCCCAATCATAGACAAATGCACACAAACAAAAGCTAAAGCCCTGCAGTCAGTTCCTCACAACACCGCATGATGATGAAGTAGGACCAATAATCACACCCACTCTGGCAGTCATCACTCACAGAACTGGGCGCCAGGGTTGGCACGACGCTATTACAGCTTGGAGTGCTCCAGAGGCCAGAGCTCAATTCTTGCATCCTCTATAAGGAGTGTAAACACCCTCCCCATGGAATGCAAAGGTTCCCTTTGGGTGCTCAGCTTCCTCCCACAGTCCAAAGACATAATAGTTAGTAGGTTAATTGACCATTGTAAATTGCCCAGTGGTTAGGCTAGGGTTTAATCAGTGGAAGCTGCGTGGTGCAGCTCAAGAGGCTGGAAGGGCCTATTGCACACTGTATTTCTAAATAGATATAATTTTTCCAAAGTGCCTGTGAGACAGCTGAAGAACCATCAGAGCCTCAGCTGCTTTGAGAAGGTGTGTGTGGCAATTGAGAATATGCGGTTCACTAACTACATGGATTTTCCAAAGTGAGGCAAGAGAAGGAAAATCTAACCAATTACTGGGAGCAATAATTATTATTTGGGAACCATTGGGACAAAAGGGGAAAAACTACAGATAATGGTAACCTCAGCCAGCTCCACCATGGGTGTACCGTATCAGACCGATTGTGAGAATGTGGCGGGTGCACATGCGGCTCTTTGATAGCACAGTGAATTCAGTGGGCCTCCTACACACAGCAAGCACTGTCTTTTAGGCGTAGACTTTTCAAAAACCTACACTTTCGTCTCGGCGGGCCCTGTTCATCATTCGCAGACTGCAAGTTACCCAGCATGTACCATTACTAACATGACTCAATAAAAAAGGTTTAATTGCACTACTCTGTTGTCATTCTTGCTCCATGCGTAGGTAAAAATGGGCATTAGCCTCCCCAGAATTGAGGAGACCTTCAAGAGGGAGAACGTCATACTCACAGTCACATGGTTCAGCCCATTAAACCCACACCTGATATCCATCCACAACAATCCCATCTCCAGCACTTGGTCCATAGCCCTGTGTACCTGGATGATTCAAGTGGTCATCTAAAGGTCCTAATTCAGGGGTCAGCACTGGAAAATGTAAGCAGTTTTAAGTAGCTGGGTGCCAACATCTCTGAAGATCTATCCATCCCATTGATGTGATCATGACGACAGCATGCCAATGGTTATATTTCATTAGGAGCTCCAGGAAACTGGATTTGTCACCAAAGACAGCCCCAACACCCTATACAAATTTGCTGATGATACTACTGTTGTGGGTCATATCAGCATACAGGAAGGAGATTGAAAACTCGGCTGAGTTGTGTAATAACAACAACCTCTAACTCAATGTCAGCAAGACCAAGGAACTGATTGTAGACTTCAGGACAGGAAACTAGAGGTGCATGAGCCAGTAATCATTGGAGGATCAGAGGTGGAGAGGGTCAGTAACTTTAAACTCCTGGGTGTCACTATCTCAGAGGACCTGTCCTGGACACATCATATAAATATTATTGCGAAGCAAGACAGCACTTTTACTTCCTCAGGAGTCTGCAGAGAATTGGCATAACATCAAAAACCTTGTCAAACTTCTACAGATGTGTGGTGGAAAGTGTGGTGACTGGCTGCATTATGGCTTGGTATGGGAACACCAAAGCCTTTGAGAGGAAAATCCTACAAAAGGTAGTGGATTCAGACAAATGCATCATGTGTAAAGCCCTCCTATTCATTGAGCACACCTACATGAAATGTTGCCATAGGTAAGCAGCATCCATCATCAAAGACCCTCACCACTCAGGCCATGCTCTTTTCTTACTGTTACCATCAGGTAGAAGGTACAAGTGCCTTAGGACTCGTACCACCAGGTTCAAGAACAGTTACAATCCCTTAACCATCAGGTTCTTGAACACAAGAGCATAACTACAGTCATTTTATTTCTGGTGTTCCCACAAGTGATTGTCTCACTTTAAGACTCTTTATCTCATTATTTCATTCTCTTGTTAGTTATTGCTATTTATTTAGATCTGTATTTGCACAGTTTGTTGTTCATTGATCCTGTTTACAGTTACAGTTCTATAGATTTGCTTAGTATGCCTGCAGGAAAAAGAATCTCAGGGTTGTATGTGGTGACATGCATGTACTCTGATAATAATAAATTATACATCCTTTAAATTTGAAGAAACCTGGTGACCTTTTATTCAATATTTCAATATCTTCATATGGTTTGATTTATTGCTCTTCCAGTTACTTTCTCGAAACTTTGGATTTGATCAGAAAGTTTCTCTTTCTTCTTGCTTTTATTCTCAGAATGGGCTGCCCAGTCCTTTTTTTTTCTTTTTCTTTTTTTTTACCTTTTGTTTTTGTTTATAGAGAATAGTGGGGTTCTTTTTTTTATACATATAAAGAATTATAAAAGTTTCTTAATCTTTTTTTCCTTTTTAATGAAATGATAAGAGAATTGATTATCTTATTTTTTATGATATATTATTAGATTAATACTATGTATGATCTTGATAATGTTTATCTTACCTTTTATATGTATTGTTATCCATACAGATATTTGAGATAATTCTCCTCTTGTTTGTACTTTTTTTAAAATTAATAAAAAGGTTGATAAAGAAAAGAGAATAAATTATACTTTGACTTTGAAAAATACTCTTGCAAATGTCCACAGATGCCTGGTGGAGCGCATTGTGTCACCGTCTGGTATGGAGAGGTCACTGCTCAGAATCAGTAAAAATTGCACGAAGTTGTGAACTCAGCCAGCTCCATCACGGGCACTAGCCTCCACAGCATCCAGGACACCTTCAAAGGTGATGCCTCAAAAAGACAGCATCTATCATTAAGGGCTCCTACTATCTAAGACATGCCCTCTTCTCATTATTACTATTAGAGAGGAGGTACAGGCATCTGACAACACACCCTCAATGTTTCAGGAACAGCTTCTTCCCCTCTGCCATCATATTTCTGAATGGGCAATAAACCCACGAACACTACCTCACTATTTTACTCTCCTGTTTCATTACTTACCATTTTCTATATATTTCATATTGTAACTCATAGTAATTTTTTATATTCAATAAAAAACTATACCTTACAATAAGAAATACAGTGGATTCCGGTTAATTGGGAAACATCAGGACCAGTATGTATTGGCCCAATTAAATGGCTGCTCCAATTAGCTGAAGTTTCATGGAAATCATTAAAAGTTATACAAAAGACAAACCACCATTTAACTGAGTAACAAGTTATGTACGTCAGATTAGAGCACTACCATATTACTGGTGGGTCCATCGTGTCTGACAATGACAGTGGAACCTGTACAAGAGAGTTATTAAAGTGGAAGATCTGATGCACTGCGTCAGTTCAACTCTCTCGACCTTGGAAGATAGGGTCTTGTGGTACAAGTAGGCATCACAACTGAGTCTTCCTGGGTTATAGTGGATGACCACGACTTCTTCTGTGCCTTGTCATACTCTCTACATAGCATTGCAGAAACACCTTCCTGGCCGTTAGATCTCCCTATTGATCAATCTTCCCAATTTGAGAGAGCTGACTTGGCAAACTAAGAAAAGTATGTCTCTATCTCACTGGGGTATGAGGCTCGGTGGATACACCCACCTGGTTTAGCCCGCCTGTTGAAGCAGTGCACGGGGGGATGGTCACTGTTACATGGAAACCCTACTTTGAGCCACTGGTATGAGGTGAATGTCTAGTGGGGACCAAAGGTAACATTTGAGATGATGGTTGATAACTTCAAGTTCTTCATAGTTCCAAACTTGAAGTAGTGAAATTGTTTGATTTTCACTCCTGACCATTTCTGGCATTTCCAAGCCTGAATAAGACCATAAGGCAAAGGAGCAGAATTAGGCCATTCAGCCCATCGAGTCTACTCCACCATTCCATCATGGCTGATCCTGGATCCCACTCAACCCCATACACCTGTCTTCTCACCATATCTTGAAGCTGCAATGAGCAAAACAATTCTGAATGCTCTTTCTGCTTATTTCTCGCCAACTATCAGTGACAAAAATCACTGCTTTTTGAACACAAATACATACAACGAACGCTATTTAAAAACTGTCACTCAAAGCACGGTGTAGTGTCTAACAATCAAATGATGTGCACATGACTGACAATAGTCAGAAAATATTAGGCAACAGTCTCCTGTCCCAAATAAGTGAAAGTAATCCCGGCTATTTTCTTGATTTGTTTTTGTTCTTCAAGAGTGTCCCAAGTAAGTTGGTGGTCCAATTAACTGATGGCCCAATTAACCAGAATCCACTCTATATTAAAAATAATTGAATGCATAAAACAACAAATTTCACCACATCAGTCAATGATAGTAAATCTAATTCTGATTCTAACATCAGAATAATATAAGCTTATTACTTCAATCTTGTATTGGTCATAGTAAAATATGGTAAATACACTGTGAAAACCATAAAACATTTTTAATTTTTCCAAAGGGGTGTAACAGTCACTGAGCTGTATTTATGATACATAAGTAATCGTCCTTCAATAATATTATTTGTGAAGTAATTGCAGACACCATTAGAGAACTGATAAACACAGAAAAGCAGATACATTTTTTGACAGTGGAGGGACAGAGGGATCTTCAGGTCCATGTCCTTAGAGCTATCAAAGCTGCAGCACAAGTTGACAGGGTAGTTAAGAAGGCATATCGTGTGTTAGCCCTCCTTAGTCAGGGGACTGAGTTCAAGAGCCACAAGGTAATAATGCAGCTGTATGAAACCCTGGTCAGACTACACTTGGAATATTGTGTTCAGTTCTGGTCACCCCTTTATAGGAAGGATGTACTGGTCCCCATATGTCCGAATGCATTTAGGCCCAATTAAGCAGCTGCCCCAATTAGTTAGTTCCATGAAAATAGGTATAAAAAAAGCAAACTGAGTAACAAATTATGTACGTAAATGAAATACAGAACAAATTAGAACACTATTAATACTACTACAGTACAATAAAACTGGGTAATAGTTTCTAATTCATCTCTGTTGCACTCTTCTGACTGTAAATAAACAAAATCAGCGCAGACAGACAGTGTACATAATAGACTGCCTTCATACAATGCTATCAACGATTGTATCCTCCAAATCTTCATTTTCGTTGTATCATTCAAGATAATTGTCAATTGTTTCATTTTCGCTCCTGACTGTTTCTCCAAGCCTAAATACTTGTGAGTAAACAGTTTAGAGTTGTCTTACTGCTTATTTCTCACCCACTATCAGTGACAAAACACTGGTTTCTGAACACAAACACATACAACTGATGCTATTTAAAAACAGTTCACTCGAAGCATGTTGTTGTGTCTAATGGTCACACAAGTGCACACAACTGGCGCTAGTTAGAAACTGTTCAGCAACAATCTCCTGCCCTGATTAAGCAGCAGCATTGTCTCCCAAATAGATGAAGGGAATCCCGGCTATTTTCCCGATTAGTTTTTGCTCTTTGAGGGTTGTCACAAATGAGCAGCTGCTTCAATTAACCAAATCCACTGTATTGATTCGGAGAGATGTTGTTGGGAAGAGAGAATTCCGGCAGGGGACAGAACAAAGGTAATGGTTAAAAGTAAGAAGCAGTGAGTATAATCACACTAATCACAATATCTGGCTGAGTGGTGCCAAAACAACCTGTCACTCAATGTCAACAAGGAGGAGGAAATTGGAGGTCCATGAGCTAGACCTCATCATGTATCAGAGGTGGCGAGGGACAGCAACTTTAAATTTCTCAGTGTTATCATTTCAAAACATCTGTCCTGGGCCCAGCATGCAAGAAAACACAGCAATGCCGTTCCATTCTTTGAAGCTTGCAAAGCTTTGGCATGATAATTAAAACTTTAACAAACTTCTGTAGATCTACAGTGGAGTGTATTCTGACTAGTTGCAACACAGCCTGGTATGGCAACACAAATGACCTACAAAGGTAGTGGATACAGCCCAGTCTATCACAGGTAAAGCCCTTCCCATAACAAACACATCAACATAGAGCGCTGTCGCACCTATCATCAGGGACCCCTGCCATCCAGGCCCTCAGGGTTGTATATGGTGACATATATGTACTTTGAACTTTGAAAGCAGGGAGCCACTTGACATAAGCCCACAAAATCACAGTCATACAGCCACATCTACACCCAACATCATCTACACATCCATGTCACTTCCGGGAAGATGGCGGCGCACTTCGACACAGCAGCTTCTGCGGGGTCAACAAAGGTGTTATTGCCTTTTTTAAAAAAACATATTGGTTACGATCACAAAACCCTGGTGGACATTAAGAAAATACTGCAAGTTCACCCCATCAACAATTTGCAGTCTAGCAGCAAGTAACTGTCCTAGTGCTTTACTTGTGATCGCAAGACCTTGTGGGACATCAGTAATGAGGAATACCACAAGCTCAATTCACTGTTTTATTGGCAAGCTTCAGTGCAGACAGCAGGGGAGCTGCACGGCCTCAAGCCGCGGTGTTGGCTGTTTGCAGCCGCCCAGGAGAGAGGCGGAGTTGGTCTGCTCCACCAGAGCGCTGGAGGCGGAGTGCTGCAGCATCCGTACTGGAGTCAGCTCTGCCCCCCAGTGTTCACTCAGCAGAAGACAAGCTGTAATATGTTTAACGGCAGATAGCCGCAACATTCAGGGACTCAATGTGACTGTATTTTACTGCTGTTTTACATTTGCTATATGTGTGCCTTGTGCTGTGTATGACTGTTGGTATTGTGTTTTATACTTTGGCTCCGGAGTAACACTGTTTCTTTTGGCTGTATTCGTGGGTTTTCAAGAATGGTTGAACAAACTTGATATTAATCCCACTGAGCCACAGCCTACCATACCTTGGCGATTCACATGCTTCTTAAATATCTTGAGAGTACCTGTCTCCATCACCTTCTAAGACACTACATTCCAGACTTCAACCACCCTCAAGGCAAAAGGAAGTATTGCCCCACTCCTCACTTCTCACCTTCAACCTACACCCTCTGGAATTATATCCCCTTGGGTCTCAGACATCTCTGCCGGATGGGGGGGCAGGGGGGGAGAAGAGAAACTTCTTCCTTTCTACCCTGTGTCTCACATGATTTTGAATACTTCTATCAGATCCCTCCCCCAAGCCAACTCATTTTCTCCTCAATGTTCCAATTGTCCATTCCCGGTGAATCTATTCTGACCTACTGCACTGCAATCACCTCCCTCCAGTAGTGTGGCTACCAGGACTGCACACAATGTTCCAGCCTAGCCATAAACAATGTGTTATAAAGTTGGAAACACAAGCGATTCTGCAGATGCTGCGAATCCAGAGCAACGCACATTAAATACTGGGGGATCTCCACACGTCAGGCAGCATCTATGAAGGGGAAATAAACGGCTGACATTTCGGGCTGATACCCTTCAATGAGGACACAGGAGGCTACCATTCTTTTGAATTATTATGGACGGCTACACATACAGCTCCTCCCCGGGTTATAAACATCAGACTTATGGACATCCTCTACATTCAAGGGGAAGGGGAAAGGGATGGGTGAGTCAGATAACGTGAGGCTCCAGTCATCTTCTGCTGGGTGGAGAGCGGCCATTTCTGCATGTCTTCTCTCCTCACCCCACAACCCGACAAAGCTGTAAAAATCCGGGGGGGGGGGGGGCACACTGTTGAACACTTTTGCTCCATCCACAACAGGGATATTTTCCCAGTGTCCCACCATTTTAATTCCAGTTCCAATTTGCATTCCAATATATGGGATCCTGCACAGCCAAAATGAGGCCACTCTCAGGCTGGAGGAGCAACCTCTCATATTCCGTCTGGGTAGCCTCCAAGCTGGCAGCAAGAACATCAATTTATGGAACTTCTGGTAATTTCTCCCCTCGTACTTCTTCTCTTCTCCTCACCCACCTATCACCGGTTTCTGGTTCTCTTTCGCCCAAGGTCCACTCTCTTCTTCAGTCAGGTTCCTCCTTCTTCAGCCCTTCACCTCTTTCACCGGTCCCCTCCCAACTTCTCACTTCATTCTCCCCTTCCCCCTCACCTATCACCTACCAGCTTTTATTCCTTCCCCTCTCCCCACCTTCTTATTCTGGTTTCTTCCCCCTTCCTTTCCAGTCCCGGCCCAAAACGTCAACTCTTAATAACCCTCCCTCAATGCTGCCTGACCTGCTGAGTCTCTCCAGCGTTATGTGTGTGTTGCTCTGAATTTCCAGCATCTGCAGAATCTTTTCTTTGGACAAGTCAGAGGCTGGGTGGAGTGGAGCAGAGCTGAGCATGCCGAGCAGGCTGACTGGGTCAGCAAGACCACCCGCCATCCTGAATCTGAACCTGCTCGCTCACTGTCGTAGCAGTTTCTGTGTTCCTCTGCCAAACACTGCTACAGCTCACACACAAAATCCTGGAGGAACTCAGCAGATCAGGTAGCATCGATGGAGAGGAATAAGCAGATGACATTTTGGACAAATCCTTCATCAGGACTGGAAAGGGTGGGGAAGATGCCAGAATAAGAAGGTGGAGGAAGGGGAAGGAGTACAAGCTGGCAGGTGTTGGTGAGAGCAGGTGAGGAAGGAGGGGGGATGAATTGAGAAGCTGGGAGGTGATAGGTGGACGAGGTAAAGGGCTGAAGAAGGAATCTGATAGGAGTGAAGAGTGGATGATTTGAGAAAGGGAAGATGGAGAAGTAGGTGATGGGAAGGTGAGGAGATGAGATAGGATAAGGGAAGAGCCAGGTGGGGAAATGGAAAAAAGAGATGGGGGGTGGGGGAGAATTTAGTGGAAGTTAAACAAGCTGATGTTCATGCCATTGTCAGGTTGGAGACTAGAAGAAACATAAAAACATAAAAGACCTACAGCACAATACAGGCCCTTCTGCCCATAATGCTGTGCCGAACGTGTATTTACTTTAGAAATTACCTAGGGTTACCCATAGCTCTTATAACAACATAATGAACTGTTACTCCTTCAACATGAGTTTAGCCTCATCGTGGCAGCAGCAGAGGCAATGGACCGACATATAGGAATGGAAATGGGGAATGGAATTAAAATGGGTGGCCACCAGGAAATTCAGCTTGTTGTGGCAGACAGAGCTGTTGCTCATTTCCAAATACGGACAGTTTGAGCAATGAACAGCTCTCAGGAACAGAACCCCATAACCTGCAGATTGTCTATAGTATGAAATAGACATTGCTCAAGAAATCACTGCCGAATAAGACAATGAGATCAGGTTGTGAAAATTATTATTATTATCAGCTAAACAGTTGTACAGAAGCTAACTACATGGTCCACCAATGTTAAACAGTAGTCATGAAAGCATTTCACCTGCTGCGTCATCTCCAATCCATTTTGCCGAGTTTTGGAAGGGCAATTTAAGCCATCACCTCCCTTTGCAGTGCATTCTTTCCTATTGGTCTCGTGTTCCCGCTTCAATGCCTGTGGATCAATCTCACGCCTTGCAGCTGAAGAGCTGGTGGAGATCTGACCAGTATCAATCCTATGCTCAAAGCCACCTGTCTCCCCTTCAACCACGCTGGGCTCCTGCGCATCCGATTCCCTTGCCAACGGCTTCCCTTTCATTGCCGCGGCAGGTATTTCAGTGCCTTTCTGGGCGAGGAAAAACAGCTGCCCATTGAAGAGGAGCAGGGCATTGTCTTTGAACGAATTGGCAGACTTGACCTCCAGTGGATTGTTGAAGTAAGTCTGCATCAAGTCGTCCATGCATCCCCCTTTTCCCTGCAGCTTCACGTATGTTTTCAGCACCTGAGAGGCCAGGTTATTACAAAATTTAACTGAAACAGGAGTTGGGGTAACAATAGCATCCTTTGCAGGTTGATTTATTTTGATGTCCTGTCTCCTTGAGGATGTTTTCTTATTTGGCACTTGGGCTGGTGGAGAAATGGGCTTCTCCTCTGAATCAGTCACACCCTTAGCTCCACAGTCTGGCGACAATGGCTTGTGTGTCAAAGGAAGAAGGCGCTTGGCCTCGGACAGCTTGATTGGGTTGACAGGGTAGATGTAGATGGCAATAGAGGGCTTGCTACTGTCACTGCCCTTCGGCGGGCTGCAGGCTCCACCATAGATCTTCCTCTGGACCGCTGGGGGCAAGGAGAGCGTGGAGATGCAGCGGACCTCGGCGTTGGTGGGGATCTGGATGTAGGTTCCAGGGCTGGTCATGTTCTGCATGATGCCCAAACCTGCTGCGGGAAAGGGGCTGGCCGCCAAGCCGCTTGCTGGAGAGGCGATGGAGGAGTGGACTTGCCCACAGCTATTAGGGAGGTTGCTGCAAGGCTTTGGACTCAGTGCTGTCTGGGGCTCAGGACTCAGCTGGTTTGGGTTCATAGCTCCTGTGGGTCAAATTTCTCGGAGGAGACTCTCTAGTGAACGCTAATTGCTGGCTTGTGGCAGAAGGTGAAGCCAGTGATGGGGTTCAACACAATCCCAGAAGTCTGATGGACACCTCTTGATGTTTGAAAGCCAAAGGAGAGGCAGTTACCAAACCAAGGAAGACAGCCAGTAGCTCCAAGTCCTGAAAGCACAAGAAAAGGGTGTAATGTTATTATCTGGATTAAATTCTAAATGAGTGCAATTTGTTGAGTTCACACTGAAAATAATCCAGATTAGAGCAGATATCATAATAAAATCTTACCGCAAATAACTCCACAAAAAACCCTGATTCATATATATGGTCTATGAGAAACGCAGATCTATTTAACTCGGGCCAGTAGTGCCCAAGTCCAGTGAAACACTTAAAACAACTTTTTATTACGATCGCTTTCCTTCAGCTCAAATCAGTCTGGCCATTCTCCTCTGATCTCTCTCATTACGAGGTGTTTTCACCCACAGACCGAATGCTCACTGGACATTTCTCTGTAAAGTCTAGAGACTGTTGAGTGAGAAAATCCCAGGAGATCAGCAGTTTCTGAGATACTCAAACCACCCCATCTGGCACCAACAATTATTCCATGGTCAAAGTCACTTGGATCACATTCCTCCGCAATCCTGACATTTGGTCTGAACAAGAACTGAACCTCTTGACCATGCCTGCATGTTTTTATATATTGCTGCTGCCACCTGATTGGCTGATTAGATATTTGTACCTACTAAAGTGGACACTGAGTGTATGTAAACTAGAGATTGACAGTTAATCTGTGAACATGGGTTATGGGAAGAGAGCAGAGTAATAACCTTGAGGCTAAGACTGGATCCACTGCAAATACAGGAGCAGGTTTGGAGAGTTGACCTGTTGATGTTTCCTACATTTTAAACTAGAATTACAGACCTTTAATACGGAGTTGAGAGAGATAATAAATCAGCCATGATGGAATGGTGGAGCAGAGTCGATGGGGTGAGTGGCCTAATTCTGCTCCAGGTATGTGGTCTTAATAGAGAATGTCTGCGGCCAAATGTAGTCCAGCCTCATAAGAGTTTCCTCATCTATGCATCCTCTCTACAATGAGCTTCTTTCATCTATATTACTTTCTCAAATATCAACACAGTCTCTGGTTTAATCTCAGACTCCTGTAACATACTCCACAATCTTGGCAAAGGGAACAGAGGTGATATGTACATCAATCTACAGTGCTTGGTTTCACCCATGTAAAGCAAACCAGAGAGTGAACAGCACCTCCACTACACCAATTGGAAGAAGCTATTTACCTATCTAAGTGTCACATTGTTTGTTTAATGCTGTATTTATTTATGTCTTGATACAGCATAGACAAGGCCCTTCTGGCCCAATGAGCTGTGCTATCCAGCGACCCATCTATTTAACACTAGCCTATCCACAGGACAATTTATAATGATCAAATAACCTACTAAACAGAAAGTCTTTGGTCTGTGGGAGGAAACCAGAGCACCTGGAAGAAACCCACAGGGTCACGGAGAAAATGGAAAACTCCTTACTGACGGCACCAGAATTGAACTCTGAACTCTGATGCCCCAAGTTGTAATAGTGTCACGCTCACCGCTAAGCTAGCATGGCACCCCAAAATTAGAAAGTCAATCATTTTTCAAAATGGGGTTATTTCCTGTTCAGCATCTGTTCTGAATGCCAAGCAGCTGAGACTCTGAATTAAACTACGAAGCAAGTTCACAGGATTATTTATATTATCTTCATAATGCATTAACTAACTTCAGTGGTAACAGTTATTTACATAATCCTTCATGTGATCCCAGGAATGAAAGTGTTAGTGTATGACGAGCCTTTGATGGCTCTGGGTCTGTACTCGCTGGAGTCAAGAAAAAAAGTGTGGGGGGGGTGTCTCATTGAAACCTATCAAATATTGAAATGCCTAGATAGAATGGAAGTGGAAAGATTTTTCCAGTAGTGGGTGAGTCTAGGATCAGAGGCCACAGCCTCAGAATAGAAGAACGATCCTTTAAAACAGAGATGAGGAGGAATTTCTTGAGCCAGAGAGTGGTGAATCTGTGGAATTCTTTGCCACACTTCAGCTGTGGGTATATTTAAAGTAAAGGTTGACAGCTCGTTGATTCTTCAGGGCATCAAAGGTTAAAGGGATAAAACTCAGATTAGGGTTGACAGGGTTAATAATCAGAATGGCGGAGCAGACTCGAAGGGTCAAATGGCCTAATCCTGTTTCTATATCTTATGGTCAAAATATTTCTCTGGACAAAATAATTTTGCTTTACCACAAACGAACATGCTCGGACATTTACTGATATATTCATAAATATAATCAGTTGCACATGCAAACACAAAAACATGTATGTACAAACATGCAGACCTAATCTACAAACGTATCAAACAGAAGCCTATCCTGAAAACTACCTACAAATAAATACTGCCTCCATTCTACGCTAGTTGAAAGTCCGTGATCATAACTGTACGATTAAGAGGAGAAAATATGGGAATAGGTTGTTATGCAAAATAAGACACCGGGCCCCTGCTCTAACTGCATGATGAGGCAGCCTCACCACAAACGAGCGGTTTCAACAGAACATCTTACCACCAGCTATGAACATTAACAACTAAAGGCCTTCCTGCCAGCATTCGCGTCCCGAGAGAGAATAACTAAAACTGAATGTGGTCGCCATCTAAGTTTCGAGTTCAGCTGCAGAACGGACAGTTACAGGCTGTGAGCAAGCTCCACAATTCACTGCACTTTATCAGATGGATTGTAAAGAAACAAATCCAGGAATTAAGATTTTAGTTTTAGACTCAGATTACAGAGGTGTAATTAAACACAGGCTCCTTCTGAAATCTTTAAAGACTTCCAAGAGTTAAGGTTATGCTCCATAACAGTAATCTGTAGTTCTACACTCTCACCACTCTCCCTCGTTCAAATCAGCTGAAAATAGGCTACTGCTGATTGGACAGTGAAATATCACAGCTGAATGTGACGAACGGCCATGGCTGGCGGTGACCCATAAGACATGAGCAGAATTAGGCCATTCAGCCCATCGAGTTTGCTCTGCTATTGCATCATGGCTGATCCCAGATCCCTGTCAACCCCATACACCTGCCTTCTCGCCATATCTTTTGATGCCCTGACCAATCAGGAAGCTATCAACTTCTGCTTTAAATATACCCATGGACTTGGCCTCCATTGCGGTCTGTGGCAGAGCATTCCACAGATTCACCAGTCTCTGGCTAAAGAATTCCTCCTTACCTCCATTCTAACCTCAAACCCCACAGGGAGGATTGAATCCGACAAGGGGGCTGAGCGAACTGCGCCTCTTCTGCGTTGTAAGGTAAAAAAGATCATCTCGACCTTCAACGCAAACACCATCCGCCTCTTGCCTCGATGCACAGAGTTAGCATCACAGGCAAGCAGCTACGAGATCTCCATCCTGGGGATCCAAGAACACGGTCATGTACACCCTGACGAAGAGATAAGGATCACAGAGGTAGAGGGGATGCACCTCATCACCTCGTCCGCATGGAGAGAGCCGACGACGATGTCAACACAAGGTGGAGTAGGGCTGATGTTGAACTGCAAGGTGAAGAAGGCACTGAGGGGCGTAGTCTCAGTCAGTGACAGAATCCTTACTGCGGAATTCGACAGAAACCCGGTGACCTCTGTCATCATCTGTTACTCCCGGCACAACTGCAGCGAGGAGGGGGTGGAGGCCTTCTACTGTAAACTTCACGAAGCTGTCACTTCAATATTGGCACATAACTTCCTGGCTGTGCTCGGCGATTTTAATGCCCAGGTCGGACTGGAAGATGTTCCATACTCATATCAAGACTTTACCAACAGAAATGGACAATATCTAGTTGATTTCATCCAGGAGCACATTGCTGCCAACACACAATTCAAGAAGCGAGCTGGTAAACTGTGAACATATGAAAACAGAGCCTCCATCTACAGGAAACAGCTCGATTACATCCTCATGAGAACGAAATGGCGTAATTGTGTGATCAACACGGAAGCCTACAGCACCTTCAACTCGGTCAGTTCTGACCACAGAGTAGTGTCAATGAAAGTGAGACTGAGCCTGCGGCAACCATAGCCACAGGTCCCAAGGAGAAGATAGACTGGAAGGCATTGTCCTCACAATCTGTTCTTCAAGCCCAGTACACAGTGGAAGTGAGAAATCGCTTCAGCCCACTGGAAAGGGGGGAGGAAGAGACTGCCACCGACTGCTATCAATGGCTCATAGACGCACACACAGATGCAACAAAGAGTTTGCCTACTGTGAAGCGAATCAAGAAGAGTCGGATCTCGAAACATTCTGACGTCGTCGCAGCAAGAAGTGTGGTCAATGCTTGTCATGCTGAACTTAGAAGGAGCGAAACAGAAGAGCTAAGAGACAGATTCAAGACAGCAAAGAAGAATCTCTTTGCCACCTACGACCGACTGAAGGAAGAGGAACTAGCTGAGAGGATTAGAGAGATAGAAGCTGCTAATGAAGACATGCAGCATGGAGAAGCATGGCGCCTGGTCAATGAGATCAGTAGACGGAAGAAGTCCCCATCAGGTCAAGTAAGTGGTAAAACAGCAGAGGACCGTGTCCTGACATGGTTTACCCACTTTAAGAACCTGCTGTGAAGCCCTCCAACGATCACGGAAGAAGAAGAGGCCATACCCACAATACTAACGCAAGTCGACATCGATGACGGCCCATTCACCATTGAGGAACTGAAGAAGGCCAAGTATGCAGTCAAACAGAGCAGGAGCACTGGACCAGATGGGATACCACCAGATGTCCTGAAGAACCGCGACCCGGACGACATCTTGCTGGACATGTGTAATATGGCACTGATGAAAGGCGACAAACCAGAACGGTGGTCACTCTCAAATATTATCCCAGTCCCCAAGTCTGGATCCCTCACAAAGACAGATAACTACCGCGGTATCAACTTGACCTGCATCTTAGCAAAGTTATACAATCGGATGATCTTGAACAGGATTCGCACCGCCATTGACCCTACACTAAGATTCAATCAGAATGGTTTTCGGCAGAAGCGCACGACAGTAATGCAAATACTTGCTCTCCGTAGGATCATCGAGGAAGTCAAGAAGAACAAGCTACCAGCCGTGCTTGCTTACATCAATTTTCGCAAAGCTTTTGACTCCATTCACCGAGGTAAAATGCTGAAGATCCTGAAAGCTTACGGAGTGCCAGACCGTCTACTGAGAGCAATAGAGTCCAGCTATACCAAACGAAAGCTGTATCACCAGACGGAGAAACAGCGGTGTTCGAGTTCCTAGCCGGTGTGCTGCAAGGAGACACTCTGGCACCCTACATCTCTATAATCGTCCTTGATTACGCTCTGCGTCAAGCTACCAAAGATCATGACAAGCTTGGTTTTACCATAAAACCAGGACGAACCAATAGATTCAGACCAGTTACACTCACAGATCTCAATTTTGCAGATGACATAGTCCTGCTCTCTGACCAGATGGAGGAAGCACAGCAGCTACTGACAGAAGTGGAAATTGAGTGCAATAAAGTTGGATTTCACCTAAACACTAAAAAGACAGAGTACATGGCATTTAACTGTGACGAAGGTACTCTCAAGACCGTAGTGAATGATACCATTAAGAAAGCCTTTGACTACAAGTACCCCGGGTCAGGAATGATGAGTTCGGAGAAGGACATAAAGATACGGAAGGCGTTGGCGTGGAGGGCTATGAACGACATGAAGGAAATCTGGAAGTCGAACCTGACCAGAGGGCTTAAAAAGAGGATTTTCATAGCAGACGTACAGCTGTGAGACATGGACACTCACCAAGACTATGCGAAAGTCTCTAGATGGTTGCTATACATGAATGCTCCGGATGGCTCTTGACGTGAGTTGGCAACAACACATAATGAACGTCGAGCTCTATAACGACCCACCGATGCTCTCCACTAAAATCCAGGCGAGCTACCTGCCAGCCTAGTCATCATATGGGACCCAAGCACGGGAGGATGAACTCTGGGCGCCCTCTCAAGACTATGGTCAACACGCTCCTAGAAGACGGCGGCGCGGCTAATGTAGATGAACTGAACAGACTGATGAGGGAGAGGGAGAAGTGGAGAGTCTGTCATCGTGCCTGATGCCAGCCCCCTAGGCCTGAGTCGACATAGTAGTAGTAGCCCGTTCTAAAAGGTCGCCGCTCAATTTTGAAGCTGTCCTCTAGTTCTGGGTACCCCCATGCCTTTCCTCACCCCCTCATCCCACGGCGGCCCAGGACGTGGCCTCTCTCCCCTCACCTACTCAATGGACCTGGCCGCGGGTTATGCTACACCCCCACCCCATGAATATAGGGACCCCACCCCTGGAAGCCTGCCAGTGATGATCAGGACTGCCACGTCTGACCAAGCGGCACTGAGAGATCATTGTTTTTGCATGCTTCCTTCAATCACGACAACAAACTGACCTTCATCCCTTGAATTACAGAAGGATTATTACAGGGGCAAAAGCCCCTGATGGGGGGGGTGGGTGTGTGGGTGTGCGCGCGCTTCCGACGTGCACCGTGTGCATGGGACGTGTGCATGGGTGTGAACTCAGCAGGTCAGGCAGAATTAATGAAGATGAATAAATAGTGGAAGTTTCAGGCCGAGCCCCTTCACCAGGACTGGAAAGAAAGGGGGAAGACACCAGAAAAAAGGTTGAAAACAACCCAAGTTTGTCCAAACCTCCATTACAGCACGTGTTCTCTAATCCAGGCAGCAAGCATCCTGGTAACCTTTTTCTGCATCCTCTCCAAAGCCTCAACATCCTTCCTATACAACAGCAACCAGAACTACAGTACATGCAATGCAGTACTACAGATGCAGCCTAACTAGAGTTTCATGAAATTGCAGCATAACTTCCTGACTTTGGAACTCAGTGCCTGCAACTAGTAAAGGTAAGCGTGACAGATGCCTTCTTAACCACCCTATCCATTCCGGGCACCTCTGCGTCAAAAACTTTCCCCTTACACCTCCTGAATTCTCTTGGCTGGCATCCAGTCCAACTCATCCAGATTCTAATTTTTATGCTATGATTCTCCCCCTCACCTTTGAGCTTTTTTTTAAAGAAAGTAATTAACAAAGTCAATAATCCTGTGTCACCCTAAATCTGAATATGAACCAGTGAGGGGATATATTTCTGCACTCAAGGCGAGAAGCCTGCTCGCAGATCAACACATCTCATCCCATCCAACTTCCAAATGTCACTTGGCTTTAAGATAGAGATGCCTAACTAACTCAAAGTTCCAAGTAAATATATTATCAAAGTACTTATATATTACCATATACAACCTTAAGATTCATTTTCTTGCAGGGATTCACAGTAAATACAAGAAACACAATAGAATCAGTGAAAGACCACACCCAAAGAGGGTGGCAGACACCAACAGAATCAATCAATCAATTCGTAAGGCCAGTGATGTTGTGGGGATGGAACTGGACTCTCCCACGGTGGTGTCTGAAAAGAGGATGCTGTCTAAGTTGCATGCCATCTTGGTCAATGTCTCCCATCCACTACATAATGTACTGGGTGGACACAGGAGCACATTCAGCCAGAGACTCATTCCACCGAGATGCAGCACAGAGTGTCATAGGAAGTCATTCCTGCCTGTGGCCATCAAAATTTACAACTCCTCCCTTGGAGGGTCAAACACCCTGAGCCAATAGGCTGGTCCTGGACTTACTTCATAATTTACTGGCATAATTTACATATTACTATTTAACTATTTATGGTTCTATTACTATTTATTATTTATGGAGCAACTGTAACAAAAACCAATTTCCCCCAGGATCAATAAAGTATGACTATGACAACAGGAAGGACAAACAACCCATGTGCAAAAGGCGACACTGTGTAAATACAAATAGAAAGAAAAAATAAATATTAATAATAAATAAACAATAAATATTGAGAACATGAGATGAGTCCTTGAAAGTGAGTCCATGGGTTGTGGGAACATTCCAATATTGGAGCGAGTGAACCTGAGTGGACTTATCCTCTCTGGTTCAAGGGCCTAATGGTTGAGGGCTAATAACAGTTCCTGAACTTGGTGGTGTAGATCCCGAGGCTTCTGTGCCTTCTTCCCGATTTTTTATTTGCCAAGGAACTTTAAAATACTGAGAAAATGCACTTCGGGGGAAGGGATTGGGGTTGCACACGATGAGGTCGGTTCAACCAGAAGGCACGGAGGAAGCTTTAACTAACAGGCCAGAAGACGGGCTTTATAGCGTGTCAGTGTGATATATAAAAAAAACTTGTGCACACTCCACCCAACTCTACTCTACAGGAGTACTGCGCCATCGCTATGGGTTTCCCGTTACTAGTTGGACGATAAACTCAAGATTGAAGACCTGTGAAAACCCCCCCGTTGTTCCCTCAGCGAAACACGGCAGTAGCAGACGATTAAAATTCACGGCAGGATATGGAGCAAGAACGCCGATACTCCACAGCGAACTCTGCGGAAAAGCTGGCTGGGTACACCTGGCTGAACAACGCGCTAGGTTTAAGGAAAAGCACCCGCCACGATTCCATTAGGGAGATACTTCGCTTCGCCTCCTTCACGCACTCATGCTCCGGTTCATGCCCGGCCTACACCTTGCCACTCGCATACTGTCTCTCAAAGCCACGCAAACGCCAAGCTCAGATCGCGAGCGCTGATCTCGCCAACGGTAGACCCCCTTACCCATGGGTGAACGAAGAACTCCGTGATCTTTGCGGGACTTGTCGGGTTCACTCACTTCGTCGCTAACAGGTCGCCGAATGCGGCGGGGTTAACGTGGAAGCGACACTTAATACGGCACGACCTCCAGCCGCTCACGGGGCTAGAGGGCCCCAGCATTCTCTGCACAGCGCGGACAGCGCTGAACGCTTCTCCGAGCAGAAACCGTGAACGAGTAATATTAATAACTATTTATAGAGCACTTTTTATACAAAACGATGTATTCAAAGTGATTTACAATGGGATAAAGTACAAACATGAAAATAAAATAAATACGAATATAAAAGAGAAACGGAAGTCAGTTAAAAGCAAGGTTAAATAAATAGGTTTTGAGCTGGCGTTTAAAAGTGTCAACTGAGTCTTCATCCCTTACAGTTTTAGGTATTGAATTCCACAATTTAGGAGCGTACTTCAAAATAAAGATGACCTGCCAATTGTCTTTCAGAAAGATTGTTTAAATTCAATATACGGACGGAATAAGACATGAGAGCTCGAGCTGGATTATAAAACGAAAGCAATTCTGTGACGTACCCTGATCCCAGACCGTTAAGAGTTTTAGAAACAAGTAAGAGAATTTCAAAATCAATTCTGAATGATACAGGAAGCCAATGCAAAGTAGCTAAGACAAAAGTGACGTGTTCCCTCATCCTGGTTTTGGTTAAAAGTCTAGCTGTGGTGTTCTGAATGAGTTGAAGTTTGCCACTAGATTGCTTTGGAAGGTCAGTAAAAAGTGCATTGCAGTACCTAGTCTACTCGATATAAAGGTATAATTTAGTTTCTCAGCATCATTACGTGGCAGAAGCGGCTGTGCCTTTGCAATAATTCTTAAGTGTAGAAATGCTGGTCTGATCACTTAGTTTATGTGGAATTTAAAATTGAATTCTGAATCTGGGACAACACCCAGGCTTGTTACTTCTGATTTTACAAGGTGTGTGGGTGGGGTGGGGTGGGGTGGGGTGGGGTGGGGTGGGGTGGGGTGGGGGGCGAGGGCGAGGCGAAGCAAGTTCCTAAGGCTATCAAGAGGTTTATCTTTTTTTGGAGTGGAGTGAGCCTGCTACTCGAACCTCTCACGGCGCAGTGCTCTTCCAGTTCTCGGATCAAAACCGACCATCTGCCTCGTCCCAGTACCGATCGCCCTCCACCAGTGCTCAATCATATAACGACCTTTAGCTGCATTACAGCCTAACTCACAAAATGCTGGAGGTCCGGTCACGTCTAAGGACAGCAGTAAACAGTCGAATTTCCAGGCCGAGACCCTTCATTAGGATTTGGCTACATTAAAGAACCAATTCATAAGGCGAAGGGACGGGATTTCAAAACTGGTAATCGCTTCAGTCCTCTCTGTGCTCTACTGTGCCACAACCGTTCATTAAAATTGCAACCTGCTGTTATATTTGCGGCTGTCCAAGCTAAAGTGTGAGTTGAAGTCCCGCCCCGGCTAGCCTGTTCAATTTGCGCTGGCATTTACTCTGGTGTTCCCAGAACTGGGGGAATTCCACGGGAACATATTGGCATTCACATCGGCACTCCGATCCGGGCTGATCCGCTGTTTCTACCCAAGGATCGTCTATGTCCCCAGTGCAGGACAACGGGTGTTTCATGGTCTAAACCATTAAGCCAGTACATTCCTAACTGGCTTCAGTCTACCAGACTAGAAAAGACATTGGAGCAGAGTTAGGCTAGTTGGCCGATCGAGTCCGCCCCGCCCATTCCACCATGGCTGATTTTATATCCTCTCAACCCCATTCACCTGTCTTCTCCCCATAACCTATGATGCCCATATTAATCAAGAACCTACCAACCTGCGCTTTAATATATTCAACGACCTGGCCTCTACAGCCGCCTGTGGCAATGAATTTCTTTGGCTAAAGAAGTTCCTCCTCATCTCTGATCTAAAATGACAACTAAGCACAGCTCGAAGCCTTCACGTGTGGCTTACCTACTAAACTCGGCAGGACCGTTTCTACTGACAGAAGAACAGGCAAAGCCGGGTTTCTGGGATCTTAAAACCTGTCACTTCGGGTAGATGGAGCTCGTCAGCCGTGTTTGGCGGTTCATCTAGGAGAACGAAAAATCTGATGTCGAACCTCCACTGCGTATACACACCCACGGAGAAGGCTTCGTGAGTAAATCCCAAGGAAAGGTTCGGAGCTGGCGTCTCTAAGGCAATCCCACGTTGGGTTGAACACTGGCAATCCTCGCGATGCCGCTGGTGCTAAACTGTAAAGGGTTCTGCTACTGCTGTTCCTTTGGATGTGGTATATTTGGATTTTCAGAAGGCTTTTGACAAGGTCCCACACAGGAGATTAGTGTGCAAACTTAAAGCACACGGTATTGGGGGTAAGGTATTGGTGTGGGTGGAGAGTTGGTTAGCAGACAGGAAGCAAAGAGTGGGAATAAACGGGACCTTTTCAGAATGGCAGGCGGTGACTAGTGGGGTACCGCAAGGCTCAGTGCTGGGACCCCAGTTGTTTACAATATATATTAATGACTTGGATGAGGGAATTAAATGCAGCATCTCCAACTTTGCGGATGACACGAAGCTGGGTGGCAGTGTTAGCTGTGAGGAGGATGCTAAGAGGATGCAGGGTGACTTGGATAGGTTGGGTGAGTGGGCAAATTCATGGCAGATGCAATTTAATGTGGATAAATGTGAAGTTATCCACTTTGGTGGCAAAAATAGGAAAACAGATTATTATCTGAATGGTGGCCGATTAGGAAAAGGGGAGGTGCAACGTGACCTGGGTGTCATTATACACCAGTCATTGAAAGTGGGCATGCAGGTACAGCAGGCGGTGAAAAAGGCGAATGGTATGCTGGCATTTATAGCGAGAGGATTTGAGTACAGGAGCAGGGAGGTACTACTGCAGTTGTACAAGGCCTTGGTGAGACCGCACCTGGAGTATTGTGTGCAGTTTTGGTCCCCTAATCTGAGGAAAGACATCCTTGCCATAGAGGGAGTACAGAGAAGGTTCACCAGATTGATTCCTGGGATGGCAGGACTTTCATATGAAGAAAGAATGGATGAACTGGGCTTGTACTCGTTGGAATTTAGAAGATTGAGGGGGGATCTGATTGAAACGTATAAGATCCTAAAGGGATTGGACAGGCTAGATGCAGGAAGATTGTTCCCGATGTTGGGGAAGTCCAGAACGAGGGGTCACAGTTTGAGGATAGAGGGGAAGCCTTTTAGGACTGAGATTAGGAAAAACTTCTTCACACAGAGAGTGGTGAATCTGTGGAATTCTCTGCCACAGGAAACAGTTGAGGCCAGTTCATTGGCTATATTTAAGAGGGAGTTAGATATGGCCCTTGTGGCTACGGGGGTCAGGGGGTATGGAGGGAAGGCTGGGGCGGTGTTCTGAGTTGGATGATCAGCCATGATCATAATAAATGGCGGTGCAGGCTCGAAGGGCCGAATAGCCTACTCCTGTACCTATTTTCTATGTTTCTATGTTTCTATACGCTATGTGGGGGTGGGGGTGGGGGTTGGGGTGCTGCTATATGGGGCAACAGCTTGCTCTCCATATTGTACTGTTCTGGCTTGCACAGACAGTTAGGTCGACCGCAACCAAAGGAGGGCTTCCACTTTCACTGACAGGTTGCTACCCCCGGCGGCGGCCTTGCCTGGTCACTAGGCACCGACATCCGACAGAACGGTAGTCCGAAACCGCAATGCGTGCGGCTAATCTACAAGTAACCGCGCCAGTAAACGCTTCCATTCCACATACTATGTGGCTACACCGCAGACCAGTGGAAGTACGACACGTTTTCCGTTCTTATCTCAGAGCCTCATATTAGATAGGGAAATGGTTAATAATTGGATCAACTGTAAGAGGCCATCGACTGTAGTCCTCTACTCCCCTTCCACATCCAAGATTGACCTGTTGTGTGTTAAGAAACGCTCTTCTGCACATCGTGGTTGTAAAACGTGGTTATCTGAGTTACCGTCAGTTTGGCCTCTCTCTAATGACGCTAGGGGTTTTGGTCATTGCTTTTTCGTTCTTCACACGATTCTCTGTTAACTGTATGGACTATTGTGCGTGAACACCACAAGAATCAACAGTTTCTGAGACACCCAAACCACACCGTCTGGCACCAACAATGAATCCATAGATATTTGCGTTAATAGGGTGTTCAGGTGTCCCTAAAAAAGTGGCCACTGATTGTTTACGTTAACAAAGTTAAGCATCTCTGAGTAGTTCAAATAACATTACGCCACATTTTTTTATCCATTGTCAACGTTACCTATGACTGACGCACTGGAAAAACCGGATGTTGGTATCAATAAGCACCAAGTGCGCGGCTAGATACAGTATCATAGATCAACGGACAGGGAGTGGGAAACGCTACCGACTACTTCCAGTCTACGTCAACGTATTTTGGACTAATGTTCCTGAACTGTTGCCAAAACTAGATGATCAACATGACTATAAAGGTAGAATTTCGTTCCTAAGTTACAATAACCACGGCGACCAACTCTGCGCTTCTGTTTTGAAGTTAGAAACCAGTATTGATACTATTCGGAGAAAACAAAACATTGTCGACAAAAAAAGTTCTGTGAGGTGTGTGTGTGTGTGTGTGTGTAGGAGGGGTGGTTGACTTCTCGATTCCAGACCCTGTATCTGTCTGAGAGTGCCACGTTCACCAATATATAAGGGGAGGGGAGAAGCGGGATCTAGCATGCAACAGATTGACCCAGGTGAGAAGGGGCCAAGTGAGCGAGGGAATGGTGCAGGTAGATACAGGGGCTGCGAAATGGGGCTACAAAGGCAAAGTGCTGGAGGAACTCAGCAGGTCAGGCAGCCACCGTGAAACTGGATCAACAGTCCTCGTTTTGGGCCGAGACCCTGAACTCGACAGGACTGGAAAGGAAGAGGGAAGATGCCAGAATAAAAAAAAGTGGGGAGAGGGGAAAGAAGACAAGCTAAAATGGGATAGATGAAGCCGGCGGGTGGGGGAGGGGGAGTATCTAAGAAGCACGGAGCTGATAGGTGGAAAGAGCTGAAAGAGGGGGAATCTGAGAGGAGAGTGGATGTGGTTTTTTTTAAAAGGGAGGAGAGGCGCCATCTGCAGAATTTGTCGTGTTCTACAGGGCTACAAAGGTACGTCCACATGCCACACAACAGTCACCACCCTGAATAAACTCGTAAGAACTGGTCAACTTGTACTGGGACTACAATCAAAAGACTCAGTTTTCACTTCCCAGTGAGGGGCTTTGCTGTCCGACTGTCCCACGTCCCATCCTTAACAACAAAGATATGCTTCTAGTAAATGTGCACATAAATGACTTTCTGATCCAAGATTATTTCGCGTAGAAGTTACTTTCATTCTCTGATGCATCTTTACTATGATTACATCGTAAATTGATTTTTGGGGCACTGAACCGAAATGAAATCCGCTCATATTTTCGTTCTTGACGATAACTCGGTATTTACACATTCAACAAAAACATATATCGTCTCAGAGTGCTGAGGCTCTCAATGCCCGGCATTGATGCCCAGTAGCATCAATGAAGAGGGAAATAGTGGACCTGCGTTTTGTTTCCCCAATCCTCCCCGTTCTCTACAACTCTGCTTTTCCGTGCTAACTTTTCCATCTTCCTGTGAAAGTAATCTCTCACTTTCTCCCTCGCTTTATTTTGCTTTTTCTTTATTTCTGTCTCTATCTTCCCCCTCTTTTTCTCTTTCTACCCTCTATGTATCTCTCTTTGCCGTCGTTCCTCTATTTCTTTTTCTGTCTCTCTCTCTCTCGCTTTCTCCCTCTCTCTTCTCAAATATTTCTTTCCCCTCTCTACTTTCTATCTCACCCTCTCTAGCTTTCTGTCTTTCTCCTTCTCTTTCTTCTCTCTATTTCTTTCTTCCTCTATCTTTCGCCCTCTCTTTATTGCTCCCTTTTTCTATGTACCTCTCACTTCTCCCTCTCCCTTCTGCCGACGCAGCCTGGCGTAGAGAGCACCTCCAGCTATTTCTGTTTTTTTTATTGACAGAATCAGCTGAGGGGTTCCGATAATTTACTTGCCTGCCTTTTCCTGGAGATTAGCAACGCACTCACCGATCGCACACTTTTCAAATGTGACCCTAACCTACCCCATGGGATTTTTAAAACCGGGACGGACAAGAATCTAATGGGGTCGCAATGGCCGTGTTTTTCTGTTGGCCTCACGTTAAGCCCAAGTCAACAACTACGTCAGTGCACCGCAGTGTTTACTTCATTGCTTCCCTTACAACCCCCGGTTAATTATCTTTCGTCAACGGAAAAAAACACTTCTTCCTCTTATTAATTATACCCCCATCGCCGTTCGTCCCCTCTCTCTTTCCCATCTCTCCCTCCGAACGCTTCACGCGTTTCTCCACTCAATCTCTTCTGCTGCTCATTCGCTCCGCCTCTTCGACAACACCCCGTCCCATCCTGTCTCCCTCGATCCCCACCCCCCCCCCTCGTCTTGTGTCCACTCCACCTCCTTCACTTTACTGTCTCCTTCAGACCATATTTCCCTCCTCTCCTCCCAATCCAGTTCCGCTCTCCCCCTCGGTCTGCATCGCATTTTCGAACTACTACCCCACCATCCCCATGTGGCCTTTGCCCTCACTTTCTCCTCCCTCCTCCATCTTCCTGCTACTCCGCCACCCGCTCTCTTCAACCTCCTCTTCCTTCCCACCCCTCCATCACTGTCCTTTTCTCCCATTCCCTCTCTCCATCAATATTTCTCCCCTTTCCGTCTGCCTCAGCCTGTCCTTTCCTTCTCACTTCCTCGACGCCCTTCCAATTGTCACCTCCCTACCTTTCCCTCGCGATCCCGCCATTCCCTGCCTTCCCCTTCCCCACTTCTTTACCGCCCAAGTGCACAGTTCCACTCTTCTCCTTCCATCCCCACCCATACGACATACCGAGCAGAATTAGGCGATTTAGCCCATCAAGTCTGCTCTGCCATTCCATCATGGCTGATTAATTGTTCTCCCGCCTTCTCCCCATAACCTTTAACGCCCTGACTAATCAAGAACCTGTCAACCTCCACCTTAAATATACACAATGACTCGTCCTCCACAGCCGACTGTGGCAATGAATTCCACAGTCACCATTCTCTGCTTAAAGAAATTCCTAACGTCTGTTCTAAATATATATCCTTCTATTCTGACTCTGTGCCCTCTGGACCTCGACTCCCCCACAATAGAAAACCTCCTCTCCACATCCCCTCACCTAGACTTTTCTTTCCCTTTAACCCTCTGCTCCCCCCATCCCGCCCCCGCCTTGCCCACTCCCTCCCCTATCCCACCACCCTTCTCTCCCTCCCAGTCTACCTCACCAGATCCATCTTTCCTTCATTCCCTTTCTCCGAACCTCCCCTACTTTCTCCTCCAGTACCAGGCCCCCTCCCCTCTCCTGACACCTCACACTTTATCAACTCGTCCGATCCCTCACACCTATCCGTATCTGTCCGTCCCTCTCATCTGCTTCGTCCTCCCTTCCCCTGCCTCTAACTTTACCGTTGCCTCCCTCTTCCCACCTACCACTATCCCCATCCTCATTTCAATTTGTCTCCACATAACTCTCACCAACTACCCGCACCCTCACCCCATCTACACCCATCACCTCCACCCCACTTACCACCATCCTCACCCTATCTACAACTCTCAGCCATCCCTCCTCCTCTCTACTCTCACCCCAATCTCTTTGCACCATCACCCTGCCTTATCCCCAGTCTCATCCCACCTACCCCACCCTCATCTCTTCCTCCTCTTCCCTTCACCCTCCCTCTTCCCACCTCTCCCTGTCCTGGTCCCACCATTGAATTTTCCCCATTCTCCCAATTCCCACACTTGCCTTTTTCTCTCTCTACCTCAATCCATGTCTCTTCCTCCTTGCCCCAATCCCCCCTCTTCCCATCTTTCCCTTCCAAAATGACCTAATTCTGCCGTTTCATTATCTGCTCTTCACTGCCCTTGATGTTTGCCCTGAATTCCCACCCTGCCCTCTATGCCCACAAACACAGCTCCCACTCCACACCACTTTTCTTCACTAACTCCACACCACTTTCCACTCCTCTTACAAACCCACAACACTACATACCTCCCGCTCCACACCCAGCCACTGCCACCAAGCAGATTTCCACCATAAACCTTCAAAACACCCTCCGGAGCCATGCTCCACCACCAAAGCCCAACATCGCACCCACCCTTCTCATCCTTCATCTCCCACATCTCACTCTCCGTTACAACCCCTCTTCCCCACCCCATATCCTTGCCCTTCTCTGCAGCTTCCTGCTCTCACCTGTATTAAACTCCCCATTTCATCTGCCATTTTAACATCCCACCACACTGCCTTCCCATCAATTCCCAAAGTGCCTCATCTCCGCCCTCAACACCTCATTTCAGAACCTCATCTTCACAGCCACACCCAAGCCCCTCTCTTCCTTGGAAACCCCTCTCAACCTCATAGTTGTTAATTTCACCCTCCCACTATACTCTGACCCATCCTCCCACTCCTCCATTCTCTTCCCCACACCCGCCCCACACTCCTTGCAGCTTCTGTCCTGTCCTCTCCTCTTGTCTGCACCCTCAGCCTCCCATACATTCCGGTCCTTCTAAGTTGATGCTACTCCTCCTCCCATCCAGCGCTAAACATCCAATTAGACTGCCACAGTCGTGTAGTGGTTACTGTGACGCTATTGCATCACGGGATGTCAGAGTTCAGAGTTCAATTGCAGCATCTTCTGTACATCCTCCCCGTGCAATGTCTGGGTTTTCCCCGGGTCCTCCCGTTTTCTCCCACAGTACTGTGCCGGGTAGAATTGCAAATTGTCCCATGATAAAGTCAGGGTTCTCAGGGATACTGGGGCAGACAGCTCACAGGGTTGGCAAGGCCTATTCTGCTCTGCACTGCTAAATACATAAATAAACTTCCCACCAGCTTCAACCATACTCCCATCCATCCTCAACCACTGCTTCCTTCCACCCTCAACGACCCCTCCCTCCGACCTCAACCACAACTTCCTTCCACCCTCAATGACCCCTCCCTCCGTCAACCACAACTTCCTTCCACCCTCAACGACCCCTCCCCTCCGTCCTCAACCACAACTTCCTTCCACCCTCAACGACCTCTCCCCTCCGTCCTCAACCACTGCTTCCTTCCACCCTCAACGACCCCTCCCTCCATCCTCAACAACTTCCTTCCACCCTCAACGACTCCTCTCCTCCGTCCTCAACCACAACTTCCTTCCACCCTCAATGACTGCTCTTTTCCACCCTCGACTCCTCCCTTCCATCCTCAACCACAGCCCCCTCCCTCAACTAGCCTATCCCCACCTCTTGGTACCCCATCACTTCCCTTCATTCGTTATTCACCTCCCACCTCACCATGATTTACAGTACTCCCACTGCACAATATCCAATTCCAAACCTGTCTCATGAAAACACTTCCTCCACCTTCAATCTTCAACTCATTGCCACTTCTCATTTCATACACTTCACCAAGACACCCCACTCTATCCCCTCACTTGATACACTTCACTAAGACACCCCACTCTATCCCCTCACTTGATACACTTCACTAAGACACCCCACTCTATCCCCTCACTTGATACACTTCACCAAGACACCCCACTCTATCCCCTCACTTGATACACTTCACTAAGACACCCCACTCTATCCCCTCACTTGATACACTTCACTAAGACACCCCACTCTATCCCCTCACTTGATACACTTCACTAAGACACCCCACTCTATCCCCTCACTTGATACACTTCACTAAGACACCCCATTTTATGCCCTCACAACCCCTCAATACCATCCCTTTCATCAGCCATACAGCATCGAACTGGGTACAGATCCTTCGACCCACCATGTTGTGCTGACCTTTTAAGCTACTCCAACATCAATCGAACACTTCCCTCCTACATACTCTCCGTCGTACTATCACCTTTTTCTTAAATAGCCCAATGTATCTGTCTCTATCACCAGCAATGCCGCCCATCACTCTCTGTGTAAAGAACTTAACTCTGATACCGCCCCCGGACCTACCTCCAGTCACCTTAAAACTATGCCCTCCTTTTACTAGCGATCCTTGCCCCAGGGAAAAAGTCTCTGGCTGTCAACTCTATCTATGCCTCTTATCAAGTCACCCCTCATCCTCCTTCACTCCAAAGGGAAAAGCCCTAGCTCACTCAACCTTTCCTCATAAGACATGTTCTCCAACCACTGACAACCACTTCAGCACTCAGTGCCCCTCAACTTTGCTCCCTCACAACTCTCACAATTGTACTCTCCTTTCTCTTCTCAACCTCCTCAATCACCAGTCATGAGCTCTGTCTTCAGACTCAAGATCTCTCCCCACTTGACTCTGCTCTGCTTAATGCCACCCACCACCACTATACCACCCATTTCACATCCACCAGCCCTCTCGACCTTTGTCCCCTCAACCCACTTATGAATACCTTCAACCCTCATCCCTCCTACGGCATCTTTGCCTCACCCCTTCCATCTCTTGAATTCTCCATCCTCAATGCCCCTACCCCACAACTACTTTTTATGACTTCATGTCCCATCTCTTGCCCCTCATGCCACCCTCTTAAGCCCTCCACCACTCAATTCTCCCTTCCTCCATGCCTCTTCCACTCATCCTTCTATCCCCAACCCCTGCCTCACACTTTCTCTCTGTCCCTTACCTGGCACTCCCCTTTCCTATAACCAGAACTCAGTCGGCCTTCATTCCCTCTGCCCAACACACCGCACAAAACTGCTGTCAGAACTCTCTCCTTTCACCTCTTCTTTCTCCCTCCCATCCCCTTCCCAATTCCATTCCCTCCTCTTCTGCTCTCCATTTGCTCCCCTTTCCCCTCCACTCTCCCTCTCCCTCCTGCCATTCCTCCTCTCCCCTTCTCTAATCTGTTCACTTCCCAATCCGTTCCACCTTTTTCAGTCACCTTTCAGCCCCATTTCCCGCCCCCACCGTTCACCCCTCATCAGACCCCGACGCTCAACCCTCTACTCCCCCTCCAATACCATCCTTCTCCAACCTGCCCTTCTTCTCTCCCCCTCCCCCTACCTCCCCTCCCCCTCTTCACATCACCCCACCTTCCTCCTCCCCGTCCCTGCTTGCTCCTCCTCCACCCTCCCCTCACCTCGCAACTACTCCCCTCCTTCCTCTTCTCCTCGCAGCCACTTTCTCCCCCCTGTCGTTTCGCAGGCTCCTCCCTCCGCCCCGCCGTGTACAGTATATCCAGTTTCAGATGACGTCGGCGGCAGGGTCCCGGCCTCCACCTCAGCTCTGCCCGGCCTCAGGTGGTGGAGACGGGAGAAGCCCATATCCGGCCGCTGCCAAAGAAGCGAAGCGATTACCTGAGGGCGGAGGCCCGGCCCAGCCTCGCTCCGCCCGCCAAAGGTCACCGGTCCGCCGGGCCACGCCCACCCGTCAATCATCCCGTCAATGATTGACACGCTCATCTGCCAATCACCGCGGGGATACCGAACAACCCTGCCGGGGCAACAAGCGCGAGGGCCTGGAGCCTGCAGTGGGGGCAGGCAATGCAACTCTGCATGTGTCTGCAGCACCCAGTGCTCGTTCTTCTCTTCTCCCCTCTGCCTGCGCCTGCTAATGGTTCACAGATCGGTTTTAAATTCAGAGGCTCTCTTAATTTTGAGTGAGCGTCCCTCTCCCCACACACAAAATGCTGAAGGAATTCAGCAGGCCAGGCAGCAAATATGGAAAGAGATGAAACAGTTCCCGGCCGAAACCCTTAATTAGGACCTAGTTTGCCTTGGATAGTTTCCTCCGCTGGCAGATATTTAACTCAAGTACTCCCGTCACACTCTGCCAATACTGAACTCGATTCTCGCATCCGGCTGCGATTTCGTCCGCACTTGTAAGGACTCCTCCGAGTTAATGCGCAAATAAAATTCCTCTTTCATTCTATCAGTTTTATTTTGTCAGAAGGTATTTACTCTGACAGTCGAGGCCGTGTTCGAGATCCCAGAGCCTTCCAACCCAGAACCTTTTGCAGTATTGACAAGGTAAACTAGATTCTAAACACGAGATTCTGCAGATGCTGGAAAACCAAAGCAACACATACAACATTCAGCAGGCGTTTCAGCATTAATAGAAATGAATAAACAGCCGATGTTTCGGGCCGAGACCCTTCCTCAGGACTAATCTACAAACGGATTAGTTGCTTCTGCTTAGAAAGTCCCCTAGAGGGCGTACGTAAGAGAAAAATTAGGCCATTCGGGCCGTCTAGTCTCTCTCCACCATTCCATCAAGTCTGATTTTCTTGCCTTCTCCCTATAGCTTTTGACGCCCATACTTACCAAGAACCTATCCGTGGCAATGAATTCCACAGATTCACCACCCTTCACGCTAAAGGAATTCCACTGCGTCTGCTTGACTTTGAGAGCTTGCTGGATGGGGTGGGTAGGGACCACTTACTCCTGACTCAGTGCTGTCTGCTGGCTAAATGAGGGCATTTCCTCCTGCAGAGCTCCATGGTAGTGTCGTGGTTAGCGTGATGCTATTACAGCTCTGGGTATCAAGAGTTCGGAACCCAATTCCAGTGACACCTGTAAGGAGTCTGTACCTTCTCTCCATGTCTGTCGGTTTGCTCTGGGTGGTGCTGGTTTCTTCCTACAGTCCTAAGATGTACCAGTTAGTAAAGTTAATTGGTCACTGTACATTGTCCTGTAATTCCTCCATGGACGATCCCAAGTCTGGTCGTGAAGGGAGGAGGGATGGACATGGAGCTCGCCACCCCATGCCGCAAAACCCCGAAGCTACACAAACGCCAACAGAAGATGCAAGGACATTATCACTGGGAGAGGAAAGACCTACAAAGATGGCTACACCCAGGGACAACATGAAAGACTGGCCCAGGACCCAGGATTCCAGTGAGCAGCTGTCAGCGGACTAAGCCCCAGCAGGGGTGATGGGACTTAAGAAGAACATGTCCAGTCATTAGGCTGGTGTTAAACTGGAGGGTCGCTGGGTGGCACAGCCTCATTGGGCCGGAAGTGCCCGTTCTGCCCTGAATCTCTAAAAAAGCAAATAAACATTTCCTTAGCTATTGCATCACCTCTGAAAACCCTTGTCTGTCACAGGCTATACAACTGTTACTCTGGGCAACATGAAAATCAGCGACTTTCAGGTGCAAAACAGATACATGGAAGATAGCACCAGACTGACATTCATGTGGGGAAACAATGCAACCAGGAGAAGTACAAAATACAACCCAGACGCAAATACCACAACGAAATTCAGGTGAGGCAATCCTGAGAATTCATGCAGAGCATGAGAACACGGCAGAGAGCCTGGAAGCAGCGAATGGCTGATTCTCTTCTTAGGAAGACAGTTTCAGGATGTGGTGAAGTTTGCGGGAAAGGGACGAGCAAATTCATTGCAAGGCCAGGTAACGTGGAACTTGGCCACAGGCAGTCCCAAGCCTGGCTGTGAAAAGAAGATGGATTGGGCATGCGGATAGCAACCCCATCCCATAAAATTCCAGCACTGCAGAAATGTGAACCAGAAGCTCCAAAGACCTCATCTCTGAGAGGGGAACGATCCTCAGAGATGGGCACAAGAGGTGTTGCAAATGCCGGAAATCTAGAGCAATACACACAGTGTGCTGCAGGAGCTGAGCGGGACAGTCGGGAGCTAAGGATGGGAATAAACAGTTGACGTGTCTGGCCGCCTGGCCTGCTGAGCTCCTCCAGCACATTGTGTGTATCTTCAAAAATGGGCTACACCTGGGAGGAACGTGAAAGGGTGGCCCAGCACCAAGGACTCCTGCGAACTGCTGTCGGCGGCCTATACCCCGGTAGGGATGATGGGCTTATGTGAGCAAGTTTGTAATGTGAACACTAAGTTTATTGGGGCAGGGACGAAACTAGGGTTATAACTGAGAAGCAGTGAGCAATTTTCCTACTGGTTTCGGAAACTCCGTGGAGCCCAAGAGTCGCAGGAGTGGTGCTGGCTAGGTGCTACACAGCAGAGACTCTCAGCGCGGAGCGACAGAGGGTCGAAGAGGTTCGCGAGAATGATTCCAGGAATGAAGGGGTTAACATATGAGCCACGTTTAATAGCTTTGGGCCTTGTCTCGCGGGAGTTTAGAAGAATGGGCATGTCATTGAAACCTATCAAACATTGAAAGGCCTGGACAGCGTGGATGTGGAGAAGATGTTTCCATAGTGGGGGAGCCTAGGGCCAGCCTCAGAATAGACGGATGTCTATTTAGAACAGCGATGGGGAGGGATTTCTTTAGCCAGAGGGTGGTGAATCTGTGCAAATCATTGCCACAGGCGGCCGTGGAGACCAAATTATGGGGTGTATTTAAAGTGGAGGTTGATAGGTTTTCGATTAGTAAGGGTACCAAAGCGTGCGAATGGATAGAAGGTAAGAGAATGGCGTTGAGAGGGTTAACACATCAGCCATGATGGAATGGCCGTGCAGGCTCGATGGGCCGAACGGCCTAATTCTGCTCCTATGCCTTATGGTCCTATGGACAGAAAGGAGCGACATTGCCTTTAGGGTTTGCGGAGTGTCGGTTTAAAAACGGGAAGTGTTTAACAGGTGTAAATAAAGGCGATTGCAGAGGCCGCAGAGACGCGGGAGGCGCGCAGCAACTGCCGAACGCAGCGGAAAAGTGCGCCGTCTCCAGCTTGCAAACACACATCGCTGAGTTGGACAAGTGCAATTGCTTGGAATGCGGAGAGGGGGCAGGCGACACCCGTTTACTAAGGCCTGCACTCCGACAGTACACGGCCGTAAACGTCGGTCCCTCGGGTCTCACTCCCTCTCCCTCCCCCCACTGAACACCAAACATAAAGAACAGCGCCGAGGGCAATAATACCGGCCGAACGACTTCGAGGATTCAGTACCATTTGAGTAAACACCTGCACAGGGAGAAATAAGAGACGGGACACCCGTTTACAAAGATCTGTTCTTTCACCGTCCTAGTTATTCTGACAACAGGCGACCAGAGGGCACTGTTGTCCAGTCAATTACTACAATGCATTTCAGAAGAAGAAAAAGGTTTAAATTCTTACCAGGCGGAACAAGCGTCAATTAACTGCTTGAGAACACGGGTGCGGGCTTTCCCTCACTCTACAACATGCAGTTTTCTCGCAGGGGGGCATAATGCGGATAAAACGGAGTGAGTGGGACTGACTCAGAACGAGGACGATGTGCAGTTCAGCCTCTCAACCTCAGCGGTGTAACGGCGCCGTGTTCCGGGCGCAGCTGTCAATCAGCCGGCAGCCGAAGACGCTATTGTTCCTGCCGCTCGCTTCAAGCTTTCTGCGCAACAGCCCACTTCGAGGTCACGGAGCCACGTGGTCTGAAGCTGCCTGGAGATTAGCGTTCCGCTGTCGCCGGCCTTTGAAAGCCGATTGTGAATTCACTGTGGTCTGCAAATTAGCGAGGCCCCAAACGGCTGGCACTTGCAGTAGGAATATACCCCTTCTGGGGGCGCATTGCTTCCTTCAGTCAGCAGCTGTACTCTACACTTCCACTGATTGTATGTCCACAATGTCCTGATGGCATTGGGACAAAAAGTCCATGAGCAGCGTGGGTGGAACACTTTGGCACCTTTCTGTATATATGTCCTTCATAGCAGGTAGGCCAGTGCCAGTGATGCGTTGGGCATTGTTGTAGAGCCTTCCTGCCCGCCACAGAACAGTTCCTGTGCCTAGCAGTGATTCAGCATGTCTCTCTAAGAGACCCTTAGAGGCACATGGATGATAGGAAACTAGGAAGCTATGGTTAGAACCACCTTAAAGGTCCACTGTCAATTACAGTGCTTTGTACTGTCACAAACACAAGAAAATCTGTAGATGCTGGAAATCCAAAGCAACAGACACAAAATGCTGGAGGAACTCGGCAGGCCTGTACTGACATGTCATGTTCTAGGTTCTATAGCCACCTTGCCAATTCCCATATTATCCTGGCATAGTGGTGGTAGAGACAGATACTGTAGGGGCAGTTAAAAACACTAAAGATTCTACATTTGCTAGAAATCCTGAGAAACACAGAGAAAATGCTGGAGGAACTCAGCAGTCAGGAAGCACCAATGGAGAGGAATAAACAGACAAAGTATCAGGCCAAGACCCTTCAACAAAGGTCCTCATGATGAAGGGTCTCGGCCCGAAATGTCGACTGTTTATACCCTCCACAGATGCTGACTGATCTGTTAAGGTCTCCTGGTATATGGGCGAAAGCAAAATGGAGGGCTGTGGGAAGTGAAGAGTTAGATTGATCTTAGAGCAGGTTAAAGGTCAGCATAACATCGTGGGCCTACTGGCCTGTACTTCTCTATGTCCTATGAAAGTTTGTAACCAGTGAAACAGCCGGCGCAATCCAGCCCGAGTGAGGCCATGTATAAGGCATCTTATCCCTTTACTTGGCCCACTGTTAATGCCGGTAATTCCCAGGTGATCTGTGGCTGACACATGAGATGGTGGGTCAACGTCAGCGATATTAACTGACGTAGCCAATGAGAGAAACACTCTGCATTACTGACCAAACTGCTGATCACGCTAAGTGTCAGCCACACTAAAACCAAAGGGCCAATTTCCAGTGGGCGTGATTTCACCCAGAAATGGTTACTGGTTCGACCATACTCCCTCCCCATCCCCCGCCACCAGACACACGCACCCAAGAAGATCCATTTCAATGCGCACTTGTTCATAACATGTCGCGTGAAATTGCGTTGACGAAAGGTACAGCGTCATTCCGGAGAGGGACTGATGTGGAAACTTTACTGCGGCGGAAAGGAGGCTCTGCACGGGTAGTTAAAACTGCCAGACCCAGCGACGTCACCAGCCTACCCATGTCTCTTACCATCTTGTACACCTCTGTCAGGTCATCTCTCACACTCCCTCTCTCCAAAGAAAAAAAACTTCGCTCGCTGAACTCTTCTTCATTGGGCATCCCCTCTTATCCATCAAGGATATACAATACATACAGAAGGTGCCAGAAAAGAGCCCCGGAAGTTACGAAGGATTCCACATACTTTGTTCAGGGTTTATTCGTCCCACTCCCAACAGGGATGAGGCTACGCCGCACCCACGCCAGAACCACTAGACTCAAAGACAGTTACTTTCCTCAAGCTGTAAGGCTGATCAATACCTCCACCCGCTAACTCGCCCACTGCACTCCCACCACTTTATCGTTTCTAATCAGAAACACTCCAGTGCCTAGCGTCACTTTATGAACATTCATTCAGTCTACAATCATATGTGTTTATATTTCTTGAGAGCATAAGGCCATAAGATATAGGAACAGAATTAGGCCACTTGGCCCATCGAGTCTGCTCCGCCATTTCATCATGATTGATCCTTTTCCCTCTCGGCCCCAGTCTCCTGCCGCCTCTCTGTATCCCCTCATGCTCTGACTATTCAACAATCTATCAACCTCCGCCTTAAATATGCCAAATGACTTGGCCTCCGCAGCCGCCTGTGGCAACGAAGTCTACAGGTTCATCACTGGCAAAAAAAAATCCTCTTCATCTTGGTTGTAAATGATCGCCCCCACCCCCTCTGTAGAGGCCGTGTGCTCTGGTCTTAACTTTTCTACCATAAGATATTTCTTCTCCACATCCACTCTACTGAGGCCTTTCAGCATTCGACAGGTTTCAATGAGGTCAGCCCCACCTTATCCTTCCTACTTCCAGTGAATGCAGGCCCAAAGCCATCAAAAGCTCTTCACATGATAAATCTGTCAATCCCTGAATCATTTTCGTGAAACTCTTTTGAACCCTCTCCGATACCAGCTCATCATTTCTTAATTAAGGGGCCCAAAACTGTTCACAATTCTCCAAATGAGGCCTCACCCGTGCCTTATAGAGCCTCAACACTACATCTTTGTTTTTATATTCTAGTCCTGTCGAAATAAATGCCAATATTGCATTCGCCTTCCTCACCACCGACCCAACCAGCTGAATTAACCTTTAGGGAGATCTGCACAAGGACTCCCAAATCCCTTTGCATCTCAGATTTTAGCATTTTCTTTCCATTTAGAAAATAATCTACGCTTTTATTTGTTCTATCAAAATGCACGACCAAACATTTTTCCACACTGTATTCCATTTGTCAGTTGTTTGCCGAATAACCTGATCTCTCCAAGTCCTTCAGTAGCCTCTCTGTTTCCCCAACCCTACCTGCCCCTCCACCTACCTTCATATTGTTTGCAAATTTGGCCACGAAGTTATCAATTCCGTCATTCAAATCATTGATATACAACGTAAAAAGAATCGATTCCAGCACAGACCCCTGTGGAATACCACTACTCATTGGCGGACAACCAGAAAAGTCTCCCTTTATTCCCATTCCTTGCCTCCTGCCAATCAGCCAAAACTAGTATCTTTCCAGTAATACAATGGGTTCTTAACGTGTTAAGCAGCCTCATGTGTGGCACCTTGTCAAAGGCCTTCTGAAATTCCAAGTGGATAACATTTTCTTTTATCTGTTATATCTTCAGAGAATTCCAACAGCTTTTTTAGGCAAGATTTTCCCTTAAAGAAACAATTACGGGCTATTTTATCATGTGCCTCCAAGAACCCCGAAACCACATCCTTAACCATCAACTCCAACATCTTCCCAACTACTGAGGTCAAACTAACTGGCATTTATAACCTTTCTTCTGCCTCTCTGCCTCCTTGCAGTAACAACTGCATTTTTCTAGTCCTTTGGAACCATGCCAGAATCTATTGATTCTTGAAAGATTATTACTAATGCCTCCACAGTCTTTTCACACACCTCATTTAAAACCCTGAGGTGCAGCCCATCTGGTCCAGGTGAATATTTATTTTCAGGCCTTTAGTTTCCCAAGCACCTTTTCCCCAGCAATGGCAACTTCATTCATTTCTGCTCCCTGACGCTCTCAAAATTCTAGCAAACTGCTAGTATATTTCATAGTGAAGACTGATGCAAAATGCGTATTCATTTCCTTGCTCCCCATCGATACTTCTCCACTACCATTCTCCAGTGGTCCGATGCCAACTGTCACCTTTATTTTACTTTTTATATATTTGAAGTAACTTTTGCTATCCTCCTTAATATTATTGTCTCGCTTACCTTCGTATTCTATCTTTCTCTCCTTTATAACTTTTACGCTGCCTTCTGTTGTTTGGAAAGCTCCCTAGTCCTCTAACTTTCTACCAATGTTGCTCTATTATATGCCCTCTCTTTGGTTTTTATGTTGGCTTTGACTTTTCTTGTCAGCCTCAGTTGCATCATCATGCCTTCAAAATACTACTTCTTCTTCTTCTTCTTCTTCGGGATATATCTGCCGGGTGCCTTCCGAATTGCTCCCAGAAACTCTAGCCATTTCTGCTCTGCCGTCATCCCTGTTCGTGTCCCCTTCCAATCAATTTTGGCCACTCTTATGCCTTTGTAATTCCCTTCCACCGTAATACTCATACATCTGACTTAAGCTTCTTCTTCGCAAATTTCAAGGTGAATTACTGTATATCATATTTTGATCACTGGCCCTTAAGAAGTCCTTTACCATAAGTTTTCTAATCAACCCCGGTTCATTGCACAATACCCAATCCAGAGTAGCCATACCCCTCGTTGGTTCAACCACGAGCTGCTGTAAAAAGCCATCTCGTAGGCATTCTGGAAATTCCCCTTATTGGGATCCAGCACCAACTTGATTTTCCCAGTCTAACTGCATATTGAAATCCCCCCATGACTATCGCTGCATTGCCCTTTTGACATGGATTTTCTATCTCCCGTTGTAATCTGTAGACCATATCTTCGCTACTGTGCGTAGGCCTGTACATAACAAAGTCTTTTCACCCTTGCAGTTTCTTAGCTGGACCCCAAAACAATTCCACACCTTTCGATGCTCTGCCATCTCTTTCTAATGATTTCATTTCATTTTTTTACCAACAGAGCCACCCACCCCCCTCGGCCTACCCGCTTGTCCTTTCGATAGATTGTGTATCCTTGGATATTAAGCTCCCCCAGTACTATCTTCTTTCAGCTACGATTCAGTGATATCCACACATTATACACGCCAATCTGTGACTGTGCTTCAAGTTCATCTACGCTATTCCGTATACTGCGCGCACTCAAATATAACACTTTCAGTCCTGTATTCATCACACCTTTCGATTTCGTCCCCTCTTTTACATTGCAACATTCATTCCATTATCTGCAATTTGCCCTATCACCATCCTGTCCTTGGTGGCAGTCTCACAATATACTGCCTCAGTTTGTAAACTCACCGCCTCATCCTCAGCAGTCTCACTCAGGTTCCTATCCCTCGCTGGCAAATTAATTAAAACCCTCCCGAACAGCTCCAGCAAACCTGCCCGCAACAATATTGGTAGCCACTGAGTTTAGGTGTAATCGGTCCCTTTTGTAGAGGTCGTACCTTCCCCAGAAGAGATCCCAATGATCCAGAAATATGAACCCCTGGCCCCGCACCAGTTCTTCGGCCACGCACTCATCTGCCAAATCATCTTATTCTTGCCCTCACTGGCACGTGTCACGGGCAGGAATCCAGAAATTACTAGCCTGGTGATCCTCTTTTTCAGCTTTAATGTGATATTTTATCGTCTTCTTGTTGGTTATTGTTTTTTTTATATACTGCCCATCGGGAGTAACAATGATTTCGTTCTCCTTTACATTCGTATACTGACGAATGACAATAAAGACTCTTGAATCTTAAACGTTGATTGGTGCATTGCAGAAGCGAAGAATAAGTTCGGTAAGTTTCTCGTTTGTGTCCGTTGAGACTCCGCTCAGAAGCCACTTTATTACGTACCTTCTACACCTAATAAAGTGACAACTGAGGGAACCTTCGTGGTCTTATACTGTTGTACCTTATCCACAGCAGGTCTCGACGTGCTGTGCGTTCTGAGATGCTCTGCTGCACACCACTGTTGTAACATATGGTTATTAGCGTTACTGTTCCCTTCCCATCAGCTTGAACCAGTTCGGCCATTCGCCTGTGACCTCTCTCATTAACAACGCGTTTTCGCCCACTGGATGTTTTGTTGTTTTTCTAGAGGGCGTTGTATATGAAGATCCCAGCAGATCAGCTGTTTCTAAGATACTCAAACCACCCCATTTGGAATCAAAAAATCATTCCTCAGTCAGAGTCACTAAGATCAAATTTCTTCCCAATTCTGATGTTTGGTCTGAACAACAAGTGCACCTCTTGACCTCGTCTGCATGCTTTTATGCATTGAGTTGCGGCCACATGATTAGCTTATTAAATGTTTGCATTAAAGAGCAGGGGCCCAGATGTACTTAATAAAGTGGCCGTTGAATATATATCTTTCAATCACGGTTTGGCTTTTTAAAATGTTACTTGGAATGCCGTGTAAAGATAAACTCCTGAATTATCAGAACAGCCAGTTTGGCAGGTTGCTGGATGATATGAATTGAATTGTTGCCACATGACTGGCTGATTAGATATTCGCATCAACAAACAGATGTGCCTTAGAAAAGGGGCCACGGATTGTATACACGAGGAAGTCTGCAGATGCTGGAAATTCAAGCAACACACATAAAAATTGCTGGTGAACGCAGCAGGCCAGGCAGCATCTATAGGAAGAGGTACAGTTGACGTTTCGGGCCGAGACCCTTCGTCAGGACAATATTTCGTATAGAAGGAGTACGACCTGGGGATATGCTGTAACTGGATTGCGTTCCCAGAGTCAGCGAATCCTTGTGAGCGCCCTGTTGGTCGGCTACCGTCTACGGCCGGTCCGGATGACACGCGAAACAAAAAGAAACTTCTTTCTACGTGTGACAATAATAGCGTCAATGTCAATAATATAAGGAGCCGGATCGTTTACATCCCATCCCGTGCCTCCCATGCGACCCCGAGCACCGCTCTAACACGTTAAGTCATTATGTGCCCTGTCGTGGCGTGGGCGATCATGCTCTTTGAAAATTATGGTCATGTGGATGTTCCTATAGAACTCCTTTTGCCGTTGCCTTCTTATGGCCAGTGTCTTTACAAGGAGCGTGATCGCAGCTATTATTAATAATTCTCTTCCGAGACTGTCTGCCTGGCTTCAGGAGTCACATAACCAGGACTTGCGATATGCAGCGGCTGCTCAAACGACCATCCATCACCTGCCCCCATGGTTTCACGTGACTCTGATCGGGTGGGAGGGGGGCCAAGCAGATGCTACACCTCGGCCAAAAGCGACCTGCAGGCTAGCGGAGGGAAGGTAGAGACATATCTCAAACCCGCCACTCAGAATCGGTAGTAAGGAAGCCAAATGTAATGTTAACATTCACTTATTTAGAACATAACAGCAAGGATGTAATGCTGAGGCTTTATATGGCATCGGTCGGACCGCAGTTGGAGTATTGTGAGCGGTTGTTATTCGTTTATTTAGCGATGCAGTGCCCATCAACCCCACAACCCTGATGAGCCTAATTTACGATTCATAATGACCGATTAACCTACCCATGCATCTTTGGACTGTGGGAAGATACCGAGAACCCTGGGAAAACCCACACACTTCACAGAAGGACGTACAGACTCCTTATAGAAGGCACCGGGACTGAACTCGCAACTCTGATACACCGAGCTGTAACAGCGCCACGCAGCCCGATACGTCACCGTTGGGCCCTTTGTCCAAGAAAGAATGTGCTGGCATTGGGGCGGGTTCAACGGAGGTTGCGTGAATGCTCCCCGAAATGAACGGGTTAACGTGTGGGGAGCGTTTAATGCATCTGGGTCTGTACTCATTGGAGATTAGAGAATGAGGTGGCAAGGGGAATCTCATAGAAACTTATCGAACGTTAAAAAGCATAGACTGAGTGGATGAGCGGAGGATGTTTCCCAAAGTAGGGGTGCCTAGGATCAGAAGGCACAGCCTCAGAATAGAAGAAAGTCCATTTAGAATGGAGATGAGGAGGAATTTCTTCAACCAGAGGGTGGTGAAGTGAATCCATGGAATTAAATGCCGCAGACACCTGCGGAGGTTAGATCATTGGGTATATTTAAAGCAGAGGTTGATAGGTTCTTGATTAGAAAGGGCGTCAAAGGTTACGGGAAAGAGGCAGGAGAATGGGGTTGAGAAGGTTAACATATCTTGCCACGATGGAAGGGCGGAACAGATTCAATGGCCCGAATGGCCTAATTCGCTTCACGTGTCTTGTAAAAATCGAAGCACACAACGTCCTCCGATTCTTTCCTTCTTTATGACCTTTGTAGGTTGTCTTCTGTCGACTTTTAAAAGCACCCAATCCTCCAACTTCCAATTAATTTTCGCTCAATTATATACCCTCTCTGGCTTTTCTATTGGCTTTGACTTGTCAGCCACAGCTGTACTGTATCATACTGGTTTTAGAATGCTTCTTCTTCCTTGGGATGTATCTATCTTGCGCCTTCCAAATTGCCCCCAGAAACTCCAGCCTTTGCTGTTCCCTTCCAATCAATTCTGGCCAGCTCCTCTCTCATGCCTCTGTAGTTCCCTTTACTCCACTGTAATGCTGATACATCTGATTTTAGCTTCTCCTTCTGAAATTGCAGTGTGAATTCTATCATATTATGATCTCTGGCTTCCCTAAGGGGTTCTTTAATTTAAGCTCTCTGATCAATTCTGGTTCATTGCACAACGCCAAATCCAGAGTACCTGATCTCCTGGTCGGCTCAACCACGGGCTGCTCTAAAAAACCATCTCACAGGCATTCTACAAGTTCCCCTTTTGGGATCGAACACCAACCTGATTTTCGCAATCTACCTGCATATTGAAATCCTCCAACAATTAGTGTAACAATGTCTTTTTGACATGCATTTTTCCATTAAAAAGTTGTAGCCCACATCTCTGCTACTGTTCGGAGGTCCGTATATAACTCCTTTGAGGGTCCTTTTACCCTTACAGTTTCTTAGCTCTACCCACAACGATTCTGCACCTCATTTCCAATGTTCCTTCTTACGTCACCTCCTTCTAATGATTTGATTTCATTATTTTTAACCAGAAGAGCCACCCCACCCCTCTGCCGATCTGCCCGCCCTTTCGATACAATTTGTATTCTTTATTGTGATCTTTATCTTTCCGGGCGTTTTTTTTTTGCGCTGCATCAGATCCTGAGTAACAATTATTTCACTCTCTATACACTTGTGTACGGGAAATGACATTCAGTAATCTTGAATGTACGGCACACGGCAGCCTGGCCCCGCGCCGGGTCCAGCCCAAGACTCTGCGCAGACACTGAAGACGAGGAGGCTTCGGATGACGGGCCTGGGGAACCGGCTCTCCCATCTGTTCAAAGAGCGTTGGGCCAACTTACTGCGGCAAGGGTCCTCGACCCAAATTGTCTGGGACAAATTCTAACTGCTATGCTCTCCATCAGAAAGGATGTTTTATGAAATTGATTACAGTTATTCGGCCGGACGGGTCCCGTTTTTAAATTCAAGTTTCGGAATGTTTAATATATTTCCTGTCCACAAGTGTAAAGGAGAACGAGGCATTGCTTCTCCGGATCCGATGCAACATAAAAAGTAAACATAATACGATAAAGGAAATCATAATAATAAAAACAATAAATATAAATACATATGATAGATTATATGCATAAATTAACTGCATGTCCATAAAGTGACACAAGACACAGGAGTGTCTGTACATAAGCTGACTCTGGCAGGGAATGGTAAAGTTGTGGTGGGGCGTGTGGGGCGTTAGTAGGTGGCGGTGTTGATCAGCCTTACTGCTTGAAAAAAGTAATTGTTTTCAGTCCTGTAACCCTGTCCCTGATGGGAGTGGGACAAACAGTCCAAGAGCAGAGTGGGAGCGATCCTCCATGACATTATTGGTCCTATTTCCATCTCCCCTCCCCCATTATTCTGGCTTCATCCCTCTTCCTTTCCAGCCGTGAGGAAGGACATCGGCCTGAACCGTGGAATGTTTATTCCTCTCCATAGATAGTGCCTGACCTGCTGAGTTCTTCCAGCATTTCGTGTGTTTTCCCAAGAATTCTTGCATCGAAAGACTCTCGCGTTTTCTGCAATACCTCCACTTCTTAATTTAATCACCTTCCTGGACTTCAAGGTTGACATGGCTACTCGTTCAATCGTTTATACCATATGACATAGGAGCCGAATTCGGCCATTCGGTCAATCTAGTCCTCCGCCATTCCATCATGGCTGATTTATTATCCCTCGCACCCCATTCTCTTGCCTTCTCCGTGTAACATTTGATGCCCTGACTAACCAAGAACCGATCAGCCTCCGCTCTAAATACACTCAATGATTCAGCCCCCACAACCGACTGTGGCAACGAATCCTACAACTTCACTTCACTCTGACTAAAGAAATTCCTCCTCATCTCTGTTCTAAAGGGACGCCCTTGTGTTCTGAGGCTGTACCCTCTGGTCCTAGACTCTTCCACTATAGGAAACACCGTCTGAACGTCCATCCTGTCTCTAGGCCCTCCACCACCATCTTAATCTTCAAAACCAGCGAGTCGGGAACCAGAGCCATCTAACGATCCTCATAGGTTAACCCTTTCATGTCCAGAATCATCCTCGTGAGCAGCCACTGGACCCTTAAGTAAACCATGACACAGCTTTTCAAACATGAACCTTGGCTGCTCTCTGTCCTTTGCATTAAACGATCTATCTGCTACACCTTGTGTTGGTAAAATGGACGTGAAGGCACCTTGAATGAGATTGGGCGCCGCGGCAGCACAGAGATTAGCGCGCACTTTTAGAGCTTGGGGCGTCGGAGTTCGGAGTTCAAATCCAAGGACCTCTGTACGCCTTCCCCGAGTAATGCCTGGGTTTTCTCCAGGTGCTCCGGTTTCTTCCCATAGTCCAAAAGACGTAGCGGTAAGTAGGATAATTAATGATGGTAAAGTGTCCCGTGATTGGGCTAGGGTGAAATCGGGGGTTGCAGGGCGGTGAGGCTCGAAGGGCCGGAAAGGCCTGTTCCGTGCTATATCTCAGCCATCAAACAGTAAACAAATACATAAGTTTGCAGTTAGTGGAAAAACTCTACCACTGAATCCATCTTAACCTCTGTCCCAAGCTGCACTGAGGAGAGGAGGCACCTTTGTGGACAATCCCAGGTATCAGGACAATAATGAGTAGTACGGGGCACTTGATCAGACACATAACAGATTCTGCAGATCACGGAACGATTGAGCAACACACACACACACGCTCACACACAGAATGCCAGGGGATATCGATCCTGATGAAGGGCCTCCTATAGGATTCCTTCTTCTCCAGCCCTTCCCCTCTTCCTCTCCCAGCTTCTTACATCCACAGATGTAACTTGGAAAGCATTCTAACTAGCTGAATCTCCGTGCGGAATGGAGGGGCCAAGGCACAGCATCGGAAAAAGCTGTGGAAAGTTGGAAACTCAGTCCACTCCATGAGGGGCACTAGCCTCCCCAGCAACCAGGATATCCTCAAAAGGCAATACTTCAGAATGGCATTGTTAAGGACCCCCATCACCCAGGACATGCTCTCTTCTCATTGTTACCATGAAGGAGGAGGTACAGGAGCCTAAAGACACTCACTCGAAGTTTCAGCAACAGCTTCTTCTCTTCCACTATCAGATTACTAGAGCCATAGAACGCTACATCACAGAAAATAGGCCCTTCGGCCCTTCTAGTCTGTGCCGAAACTTTATTCCGCTGGTCCCATTTACCTGCATGCAGTCCATAACCCTCCAGACCTCTCCCATCCATGTATCTATCCAATTTATTCTTAAAACTTCAGAGTGAGCCCGCATTTACTACATCAGATGGCAGCTCGTTCCACACTCCCACCACTCTCTGAGTGAAGAAGTTCCCCCTAATGTTCCCCCTAAACCTTTCCCCTTTCACCTAAAGCCATGTCCTCTCGTGTTTATCTCTCCCAATCTAAGTAGAAAGAGCCTACTCGCATTTACTCGGTCTACATCCCTCATAATTTTGTAAACCTCCATCAAATCTCCCCTCATTCTTCTATGCTCCAAGGAATAAAGTCCTAACCTGTTGAATCTTTCCCTATAACTCAACTCCTGAAGACCCGGCAACATCCTAGTAAATTTTCTCTGCACTCTTTCAATCTTACTGATATCCTTCCTATAGTTAGGTGACGAGAACTGCACACAATATTCCAAATTTGGCCTCACCAATATCTTATACAACTTCACCATAACATCCCAACTCCCATACTCCATACTTTGATTTATGAATGCCAGGATGCCAAAAGTCTTCTTTACAACCCTGTCTACCTGTGACGCCACTTTTAGGGAATTATGTATCTGAACTCCCAGATCCCTCTGTTCCTCCGTACTCCTCAGTGCCCTACCATTTACTGTGTATCTTCTATCTTGATTTGTCCTTCCAAAATGCAACACCTCACACTTGTCTGCATTAAATTCCATCTGCCATTTTCTAGTCCATTTCTCCAGTTGGTCCAGATCGCTCTGCAAACCTTGAAAGCCTTCCTCGCTGTCGACAACGCCTCCAATCTTAGTGTCATCAGCAAACTTGCTGATCCAATTTACCACATTATCATCTAGATCATTGATATAGACAACAAACAACAATGATCCCAGCACAGATTCCTGAGGCTCACCACTAGTCACAGGCCTCCAATTTGAGAAACAATCATCCACTACCACTCTCTGTCATCTCCCACACAGCCAATTTCGAATCCAGTTTACAACCTCTCCATGGGTACCTAGTGTCTGAACCTTCTGAACTAAGCTCCCACGTGGGACCTTGTCAAAGTCCATGTAGACAACATCCACAGCTTTCCTTCATCTACTTTCTTGGTAACCTCCTCGAAAAACTCTTCAAGATTCGTTTAACACAATCTACCACGCAAAAAGCCATGCTGACTATCCTTAATCAGCCCTTGGCTGTCCAAATACTTGTATATCCGATCTCTCAAAACACCTTCCAATAACTTACCTACTACTGATATCAGGCTCACCGGCCTGTAATTACCTGGTTTACCTTTAGAGCCTTTTTTAAACAACGGAACAGCATGAGCCACCCTCCAGTCCTCCGACAGTGCACCCGTGGCTAAGGATGTTTTAAATATTTCTGCCAGGGCCCCTGTAATTTCTACACTATCTTCTCTGAAGATCCGAGGAAATATCATGTCAGGCCCGGGAGATTTATCTACCTTTATTGGCTGTAAGGCAGCAAGCACCTCCTCCTCTTTAATCACTATACTGTATGTTCCATGACACTACTGCTTGTTTCCCTTCCTTCCATATACACTATGCCAGTTTCCTGAGTAAATACTGATGCAAAAAGAAACTGTTTAAGATCTCCCCCGTCTCCTGAGGCTCCACACATAGACGACCACTCTGATCTTCTAGGGGACCAATTTTGTTCCTTCCTATCCTTTTACTCTTAATAGACTTGTAGAAACCCTTGGGGTTTACCTTCACATTATCTGCCAAGGCAACCTCATGTCTTCTTTTTGCCTTCCTGATTTCCTTCTTCAGTATTTTCATACATTTTCTATACTCTTCAATTACCTCATTTTTTCCTAGTTGCCTATACCTGCTATATGCCTCTCTCTTTTTCATAACCAGATCGCCAATATCCCTTGAAAACCAAGATTCCCAATGCCTGTTAACTTTGCGTTTAATCCTGGTAGGAACATACAGACTGCACTCTCAGAATTTCACCTTTGAAGTCCTTCCACTTACTGAACACATCTTTGCCAGAAAACAACTTATCCCAATCCACTCTTCCTAGATCCTTTCTCATTTCCACAAAATTGGCCTTTCTCCAATTTAGAACCTCAACTCGAGGACCAGACATATATTTATCCATAATTAACTTGAAAATAATGACATTATGGTCACTGGACCCAAAATATTCACCTACGCATACTTCTGTCACCTGACCTGTCTGGTTCCCTAATAGGAGATTAAGCATTGCATCCTCTCTCGTTGGTACCTCAATATATTGATTTAGAAAATTTTCCTGGGACATTTGACAAACTCTAAGACATCCAGCCCTTTCACAATGTGGGAGTCCCAGTCAATATATGGAATGGACATTTTACTGAATGGACATTGAATCTATGAACATTACCTCAACACTTTAGCTGCTGCAAAACGATATTTTGCTTTTGTCATGATATCAGCCAGTGATATTAAACCTAACACTGATTCTGTTATCCCTTTCCCCTCCTACCCACCTCCCCTATCGACTGGTCTCATCTATCATCTGCTGGCTAGTATTCCATCCCCTCCCCAACTTCTTTTTCCAGCTTCTTTTCCCTTCCTTTCCAGTGTTGATGAAGAGTCTCGGCCCGAAATATCAACTATTTATTCCACTCCATAGACACTGCCTGACCTGCTGAGCTCCTCCAGCATTATGTGTGTGTGTGTTTGTGCGTTTGTGTTTGTGTGTGTTTGTGTGTGTGTGTGTATGTGTGTGTGTGTTTGTGTGTGTGTGTGTGTGTTTGTGTGTGTGTGTTTGTGTGTGCGTGTGTGTGTGCGTGTGTGTGTGTTTGTGTGTGTGTGTGTGTGTGTGTGTGTGTGTGTATTGCAAGCTATACTTGCAATTCACATTCCTTTGCTGGGCGTTATATATGAGATCAGTGAGGTTACTTCCAATTACTTAAACATGAGTAAGATCATAGCTGGAGGACTGTGTGCACCTTTGGTCATTATGATATGTGAAGACACAAAAGATATTTTAAAACATAGAACTTAGAAGAGGACAGTACAGAACAAGCCCTTCGGCCCTCAATGTCATGTAGTCATAAGCACTAAAGAACTGAAACAGACCCTACGGCTCATCTAGTCTATGTGAATCATTGATCTTCTTCGTCCCATCGATCTGCACCCGAACTATATGCCTCTATACCTCTCCCATCCATGTACCTAACCAAATATCTCTTAAATGTTGAAATCCACCCAGCACAAGTGGTGGATGCGGGATCCATTTCAAAATTTAAGAGAAATTTGAATAGGTACACGGATGAGAAGGGTTACTCTCACCACCCTCTGAGTGAACGAAGATATTGTGTACAATTTTAACTTACTGAAAGATCTAATCTAATCTTTCTCTCCCACGTTTTTCTATCATCCACCTGCCTATCTAAGATGATCTTAAATGCCCCTAATGTACCTGCCTCTAGAACTACCTCAGACAACGCGTATCATCTACCTAACATTATTTGTTTAAAAACCTTACTTCTGACATCATCCCTGTACGTTAAAAATATGCCCCTTGCATTACTTGTTTCCACCTGTGGAAAGTTCCTGGCTGTCCACTGTATCTGTGCCTTAGCATCTTGTACACCTCTATCGAGTCACCTCTCATCCTCCTTCACCTCGGAGAGAAGACCTTTAGCTCGCTCAACCTATCCTCATAAGACAAGCTCCCTAATCCAGGCAACATCCTGGTAAATATCTTCTGCACCCTGTCTAAAGCTTTTATATTCTTCCTATAACGAGGCAACTAGAAGTACAGAGCCTAAACCAGAGCTTATCAAGCTACAATATTACCTTGCAGTTCTCAAACTCAGTTCCCTGACTAATGAAGGCCAATACACCACATAATCTGTTAACCACCCTATTACCTTATGCAACAAATCTGAGTGACCCTCAACAACTCTCTGTTCCTCCTCACTGCTAACAATCCAGCCATTAACCCTGTACTCTGACTTCAGGTTTCACCTCTAAAGGTGAATCACCCCACACTTCTCCGGGATGAGCTCCGTCCACAATTTCTCAGCCCAGATCTGCATCCTGGCAATGCCCCATTGTAACTTATGACAACCCTCACACCACCACCCTTCGTTTCATCCACAAACCTATTAACTCACCCTTCTGCACCTTCAACTAAGTCAGTTATAAAAACCACAAAGACAAGGAGTCCCTGCAGAGCCTTACTGGCCACCGACCTCTGGTCAAAACATGACCCATCTACAGCCATCCTCTGCCTCCTGTGGGCAGGATCATTTCAACACTACACAGCTATTTTACTCTGGATCCCATTCCTCATGGCTTTCTGAATGAGCTTACCATGGGGAACCTTGTCAAACACCTTACGGAAATTTATGTGCACCGCAACCACTGTTCTACCTTCATCAATTTGATCTGTCACTTCCTCGAAGAAATCCACCAGGCTCGGGAGGCACTACCTGCCCCTCACAAAGCTACGCTGACTATCCCTAATCAGAATCCAAATGTTGATAAATGTAGTCTCCAAGAACCTTTTCCAATAATTTGACCACCACTGACGTACAACTCACTGGTCTATAATTCCCAGGATTATAAGCATTTACCTTCTTGAACAAAGGAAGAACATTTTAAACTCTCCAGTCATCTGGTCCAACGGCTGTGACTAGCGAGGACGCAAAGATCGTCCCCAATGATGCAGTAATCTCTTTTCCCGTTTCCCATAGTAAACGGAGGGACACCCCGTGCAGCCCCTGGGACTTTTTTGTCATGAGGGGGTGTTGGGAGCGGGCCCAAATGCAAGACACAGACACTGAAGTACTAAGAAGAGGACAAGGTTTATCAAGAAAGCAAGGGGAGTCAGGAAGAAACGACGTTAGACATGAACACAGGCTCAGGACGAGACAAGGACACCGGGCCTGGGCAGGGACTAAGACTAGGAAAGCGAGACCAGGACAAGGAAGTTGGAACTAGGAGCCTGGGCTAGGACTCCGAGCCAGAGACTGGACAGAGTCCCAGAACCTGCGTCTTGACTAGGACTCGGACCCCAGATCTAAGCGAGGACAAGGGACTAGGATCTTGGCAAGGACAGGACGTGGCTACAGGACAGGACGAGGTACTCCAGCACATGACGAGTTACCCCAGCACAGGACGAGGTATCTCCAGCACCGGGCTGGACGAGGAACTCCTGGGCTGGGCGAGGCACCAGAACTAGATGAGGACACGAAGCTCAGATTTGGACAGAGATGGAACACGGCGCCTGGACTTGGATTTGGACTGGATGCTCAGAGCCTTGGACGTGAACTGGACGGTCAGAGCCTTGGACGTGGACTGGACGCTCAGAGCCTTGGACGTGGACTGGACGCTCAGAGCCTTGGACGTGGACTGGACGGTCAGAGCCTTGGACGTGGACTGGGCGGTCAGAGCCTTGGACGTGGACTGGACGGTCAGAGCCTTGGACGTGGACTGGGCGAGATACTCCAGGGAAGGACGAGGCTCTTGGACAGGTTTAGCTCGGCTCTTGGACTCGGTTTGGTTAGGCTCTTGGGTGCGGAGCCGGGACTCCTCATAGGAGCGCAGGGCCGCGACCCTTTCCAGGACGCAGGGCCGGGATGACTGCCGAGGATACTTGTCGAAGGAACTACGGCGATAAACTGCCGGAGTAACCCGCCAGAGATTCGGGTGAGGGCGATCCAGCACGGAACGAGGAATCTCCAGCACCAGGCTGGGCAAGGAACTCCTGGGCTGGGCTGGAACACAGCGCCTGGACTTGATTTTGGAGCACAGGAACACAGAACCTTGGACTTAAGCAGCGGAACACAGAACACAGAGCCGGGACCCCTCCTTGGGGACAGGACATAGGTCCGGGGCACGTACACAGAACACAGAGTCAGGACCCCTCCTTGGGAATAGGACTTAGGGCCGGCGCTCTACAGAGAGTCAGGACCCCTCCATGGGAACGGGACCTAGGGCCAGGACTCTTCTTTGACACGGACAATAAACATAGGAACACAAAGAGACAGTTCCAAACTCAACGATATATAGTTCCTTATCTTGGCGTGGCAAGGCTCCAGTCTCACTCCGGTGGTTGAACTAGACGGCGATACAGGCGAGGACGCAGGCGAGGTTGCAGGCGAAGGTAACAGACGAAGATTACAGACGAAGGTTAGTGTCGAAGTAACTGTTGAGATAAACTGCCAAAGTAACTGCCAGGGATTATAGGAAAGATGTCAATAAAATTCAGAGGGTGCAGAGGATGCTTACTAAAATGTTGCCTGGGTTTCATCTCCTAAGTTACAGAGAAAGGTTGAACAAGTTAGGTCTTTATTCTTTGGAGCGTAGAAGGTTGAGGGGGGACTTGATAGAAATGTTTAAAATTATGAGGGGGATTGATAGAGTTGACGTGAATAGGCTTTTTCCATTGAGAATGGGGCAGATTCAAACAAGAGGACATGAGTTGAGAGTTAAAGGGCAAAAGTTTAGGGGTAACATGAGGGGGATCTTCTTTACTCAGAGAGTGGTAGCTGTGTGGAACGAGCTTCCAGCAGAAGTGGTTGAGGCAGGTTCGATGTTGTCGAATTAAAGTTAAATTGGATAGATATATGGACAGGAAAGGAATGAAGAGTTATGGGTTGAGTGCAGGTCAGTGGGACTAGGTGAGAGTAAGGGCTCGGCATGGACTAGAAGGGCCGAGTTGGCTTATTTCCATGCTGTAATTTTTATATGGTTATATGATTCAGATGGGAAGGGGAAGGGAACAGTCCAGCAAGGAATCCTTGGTTTGAGAGGTCTTTATGTGTCAGCCGGAAATGAGAATCAGGTGTCTCAATTAAGGCACCCACTGGAACAAGGGAAAACAGGAATACCCGAAATAAGGAATCGACGGACCGGACCGTGAACCAGAATGCGGACTTCACGGACTGGTCCATGACACCTTTCTATCTAAAAGTTTTTCAAGATTTCCAAGACATCCTCTTTCTTAACATCCACATGTTGAAAGTTCAAAATAACTTTATAATCAAAGTACATATATGTCGTCATATACTACCCAGAGATTCAGAGACTTGCAGGCATTCGCAGTGAGTGCGAAGTGTCACATACCCCGTGACGGGTTAAAGAGCCAGTAGAAATGGAAAACACTTTGGAGTCCAGTATTGCTATTAACTAATATTATTTATTAGTAACTACGCAATACAGTAATATAAATGTACAAACGTTTGTAGATAAATCAAACAGGTTAGCAATGATTATATATAAGTAAGTGCGGAAAATATATGAAAACCAAGCTTCTTCAAGTCTAGGGGTAAATAGATAGTCGGTAAATAGAGTAATGTTCAGCTCAGTTCGTGGTGTTGAGAAAGAGAGAGGGAGAGATTTGAGTCTTCAGATGAGCTGACGCCGTCGATCTTCCCGTTGTCCTCCGAAATCCTTTAAAAGTTACCGACTGTGACTTCAACAAAGGGGACCGTTTTTCTGTGGTGGAATCATCAACCCAGACAAGGGTGGACACATGGGTAAGTCCCCACCAGTCATTCCCTTTTCACACTGCAAGCGCCACTGATCGATCCTCCAAAAACCCACTTTTTCTGTGGGCACAACAAAGCTTATTCAGTGTCCAAAAACATGTGCTGCAGGTCTTCTTCTTCTTCTTCTTCTTCTTCTTCTTCTTCTTCTTCTTCTTCTTCTTCTTCTTCTTCTTCTTCTTCTTCTTCTTCTTCTTCTTCTTCTCCTTCTTCTTCTTCTCCTTCTTCTTCTTCTTCTTCTTCTTCTTCTTCTTCTTCTCCTTCTTCTTCTTCTTCTTCTTCTTCTTCTTCTTCTTCTTCTTCTTCTTCTTCTTCTTCTTCTTCTTCTTCTCTGAGTTTTTACAGCAGTTGCCATCCACATTGTTGCATTACTGCAGTGAAGTATTTATCGTCCTTCATTGTCCATTCACTTTAAAACCGTCTTTCCAGTCCCGTCGCCCTTAAAAAACTAAACAACCATTTCCTCCCCAGATCACTCTCCCGACATTCCAATAAACCTTTAACGCTGTTCTCTACCAGTCCTATTTTGCGTAATTGTTGTAACATTTGTTGCCTTTCCTGTGCAAATTTCCGGTATGAAATAAGGATATGCTCTACTGTTTCAGTTTCCTGACATAGATTGCAAAAACCTGTTGGATGCTTACTTATGATGGCCAGAGTGCCATTACGGTTGCTGTGCCCAATTCTCAGTCTACTTATAATTACTTGGTCCTTCTACTTTACTTCCCTACTTCTTCCCATATCTGCTATGTTCTGAATTGAATGTAAATATCTTCCTTTTATTGCTCTATCCCAATGCTGCTGCCACTGTTGATTTATCCTTCTCCACACTATGCTCTTCTCCTCTGATTTTGATAGTTTAATATTGACCGCTACAGGTCCTTTTTCAGTTGCTGCTTTTGCCAGCTTATCTGCGGTCTCATTTCCTATAACACCTGAATGTGCTGGAACCCACATGAATGCGATATTTTTGCCTTGTCTAGCCAGCCTTGAATTTGCAAACAGGATTTCATAAAGCAGATCCTGGTGACCTCTAGCTGTACCCACCTTAATGCTTGCAAGGGCCGATACAGAATCGCTACGTATCACAAAATTATTTCAATCAACCTGCTCACTCCATTCTAGTGCTAACAATATGGCAAATATTTCAACTGCATGGTCTATCATCTGACCTCCTATTTATCTCACCTTACTGGGTACCAACTGTCTCTCAAATAACTCCTCCTTCCTTTGTCTGCGTAAGAATGCACTAGCAGGGAATGTCCTTGGAAGGTATAAACACGCTTCAGAGAAACTATAACACCGATCGTCCATCAAATAACGCCGCCCTCTGTCACCACAGCGGCTTACGAGCTGCTCGGTGCCCTCTCTCTCCAACTCAGCAGAAATCCAAAAGTTAGTCTTCGTCTCTCTCTCTCTCTCTCTCTCTCTCTCTCTCTCTCTCTCTCTCTTTTCAACAGCACAGTTCATAGGGGTAATCGAGCACAGTTCTTAGGGGTAATTTAGGACCCCGTCACAAAAGAAACACAAAAGAATCAGTGAAAAACTGCAGCAAACTAAGACGGACAAACTGCCAACGTGAAAGAGAGAACAAATCATACTAATACAAAAATATAGACACAATAAAAATAAATAAATAAGTAATAAAAAAATTGCGAGCACGAGTTGTAGAGTCTTTGGAAGTGAATCCATAGATTGTAGAATTGGTTCAGTGTTGAGATGAGTGAAGTTATCCCTTATGGTCCAGGAGCCCGATGATTATGGAATAATAAATGCTCCTGAACCTGGTGGTGTGGGACCTCAGCCTGTTTTACGCTGCCCTCAAAGTCATCAAGCTCCCGTTCACTGGTGAATACCGAATCAAAGTACGTATTCATTAAGGGCCTCCCTACCACCCCCGAGTCCAGGCACGTGTTCCGTCATTTATCCTGATCGGTCCTACCCTTGCTATAGTCTTCCTTTTGTTTTTAGGTACGTGTTTGAACACCTTGGGTGTTTCTTATTCTCACTCACCAAGGCATTCTTGCGTCCCTTGCTACCTCTCCTCAGTCCCTTCTTAGTCTCTTCCCTGCCTACCTTTTCTGGTTATTGCTTATTAAGCCTTAAATATGTTCCCTTCTTCCTCTTGACTAGATGTTCCACAGCTTTTGTCAACCATATTTGCAGAAGAGATTCACCAGAATGTTGCCTAGGATAGGACGTTTCATTTTCCTTTATTTTATTTTTCACTGAAAGACATTCACGGGATTCGATGGGTACACAAAATTATGAAGACCCTGAATAAAATCGATACTTTATTTTATTTACAGATACAGCCTGGAGTAGGCCCTTCCAGCCATTTGAGCCGCGCCGCCAGCAACCCATTCAAATAGCCCTACCCTAAACACGGGGCAATTTCCAATGTCCTACTGATCTACACATCTTTAATCTGGGGAGGTGCTGAACACCCGGAGGAAGCCCGCAAGTTCACGGAGAGGACGTACAAACTCCATACAGTGGACTCTGAAATCTGACGCCCCGAGCTGTAATACTGTCGCGCATAGCGCGACACTGCTGTGACACCCCATAATAAGAAAACACTTTAAATAAGATAAAAATACACTTTTCTCCTTTGCCACGTGGGCATGGGTTTACAATAAAGGAAATGAGTTTTAAAGGGGTTATGAGGTAGATTTATTTTCAATCCGAGAGTTGCGGAAGGCTGAAACACTGCTCCTGACGGGGTGGTGGAGGCAGGTGCGGTGATCTATCGAATATTGAAAGGATGTGGGGTACCACTATGGACGTACGGAGCCACCTCGGGGATCGACCTCTCTACTCCTGCTGTTACTTGCTTTTTTATGTAGGATTTTTGCACACAGAGTGATGGTGCACTGTAAGCGATGCCAGGGATGAGGATAGAGGCAGAGACACCCAATGCCCATATACACCAATACAGCAATACACCTGGTCGTCAATGGAAATATCTCATCAGCTAATTATATGCAGCAAATCAATGCATAAAAGCATGAAGACATGATTAAGAGGTCCAGTTGTTGCTCAGAAAAAAAAAACATCAGAATAGGAAGAAATGTGATCTAATGCCAGAGAACAGGTTTTGGTGCCAGATGAAGTGGTTTGAATATCTCAAAAAAATTTTCGAATTTTCTTGCCCAACAGTTTTTAGAATTTACAGAGAATGATGCGTGACACAAAAAAAAATCCAGTCAGCTGCAGTTTAGTGGGCGTAAATGCCTTGTTAATGAGAGAGGTCAGAGAAGAATGGGCAGGCTGGTTCAAGCTGACAGGAAGGTGACAGTAACGCAAGTAACCACGCGTTTCAACCGTTGTGTGCAGACGAGCATCTCTGAATGTATAACACGTTGAACCTTGAAGTGGATGGTTTACAACAGCAGAAGACCACGAACACACAGTGAACTCTGTAGCCGCTTTCATTCAGGACGTACCTAATAAAATGGCCGCTCAATGTTCGTGGAACAAGATTATGGACATTAAGGTAAGCAGGGAGTGCAGAGTAAATCCAAACACGATTAATTGAGCGTGCATACTCATGAGCGTGATTGTCAACCTCGTTCAGATGCCGCGTTCAAACTCCGCAGCAGAGTCCCCGGTTGTGATGGCAGGTGCCCGTGTAACATTGAAGAACAAGATTATTTTTCTCTGAGAGTGGTAGGTGACTGGACGCTTTTGCCAGCGGAGGAGGTGGCCGCAGACACCACAGCAACATTTAAGCCTCCTATGCCTTGGAAAGTCCTGCTCATCTAAATACTTATGTCGATGATATTAAACCTGATTCTGATTCGGATTAATCATGCATCTCGACGCAATTTTCCTGTTCTGCCCCCACGTGCAAAGTCCGCCGATTTGTGCCAAATTCGATCAATGGCTGAGCCTCCACAGCAATTCGGTGATTCACCTCGGTTCCTTTCCCCGGTTGAGAGTAATTCTTCTTTTACGTTACCTTTATAATTTGTATACTTTTTGCACTTACACCTCGCTGCCTCCGCTAAACAAATGTTTTCATATGTCAGGTATAATACATCCGGTTCTCATTGGGAGTTCATGCAACCCCTGGGAATGTACAACGGTTCGGATGAGGCCCTCGTTAGTGGGGGTCGACCACCGATGCTGCGTTCCAGCTGCCTTCGTGATACGCAGGTCAGGGAAGTACGATACGGAGAGCAAGCTGTTGCCCCCTCTCTACGCATCTGAAGAATCCAAAGGAACGGCGGAGACCGATACAGTTTGGCACCAGCGACATCGCAGGAGTTGCCAGTCGGTGCTGAAATCAACGCAGGGCTTAGGAGCTCCAGCTCCGGATTTTTCCTCGGGGTTTACTCCCGAAGTCTTCCCCATGAGTGGGTATAGCCGTAGGTTAGCGGAGGTTTCAGGTAAGAGTGTTCTTTCTCCGAGGTGAATTGCCAACCAAGGCTAACGAGCCCCACCTGCCCAACGCGACTGGTTTTAAGGCACCAATAATTCGCCTTTGTCCCTACTCCGGTCCGTAGAAAAGGTTCGGCAGGGATTAGTAGCTAAACCACACGTCAAGGCCTGGAGCTGGATTTGGTTATCAGACGCTATTTGAGACGCGCGACATTGTGAGCATCTAATAGGTAATGGGAGCTTATCCACACTTCCATCCCCGGCTATGACGACCTAAAGGAGCCAAACACTGGGATCGACTTGTAGGATCATAGGGCTCGTTTCAATGAAGGCCTGCTGAATGATTGGACGCCGCAACAGCAGAAAGCAGTTCTCGGGAAGCATTAGATAAACATGGCGCTTTAACTCAAACAACTTGGGCGCAGCAGTAACGAGTGGTCCACGGGACGCTATTGCTTTTCGGAGATCATTTCCGATATAATCTGTAGGGAATTGGTACGGCTTCAAAGTTCAAAGTAAAATTTATTATCAGACTACATACATGTCACCACATACAACCCTGAGATTATTTTTCTGCGGGCATGTTTAGCAAATTAACAGAACTGTAACTGTAAACTGTAAACATCAAGAACTGTAAATTATAAACATCAGGAACTGCAAACTGTAAACAAACTGAAAATGCAGATATAAATAAATAGTAATAAATAACGACCATGAAATAACAATACATCACCCATCAATACGACAATAAAACAATCTTTAAATGAGTGCAGTTATCCCATTTTGCTCAAGAGCCTGATGGTTGAGGGCGAGTAGCTGTTCTTGAACCTGGTGGTGCCAGTCCTAAGGCACCGGTACACTCTACCTGATGGCAGCAGCGAGAAAAGAACAAGGCCTTGGTGCTGACGGTCCTTGATAATGGGTGCTTCTTTTCTATGGCAACGCTTCCCGTAGATGCCCTCAATAGTTGGGAGCGTTTTACATGAGATGTACTGTACAGAATCCATTAACTTTTGTAGGATGTTCCTCTCAAAGGATTTGGTGTTCGCATACCAGGCCATAATGCAGCCAGTCACCACACTTTCCACCACAGTTTGCCAATGTTTTCGATGACGTGGCGAACCTCTGCACACCCCCGAGGAAGTATTTTCTTCGCAGCAAGATTTATATGATGGGTCCAGGACAGGATCTCTGAGATAATTACACCCAGGAATTTAAAGTTACTGACCCTCTCCACCTCTGATCCTCCGATGATTGCTGCCTCATGGACCTCTGGTTTCCCTCTCCTGTAGTCTACAATCAGTTCCCTGGTGTTATTCATATTAAGTGAGAGGTTGTTGTTATTACACCACTCAGCCAAGTGTTCAATCTCCTTCCTGTATGCTGATTCATCACCCCCTTTGATACAGTCAATAACACTGGTGTTGTCTTGTATATGGTGTTGGAGCTGTGCTTAGCCACACAGTAACAGGTGTAAAGCGAGTTGAGCGGGGGCTAAGCACACATCCCTGCGGTGCTCCTGTGCTGATGGAGGTTGTGGAGGAGATGTTTCTGCCAATCTGAACTGACTGGAGTAGGCAAGTGAAGAAATCCAGGATCCAGTTGCACAAGGAGGGCATTGAGGCCCGCGTCTTGGAGTCTAGTGATTAGTTTTGAGGAGATGATGGTGTTAAATGCCAGCTGTAATTGATAAAGAACATCTTGATGTATGCATCTTGCTGTCCAGATGTTCCAGGGTTCTGTGAAGAACCAACGAGACAGCATCTACTGTAGACCTGTTGCTTCCGTAGGTGAATTGGAGTGGATCCAAGTCACCACTCAGACAGGAGAGGATATGCTTCAACCCCAGCCTCTCAAAACACCTCATCACTGTGGATAGGAGTGCCACTGGGCGACAGTCATTTAAACAGGTTGCCGAGCTCTTCTTGGGCACGATTGGAGCCTGCTTGAAGCAGATAAGTACGACACGTTGCCAGAACGAGAGGCTGAAGATAACCGTGGACACACCAGCCAAATAGTCGGCACAGGTCTTCAGTACTCGGCTGGGTACTCCGTCTGGACCGGACGCTTTCCTTGGACTCACTCTGTTGAAGGCAGCCCGCACGTCATCTTCAGATACTGTGACCAAAGTATCATCGGCACTCACGGGGATGCGCGATGGTTTCTTCCTGTTCTGGTGGTCAAAGCGTGCATTGAGCTCATTTGGAAGCGAAGATCTGCTGTCCCTATGTCACAAGATTTAGCTTTGTGCCATGTAGAATGCGTGCGTGTTCTCCCGGTGCCCCGGTTTCCTCCCCCGGTCCAAAGACGTACCGGTTTGTAGGTTAATTTGGTTTTTGCAAACTTTCCTGTGATTAATCTAGAATTAATTGGAGATTGCTGGGCGGAGCGGCTCGTAAGGTTGGAAGGGCCCTCCTTAGCTGTATCTCAAGCATTCAATAGACGGAGAGATAGTTAGATAGATAGATAGATAAACAAACCGACACAACCCACTGGGAATGTTGATCCCCTCTGCAAGCACACCTCAGACGTAAGAGTCCCTTCAAAGTAGAAAGTAAATTTATTATCAATGTTCATACCGCATACGTCACCACCTACTACCCTAAGATTTATATTTCGCAGGTATTCTGGACAGAATACTGATATATAATGGAATAAATGAGAAACTGCATACTAAGACTGAAAAACAACCAATATGCAAAGGAAGACGAACTGTGCAAATACAATAAAATAAATAGATAGATAGATAGATAGATAGATAGGTAGATAGATAGATGGAGCCTGGTGGCTGGAGGGTAGTTACTGTTTTTGAACCTGGTGATGTGAGCCCTGACGCTCCAATACCTCCTGGTCGATGGCAGCAGCGAAGAGATCGGCCTGGATGGTGGGGGTCCTTGATGGTGAACGCCGCTTTCTTGTTGCAGCGCACCTTGTGAATGTGCTCAGTGGAAGGGAGGGCTTTACCTGCCACACTGTGAGCAGTGTCCACTGCTTTCTGCTGGCTTTTCTCTTCAAGGGTACAGGTATTGGTGTTTCTGTACCAGGCTGCGATGCAACCAGTCAGGACTCACTCCGCTGTGTGTCTATAGATATTTGTCAACATTCTAGATGATATGGCGAAAATGTGCAGATGTCCAAGAAGGCAGAGGCGCTGCCATGCCATTTTTGTAATGACCTAAAATGCTGGTCCCAGAACAGATCCTCTGAAATGACAACGCTAAGGAACTTAAAGTGACCGACTCTCTCCACCTTCGAGTTCCGAAGGACTCTGGTCTCAGAGATCTCTAGCTCCTTCCTCCTGCAATCAATAATCAGGTTTTTGTACTTTGGCCAAGTCAAGGTGAGACCACTGGAAGCGTTTTCCTTATAGTATCGGACCAGGCTGAATCGCGTTACAGGCTCAAGGAGAATTTGGCTTAATCCGTGTGATCAGTTCCAAGAAAGGCGGACTGCTGTACAGTTCCCCCAGCTAACTATTCCTAAACAAGTGTGACCGGCAGCTTCGGGGAAGAGTAAAAATACTTGTCCTTGTAAGAGTGGTTGATTCGGCAACACCACTCCCCCCACCCCCCCGGCTCAATCTCAATCGTCGCTTCTTTCCCGTGCTCCTTACATCGTCCCCGTTCTTCCCGCTGTTCGCTAGCGGCTGACCGAGGAGAGGGCAGGCGGCGTGCGCAACGCGGGCAGAACCCAACATCAAAGCAACCATAAATTAAAGCAAAACAATACCGCTGGATGCAGCAGTTCAACCAGCGTGTTTCCACCATTTTCTCCTCACCTGCCTATCAGCTTACATCTTCCCTTTTCCCACGGTCTTTTCCTCTCCTATAGGATTCCTTCTCCAACCCTTCACCTTTCCCATCCATCCGGCTTTACCTATCACCTTCTACCTATCCTCCTTCCCTTCCCCACCTTTTTTTTATTCTGGTGCCTTCCCCTTCCTTCCCAGTCCTATTAAGGGTCTCGACTCGAAACATCGACTGCATCATGCCCTGGTATAGAAGCACCAATGATCCTGATCGGAAAATCCTACAAAAGGTAGTGAATACGGCCCAGTCCATCACGGGCAAAGCCTTCCCCCGCCACTGAGCACATCTACACGGATGTTTGTCACAGGAAAGCAGCATTCTCCATCAAGGGCCCCCGGAACCCAGGTCATGCTCTCTTCTCGCTGCTGCCTTCAGGAAAAAGGTAGAGGGGTCTGAACACTCACACCACCAGGTTCAGGAACAGTTATTACTCCTCAACCATCAGGCTCCTGAACCAGAGAGAATAACTTCTCTCAGCTTCACTCACCCCATCACTGAACTGTTCCCACAACCTATGGACTTACCTTCGAAGAATTGTCATTTCATGTTCTCGATATTTATTTCTTCTTATTACTGTTATTATTTCCATTGTATTTTGACAGTTTGTTGTTTTTTTCGCAGATTGGTTGTCCTGCTGGGTGCGGCCTTTCATTGATCTATTTGTGTTCCTCTGTACTTTCTGTGAACGCCCACAAGAAAATAAAGCTCGGACTTGTATATAGTTACATGTACGTACTTTGGTAATAACTAGTTTGGTTGAACTTTGAAATAGGTCCGGAAATGGAAAACAATAACCAGTTCGCTGCTCCAGGGCTGCAGCGAACAGTGGCTCTGATTTCTAACACATAGCAATCTGCTAGAGCAACTCAGTGGGTCGGGCAGCATCACAAAGTCAACGTCAATTTAATATCAAAATGTTTATGTTCTGAATGGACACTTTATTATGTACCTCCTGTACCTAATAAAGCGATCACCGAGTGTATGTCCGTTGTCCTCTGCTGCTTTAGCCCCTCCACTTCAAAGTTCGATGTGTTATGTTCAGAGATGCTCTTCTGCACATCACTGTTGTAACGCATGGTTATCTGAGTTGCTGTCGCCTTCTAGCCAGCTTGAACCAGTCTGGCCATCCTCCTCTTACCTCTCTCATTAACAAGACGTTTTCACCCACAGAAATGCCATTCATTCGATGTTATTTTTCGCACCATTGCCTCTAAACTCTAGAGACTGGTATCTGTGAAAATCTCAGCAGATCAGCAGCTTCTGAGATACTCATACCACCCCGTCTGGCACCAACAATCATTCCATAGTCAGCGTTACTTAGTTCATATTTCTTCCCCTTTCTGCTGTTTGGTCTGAACAACAACTGAACCCCTGGAACACATCTGCATGCTTTTATGCATTGAGTTGCTGCCTCATGATTGGCTGCTTAGATATTTGCATTAACGAGTGGGTGTATCTAATAAAGTGGCTACTGAATGCATACTAACTTGAGATTCAGCATCTTACGGGCATTTATAAGAAAATACAGACACGCTGTAGAACTTATTAAAAACTATACACAAGCAAACGTAAAGGAACAGAAACTGTTCCTGAAATTATGAGTGTGTTTCCTCAGGCTCTTGTACTGTACTGAGAAGAGGTTGAGGAATATCAAACGAAGATATTCAAACCAGCATCTCTTTCCTTGGACTGAAGTTGTGGATGTATTATAGCAACACCAGGGATTACCATAGTTCGGGTGGGCCAGAGCGTTCCCCCCTCCTTCGAAGCAGCCGCCACTTTAGCATAAATAACGGCGTAAGTACAGGGTTTCGATTAAACTCGAATTCTCCTCCTTGTTTTCGTGGCGCCCTATTCGTTCTGCGACCCTTCCAGTCCTGTAACCCCCGGAGCCCGAGGAGACTAATATTCACATCTAGCGCCTTATGTACCTATCCGCTGATATCCCTGGACATCAAGCACCTTATGCAGCGTCCGCTGGTGTACCTGTTCATATAGCATCTTATGTAGCCATCCGCTGTTATACCGGTCTATCTAGCGCCTTATATATGCTTTCAGATACGTATATGTCTGTGCCCGAATCCCCCTATTAAGACAATCACTGAGACTTACCCTTTTGACGATGCATCCCTCATTAGACCGTAAGACATAAGAGCAGAATGAGGCTATTCGGCCCATCGAGTCTGCCCCGCCATTTTATTACAGCTGACTTATTTTATCTCACAACCTGCCTTCTCCCCGTAACCTTTGATATCGTTTTGAATTAAGAACCTATCAACCTCCATTTTATATTTCCCAATGACTTGGCCACCACAGACGTTGGTGGAAATGAATACTAAATATTCATCACTGCCTGGTTAAAGAAATTCTACCTCGCTTCTGCTCTAAATTTACGTCCTTCTACTCTGAATCTGTGCCCTCTGGCCGTAGACTCGCGCGATATAGGAAGCAACCTCACCACATCCACTCTATCTGGGCCTTTCAATATTTGATGAGTACTGTACAAGAGCCAGCAAACGCTCCACATACGTTAACCCTTTCATTCTCGGGATAATCTCGTGAACCTCCTCTGGATCGCCTCCAATGCCGGCACGAATATTTTAAGCTGCTGTGCAAAATTGCTACCAAATGTAGTACAGAGAAATTGAGTATGAAACACCCTTACATAGTCCAAACAAACATCTGGGCGAAGGGCTGAGTGAAGCCCAACATACACCAAAGGAACAACGCATCATATTCCGACTAAGCCGTCTGCAACCCAATGGTAATAACAGTGAATTCTCCAATTTCAGGTGACACACGCCTCAGTTCCTTCCATTTAAAGAAGCTTCGCGCTCTCCCTTCGGTTTGGAGGGGGAAGTGGTGGGTTGGGCTGACTCACTGTCCTGATGCTGTGGGTCTCAGAATGAGAATCAGGCTTATTATCAACTGACAGGTCCAAACAGGAAAAAAATACTACAAGTTAAAAAATAATAGTGATAGAGAGAAACAATGAGGCAGTGTTCGTGGGTTCCTGGGGGGGGGGGGGTCTGGTCATGAAAGCGTTAGGTGTAGTTGTTCAGGCTCCAGTACCTCCTCCCTGATGCTAGTAACGACAGGAGGGCATATCCTTGACGGTGAAAGTCCGAAGGTCCCTAAAGACTAATGGCCCCTTCTTGTATTCAAATGACTGCGCGTTACAACAGTGGTATGTAGAAGAGCATTTCTGAATGCACAACACGTCGAACCTTGAAGTGGATGGGTTACAGCAGCGGAAGACCACAGACATACACTCAGTGGCTATTTTATCCGGTACAGGAGATGTCCAATAAAGACCATAAGACCATAAGACATAGGAGCAAAATTAGGCCATCTGGCCCATCGAGTCTGCTCCGCCATTCAATCATGGTTGATCCTTTTTTCCATCTCCTCCTCAATCCCAGTTCCCGGCCTTCTCCCTGTAACCTTTGATGCCATGTCAATCAAAAACCTATCAATCTCTGCCTTAAATGCACCCAACGACCTGGCCTCGACAGCTGCATGTGGCATCAAATTCCTCAAGTTCCACTATTCTTTCGCTAAAGAAATTTCTCCGCATCTTTGTTTCGAAAAGGCGCCCGTCTATCCTAAGGCTGTGCCCTCTTGACCTAGTGTTATGGTCCGGTCTGTGAAGTCCGCATTCCGGTTCACGGTCCGGTCCGTGGACTCATGACTCCGGGTCTTCCAGCTGTCCCTCGTTTGATTGAGTTAAGCAGAGGCACCTGATTCCCACCTTGGGGATTGGAATATAAGTAGCCTTGGGGTTGAGTATGAGGTGCTGGTTTGCCTTGTCAGTCCCCCTTGGAGCACCCTGCCAGTGGAAGGCTGGAGCAGCCACTTGCCATCTTTAGGCCGTGTTGGAGAACCATCGCTTCATTGAGCCTTGCTGTTGGTAGTCGGAGCTGTCTTTGCGGTATGGATTCGGCTGTTTCCTGGGCCAGCTCAGTGGCTGCCAGCCACTCCGAGCTAGGTAGGGATCCGGCTGTTTCGGTAGCCAGCTGAGGTTGCTGGCTGAACTGAGACTCGGAGCTTCCCTGAAGCAGGGATGGAACTGTCTGTCGTTCTTTGGTGTTTGTCTTGTCTTGTCCTCGCCTCCGTGGGGTAAGTCAGGCCGTTTTGCCGTTGCCCTGCGGGGGGAATCTGTCTTGTCTTGTCCTCGCTTCTGTTGAGTAAGTCCAGCCATTCTGCCGTTACCTGGCGGAGGAACCTGTCCCACCTTGGTGTGGAGATGAAGTTGAGTCCCGTCTTGTCTTAAGATAAATCTCGGCTCTATGTCTAGGTACTGTCATGTCTCATGTTGATGTCACGTTAACGATGAGTCCCGGCTTTTTGAAGGATAAGTCCCGGCTCTATGTTGATGTTCAGTTCCCAGTCTGTCTCTCAGCTCCAGCCTCCGAGTTATCAGCCTCCGCATTTCAAGAGGAAGATCCCACAGCCAAGCTCCAAGAACCCCAGCATCGAAGATCCCGCAGCCAAGATCCAAGAACCCAAGCTTTGAGGATCCCAAGCCAAGCTCCAAGAACCCAAGCTTCGAGATCCCAGGCCAAGCTCCAAGAATCCAAGCCTTGAGGATCTCAACCCTAGCTCAAGACGCAAGACCCCAGCCGGCAGCCAAGCTCAGGCCTCTAGACCCCAGCCACGTCCTGTCCTGAAGCCATGTCATGTCCTTGCCTGGTTCTGGGGTCTGAGCCCGAGGCAAGACCCAGGTTCTGGGTCCTTGTCCAGTCTAGGTTCGGAGCTCAAGCCTTGTCCCCTAGTCCGTGGTTCCTAATCCTGGTCCCGCTTTCCCTAGCCCAAGTCTGCGTTCTTGTCCCTGCTCCTTGTCTGTATCCTGTCACGTCCCTACTCTAGTCAAGTCCTGTTCCTTGTACTTCAGTGTCTGTGTCTCGCATTTGGGTCCGTTCCAAGCACCCCACTGTGGCACTTAGACTCTCCTTATTTTTAATAATGCTGTGTTCATTGTCAATACCGAATGTTTTATGTACGTATGTAAGTATATACTTATTTATTATTTTCTTCATTTATTCGCTGTTTATGTACATACATTTTATTCCATATCGGTCATTCAACCTCTAACTTGATTATTTTTTATTTAAATTTGTCTTTACTTTTATATAATTCTTTATTCTGTATCTTATTGAATGTTTTGTTACATGTCACGCCAACACACCACAGCAAATTCCCAATAAATGTATATGACGCATAAAGCTGATCCTCCATCAACATCTCAAAGCACTTCATCCCAGTAGATATGAGTGCTTCCAGACGATGGTCGCTGATGCAACTGATGTTGTTCTTTAACCTTAATTTTAATTTCAGTTTAGAAATACGGCATGGTTACAGCCCCTTCCGGTCGAACTGAGCCGCCCAGTTACACCTATGTGACCAATTAACCTACTAACCCACATGTCTGTGGATTGTGGGAGAAAACCGGAGCCCCAGGAGGAAACCGTCGCGGCAAGTAGCGAACGTACAAACTTCTTACATGCAGTAGCAGAAATTGGCCCTAGTCACTGGCAATACAAAGCGATGCGCTAGCCATTACTTTACCGGGCGGTTTCTTTATAACTTCGGCTCTTTTGAAGCAGGTGGGAGCCCCATGTTGCAGCGGGGCGAGTTTGATGAGGTTTGGTTCGATCACCCTCATTCTCCTGTCCTCTCTGGTGTGTGAAGTTGCCGTGTTGGGAGAGATCCTGCCTGGAGTTTATTGCAGTAAATTTAGAATTCAGCTCTTTGATCCGTGTTTTCAATGTCACAGTAAATTTATTATCAAAGTATGTATACAATATGTTACCAAATATTACCCCGAGATTGATTTTTTTCTTGGCATTCACAGTAGAACAAAGAAATGCAATAGAATCAATGAAAACTACACAGAGAAATGGACAAAATGACGATGTGCAAAATACGACACTGTACAGTACAAAAAGAAAAATAAGTAATAATAAATAAATCATATGTAATATTGAAAACACGCTGTAGAGTCCTTGGTGAGTCCATAGGCTGTGGAATGAGATAAGGTGAGTGAAGTTTTTCCCTCTGGTTCAGGAGCTGGTGGTGAGAAACTAATAACTGTCCCTGAAACTAGTGGTTTGGGGGCTAACCTCCTGAGCTTCCTACCCGATGCCAGCAGCGAGAACAGAGCATGGCCTAAACGGTGGGGCCCTTGATGATGGAACCTGCTTTCCCGCGATGGTGCTCCATGTAGATGTGCTCAATGGTGGGGAGGGTTTCGCCTTTAGTGGACTGGGCTGTATCCACTACTTTGTGTACGCTTTTCAGCTCCTGGGCAGCGTTGTTTCCATACCAGTCCGTGATGGAATCAGTAAGGATACTTTCCATTGTGTACCTATAGAATTTGTCAACGTTTTAGATAAAATGCCGCATCAGCGGTAACTTCTAAGAAAGTAGAGCGTCTGTGGTGTTTTTTTTTTGTAATGACACTTACATGGTAGACCCAAGACAAATAATCTGAAATGATATCACTGAGGAATTTAAAGTTACTGAAACTCTGCTCCTCCGATACCCTGAGAAGGACTGGCTCATGGACCTTCCTCTTCTTCCTCATGTAAACGACGATCAGCTCTTTGGTTTTGCTGACGTTGACTGACAGGTTGTTGTTGTGGCACCACTCAACCAGAGTTTCAATCCCCCTCCTATATGCTAATTCGTCACCACTCTTGATTCGGCCAAACACAGCGGTTCGACCAACAAGCTGCACCCTGCGGCTAATCACCTGCTGCCACCAACTACCACACAAGCCGGGCGCCACGGTGCCGTGGCGGTGAGAGCGACGCTATTACAGCTCGGGGTGTCCGAGTTCGCATTTCAATACCAGCGCCTCAAAGGAGCTTGCTCTATACGTACTCCCTACGGAATGCGTGGATTTCCTCCGGGTGCTCCGGTTTCATCCAAAGACGTACCAAGTAGGTACATTGATCATAGTAAATGTCCTGTAAGTGTCAAATCGGGGCGTGGGGTGTTGCTGAGCGGTGCGTCGGGAAGGCCGGAAGGATCCATTCCGCGCTGTATCTCAAAATATTAAATTAATTAATAATAATAACAAATAATAATTATACTTGTCAGACTATTCGCTGGAGAAGCTAGCTGGGCACTTTTCAGCGTTGCTGGATGGTGGCAAAGGACCGCTTCAGGCACCGAGTAACAGGTTTGTCTGGTTCTTGCAGGCTAACGTGGGAAAGAACAAAAAACATTCGGTCAGCTGCTGTTTAGAGAGCTGACGTAATCCACAGCCTTAGGGTAATTAAAATAAACCAACTCCTAAATTAAGGCACTCGATTGTTGGTTTGCCCATGGTGGGCGGAAGAACCAGTTGCTGTGCGGTATGACCCTGACCAGTAAGACCTCCGAAGCAAAATACTCACGCCCAGTGCTCTCATTCCCTTCTGCTGGAGAATATTGACTGAACACCCTGTGCACGTCGGTAGATAACAAATAAACACAAGAGATTCTGCAGGTGCTTGAAATTCTGAGCAACTCACACAAAATGATGGAAGAGATGAATAAACAGTCGACGTTTCCGACTGAGTCCTTTCTTCAGGACTGGAAAGGAGCGGGGAGATGCCAGAATATACAAAAAAGGTCGGTGGAGGGGAGGGAGGACACGCTAGAAGGTGATAGGCGAAGCCAGGTGGGGGCGGGGGGGGGGGAAGGAAAAGGACTGCAGAAGAAGGAATCTGAACCATAGCAGAAAAGGAAGAAGGAGGTGCACCAGTGGGTGGTGATAAGACCATAAGACATAGGAGCAGAACTAGGCCATCTGGCCCGTCGAGTCTGCTCCGCCATTCAATCATGGCTGATCCATTTTTTCCTATTTCCTCCTCAACTCCATTTCCTGGCCTTCTCCCCGTAACCTTTGATGCCATGTCCAATCAAGAACCTATCAATTTCTGCCTTAAATACACCCAACGACCTGACCTCCACAGCTGCACGTGGCAACAAATTCCACAAATTCACCACCCTCTGGCTAAAGAAATTTCTCTGCATCTCTGTTTTGAAAAGGCGCCCCTCTATCCAGCGGCTATGCCATCTGGTCCTAGACTCTCCCGCCATGGGAAACATCCTTTCCACATCTACTCTTTCCAGGCTTTTCAACATTCGAAAAGTTTCAGTGAGATCCACCCCATCCTTCTGAATTCCAGCGGGTACAATCCCAGAGCAATCAGATATTCTTCGTATGAGAACCCTTTCATTTCCAGAATCATCTTTGTGAACCTCCTCTGGCCCTCTCCAATGCCAGCACATCTTTTCTAAGATGAGGGGCCCAAAACTGCTCATAATACTCCGAGTGAGGCCTCACCAGTGCCTTATAAAGCCTCAGTATCACATCCTTGCTCTTGTATTCTAGACCTCTTGAAAAGAAAGCTGACATTGCATTTGCTTTCCTCACCACTGACTCAACCTGCAAGTCAACCTTCAGAGTGTTCGGCACAAGGACTCCCAAGTCCCTTTGCATCTCAAATTCCCGGATTTCCTCGCCGTTTAGAAAATACTCCACAGATTTATTTCTACTACCAAAGTGCATGACCATGCATTTTTCAACATAATGTTTCATTTGCCTCTTTCTTGCCCATTCTCCTAATCTGTCTCAGTCCTTCTGCATTCTAACTGTTTCATCAATACTACCTGCCCCTCTACCAGTCTTCGTATCATCTGCAAACTTGGCAACAAAGCCATCTATTCCATCATCTACATAATTTATGTACAACATAAAAAGAAGTGGTCCCAACACTGACCCCTGCGAACACCACTAGTCACTGGCAGCAAACGAGAAAAGGATCCTTGTATTCCACACATTGCCTCCTACCGATCAGCCGATGCTCTAATCATCTTAGTAATAACATGGACTCTTAATTTGGTAAGCAGCCTCATGTGTAGTACTTTGTCAAAGGCCTCCTGAAAGCCCAAATCTACAGCATCCACTGCATTCCCTTTATCTATCCTACTTGTAATCTCCTCAATTAATTCCAACAGGTTCGTCAGGCAGGATTTTCCCTGAAGGAAACCATGCTGACTTTGTAATATCTTGTCCTGTGTCACCAAGTAATCCATCACCTCATACTTAATAATTGACTCCAATATTTTCCCGACCACTGAGGTCAGACTAACTGGTCTATAATTTCCTTTCTTTGCCTTCCTCCTTTCTTAAAGAGTGGAGTAACATTTGCAACTTCCCAGTCCTCTGGCACAATGCCAGAATCCAATGATTTTTCAAAGATCATTTCTAATGCCACCACAATCTCTAATGCTACCTCTTTCAGAACCCTAGGGTGCAGCTCATCTGCTCTGGGTGACTTATGTACCTTTAGGTCTTTCAGCTTTTTGAGCACCTTCTCCCTTGTAATAATAACTGCACCTACTTGCTTTCCTTCACACACTACAACAGCAGACATACTGCTAGTGTCTTCCACAGTGAAAACTGATGCAAGATACTCATCTAGTTCATCAGCCATCTCCTTGTCCCCCGTTATTATTTTTCCGGCCTCATTATTTAGCGGTCCTATATCCACTCTCATTTCTCTTCCATTTTAACGTACTTGAAATAACTTTTACCATCCACTTTGATGTAATTTGCTAGCTTGCTTTTATATTTCATCTTTTCCCTTCGAATGATTTTTTTAGTTGTTCTCTGTAGGCGTTCCTACTAATTTTTGCTTTGTTGTATGCCCTTTCCTTTACTTTTGTTTTTATAATAGATTTGACTTCCCTTGTGAGCCACGGTTGTACTATGTTACCATTTGAGTATTTCTTCATTTTTGGAATGCTGTTCACATGTCCTGCATCTTCCTCGTTTTTCCCAGAAACGCACGCCATTCTGCTCTGCTGTCATCCCCGCCAGCAGCTCCTTCCAATTTACTTTGGCCAACTCCTCTCTCTTACCACTGTAATTTCCCTTACTCCACTGAAATACTGCTACATCAGACCTTACTTTCTCCCTATCAAATTTCAAGCTGGACACAATCATATTTTGATCACTGGTTCCTAAGTGTTATTTTACCTTAAGCTCCCTAACTGCCTCTGGTTCATTTCATAACATCCAATCCAGTATAGCTGATTCCCTAATTGGCTCAACAACAAACTGCTGTAAAAAAAAAAAAAAGCTATTTCTTAGGCATTCAACAAACTCACTCTCTTAAGATCCATTACCAACCTAATTTTCCAATCGACCCTCATGTTAAAAATCTCCCATGACTACCATAACATTGCCCTTTTGACTCGCCTTTTCTATTTCCTGGTGTAACCCGTGGTCCACCTCCCAGCCACTGTTGGGAGGCCCGTATATAAACGCCATCAACGTTCTTTTATCCTTGCAGTTTCTTAACTCAACCCACAAGGATAAGGATTCAACATCTTCTGATCCTATATCACATCTTTCTACTGATTTGATTCTATTCTTTACTAGTACAGCCACACCACTCCCTCTGCCTACCTTGCTATCCCTCCGATACAATGCGCAACCTTGGACATTCAGCTCCCAACTACAGCCATCCTTGAGCCACGATTCAGTGATGGCCACAACATCATACCTGGCATCTGTAATATTGCAACAAGATAGTCCAACTTATTTCTTATAGTACGTGTGTTTAGATACAACACTGAGTACCGTATTTGCTATCCTTTCTGGCTCTGTATCCCTAATGATTGGATACTCAGCCTGTTGGCTGCAACTAAGTCCCATCACCTGCCAGCCCTTCCTGACAGGGTGACTGCACTCTATCTCCACTTTTTTACCATCTGTCCTTTCCAGAGTTTCTTCTCTCCGGTTCCCACCCTCCGCCAAGTTAGTTTAAACTCTCCCCAATAGCTCTAACAAACCTGCCCGCGAGAATATTGGTCCCCCTCGGATTCAGCTGCAACCCGCCACTTTTAAACAGGTCATACCTCCCCGAGAAAAGAATCCAATTATCCAAGAACCTGAAGCCCTGCCCCCTGCACCAGCTTCTCAGCCACGCATTTATCTGCCAAATCATCCTGTTTCTACCCTCACTGGCGCATTGTACAGGCAGCAATCCAGAAATTAGGAAGGTGAGGAGACGTAAGAGGCCAGAGTGGGGAATAGCAGAAGAGGGAAGGGGAGAGGAAAAAGAAATTTAAAAAAATAAATAAAATTAACCCGAAGGAGAAATCAATTTACATCATGTTAGAGGCTACCTAGATGGGCTATGAGGTGCTTCTCCTCTAATCTGCCATTGGTCTTTGAGAGTATACTTACGTGGAAAAGTGGCGGCTATGGGCCGACATGTCGGAGCAGGAATAGGAATAGGAAATGGAAATAAAATGGTCAGCTACAGAAAAATTCCACTTTTGACGGATGGAGTGGAGATGCTCCACAAAGGAGGTAGCCTACTACAGAACATCAGAACATCTAAGTACAGGAACAGGAGCGATGCCCCAATCTTCGCACCATTCTCACCATTCCCAATCATTTCCCTCCACCCACTGATCTTCCGCTCCTCTACAGATTTACCCCTACCCACCACTCCACCAGCACCTCCCATCCACTTAACTTACAGCCGCCTCTCCACCATCCCCTTGGCTTCTCCCACCGTCCACCAATCTCCTTCACCTTGTCATCCCTGCATTCCCTCCCCACTATCTATCCCCCTCTAGCATCTGTCCTTCTCCTCCACCCCCATCTACCATCTTCCATCCATCCCCCTCTCACTATTACCCCTGCCCATCCCTCCGATCGACCTACCCCCCTCCTATCTTTCCCTACATCTCTACCATCTTGCCCTTCACATCCCATCCCACCAACCGCCTCTTCCCAGCATTTACCTCTTGTGCATAATTAACCTTATCTCCAGCCATTACCTCTGTCCACCTTTCTTGCTTCCAGCCACCCTTCTCCTTTCCAACACAGTTCCCTTAGACCTCACACGCCTGTTGGTCTATGAGGCTTCAGCCGGTTTTCTTGCCCAGCCAAGCGAACGCGGCATGTGGAGCTGTATAGTTATGCACGTTGTAGAAGGAACCAAGTTGTAGGCAATGTTCTACAGGGGGAGAATTTTTTTTTAATTAGAGGTGCAAAAGCATTTGGGAATCCTAGTACAGGATCCCCTAAAGGATAACATACAGGTTGAGTAGGTGCTGAGAAAGGCAAATACTATGTTAGCATTTATCTCGAGAAGAGTAGAATATAGAGCAGAACTGCAACCCTGAGGCATTGATCAGACCGCACTTGGAGCATTGTGGACAGTTGAGGACTCCTATCCTTAGAAAAGATGGGCTGGCATTGGAGAAGGTCCGAAGCAGGTTCACGAGGATGATTCCAGGGTTTGGGTTTGTACTCGCTGGAAGATGAGAAATTTGCAGATGCTGGAAATCCAAGTAACATCCATATAATGATGGAGGAACTCAGCACCTATGGAAAAGAGTAAACGATCAACGTTTCGGGCCGTGACTCTTCATCGGGAATGTGGGTCGCGGCCCGAAATGGAAATCCCGAGTGTCGGGACCGGAGGCAAGGGCCGGATGATTTCGTTCGCTCTCCCGCCATGTTCGTTCCCCTCTCCGGCGGCTGTCGTCTCTGCGAGTTCTTGAGGCGTTGTTTTCCAGCTAATATAATGAAACTAAGATTGAGGATTGGGACGACTCTGGCGCTCCGGGGAGCGGACCTAAGGACTTAATCTGGATCGGAATGTGGTTATTTTCTTCTATTGTTTGCATGATGTTAGTGTGTGTTTCCCTCTTTCTCTGCGCAGTGGTTATGGTCTTTGTTTTAAATTGGGTTGTTCCGGTTTCTTTCTTTCTGGCTGCCTATAAGCAAACGAATCCATATATTCTTTGTCAACAAAGTTACTTTGAATCTTTGGATATCATTGAAAACTATCGAATGTTGAAAGGCCTGGATAGAGTGGATGCAGAGAGGATGTTTCCTATGGTAGGGGAGTCAAAGACCACAAGGCAGAGCCTCAGACAGAGCGAAGTCCATTTAGAACAGAGAAGAGGAAGAATTTCTTTAGCCGGAGGTTGGTGAATATGTGGAGTTCAAATCACTGAGTATATTTTAGTTGGAGGTCGATAGATTCTGGATTAGTCAGGGAGCCAAAGGTTATCGGCAGAAGGCTGGAGAATGGGGTTGAGAGAGATAATAAATCAGCCACGATGGAATGGCGGAGCAGATTCGACGGTCTGAACGGCCTAATTCTGGTCCAATGTCTTATAGTCTTAAGACAGTTGTTGACTCTGTTGCCGGGGAGCTCATAGATTCAAAGAGCACCACATCATGAAATAGGCTCGTCGCCCCATCTAGTCTCTGCCGAACTATTATTCTACCCTAGTCCCATCGATCCGCGCTCGGACCATAAGCCTCCATACCCCTCCCATCCATGTACCTATCCAAACGTCTCTTAAATGTTGCAATGAGAGGCATTGATCGTGTGGATAGTCAGAGGCTTTTTTCCCAGGGCTGAAATGGCTATCACGAGAGGATACAGTTTTAAGGTGCTTGGAAGTAGGCACAGAGGAGATGTCAGGGGTAAGTTGTTTTACGCAGAGAGTGGTGAGTGCATGGAATAGGCTGCCGGCGACAGTGGTGGAGGCCGATACGATAGGATCTATTAAGAGACTTCTGGATAGTTACATGGAGCATAGAAAAATAGAGGGCTATGGATAGCCCTATGTAACTTCTAAAGTACATGCTCGGCACAGCATTGTGGGCCGAGGGGCCTGTATTGTGCTGTGGTTTTTCTATGTCTCTATGTTTCTAATCGAACCAGAATTCACTACGTTCGCTGACAGGTCCTTCCACTCTCGCGTGGTTCCCCTTAAGTATTTCATCATTCACCCTTGACCTATGACCTCCAGCTCTAGTCTCACCCAACCTCAGTGGGACAAACCCGCTTGCATTTCCACTATCTATACTCCTCAATTTCGTATATCTCTGTCAAATCTCCCTCATTCTCCTACGAGCTAGGGAAATAAAGTCCTAACCTCCGCAACCTTTCCCCATAACTCAGGTCCTCAAGTCCCTGCAAAAGTCTTATAAATGTTTTTCTGCACTCTTTCAATCTCAGTGATATCTTTCCAGTAGGTAGGTGACCAGAATGACGTGCTCCACCGCGCTGTGCGTGTTCAAGTTTCTCATTCTTTCAAATGGTTCCGCGGTTTCACGTGTATCCTTCCAATAGTGGCTGAGTTTAGGACTTGAAGGCACAGACTCCGAATCGAAGGACGTCCATTTAAAACAGAGAGAGATGAGGAGGATTTTCTTTAGCTAGAGGTTGGTGAATCTGTGGAATTCATTGTCAGAGACTTTGTGCAGGCTAAGCCACTGGGTACATTTAAAGCCGAGGTTGATAGGTTCTTGATTGGTACGGGCGTCAAAGGTTACGGTGAGAAGCAGGAGGATGGTGGACCCACACCACCAGGTTCAGCAACAGTTATTACCCCATAACTATCAAGCTCTTGAAATACAGGGGATAACTTCACTCAACTTCACTCATTGAAGCACTGAGCTGCTTCCACATCGAATGGGCTCACTTTCAAGGCGTCTACAACTTCAATTCAGAATATTTATTAGTTATTTGTGTATTATTATAATTTTGTACGTGTACAGCATGTAAATGGGTTATTTTTCCGTCTTTGTCGTGTGCAGCTTTTCATTGATTCCATTTTTTTACTATGAATGCCGGCAAGAATGTGACCTTCGGGGTTGTATATGGTGACATATATGTAGTGATAATAAATTCCCTTTGTACTTTGAATGGGTTTGAGAGGGATAATAAATCAGTCATGATGGAATGGCGGTGCGGATTCGATGGGCCGAGTGGCCTAATTCTGCTCCTATGTCTTATGGTCATATGGTCTTTACCCAAAACCAGTCGTTAAGTATATTCAATGTACCGGCTTTGCCACGTCTCTTTGTTCAGTGCCCAGATGGTTTCGGTCCTAACACCTACAGATGGCAATCAGAATCGCACGTTGCAGTAACCTTCGATGCAAATGGGCCGCTCTTTGACATCAGTCAAGGTGTTTTAACAGTTCAACTTTTCTTCAGTCGGAGTCTGTGTGTCAGTAGCAGGGGTCCGCGCCCACCGTCAACCACAGCTAACTTGATGCAGCTGCACGTAAAGAGAAAATGAACCGGATGCAGGTGGAAGTAGCGTGCAGATGCTAACTTAAAATCTGTGTTCAGGCTGGGGTATTAAGTGAAGACTTGTGGTTTATAAAGCGCCTTTCATCCGCTCGGAGGCTCCAAGAATCTTCCCAGTTAAACGCAGCAAAGCAGATCTACAAACAGTAAAGAAATAATCGAGTTGTAGGTGCGATTTGAGAGACAGGCGCCCAAAGATGTGAGTCAGAATCAGAATCAGGTTTAATATCACAGGTGTACGCCGCCAAGTTCGTTGTTTTGTGGCAGCGATGCATTACAATGTATAATAATAAAGCTATAAATTATAGTAAGAAGTACAGTCAACACAATTATCCGTATATCTAATTATACTATAGATAGAGAGATACTGTAGATAGATAGATAGAGAGATAGAGAGATAGGTAGGTAGATAGATAGATAGTTAGATAGATAGATAGATAGATGGACAGACAGAATTAAATAAGTAGTTCAAAAAAGAGGAAAACTTACTGAGGTAGAGTTCATGGGTTCAATGTCCATACAGAAACCTGAAGGCAGAGTGGAAGAAGCTCTTCCTGAATCGTTAAGTGTGTACTTTCAGGCTCCTGTGGCTCCTTCCTGATGGTAGCAATGAGAAGAGGGCATGTCTTGGGTGACAGGGGTCCTTAATGGCGATGCCGCCACTTTGAGGCATTGCCACTTAAAGGTGTCCTCAATGCTGGGGAGGTTGGTGCCCACGATGGGACTGGCTGAGTTTACATCTCTCTGCAGCTATTTTCCGGTCTATACTAACCCTCCGCAGTAGCTGTGACAGCTACATTCTTGACTTTACATTACTGTATTGTCGACTAGGCTAACATCAAGCGGCTGCGCCCAGACAGCACAAACTCGCACTGCTGTAGACTTTCTACTAAAAGTTAAAAGTTCAAAGTAAATTTATTATCGAAGTACGTATATGTCACTATTCAGTTTTTGCGGGCATTCAGGGTAGAACAAAAAAATAGAACAGAATCAGTGAAACACTGTAGGCACTCAAGCGAAGACCGATAAGCAACCAATGAGCAAAAGAGACTAAATGGGCAAATAAATACATACATACATACATACATACATACATACATACATACATAAATAAACAGACAGACGGACAGACAGACGGACAGACAGACAGACAGATAGGCAGATAGATATACAGTGGCATGCAAAAGTTTGGACACCCCGGTCAAAATTTCTGTTACTGTGAATAGCTAAGCGAGTAAAAGATGACCTGATTTACAAAAGGCATAAAGTTAAAAATGGCACATTTCTTTAATTTTTAAAGCAAGGTTACTTTTTTCTTTCCATCTTTTACAGTTTCAAAATAACAAAAAAGGAAAAGGGCCCAAAGCAAATGTTTGGGCACCCTGCATGGTCAGTACTTGGTAACACCCCCTTTGGCAAGTATCACAGCTTGTAAACGCTTTCTGTAGCCAGCTGAGAGTCTTTCAATTCTTGTTTAGGGATTTTTGCCCATTGTCCCTTGCAAAAGGCTTCTAGTTCTGTGAGATTCTCGGGCCGTCTTGCATGCACTTCTCTTTTGAGGTCTGTCCACAGATTTTCGATGATGTTTAGGTCGGAGGTCTGTGAGGGCCATGGCAAATCCTTCAGCTTGCGCCTCTTGAGGTAGTCCATTGTGGATTTTGAGGTGTGTTTAGGATCATTACCCTGTTGTAGAAGCCATTCTCTTTTCATCTTCAGCTTTTTTACAGACGGTGTGATGTTTGCTTCCAGAATTTGCTGGCATTTAATTGAATTCATTCTTCCCTCTACCAGTGAAATGTTCCCCGTGCCACTGGCTGCAACACAAGCCCAAAGCATGATCGATCCACCCCCATGCTTAACAGTTGGAGAGGTGTACTTTTCATGAAATTCTGCACCCTTTTTTCTTCAAACATACCTTTGCTCATTGTGGCCAAAAAGTTCTATTGTGACTTCATCAGTCCACAGGACTTGTTTCCAAAATGCATCAGGCTTGTTTAGATGTTCCTTTGCAAACTTCTGACGCTGAATTTTGTGGTGAGGATGCAAGAAAGGTTTCCTTCTGATAACTTTTCTATGAAGGTCATATTTATGCAGGTTATGCAGTGCACCACCACTCCAGAGTCTGCTAAATCGTCCCGAAGGTCTTTTGCAGTCAAACGGGGGTTTTAATTTGCCTTTCTAGCAATCCTACGAGCAGTTCTCTCGGAAGGTTTTCTTGGTCTTCCAGACCCCAACTTGACCTCCATCATTCCTGTTAACTGCCGTTTCTTAATTATATTACCAGCTGAGGAAACAGCTACTTGAAAACGCTTTGCTATCTTTTTATAGGCTTCTCCTGCTTTGTAGACATCATTTATTTTAATTTTCAGAGTGCTAGGCAGCTGCTTAGAGGAGCCCATTGCTGCTGATGGTTGGGACAAGGTTTGAGGAGTCAGGGTATTGATAAAGCTTTGAAATTTGCATCACCTGACCTTTTCTAACGATGACTGTGAACAAGCCATAGCCCGAATAAGCTATTTAAGGTCTGAGACCTTGGTAAAAGTTATCTGAGAGCTCAAATCTCTTGGGGTACCCAAACTTTTGCATGGTGCTGCTTTCCTTTTTTTCACTCTAAAATTGTACAAAACAAAAATAATACACTAATCTTACTTAAAATGTTGAAAGGAATGTTTCATCTTTAACTGTATGACTTTTAGAGATCAGTTCATCTTTTACTCACTTAATTATTCACAGTAACAGAAATTTTGAACAGGGGTGCCCAAACTTTTGCATGCCACTGTACATTCCAGATAGATAGGTGCTGTACATAGATAGGTAGATGGGTAAATAGATGATACAAGGAAGATGGGTTGAAAGTGAGTCTGTATATTGTGGATTTCCTTCCACAAGTGAAGTTATGCGCACTGTTTCTGGAGCCTGATGGTTGAAGGGTAATAACTGACCCTAAACCTGGTAATGTGGGTGAAGAGGGCAGCAGTTCTATGAGAGCATGGGCAGTATGGTGAGGTCCTTGGTAATGGTTGCTGTTTCCCCCGGCAGCGTTCCGTGTAAGTGTGCTCAACGGTGCAGAGGCCTTTGTCTGTGATGGCTTGGATTGTGTCCATCACTTTCTGTAGAGGATTCCTTGGAGTTGTGCGCTAGAGGATTCTCGACCCAGTGGCAACGAAGGATCCGGGATATTCTCGAAATCGAGACTAGAGTGTCAGCTACGCCTGATTGAAAAGTCAATGCATATGGGTTGCCCGTTCGAGAAGCCCACAGAAGCAGCTAGAGAGGCTGTGTCAATATTCCAGGAGCCGCAGCGCGCCCCGGGTGGAGAATGCGAAAATTTTCACCTAGGACCATTATGCGCAGTCTAGCCGTCACCTTACGGAAAGGGTGCAATTAAACATAAGAACATGGGAATCAGAAGCAGGAGTCCATCTAGCCCGTCCAACCGGCTCCACCGTTCAATACGATCATGACAGATCTGATCATGTACTCAACTCCACCTGCCTACCCTTACCCCATCACCCTTTCATTCCCCTGCTGCGCAAAAATCGATCTAACTGTGTCTTAAATATATTTAGAGGTCGACACTACTGTTTTCCTGGGCAGAGAATTCCACAGATTCATGCTCCCTGGCAAAAGAAGTTTCCCCTCATCTCCATGCTAAATCTATTCCCTCAAACCTTGAGGCTGCGTCCCCAATTCTAGTCTCACCTACCATTGGAAACAGCTTTCCTGCTTCTATCTTATCTATTCCTTTCAGAATTGAATGTATTTCCATAAAGTCCCTCTGATTCTTCTGAACTCCAGTGAGTATAGTCCCAGACGTCTCAATCCCTTCTTGTAAGCCCCCTCTCTCACCCCCCAGACTCAACCTGGCGAACCACATTACATCAGTCATGTCCTGTAATGTTCATGCTGTGTAACCCGGTTCCTTAAGGTTGTCATAGCCAGTGGTGTTGTTGGTGGGTGTGCGTTCTAATGGGAATAAGCACCCACTACCTATTTAATGCTCCCAATTATATACCTCTCAAATAGCCTCTGATAACTAAGCCCAGCTCTTAGCTTTCACGTGTAGCGTAGCTACTAAGCCCGCCGAATCGTTTCTACTGAGAGGAGAAGGGACAAAAGCGGGGTACCGGCGCATTAAAACCAATCCCTTCGGGCAGATGGGGCTCGTCAGCCGTGGGTGGGAACTCATCTAGGAGAAGGATTACTCTGATCTCAAACTTCCACTGTCTTGCGTCTGTACACACTCACGGGATAGGCTTTGGAAATAAACCCCGAGGAAATGTCTGGAGCTCGATTCCCCAAGGCCGTCCATTGAGTTCGTGGATGACTGGCAGCTCCAGCGACGCCGCTACTGTTAAACTGTGCTAGTCCCTGCCGTCCCTGGACTCATCAGCTCCGTGGAGAGGAGAAGCCTGCTACATGGGCAACCGCTTGCAGCATCGATAGTCGTCCCCAACCAACGGAGCTCCTCAAAGAATCTAACTCCACCCTGTGCCGGTTGGATTCAAGACACACCAGAAAACGGAGGATCACAAGAGGCTTCAGTGGGTTATAAGCTCAGGCAGCTCTCTCGCGGGCACAACCCTCCACATCACTGGGGACATCTTCAAAAGGCAGCGCTTCAGGAAGGCATTTTTAAGGACCCTCACCACCCACAGGACATACCCCCTTCGTGAGTGTTACCTGAAATTGGAGAATTCAGGTTTAACCATTTAATTCATTGGGTTTCAGAAGGCTCAGTCAGAATATGAGGTGTTGTTCCTCTGGTTTATGTTGGGTCTCACCCAGCCCTTGGCCCAAATACTGTATCTGTTTGGACTAATTATGTAAAAAGGAACGTGCGTAGCAGGTATGGGCAGGTAGGACCAAATAACGTGCTTGAGGAATATAAATAATACAAGAGAACACTTAAGAAATAAATCAGGTAGGTTAAAAGAAGGCATGAGATTGCTCTAGCAGACAAAGTGAATGAAAATCCTAAGGGGTTGTACAGATATGTTCGGAGCAAAAGGATTGCAAGGTCCTCTGGAAAGTCAAGATGGTAAACTAAGCGTGGAGCAGAAAGAGATGGGGGAAATCTTAAATGAATATGTTTGTCTGTGTGCACAGAATCTACAGAAGTGAGGCAAAACAGCCGCGACGCAATGGGCCCTATACAAATTACAGAGGAGGAGGTGTTTGCTGTCTTGAGGCAAATTAGGGTGGATAAATCCTCAAGGCCTGACAAGATGTTCCCTCGGACCCTGTGGAAGGCAAGTGCAGACATTGCAGGGTCTTCGCAGAGATATTTCAATTATCTTCAGCGACATGTAAGGAACCAGCGGATCGGAGGACATTTAATTTTGATCCGCTGTTTAAGAAAAGTTCTAGAAATAAACCTGGAAATTATAGGCCGCCGGGATGATTTCTGAGACCGTTGCTGTTTGTCAATGATCTGGATAATAATGCGGTTAACTGGATCAGCAAATGTGCGGATGGCACCAAGGTTGCGGGTATAGTGGGCAGTGAATAAGGCTATCGTGGCTTGCAGGGGGATCTGGACCAGCTGGAAAAATGGACGATGGAATTGAATGCAGACAAGCGCGAAGTGTTGCACTTTGGAAGGACCAACCAGGGCAGGTCTTACACAGTGAACGGTAGGGCACTGAGGAATGCAGTGGAACAAAGAGATCTAATAATACAGGGTCATAATTCAAGGAAAGTGAGGGCACTGGTCGACAGCGTCATAAAGAAAGCTTCTGGCACATTGACCTTCATAAAGCATCGAGTACAGGAGCTGTGATGTTATGTTGAAATTGTATAAGACATTGGTGAGGCCCAATTTGGAGTATTGTGTGTAGTTTTGGTCACCTACCTACAGGAACGATGCAAATAAGGTTGAAAGAGTGCAGCAAAATATTACAAGGATGGTGCTCGGACTGGAGGACCCGAGTTATAGAGGAAGATTGAATAAGTTAGGACATCATTCCTTGGAATATGAAGACTGAGAGGAGATTTGATAAGGGGGGTATAGATAGGGTAAGTTCCAGCAGGCTTTTTCAGGTTGGGTGGGACTACAATCGGAAGCCATGGATTAAGGGTAAGATGTGAAAAGTTTAACGGGAACATGGGGGGAAATCTCTTCACTCAGAGGGTCGTGAGAGTGTGGAATGAGTTGCCAGCACAAGTGATGCATCTGACTTCCATATCAACGTTGAAGAGAAGCTTGGAAACGTACGTGGATGGTAGGGATAGGGAGGACTACTGTCCCGGTGCAGGTCGATGGGACTAGGCAGTGTAAATGTTTCAGTATGAACTAGATGGGCCAAAGGACCTGTGTTTGTGCTGTACTTATTATGACTCTGTGACTCTACACCTCATTTCTCCGTATTAATTAATCAATTAATCGTTCATTTATTCGTTCGTTAATTTATTCATTATTATTATTAAATTCGCATTATTATCAGTAGGAAGGCTGAACAACACTTCCATCCACTAACCCACCCCTCATTATCCATCACCATCAGCGATCAATCGTAGTCGAGTATGAATCTTCTCCGGGTGGTTGATCTGGTCACTTGTGGGTCTTGAGATGACAGAAGGGGCCGATCCGTGATCCACAAGTGTTGCCAGGTGTAGGTCATTGAGGTGATGGTTCGGCCTTCCCAGCCGCTTGGTCTTGGCGGCACGGAGAGCCCTTCCCCAGCTTCCCCTATCCTCTCCTGACTTCTCCCATCCATTCAGGTTGACGTGACACTTCCTCAGGTGGGTCTTGATACTGAATCGATCTTTCTGCCCTCCAGGAGTGCACTTTGCATACTTGAGTTGGTCGAACAGGAGTTGTTTATGGAGGCGGGACTCAGGCATACGGGCGATGTGGCCGGCCCATCGCAGCTGGTGTTTAGTCACGATTGTGGCCATGGAGTTAACGTTAGCTTCATCCAGGATGCTGGAGTTAGTACACCTGTTCTTCCAGCTAACACTCAGAGTTTTCGTAGGCATCTTTGGTGGTAAATTTCACAGGATTTTCTGTGCCTGCTGTATGTTATCCATGACTCCATTCCACATACTAAAGAGGAGAGGACTATAGCTTTATAGACCAGATCTTGACATGGCAATCTTCAAAACCCTCTTTCCCAGCCTGGCAAAAGCTCCACTCACACACCCTAGTCTGCGATTTATTTCGAAGACAATGTTGGCTCTTGAACGAAGGCTGCCAAGATATGGGAAATGATCGGTGTTCTCCAGAGGGATGTTGTCAACTTGGATGGCTGGAGGTTTAGGAGCTTGATCTGGAGCAGGTTTGTGCAGGACTTGGGTTTTCTTGATGTTTCGATCCAGTCCCAGGAGCTTCTATGCTTTGGCAAAAGCATCCATTATGCACTGCAGATTCTCCTCAGAGTGAGCTGCGATGGCATTGTCATCTGCATATTGGAACTCCATGATGGAAGTAGTTGTCACCTTGCTCTTTGCCTTGAAGCTGTTAAGGTTAAATAACCCCCATATGTCCTATAGAGGACCTGGCCTCTTTGTGGGACGTCTTGACCTGTGAGGTGAACAACAGTTGCAATGAAAACAGCTAACAAAAGTTGGGGCAATGATGCATCCCCGTTTGACCCTGGTCTCAACCTCAAAAGGAGCTTTTTTCAGAGCCGCTGTTGCACTCTTGTCATTGAGTAAGAGCCACAGGATCTTGAGGTATTTCTCCGGGCACCCGATTTTGAATAGTACCTGCCAAAGGGCTGGACGATTTACACAGTCAAATGCTTTTGGCAAGGTCTATGAAGGCTATGTAAAGTGGGAGATTTTGTTCCTGGGGTTTCTCCTGCAACTGACATGCTGTAAAAATTAGGTCGGATGTTCGCCTGGCTGGATGGAAGCCACACTGAGACTCAGGCAGGCGATTTTTTTCTCAGAGGTGAAAGCCGGTTCCATAAAATTATTTATATTATTATCAGCAGTAAGGCTGTTCAACACATCCACCCACTAACCCACCCCTCCACATCCCCAATCGCCACTATCTTTTCTGTCAGAGTCACCATACTCACAGACACTCCTGTGCCTAGAGTCACTTCATGGACGCACAGACAATCTATGTATATAAGCTCTCATGTATTTATATTTATTGTGTTTTTATTATTGCGTTCATTGTCTTATTGTGCTTTATTTTGTGCTACATCGAATTCGGAATAACGGTTATTTCATTCTCCTTTACACTCATGTACTCGAAATCGCATTAAACAATCTTGAATCTAGATTCCTGTATTTGCAGCTTGGCACCTTTTGCGAATTTTTTGCCTGTGAGACCTTGTGTGTGATTTTCATTGGTTCTATTATATTTGTTTGTTCTACTGTGAATGCCTGCAAGAAAATGAATGTCAGGGTAGTACGCAGTATGGTGACGTATAACTAAATTAAATTTACTTTGAACTTTGAGGTCGTCGTCAGCGTGTGCGTCACTTCCGCATGGTTTCATACAGCAGTACCCAGTCTGGCTGTCGATGTTTGTGCCTGTATCAATGATGGCGGCTCGCTGCCGGATCCGCCCGGATAGGACGGGTCCGTGTGGCTGGTCTCACCGAGACGAGCAAACGGTGGCGAAGGACTCTTCCCCCTACCCTCTCCCAGGCGGACCTCTGTAGCGGGTCTATGGAGATCAGGGCCAGTCAGTCCGACACAGACGCTGGCAGTTCCTAGCCAACCCGAGAAACACCGCCTTCTCCTGTTAAACAGTCTGACGCGCCATAGCTCTTCCAGAACCGTGGGATTGTCCCCAACCCTGTCAGTGTTAGCAAAGCCCTAGTCCACATCTCATCCCTTTTCCCATCTCTGTTCCCTCCTGATCTCCTCCAGGGCAGAACAAAGATAACCAAACCCCCACACCTTCCACTCGTAAGGGCATAAGGCATAGGAGGAGAAATGGGCCATTCAGCCCATCGAGTCTGCTCCGGCATTTCGTCATGGCTGATTTCTTATCCCTCCCCACCGCATTCTTTTACCTTCTCCCTTTGACACCCCGACTAAACAAGAAGCTTTCAGTTTCTGCTTTAAATACACCCACGGCCATCCATGGCAATGAATTTCACAGATTCACCAGCCTCTGGTTAACGAAGTTCCTCATTACCTCCGTTCTAAAGGGATGGTCTTGTATTCTGAGGCTGTGTCTTCTGATCCTAGGCTCCCTCGCTATTGGAAACATCCTCTCCACCAGACTCCGCAATCAGATTGTTAGTAGCGTCCGCCAGATTCAAAGAGTTTTAGGCACAGTTCGCCTTTTTCCCCACCCCACCCCACCCTTTCTGACTCTAACGAACTCCTGGTTCACTGTTCTATTCCTCCACCCCACACCCACTTTCCTTTGTAACTTAGACATTGTCACCCATGTCCTTCACCTCTTCCATTCCCAGCTTCCCGAGGCCCGCATCGTACTTCACAATCAGAATCACATTATTATCACTGGGATAAGTTGTGAAATTTGTTGTTTTGTGTCAGCAGTACAGTGCAAGACATGAAATTATTTATAAACAGTACAAAGTTTGAATAGTTAGGCAGATTTCGTGGATTCGTGGACTGTTCAGAACTCTTATGATGGAGGGGAAGAAGCTGTTCCAAAGAAAAAACCCCGCGCTTGGGTCTTCCAGCTCCTGTACCTCCCTTCTGATAGTGGAAATGAGAAGAGGGCATGCGCTGATAGTGGAAATGAGGAAAGTTTAGCTCACAAACCTGAGCATCTCGTTGCCCGCCAATTAAACCCTCCACCACCCTCTGATCTATCAATCTGTGGTCCCTTGCACTGATGTAGTGAGGTCTAAACCAAGGCTGTGGAATGCAGCTTTCCGAACTCTACAACTCAGGAAACGGGTTCAAACTTACTATTAAGTCTCCATATGTGATGAAAACAAGAGATTGTTCAGATGCAGGAAATTGAGAGCAACACTCACAAAAAGTTGGATGAACTCAGCAGATAAGGCAACAACTATAAAGGGGATAAACAGTCAACGCTTCGTGCCGGGAAAGCTCAGCTTGTTTGTAAATCGACCCCCCCCCACCCCCAACACAGCTTTGATTTTCTTCTGAGAGTTCGGGACACCAGCCTAACCTGTGGGGCACGTTCCCCGGCTCTGTGTTTTGCATCTCCTGCATTCTTCTGCCTAAATTCTCACCCTTAACTCCCCCAATCACACACTAAGCAGCGAAGCCCATGGTCACCCTAATACTTAACCTATGACCTCTAGTTCTAGTCTCACCCAAACTCAGTGCAAAAAAGCCTGCTGGCATTTGCCCCTCACAATTCTATATACGTCTATCATATCTGTCCTCATTCTCCTACGCTCCAGTGAATGAAGTCCTAACCTATTCAACTTTTCCCTATGTCTCATGTCATCAAGTCCCAGCGACAACTTTGTTAATATTTTCTGTATTTTCTTTCAGTCTTATTGATATCGTTCCTGCCTGTTGAGAACTGTACATACTGCTACATATTCGGCCTTACCAAAGTCTTAAATAACTTAAGTTCAAGTTCAGTTTATTGCCATTTAACTACACCCATGTATGGCGCCAAAGGAAACAACGTCCCTCCCAAGTAAGGTGCACAACAGCGTACATTTAACTCAGACACACAACATATAACGTAATATTACTGTACCACAAACAATTCATGACATAGTAGGGCTGAGATAGGTTACAAGTTAAAATGAAAACAGTATAATGCTGCTGGTGCTCCATATGCGACGAGACCTGGGTGTTGTCAGGGAGTTCAGTCGTCGCACGGCCGGTGGGAACAAGCAGTTTACCATCCAAACAGTTCTTGTCGTAATGCTACGGTGCCTCCTGCCTGATGGTAAGGGGGGGCGCGGGGGAGGGTTGTCAGAGAGATTGATTACCACTAGGCTAATCCAACACAGTTTCGAACACATCACAGAATATTAACCGGGCTAGAGAACTTCCATTCTCGGGAAAGTTTGACTCGGCCCAGACAGTTAAAAAGGTGACAAACACCGACGACTCGTCTCCCACGCGAGGGGAAAATGGCAAGGAACCAAAGACTGGGCTCATTGGTAGGTAGGAAAATTCTCTCTACCCATAATCTAATAGGACGAGTGCTTAATATGATAATCGAGTGCTCTTTATCGTCATCGAGCCGGAGATACAGAAGCCTTAGGTCCCACACAACCAAGTTCAGGGACAGTTATTACCCCTCAACCATCAGACTCCTGAACCAGAGAGAATAACTTAACTGAACTCAACTCTGAACTGATTCTGAGGCCTACACGCGTGGATGCTGCCTGGACTGCTGACTTACTCCGGGAATCTGCGTGCGTTGCTATTACATTCAGAGTCACCTTCAATGCCTCTTTGAGGTCAGAGACAGGCCATGGTATTTTTATATGCTATCATTTTCTCTATCGTAACTATAGGTGTTCTATGTGTTGCATGTTGCGTGTGACTGATGGTTCTGTGTTTTGCAATTTGGTCCCAGATGAATGCGGTTTCCTTTGGCCGTATCCGTGTGTATGGTTGAACGACAATTAAACTTGAAATTGGACTTGATATGTTTTTATTTGTACAGTTCATCTACTTTTGCACATAGGTTGTTTGTCAGTGTTTGTTAATGTATAGTGTTTAATAAATTTTATCGGAAAGTGCGCGCAAGAAAATAGATCTCTGGGGTAACATATGTGCTGTGATAATAAATTTACCTTGAACTTAAATTTACCTTAAATGCTCCGATGGCATGGTCTCAAATAGCCTCTGACAACCAAGTCCAGCTCCGAAACCTATGGTTTAGCTACTAAGCCCGGTGGAACCATTTATACAGACAGAAGATGGAACAAAGACTAATTTCTGGGGCGCCTTAAAATAGGTTGCCTAGTTGCTTCGAGCAGATGGGTCTCGACAGGGCTGGCACCCCGTCGAGGAGAGGGAAAACTCTGATTTCAAACCCCAGTTGCCTTGTGGCTATATCCACTCACGGGGAAGGCTTTGGGAGTAAACCGCGAGGGGAAAATCCGGAGCTGGAGGCCCTAAGGCAGTCCTACGTTGAGTTCAGCGCTGACTGACAACTCCTCCGTCTCAGCCGGTGCCAGACTGTATCGGCCACTGCCGTTCCTTTAGATTTATCAGCTGCGTGGAGGAGTCTGCCGCTCTTCATATCGTACTGTCCGGGCTTGCATATCGTGTAGACAGGTAGGACGCAACATCCAAGGTTGACCCCAACCAGTGGAGGGCTTCAACTAATATTGTGCATATTTTGATAATAAACTGACGTAAAGTTTTGATGGTAGCATGGAAATTTTTATAAAAAAATTAACGATGAACGTCCTATCTAACCCCACCCCCAACCTAAAACAACACATAAGGCAGCTGGAGGGGTGTAGTGGCCTGGCTCACGCTTCTCATTACTGCTAGAGTCAACAGTCGGATATTTGCGAAGCGTCATAACGTGTCACACCGGAAACGGAGGTCAGCTTTAAAGGCAGCAGTCACCAAAATAGCACAAATAACGGAAATGTGCAGTTAGACACACCACCACCACAAGACCAGTTACTCAACACTGGAAAATCCCCGTTAGTGGGAAAATTAAACTGCTCATTTCACTGGAAAGAGGAATTAAAATGTTTACAATTATAGCAAAAAAAATCAAAAAATAAAACAAAAAGCAACCGGTTCGGTATCAAGATTCAAGATTGTTTAATGCCATTTCCTATACACAAGGAGAATGAAATTATTTTTGCTCTGGTTCCGATACAAAAATAAACCTTAAAAGATAAAGAACAAAATAACAATAATAAAATAACACACACAATAATTATAAATACGTAAGCTAGTTCATATAAATAAACGGATTGTTTGTCCATCAAGCTACACCAGGCACTGTAGTGTCTGTACATAAGGTGACTGACAGGAAATGATTGACTAGTGGTGGACGTGTTCATCAGCCTTGCTGCTTGGGGACTGCTTGAGTCTGGTGATGGTGGCGTGGATGCTACGTACCCTCCTCCATTATGGAAGTGGGATAAACAATCCATGAACAGGGGGTGTGGCTTCCTTGTTGATGTGACTAACTCTTTTCTGGCACCTTTCTGCATGTCTATCATTGCTGGCAATTCATTCCAATCCATAAAGCAATTCTCATGATGGGGAACAGTGATTAAAAACATCTGTAACTCGCTCAGCTACAGCAAGTCGCAAATTTACTCGCTTTAAATACGTCAAATCATTTTTGAAGCAAATTTCTTTGAAGAAAAAGTGCAAGGCATTGACACTGGCCGTGTCACAGACTCCTCCCGCCCCACCCCCCTCCCCCGCAGTTGGACTGGTTGGCGTCCAATCCACTACTCCCTACACTCAAATTTAGGATTTGTTAGCCTGTGGAAAATAAAACTCAGAAATCTTCAGCCCTCCTTTCTTGTCGTAAACAACGAGGTCACTGCTTTTATGTTAACGCCCTAAGCATAATTCACAGAATGCAGCAATTGTACTCCAATCTTGCAGCTGAACATTCTCCTCTCTGTTCACCGGTTGGGTTCCGCCTCTCCTCCCACTCACTCTGCACTGAAATTCGTAGGAAGCGTTCTTAAAGGGACATGGGGGATTCAGAGACTTCACAAACAAGAGAAAATCTGCAGATGCTGGAAATCCAAGCAACACACGCAAAATACTGGAGGAACTCGGCAGGCCAGGTAGCATCTACGGAAAAGAGTAAACAGTCTACGTTTCGGGCCGAGACCCTTCATCAGGACTGGAGAGGAAAAGATGAGGAGTCAGCGTAAGAAGGTGGGGAGAGGGGAAGGAAGAAGCACAGGGGTATGGGTGAAACTGGGAGGAGGGGTGAAGTAAAGAGCTGGGAAGTTGATTGGTGAAAGAGATACAGGGCTGGAGAAGGAAGTATCTGATAGGAGAGGACAGAAGGCCATGGAAGAAAGAAAAGGCGGAGGAGCACCAGAGGAAGATGATAGGCTGGTTAAGAGATAAGGTGAGAGAGGAAAACGGGAATGGGGAATGGTAAAGGAGAGGCGGTAGGGGGGAGTGGGGGGCGCATTGCCAGAAATTTGAGAAATCGGTGTTCATGCCATCAAGTTAGAGGCTACCCAGATGGAATATAAGGTGTTGTTCCTCCAACCTAAGTATGGTCTCATTGCGACAGCGGAGGCGGCTATGGCCTGACATTTCGGAATGGGAATGAGAAGTGGAATTAAAAAGGGTGGCCACCGGAAGATCGTGCTTTTTCTGGCAGACAGAGCTAGGCTGCTCGGCGAAGCCGTCTCCCTATCTACGACGGGTCTCACCGATATACAGGAAGCCACACCGGGAGCACCCAATACAGTATATAACCCCAACAGGCTCACAAGTGAAGTGTCGCCTCACCTGGAAGGACTGTTTGGGACCATGAATGGTAGTGAGGAAGGAGGTGTAGGGGCAGGTGTAGCACTTGTTCTGCTTGCAAGGATAAGTGTCACGAGGGAGATCAGTGGGGAGGGACGAATGAACAATGGAGTGGCGTAGGGACCGATCCCTGCGGAAAGCAGAAACTGGTGGGGGGGGGGGTCGGGGGGAGAGGTGTGGTGGGATCAAGTTGGAGATGGCGGAAGTTACGGAAAATTATGTGCTGGATGCGGAGGCTGGTGGGATGAGGGAATGACCAGAGGACCCCTATCCCGGGTGGGGTAGAGGGAGAATGGGGTATGGGCAGACGTGCGTGAAATGGAAGAGATGCGGTTGACGGCAGCGGTGATGGTGGAGGAAGTGAAGCCCATTTCTTTCAAGAAGGAGGACATCACATTAGTCCCGGAAATTCAGAGCCGTTTTCGCTCTGCGCCAACACATAGTGTGTACCAATACTTTCAAGACTGCCGGGGCAAGGAGGGAGTGTATTACAGCACGGCTAACTCAGTCGGAAGAGCATGAGGCTCTTAATTTCAGGGTCGTGCGTTCGAGCCCCACGTGAGGTGCTACTACCTTTAACTTTAAGGCAACACATTGAGTATAATTAGAGGTTGGCATGTTCTTTATTAATAAGGGCGTCAAAGGTTACGGCTACAGGTAGAAGGCAGGAGATTGGGAGATGAGAAGGGAATAACTGTGCCGTTATGGAGTAGTATATCCGAATTGTTATGTGCGCCACGATTACGTCTATTACGGCTCGGGGCGTAGGAATTCGGAATGTAATCCCGGCGTCCTCTGGAAGGAGTTTGTGTGTCCTCCCCGTGGAATCCCCCCACCCACCCCGGTGTGCTCTTTCCCCTCAGTCTAAAGACGTGACGTACGGGTTGGTAGGATAATTGTTCATTATAAATTGTCCCATGAGGAGGTTAGGATTGAAGCGGAGTTTGTCGGGAGTTGTTAGGCAAAGCGGCGCTAAGGGCCGGAAGGAACTGCTCCGCGTTCTATAATTCTTGCGCTGTCAGGACAGGAAAGGTTTACATATTATTCTGTAGGGAATGCCGGCTTTAGATAATTGTGCACTACGTGAAAACCTTGAACAATATGTTATATGCACAGGCGGGAATCCTGGCATGCTACCGTTGACCATTTGGCTCCTGGGCGGCGGGGTAGAGATACGTCCCTAGCAAAGGCGCGCCTTTCCTCCGCTAGCCTGCAGGTCACCCTTGGGCAAGGTGCAGCACCTGCTCCACCACCCCCAACCCCCACCCCTGATCAGGGTCTGGTTACGCGACCACTGACGCCAGGCAGACAATCTCTGAAGAGTATTGAGAATGGCTGCGGATCACAGAACCCGCAAGTACACTGTCCAGAAGAAGGCAATGGCAAACCACTTCTGTTGAAAAGATTTCCGAGAACAATCATGATCCTGGAAAGACCATGATCGTCCAAGTCATAGGACACGGCACGTAAGGACGAACGGCCACTCCCCACCCCATTTTCCTGTCCTCACCCCGTAACCTTTCACACCCCAATTTATCAAGGTAAAATATACCCAATATACTTTAAGTCTATGCTTCAATACGCTTTAAATCTACCCAATCACTTGGCCTGTTCATCTGCCTGTGGTAATCTAGAGAGTCAATTGATTGGAAACATCACAGCCCTTGAACGGAAAATCCTACAAAAATTACTGGACCTGGCTCGGGTCATCAAGGTTGAAAGCTTTCCCACTATTGAGCACACCTACACCGAGCGCTGTCGTAGGAAGGCAGCATTCATCAAGGACCCCCACCACCCCGGTCATGCTCTCTTCTCGCTGCTGCCATCAGGAAGAAGGTACAGGGGCTTTAGGGTCCACACCACAATGTTCAGGAACAGTTATTACTCCTCAACCATCAGACTCTTGAATCAAAGGGAACATCTTCACTCAACTTCCCCATTCTCCTACGCTCCAGAGAGTAAAGTCCTAACCTATTCAACCTTTCCCTATAACTCGTTCCCCTAAGACCCGGCAGCATCCTTGTAAACTTTCTCTGCACTCTTTCATTCTTACTGACATCTCCCCTGTAGGTAGGTGACGAGAAGTGCACACAATGATCCAAATCAAGCCCCACCAACATCTTACACAACTTCCACATAACATCCCAACTCCCGTACCAAGGTGGCTCTCTTTACGAACCTAGCTACCTGTGACGCCACTATCAAGGAAATATGAATCTGTATTTCCACGTTACTCTGTTCTCTCGCACTCCTCAGTGTCCTACTGTTCATCGTGCAAGTCCTACACGACCATGCGAGTACCGAAAAAGTAATCGCACTGATATGCGCAAAGCTCTTTAGGGGCTGACTGGGATGATGCTTCTTTTCAATGGGCTGTTCTGAATAAGTAGTCACGTCTCCAAATAAGGGCTGGAACATTCAGAACAGAGTTGGGGGAAATATTCTTCGTTCAGTGAAAATCTTCGGGAATTTCCATGCAGTAGGACAGTGGAGGGTCTCTTGCGGTGTTCAATGCAGACACAGTTAAAGTTTTCAATATCAGTGCTTCTATTCACGGTTTCTATTCTTTGGTTTAGGAACAAAACACTATTAGGGCAAAGGAGCAGAATCTGACCATTCGGCCCATCAAGTCTGCTCCGCCATTCCATCATGGCTGATTTATTATCCCTCTCAACCCCATTCTCTTGCCTTCGCCCTGTAACCTTTGACACCATGACTAATCAATAACCTCTCAACCTCTGCTTTAAATACACCCAATGACTTGGCCTTCCATAGATTCACCACCCACTGGCTAAGAAATTCTGTTCTAAAGGGACATCTTTCCATTCAAAACTTGTGCTCTCTGGCCCTAGTCTCCCCCACTATAGGAAAAATCCTTTTTGCATCTACTTCACCCTGGCATTTCAAAATGCGAAAGGTTTCAATGCGATTACTCACTTTCTTCTAAATCCTAGCGAGTGCAGGCCAAGAGCTATCAAACGCCCGCGTACGTTAACCCTTTAATTCCCGGAAACATTCACTTAATTTCTTGTTCTACCTCTGTGCTAGTGCTCCACAAATCAAAAAGCGTTTTGTTAGGTCTCGGAAGTTACTACTAAATTCACCAATTTCAGACGCCTGGCCCATCCAGGTTATTTTAGAACTGGGTAGTTCTCATGAAAAGTCAGAAACTTACAGAGTCATAAAAGATCTAGCGCTTTCCGGGCGTACCTGCCGAATAAACTCGATTCAGGCTTCCAGCCGGGTACAGATATCATTAACACCGTTGGGCACAGGAATACATTCAGCCAGAGACTCATTCCACCGGGATGCAGCACTGAGCGTCATGGGAAGTCATTCCTGCCTGTGGCCATCAAACTTTGCAGCACCTCCCTTGGAGGGTCGGACACCCTGGGCCAGTGGGCTGGTCCTGGACTTATTTCCGTCTGGCATGGTTTATATATTATTATTTGATTGTTTGTGGTTTTGTATTGCTATGTTTGTACTCTGTTCTTGGTTGGTGCAACTGTAACGAAACCTAATTTCCCTCGAGATCAATAAAGTATGTCTATCTATCTATCTATCTATCTATGACATGTTATAATATTAACTATGCGTCCCTCCACAGATGCTTCCTAATCCTCGGAGTTTTTCACTCTCTTCAGTAAAGTGTTTCAAATGTTATCGTTCTCACCACCACGCAGAGCCCCAAGCAGTCCTTCCAGGTGAGGCGACACTTCACCTGCGAGTCTCTGTTGTATTCGGCGCTCCCGCTGCGCTCTCCTCCACATCCATGAGGCACGACGCAGATCGTCGAGCACCTCCACTCCATCTGCTCCAAAAGGCACTGTCTCCCGTTGGCTGCCCATTTCATTTCGATATCCCGGTTTCTGGCTCCTCGGCGGCCACGACGAGGCTACCCTCAACGTGGAGGATCAATGGTTCACATTCGGTCTGGGTAGCCTCCAGCCTGAAGGCATGAACATCGGTTTCTCTAACTTTCGGTTATGTCTTCCTCCTCCACCACCTCTCTGCTATCATTTTCCCATTACCCACTCTGATTTTGCTCTCACCCCCTCTCTTCTCCTGACCTGCCCGTCAACTCCCTCTGGTGCCCCTCCTCCTTCCCTTTCTCCCATGGTCCACAGTCCCCTCCCTCATATTCCTTCTTCTTCAGCCATTTACCTTTCCCACGCCTCCCCTGCCTGCTTCTTACTTCACCCCACGCCCCCTCCTCCACCCACCCATCTCCCCCTCACCTGGTCTCACCTATCAAATGCCATCCTGTACTTGATGAAGGGTCTCGGCCCAAAGCTTCGACTCTTTATTCGTTTCCATTGATAATCTGCTGCTGGTCCAGCCCTTTGCGAGTGTGGCAACCAACAATTCGTCGCAAATAAATATTAATGGTTTCTCTGCTCTGTTACATACGGTTGTGTCTATATAATGTTAGGAACAAGACAAATACACTCCTTGTATTGTAAGCCAAGTACCAGCCTTCCCCGGGTTACGAATGTCTGAACTGTACCTACGATCGAGCTCCCAGAACATGAATAAATTCCAGTCGCTCCTCCGAACTCCAGAAGCAGTTATCTGTTTTTCTTCATGTTGAGCAATTAGTCTCTTGTACCAGGAGGTACTTGATAAAGCGGCCACCGAGTGTATTGTCCGTGGTCGTCTGCTGCTGCATCCCATCCGCTTTAAAGTTCGACATGTTCTGCATTCAGAAGTACCACTGATGTAACGCGTGGCTATTTGAGATACTGTCGCCTACCCGTCAGTTTGAACCAATCTGGCCATTCTCTTCCGACTTCTTTCATTACACTCACATAACTGCTTCTCATTGGATGTTTTGTTTTGTTTTTGCACTATTCTCCGTAAACTCTGGAAAATCCCAGCAGATCAGCTGTCTCTGATATATCCAAACCACACCCTCTGGCACCAAGAATCACTCCATGGTCAAAGTCACTTAGATCGTATGTTCCTCCCATTCCGATATTTGGTCTGAACAACCGAAGTCCTTGACCATGTCTACATGCCTTCATGCATTTGCGTTGCTGCCATACCATTGGCTGATTAGATATTTGCATTAACCAGCAGGAGTATGGATACATAATAAAGTGTATACTGAGGTACAATGGAAAAAGTGTGTTGCTTTAAATTTCCAGCAGACTTTCTTGTGTACAATGGAAAAAAAGTGTTTTGCATTACGTCCATGCTGATCAAATTATAAAAGCGCATAGAATTAGTACAAGGTTGGGCAATAGCACAATATAGTTTAGATTAAAGTGTTACAGTACGGTGTGAGCAGTGCAGATAGACTCAAGCTGCAAGGTCACAACGAGGTGGATCATGAGGGCGAGTCCATGCTATTCTGCTACGGAATCAATTGTCTTACGACAGCGGGGCACAAGCTGTCTTTGAGTTTGGTGGTATGCTCTCTCAGGCTTTCGGATCTTCTGCCCGATGGGAGTTGGAAGAAGAGAGGGCGTCCGGGGTGGGTGGGGTCTTTGGCTATGTTGGCTACCTTAAGGAGGCAGTGGCAAGAGCAGACAGAGGCCGTGGAGGGGAGGTTGGTTTCCGTGATGTGTTGAGTTGTGTCCACACTTCTTTGCAGTTCTTTGCGGTCACCTGTGGAGCAGTTGGTGCGCCAAAGGCCAAAGTTCAAAGTAAATTTCTTATCATTTTACGTACAGGTTATGTCACCACATTCTACCTTGAAATTCATTTTCTTGCGGGCATTCACAGCAGAACACAGAAATGCAAAGGAATCAACGAAAGACCGAACACGACCAAAGACTAACAAACAACGAATGTGCAAAAAGACCAATTCTGCAAATACATAAATAGTTAGATAGATAGACAGACAGACGAGCAGGCAGACAGACGGGTAGGTAGATAGATAGATAGACAGAGAAACAGAGAAGTCGATATATATAGATGGATAGGCAGGCAGATAACTAGAGGGATAGATAGAAAGGACAAATACAAGTACAGTAATTAATACTAAGAACATGAGTCCTTTAAAGTGAGTCCATGGGTTGTTGGATCCGTCCAGTGTTCAGGCGAGTGTAGTTATCCACGCCGGTTCAGGAGCCTGATGGTTGAAGAGTCATAAATATTCCCGAACCTGTTGTTCTGGTACCGAATACTCCTGAACCTCTTTCTCGATGGTAGTGGTGAGGCGAGAGCATGGCATGAATGGTGTGGGTACTTGCTGATAGATGCTACTTTCCTGCAGTAGCGCTCCTTGTAGATGGGCTCAATGACGGAGCGGGCTTTGCCTGTGATGGAGCCGTACCGACTACTTTTTGTCGGGTTTCTAATCTCGGGCATCGGTGCTTCCATACCAGGCCGTGATACAACCAGTCAGCCAGGATACTCTCCACTGTCTGTAGAATCTATAGATGTTTGTCAGTTTCAGTTGTCATGCCAAATCTGCGTAAACTTCAAAGAAAGTAGATGCACCAAGCCGTGATTTGTTTTTTAATATATTGAGAGAGACAGTGCCGAACAGGCGCTTACGGCCCAACACGCCACCTCTTTAACACTTGGCCAACCACAATGACCAATTAACCTACTAACCGATACGTCTTTGGACTGTAGGAGGAAACCGGAGCGCCCAGAGGAAACCCACGCGGCTCACGTACAAAATCCCTACAGATGGCACCGGAATCGAACTTGGATTTCCAGAACCCCACGGGCTGTAATAGCTTCGCGCTAACCGCTACGCTACCCTGGGGCCCAACTCTGTGGTAGGTGGTGGCATCAGGTGATTGGCTGAAGGGTGCAGCTTTTCTGACTTTCTGACTGATTTGCATGTGTAGCCCACGCTCCATTTCACAGCCAGAACAGCAAGTCCTGTTTCCCCCCAGTTGCCTGCTCACTCACCGCACCGGTACTTAGTCCTGACGCTCAGTTCACGCACCTGAAGATGACGGCCGACGGAGACATGCCAAAGCGCTCTGCAAAGTAGGAACTCAAAAATATGATTCAAGAGGGGCGGCAGCGGCGGCGCATCCCAGGCCGAAGTGATTGCGCCGAGGGATGAACTGAAGACACGTGCCACAAACCTCACAGTCTTTGTGGGGAAAGGCATGCTTCCACAGGAGACCTGGGAGCCGAGTCCCATGCAAAATCCTCTCCCGCTTGTTGGGTGCTTTGTTCGGAGAGGCCACGAGGTGATTTTAAAATAGTAAACACAGGAGATTCTGCCGACCATTGTTGGTAGAATCTCAGATGGAGATGAGAGATCGTACAGGAGTGAGATATACCAGCTAGCGGAGTGCTGCCGCAGCAACAACCTTGCACTCAATGTCTGTAAGACGAAAGAGCTGATTGTGCTCTTCAGGAAGGGGAAGTCGAGGGAACACGCACCAGTCCTCATTGAGGGATCAGAAGTATAAAGAGTGTAATTTAAAGTACTTGGGTGTCAAGATCTCTGTGGGGTGGGGGGGCGGAAGGTGTTACTGCACAGGACCAAAAGAAGCTACAGAATGTCGTAAAATTAATCAGCTCCATCTTGGGTACTAGTCTCCATAGTACCAAAGACACCTTTGAGGAGCAGTGCCTCAGAAAGGCAGCGTCCATTATTAAGGGCCCCTTCATCCGGGACATGCCCTCTTCCCATGGTTACCGTCAGAAAGAAGGTACAGTAGCCCGAAGGCACACACTCGGCGATTCAGGAACAGCTTCTTCCCCTCTGCCATCTGATTCCTAAATGGACATTGAACGCACGAACAGTAGCTAAGTTTTTAAAAATATATATTCTTTCAGTTTTTGCGCCATTTTAATCTATTTAATATATATACTTACTGTAATTGATTTACTCAGTTATTATTTTCTTCTTTCTATATTATCATATATTGCATTGAACTGCTGCTGCTAAGTTAACAAATTCCACGACACATGACGGTGATAATAAACCTGATTCCGATTCTACTTCTGTTTCTGAGATGCTGGGAATCCAGAGGGAGAAACACAAAATTCTGGAGGAACTCAGCAGTTTAAACAGCATTGGTAGAGAGGTATAAACAGCGGGTGTGGAGATGATGTTTCCTATAGTGGGGGTAGTCTACGACCGGATGACACAGACAGAATGGAGGGACGTCCATTTAGAACAGAGTTCTGGGGAATGTCTTCAGCCAGAAGGTGGTGAATCGGTGAAATACATTGCCATAGACGGCTGCTCAGGCAAAGTCATTGAATATATATAAACTGAAAGTTGATAGGCTCTTAATTAGTTAGGGCGTCTAAGGTTACGGGGAGAAGGCTGAGGATTGCCGTTGAGAGGGAAAAGAAATCAGCCATGATGGAATGGCGGGGTAGACTCGATGGACTGAGTGGACTAATTCTGTTCTTATGGCTTATGGTCTAAAGCCAATTACTGCATGACGTTATTGGGCCTTTTTTTTCCTGGATGGTGAAATGGACGCTAAGATAGCGCAGCGATTGGCGGGACACAGTTACAGCTTTTGCTGATAACACGAGACATGTTGGAAAGTGGGCCGTGAAGAGAAGCGCTGGGGGCATATCATTCAGTATCCATTGCACTAACTACCTCCTGTACCTAATAAAGTGGCCGACCACTTCGAAGTTCGACATTTTGTGCCTTCAGAGATACTTATCGTGGAGATCAGCAGTTTCTGAGATTCAAAGTTACAGATCACACTTCTTCCCCATTCTGACGTTTGATCTAAACACCAACTGGACCTCTTGACTATCTCTTTGATTTTATGCGTGAGTTGCTGCCACATGATTGGCTGATTAGATAATTGTATTAAAGAGCAGGTGCACAGCTGAACCTAATAAAGTGGCCACTGTGTCAATCGTGAACAAACCGTGCTTATAGGAGAGTAATGCAAAAAAAAAAATCTACATTCCATCCTCCGCCCAAAATACGCTGTCTCAATGTGGACTTTTTTCAAAAGCGATTCATTGAATCCAGCATCCAGATGCAGTCGATTCGCGACAGCAAGGAATTACGGCCTTTCGTGACCACCGATTTCCTTCTAGAGTTTATTACTTCAGAAGCTGGTTACAACAGCTTGCAATGGTCTCCAAAGAAATTCCATCTTACCTGGCATGAGAGAGACAGGACAACATTAGTCTTGGTGGGGTGTGGGGGTATGTTTTTCCTAAACACAACTACTTTGGTAACGAAAACACATCAGCGTCACCATTTCCTGAAGAGGTCGAGGCGTGCGAGGCTCCCCATCCATTCTGTCCAAACAGGAGCACCATTGAGAGTGTCCTGACTAGCTGCATCACTGTCTAGTACGGGAATTCCAAGGCATCTGACCACAGGTCCCCACAAAGGATTGTGTGGACTGCTGAGAGGATCATCGGGTCTCTTCCACTCATCCAAGATATTAATCAAGACCGCTGCGTACGCAGGGCCCTAAGCATTGTCAATGGCCGCTCCCATCCGTCCAACAATCTTTTTTACCCACTACCATCAGGCAGGAGGTATTGCAGCATCAGTACAAGAACTGTTAGGATGGGAAACCGCTTCTTCCCCGAGAACACCCTGCCGTCACCCAGATCCCATTCGGTAGGATGCACCAATAGTATTATACTATTACTTTTTAACTTGAGCTGCAATTGCACCATATCTATTTTTTTTGTACTAATATTACTTTATGCGTGTTGCGTGTGAGTTATATGCACTGTGTTGTGCATCTGGGTCCGGGGGAACATTGTTTCATTTGGCGGTAAACATGCGTAGAGTTGAATAAAAATAATCTTGAACTTAAACCTGAAAAAACATGTGTGGGTTGGCTTCTGAACCGAAGATGTACAACAGTGCACCTTTTTTACAGTGATGGAACGGAATGATCGCAAAACATTGAAAATAAACTAATTAATTGGATTTAATGTTTAAAAATGTACGCAAATCCTAATCTGTCAGATTTTCCGTGAAAATATACAGCCTTCAAATACAATGTATATAAACACAACTACGAAGAAAACGTGGATTAAAATCCCCTTTTATACTGCATACGATGTAATAAAATTGTTAGTTTTATTGTTAACTCCTCTACAACCTGACCCCGATTTCGAAATATTTTAAAAATGCTCAACTGTATAGTATAAATAATCTCTGAAAGACAAACATTTCAAATTCATGTAGTTTGAACATTCAAAGATCAGACGATATTGTTTCTAAGCTTCGAAATAACGACCCCTGATTTTAACTGGCCGAAAGCTTCTTCTTTCTAATGGTCTCCAGTGCGGCTTCCTTCTCCTTCAGAATCTCTTTTAGCCGCCGGATTTTCTCGTCTCGGCTGGTCTTATTTACCCTGGAAGGTGTCGGGATGGTCGAGGAGTGGCTCTTGGTCACAGTCGAGAGGCCGGGCACTTCATCCGCCGCTGCGCATCGCGTCGGCTCATTGGAAGGTTCGATTACATGTGGCCCTGATCTGGTGCTCGGTGAGCCGGTCAAAATGTTTTCACTGCTGCGAGGACTATTGCAGGCCGCTCCCTCGGTATCTCTCCCCGGGAGGCAACTGTACGCGAGCTCCGATTTTCGGTTTAGATCCGCTTTCTCGTCACGCAGTTTCTCAATTAAACGCTGGTTTTTCTCGCATTTTCTTTTGTTCTTCGCGGACGATTTAGCCTTGATCTACAATGAACGAATCAGATATTAGCATAGTTTCCAATACTGCATCTGTAATATCGAAAAAAATGTGTCCTAACCTTATAGAAACATCTTGGTTACACTGCGCCTTCACCTTCTCTAAGATGAACCCAGTCAATGCATTTTACTCCGTGTGGCCGGTTCCCAAGTGAATTTTTGGCCCCCTACCATCAGGCAGGAGGTACCTTAGCATCAGGACAAGAATTGTTAGGATAGGAAATAGCTTTTTCCTCCAGGCCGAAAGACTACCCAACTCCTTGCCATCACCCAGGTCTCACCACGTATGAAGCGCCAATTGCGCTATACTGTTTACTTTCGTAAATGCACCTTATTATTTGTAAATTTATTGGTGGTAATATTACTTTATCGCTTATGTGAAGCATAGGTACTATTGTTGTGCACCTTGGTCCGGAGGAACGTTGTTTCGTTTGGTTGTAAACGTTAAGTAACTTCAGTTCACAAGTATAGAATCCTCGGTAATCTAATTTCGGATGATTTACAATAAAGGTGAACAACAATGGACATCAAGCCCCCTAACTATCGCCAGAAAAAGTATTGGCTGCGAGGAAGATCAACAGCCCCACAAAAGGAAAATTCTTTCGCGCAGATACGCAAATTCTTTTTCTCCTTACTAGGTAGGTGCCCAATATTTGCAACACTCCCTTCCCCTTCATTCACAAAAACCTAATGCTGCAAAGTCTGTATCGTCCGCTATCCATTCTCCATCCAAGAGCTACTCCGACGCCCAAGAAGGCTAGTGCACCCTTCGGCGAAGAATTCACTTTGTTGTATCGACGGGCGTAGCGTAATGTTAAGTGCGAGCGAATCAGCTTAAATGACCATCCGCACAACCGCATGGTTAACAGGAACGCCAACTACAAGAAGATGCGAACTAATCCAACGCTCGCTGAGGTCTTCGTGAAAAATTCAACGGTTGGGATTTAACATGAGCTGTGAGCGAGGAAAAAAGCAACTGGGAAAAGTATCCCATACAAGGTATGGTTGTTTGCAATGTGGAAAGATGCAATACGAGAGTGAGATTGTCAACTTATTTCGAGGCACGAAGCAGTGTGAACAGCACTTAATAGCCTACATGCTCTTTTCTACACCAGAAAAAAAATAAGATGGGTTATAACGGAATTCGCGTTAACAGCCGCAATGACCATAGGACATTGAAGCAGAATTAGGCCGTTCAGCTCATCGAGTTTGCTCCACCATTCCATCATGGCTGATTTTTATCGCTCTCAACCCCACTCCCCTGCGTTCTTCCCGTAACCTTTGACGGCTTTACTTATCAAGAACCTATCAAGCTCCTCTTTAAATATGCCCAGTGTTTTGGCCTCCACAGTCGTCGGTGGCAATCCTCTGGTAAAAGAAATTTCTCCTCATCTCTGTTCTAATTTCCTCCTCAGCCTTCTATTTTTTTTTTGGCTGTGCCCTCTGGTCTAGGTCTCCCCATCATAGAAAGCATCCTCTCCACGTCCACTCTGCCAAGTCCTTTCAATACTCAGTAAGTTTTAGCGGGATCCCCCGCCCCCAATTCTTTTAAACTCCAACACAGACCCAGAGCCATCAAACGCTCTTCATACGTTAACCCTGTCATTACCGGAATCATTCTCGAGAATGTCCTCTGGACACTCTCCAGACGCCAGAGCGGCGATCATTACACAAGCAGACTGCTGAACATTTTACCCAACAGTACTGAGCACGGAGGCTCAAGATTAGTTACAAGGAAAATTAAGGAAGTTGGCTATTAGCAACATAAAAAAGGATCGGTGTAGGGGTTATTTCAGAGGCGCGTGAGACGAGCACTGTACTGCTGTCACGAAATTACAAGCTTCACCACGTATAATATTACATTCGGTGATCGAATTAACTATTTCACAGCATCTCCGGCGGCAGGGCCATTTTACTCAGGACCCTCTTTGCAAAAAGGATCACAAGGACTATATCTTTGGTACAGAAAAAGGAACTACAGTACACGAATCATATAGAGAGCATCGAAACCTAACAAGTCATCGTTGCCTTAAAGTAGGAAGGTTAAGATAGCTCGAAACGTCAGTTTATTTCTGTCCACAGATGCTACCTGGATGCTGAGTTCCTCCAGCATCTCTGGATTTCCTGCATCGCCAGAACCTTGTGTTCAGGTTTAAACTGTTTCATCCTCGCCATTTCATCAATGCAGTAGTGATCGGAGGGAGGCGAAAGCCCGATTTTGCAACGTTAGGACTCTAGCCAAAGTTTGGGGTGACTGGCTTGCACTTTATCGTTACAGGAGGCTTGCAATTCTAACCTAACTTAACTATGCTAATACAGTGTGAAGGCCAGTCTTTCTGCAGATGCGGGCAGCCAACGAACAAAGTTGTGTTAGGAAGCCTGCACACTATAAGACATAAGAGAAGAATTACGCAATTTGGCCCATGGAGTGTGCTCCGTCATTCCATCAAGGCTGACTTATTATCCCTCTCGATCCCGTTCTATTGCCTTCATTCCGTACCTCGATGCTCTGACTAATCAACAGCTTATCACCCTCCCATTCTAAATATACTCAATGATTTGACCTAAAGCTGAATTGCAGCGTCCGATGTGGGCTTGAACCACAACCATGAGATTAAGAGTCTCATGCCCTACTGCCTGAACTAGCTGGGCTCACACAGGGAAAGGTACGCCCAATTACAATCTGCAGCAGTTCCGATGTATGATGTTTATTCAGTGGCAAAATATTTTCCGCTTTTGCCTTCTAAATTCATAATCTATCCCGTTGACTTACAAGCCAGCGAAGTTTCCTCTAACTCGTACAGGAGACTAGAGAGAATAATAATTCGACACGAACTAGAGGCATAGAGCACGACAGCACAGAAACAGGCCCCTCGGCCATCTAGTCCATCCGTGCCGCATTGTGGTGTATGGGGTGTCAGGGATGGGTAGCTCCTCTGGCGGGGGATCATGTCGCGTCCTTTTCAAGGCAGTTAGCCCACCTTTGGTCCCTACCTGGCACTCAGCTCTCGCCTCTGGCTCCCCGCAGCTGTTTGCATGCAACAGCGGCCACACCCCGAGCAACGACTTCGACAAGCCGGCTAAACCAGGTGAGGGTAGCCGACGGGTGTCAAACCCTTGGTGAGATAGGAGTTGTCTATCCCAGCATGTGAAGACAGACTCCGGCGGATTGAGCAGACGTGACCAATGGAAGGTCCAACAGTCAAGAAGGCCATCTCTGCAAGCGTCGTGGAACGTGTAGAGCAGGACAAGACACGGAAGACGTCCTGGTCATCCACTGCGCTTAGTCGCATCTCCAGCCGTCTCGACTCTTGTCTTGCCACTGGATCCAGATGGGAATTGGGAAGAGAGAGTGAGGCTGATGCTGCGGAACTCTCCCTCACTTAAATTCAAATCACGCGCTAGTCTCGACACTATCATAATGGTATCGAGGTCCTCATCGACGTCGACGATGGACGAACACACCATCCGTGCCGTAAGTGGTAATCTCGTCCCAGCAACCTGCTCCGGGCCCGTACCCCTCCCATCCACGTACCGATCCAAATTTCTCTTAAGTGTTGCAATCGAACTCGCATCCATCACTTTCGGTGGCAGCTCATTCCACAGGTGGTGAATCTGTGCAATTCATTGCCACGCAAGGCTTTAAGTACATTTAAAGCGGAAGTCGATACCTGATAGGTGAAGCCAGGTGGGTGGGAAAGGTGAAGGCTGGAGAAGGAATCTGATAGGTGAGGAGAAGGGAAAGATGACGGTGCACCAGGGGAATGTGATAAGCAGGTGAGAAGAGGTAAGAGATCCAGACTGTGGAATAGAATAACAGGGAAATACCGGAGGGCGAAGTCGATGTTCATGCTATCAGGTTGGAGGCTACCCAGACGGAATATGAGAAGTCGCTCCTCCACCCCGAGAGTTGCCCCATAGTGGCTGTAGGGACGACCGTGAACCGACAAGTCGGAACAGGAACGAGGATAGGAAGTAAAACGGTTAGCCACTGGCAGATAGTCCTTTGCATAGATGCTATACTGCCTGACCTGCTAAGTTCCTGCAACATGCTACCTGTGTTACTCAAGTTTAAGTAGTCTCTTCTTAACACATATCTTCCTTCAATTATACAGCACAGGCTGGCCGTCCAGTACTGACTTTGGTTTATCAATCATCGTTCTAATCTTTCCCCGTAACTTTGGTTTTATAAAGCACTGGTGAGCTCTCATTTGGAATATTGTGAGCAGTTCTGGGCCCCTTATCTAATAAAAGATGTACTGACATTGGAGAGTATGCAGAGGAGGTTCACGAGAATTATTCCGGGAATGAAAGTGTTAACGTATGAGGATAGCTCTGGCCTGTACTCGCTGGAATTTAGAATGTCATTGTAACCTATTGAATATTCAAAGGCCTAGACAGAGTGGATGTGGAGAGGATGTTTCCTATAGTGGAGGAATCTAGCACTAAAGGGCACAGCTTCAGAACAGAACGTTTAAAATGGAGATGAGGAGAAATGTCTTTAAGCAGAGGTTGGTGAATCTGTGGACTAGGTTGCCCAAGGCAGCTCTGGAGGCCAGGTCACTGGGTGTATTCTGCGCCTATGTCTTGTGGAAATTACATTTTCCAACTAATTCACTGGTTATTCAGATCTGCCATTTTATACATTATGGGTGCTCCGTGAAACACATTATTTATTTTTAAAAGCTATAGCTGAATCAGTCAGGTTTAGTAGCATCAGCAAATGCTGTGAAACTTGTTTTGTGGCAGATATATTTCAACCTGCAAATTAAACTTTAGGAAATCCTGCACAAGGACTCCCAAGTCCCTTTGTGCCTCAGATTTTTGAATTTTCTCACCATTTAGAAAATAGAGTGTACTTGTATTTCTTCAACCATAGTGCATGACTATACACTTCCTGACACTGTATTCCATCTGCCACTTCTTTGCCCAACTTTTCTAATCTGTCCAAGTCCTTCTGCAGTCTCTCTGCTTCCTCAACACTACCTGCCCCTCCACCTGTGTATCATCTGCAAATAACCTGTGGTTATTTGAGTTACTGGTGCATTCCTGTTAGCTTGACCAGTCCTGCCTTTATCGTCTGAAGTCTCTCATTTACAAGGTGTTTTCACCCACAGAACTGCAGCTCACTGGATTTTTGTTGTTGTTTCTTGCACCATTCTCTGTAAACTAAAGACTTTTGTGCATGAAAATCCCAGATCAACACCTTCAGAGATACTCAAACCACTCTGTCTGGCACCAACAACTATTCCATGGTCAAAGTCACTGAGATCACATTTGGACTGAACAACAACTGAACCTCTTGACCATGTCTGCAAGCTTTTATGCATCAAGTTGCTGCCACATGATTGGCTGGGTAGATATTTGCATTGATGAGATGAACAGGTGTACCCAATAAAGTGCCATTGACATAATATGACAGTGGATGGGGAGGGGGAACATGAAGCCAGGGCAGGCCACCAATCAGTACTACAATACCTTGGCACACCCTCGCCACCGGAATAAAGTCTAAACAATTTGTACATCCGCACCTCAGGTTCTATGCTTAATTGACGCCACAAAGAATGATTATCTGTTTGGCTTCTGGAGTAATTTGACATGAAGCATTCTTTTCCAATGTCCTACCAAAGAACTCACCAAGACGGGCGGGCAATGTGAACAAGTCAATATCTTCCATATGGAAAGGAGACATCAGGTGCATCAAACTTGGGCTGCTAGGGTAACAGGACTGTCTCAGCAATGTTTAAGAAGGTTCTGAGATTTAAAGGATGGTGAACTGAATAAATAAAAGCTTAATGCTATTCTTCTGGATAAAAGAGTATGAGCTGGCCCATCAAAGACCTACCAAATCCCAAACAAGATTGCTGATTTGAAAGAGGACCACAAATTGGTGGTCAAAAGTGTTCTAAACAATCGTGAGTATATAAAAGCAGGATCAGTTAGAGTGATCCATAAAATCTCTGCTTGCCGGAGAAGTATTATTTAGAACCTGACTAAATGGACAATTGATAGAAACATTTAAAAAAACTGAACAGAAAAAGACAAATATGTAAAACAGTGAGATACTGAGAGATTTCACTACAAGTGTAAGCACTGGCTGTACATGGAGTTAGAAAGACTGACACGCCTGGCCCTTGCTAAATGTGACTGAAAGACAGTCGTAGAATGTGCCACCAGAAGAGTAAAAGGAAGATGTCAAAGTTTTAAAGAATTTTCCTTTGAATAAACTCTGAATGGACGATAGTTCATGCTAAACGTACCAAATTGAAAGTCCACGGTGTCCGCAAAAAGATGTCATAATGGTGAATGGAATAGACCGTAAAACAAAGAAACTACTGGACAGGACTTGGGTTCATTCACAACACAGAGAGTACAATGGGAACCCAGAAACACACACAAGAATAAAATGCATTTTTAGGTTCAAAGAACATGTAGCACGCAGTTAAACAGAGCACACCCAATATAACTGAAGGACTAAATATTGTACAACAAAGTGCAGCTATCAAGATGATTATAGTTTTTCTACAATTTTAAATTGCAAATATTAAATGTGACTGCTGAACTAATTGTTCAATTTCTAAGAAATTGTAAGTACAGAGGATTCCAGTTAATTGGGCCATTTCTTAATCAGGGCAGCAGCTTATTTGGGACAACCCTTACAGAAAAAAACCGATCCAGAGAATAGCTGGGATTCCCTTTGCTTATTTGGGACACTATGCCACTTAACTGGCGCAAGAGACTACTGCTGAACAGTTTCTAACAAGCATCAGTCACATGCACTTGTGTGGCTGTTAGACACTACACTGTGCTTAGAGCAATCAGTTTTTAAATAGCATCAATTGCATGAACTTATGTTCAAAAAACAGTGATTCTTGTCACTGATAGCTGGCGAGAAATAAGCAGTAATGTAATTCAGAACTGTTTTGCTCACCGTGATTTCAAGCATTCAGGCCTGGAGATGCCAGAAATGGCTAGGAGTGCAAATGGATCGATTTCACTACTTCAAGTTAGGACTATGAAGAATTTGAAGGTATCAACAATCATCTTGAATGTTACAATGAAAATGAAGATGTGGAGGATGCAATCGTCGGCAGCATAGTATGAAGGCAGTCCATTATCTGCACTAGGTGTCCGTGCAGATTTTGTTCATTTACATTAAAAGTAAACAAGATGCAAGTGAATTCCTCTGTCGATAAGTATTAGGAACTATTTCAGTTTTATAGTACTGTAGTAATATTGGTAGTGTTCTCATTTGTCCTGCATTTCATTTAAATACTTGTTACTCGGTTTGTCTTTTTTTTATACCTTTTTAACTATTCCATGAAACTTCGACTAACTGGAGCTGCCGCTTAATTGGGCCAAAATGTACTGGTCCCAATGTGTCCCAATTAACCGGAATCCACTGTATTTGCCATTTTAAGCACTGAAGAGACAGATCACATTGAACAAATATTTATATCTTCAAGGACCAGCACTGTAAAACACAAACTAATAAATTTGAGAAAGAACTTTAGAAAGGAGCTGAAACCATTTTCTTCCGTATTGCTTCCAGCGCAGCCTCCTTCTCTCTCAGTATCTCTTTCAGTCGCTTGATTTTCTCATCGCGTGTGGTTTCGTCAACACTCAAGGGAAGAGGAGTGTAAGGGTGTGCCGTGCCGATCTCAGAGGCAGAGCAGTGTCCTCCTGAAGGAGGTGAGCTGCTGGGTGCAGGATCAACTGGGGCAGCCATATGGCGGCCATCAATTGTAGTGGGAGAGGATTCCACTTCTGCGGGCTTCTCTGGTACTGAGTGGGGTTCAGCTGTGCTGGCAAGTTCCTCTTGTTCACAGTAGGAGTCAGTGTGGGAGGGTTCATCCTTAATGGAAGTAGGCCTTTCAGCACAGTTCACAGGAAGAGAGCTGTAGGCATGCTCACATTCCCAGTTTGAGCTTAATCTTTTCATACACTGTTTCTTAACTTCCGTTGAATTATCAGCACTTTCCATTTTTCTTTTTACTGGTGACTGAGGCTCACGTTTAATCTAAAATAGAAAAATAAAACTTCAGAAGATTAGCATACACATATTAAAGATTTCCATAAATTCCACAACTCCTTGAGTAATGGCCACATAAAATAAGCTGTAGTTAAAACTACTGGAACACACTTTAAATCCCCTAGATTTTGAAAGACTCTACATTCAGTGGTCACTTTATTAGTTACCTCCTGTACCTAATAAAATGGTCGCTGAGTGCATGCTCATGGTCTTCTGCTGAAAGGTTCGACAGCTTGTGTATTCAGAGATGCTCTTCTGCACACTACTGTTGCAAAGTGTGGTTATTTGAGTTGCTGTCACCTTCCTGTCAGCTTGAACCAGTGTGGCCATTCTCCTCTGACCTCATTAACATGGGCTTTTCACACATAGAGCTGCCACTCACGAGATGTTTTCTGTTTTCCACACAATTCCATGTAAACTCTACAGACTGTTGTGAAGATCCCAGGGATCAGCAGATTCTGAGAAACTCAAGCCACCCTGTCTGGCACCAACAATCATTCCATGGTCAACATCACTTAGATCGCACTTCTTACCCATTCCGATGTTTGACCTGAACGACTTAAGCATGTCTGCGAGCTTTTATGCACTGAGTTGCTGCCACATGATTGGCTGATTAGATATTTGCATTAATGTACAGATTTACACATGAAATAGCCACTGAGTGTATTTCTGAATTTAATTCTAACATGCGTAGGAAGGATTATGATACGTTTTGCATTAACATTAGCTGAGTGTAAGTATAGAAATCTCAAGTGAAAAGTAGTGGGTTCAAATGCAGATATGTCGGTATATTATCTAGGCTGACCTTTCAGTGACAGCACTGCTTGGGATGGAATCTTCCATGTGACATTAAAATGATGCCCTGTTTGTTCCAAACAGGACACTATTTTGAAACAAGAGATTCTCCAGAGCAATGCACATGAAATGGTAGAGTGTCTCAGCAGGTCAGGCAGCATCTGTGGCAGGGAATAAATAGTCAGTGTTTTGGAACCTAACTCTAACCCACAGTACATCTCAGTAGATGTACTGAGCACATCTACATGGACAGTTGCCACAAGAAGGCAGCACCCACCATCAAAAGTTCCCACTATCCAGGCCACACTCTCTTCTCACTGCTGCCATCCGGATGTTGCACGGTGGGTGTTGAAGGCGGACCCAAATGCAAGGCACAGACACTGAAATTCTTGGAAAAGGACTAGGTTTGTCAAGAAAGCAAGGGAAGAAACAACGCTGGACATTGACACAGGCTCTGGACGAGACTGGGATTCAGGACCTGGGCTTGGACTTAGATGAGAGACACGGGACCCAGACGGGGACTAGGAACATGCAACTCCAGAACCAGAGTCCAGACAAGGACCCAGAACCTGGGTCCTGATTAGGACTCGGAACCGGAACCCAGGTCCAGACGAGGACTCGGAACTAGGATCTTGGCCAGGACCCGGGACTAGGATCTTGGCAAGGACAGGACGAGGTACTCCAGCACACTTCTACTAGAAGTAGAAGAGCCTCAGGATCTGCAGCACCAGGTTCAAGAACAACTATCAGCCTCCTGAACTGACGTGGATAACCTCATTCAACTCAGCACTGAACTGATTCCACAACCCAAGGACTCACTTTCAAGGACTCTTACTCTAAATATAATTATTTAATTATTATTACATTTTGTATTTTGCACATTGATTGTTCTTCAATCTTTGTGTGCAGATTTTCATTGACTCTATTGTATTTCTTTGTATCTATTGTGAATGCCCGCAAGAAAATGAATCTCAGGGTGGCATATGGCGACGTACGTGTACTTTGAACTTTGCTTAGTGACACTGCTTTACCGTAGAAACCTCACTTATTGAACTCAACGTGATTTTGGACAATCTGAGATTGTAAAGGATAAAGTGCGAATAATCTTTATGCTCAATTGTACAGTGTTGCCTGGGTGATGCTGCCGAGTACCATTACATCTTAGTGTTACCTTTAGCAGACACTAAATTACTCAGTTTGAGAACAGGGAGGACACTATAACTGAATCCATTATTCCCCAGAAGACCATGAGACATAGCTGCAGAATTAGCCCATTCAACCCACCAAGTCTGCTCCGCCATTCCGTCATGGCTGATTTATTTTCCCTCTCAACCCCATTCTCCTGCCTTCTCCCAGTAACCTTTTCTCAATTCCGACATCATCTTTAAGCAGTCTGTACATCCTCCCTATGGAATGCATAGGATTTCTCTGTGTACTCTGATCTCCTCCCACTATCCAAAGGTGTACCAGTTATGAGGTTAATTTGTCACTGTAAGTTGTCCTGTGACTGGGCTGGGTTTGAATCGGGGGTTGCTGGGCAGTGTGGCACGCCTCAAAGGGTCAGAAGGGCCTACTCTGTATTGTATCTCTAAATAAATAAAGAGAAACAAATCTCTGTTCTAAAGGGACATCCTTTTATTCTGAGGCTGTGCTCTCAGGTCCTACACTGCCCCAATATATTTCCATGTTCACTCAATCTAGGCTTTTCAATATTCGATAAGTTTCAACGAAATGCCCCCTCATTCAATATATATTGTAAATTCCAGATGGGTGATGGGGTGGGGGGGGTGAATAGTATTTAGCCCTGCTCTGATGTTGTTATTGTTGAACATATACAATGACTTAACACTCATCATATGTTTCGTCCATGTGAAACAGATACCTTACAAAAGATTATTTCACAGCTGACTAAATACCAGCTCATTCTTAAAAAAATCTTAGACTAAGTTCAATAATTTGCAAGAAAAATCTGGACAGGCAAGAAGGTGGAAAAGTATATTATCCAATCCCCAGCTTCTCAGGCATTATACTTGGTATCTACAATAATGAACTTAATGATGGATACTGCCTTCTCGAGGCATCACCTTTTAAAAGCATCCTCGATGTTGGGGAGGCTAGTGTCCATGATAGAGCTGGCTGAGTCTACAACGCTCTACAACTTTTCCGATCTTGTGCATTGGTGCATCCACACCAGACTGTGATGCAACCAGTCAGAATGCTATCACCGGTACTTTGCTGGAGTCTTTGGTGACAAGTCAAATCTCCTCAAACTCCTAATGAAATATAGCTACTGCCATGCCTTCTTCATGATGGCATCAATATGCTGGGTGAAGAATGAGTCTTCAGAGATTTTGACACCCAAGAACTTGAAACTTTTCATTATTAAGCACCCCCCACATGCAGGATATGTCCTCCTCTCATTGCTACCAACAGGGAAAAGGTACAGGAGCCTGAAGACACACACACACACACGTTAGGAACAGCTTCTTCAGGCCCACCATCAGATCTCTGAATGGTCCATCAACCCATAAGCACTACCTCAGTACCTTGCTCTTTTTATTCAGATATAAATATTTCATTGCAACTTAGAATATAGATCAGTACAGCGCAGAAGCACAGTGTCTGTATGAGCCACCATTCCAATCCAATCCCATCTGCCTGGACATAATCCATGTATCTCTAATGCCAGCCTGTTCATCCGTCTGTGTAAACACAACTTCAACATCACTATCATATCTGTTTTTAATCACCTTACATAGCATGTTCCATGCACTAACCATTCTGTGCAAAAAAAAAGTTTGCCCTACAAATCTTCTTTGATTTTTCCCCTTTCACCTTAAAGTTACGTCCTCTAGTATTTGTCATTTACCCCCGAGGAGAGTAACTGTGACTATCTCCAGTCTCTGTAATCCTAGCAGCACACGTCTTTACTTCCCCCCACGCTCTGCTTTCCACAGGGATTGCTCTCTCCACCATTCCCTTGTCCATTTATCCCTCCTCACTAATCTCTATCCTGGCACTTATAACTGCAAGCAATAGAAATGTTACACCTGTCCTCAAATAGTCCTTTCAGGTGAGACAACACGTCACCTGTGAATCTGTTGGGGTCACCTATTGTATCCTGTGTTCCTGATGTGGCCTCCTGTACATTAGTGAGACCTGCCTAATATAAATTTGGGGAGTGCTTTGTCGAACATTTCCATTCTATCCACCAAAAGTGGAGTATCTGGTGGGCAACTATTTTAATTCTTCTCCCCATTCCCGTTCCAACATGGCAGTCCCTTGCCTCCTCTTCTGCCCAGATGAGGCCATTCTCAGGGTGGAGGAGCAACATCTCACAATCCATCTGGTTAGCCTCCAACATCATGCCATTTATATCAATTTGTCCTTCCAATTAAAACAAATTCCCTCCCCCTCCCCTCCTTTTCTATTTTCCTCCTGGCCTCTTACCTCTTCTCCTCGCCCGCCTATCACCTTCCCCTGGTGCCCCTCCCCTTTCTTGACATGCCAAAATTCCTTCTTCTCCTGCCCTTTACCTTTCCCACCCACCTGGCTTCACCTATCACCTTCTAGTTTGTCCTACTTCCTCCCCCCCTCTTTATTCTGGCATCTTCCCCATTTCCTTTCCAGTCCTCATGAAGGGACTCAACCCAAAACACCGACTGTTTATTTCATTCCAAAGAGCTCCTCCAGCATCTTGTGCTTGTTGCTCTGGATTTCCAGCATCTGTAGAAGTGTGTGTGTGTGTGTGTGTGTGTGTGTCTATATCTGTTTAAGTCTTTCGTAAATTTATGAACTATTATCTCAGCCTCCAGAGGAAGCAATCCAACTTCATCCAACCTTCCTTTCTAATGAATGCTCCAATCCAGGAAACTCTTCAGCACACTATTCTCTTTTAGGACATGGAAGCTTTGAGAGTACTTATATGACTTACAGTAATTTTTAAGCACTGCACTGTCCTGCTGTTGCAAAACAACAGATTTCACAACATACAGTACGTTAGTGAATACAAACCTGATTCCAATTCACTTTCCTCTTTGCTATATTTATTTTCATCAGAGAGACAGCGTGGGACTGGTCTTTCCAGCCCAGAGACCTGGTAACACACCTGTTTAACTCTAGCCTAATCTCAGGGCAATTTACAATGACCTGACCAGCAAGACTTTAGACAGTGGATGGAAAGCAGAGCACCCAAAGGAAACCCACGCATTCACAGGGTAGACATACAAACTACTCACAGAAGACATTGGAACTGAACTCCAAACTCCGACGCCCTGTGCTTTCATAGTATCGCACTAACTACTCTGCTTCTATGATGCTCACAATATTGTGCTAACCTTAAATGGTGATCTATATTATAGCATACAGTAATTTTTGTGTCTTGCACTGTACTGCTGCCACTGAAACAAGTAAGAATAAACCTGATTCTGAACTCAGGCGCCAGTGAACATAGCAAGTGTTACAATTATTCGACAGCCTTTAAATAATTAACTGTTGCCAGAGTAGTTATGTACCTCAATCTCCCTTGTATGGTGTGCACAATATTCTGGCTCTATAGGCTCCTCCTTCTTAATCGGAAGCATCAAATTCACTTGAGGTTTACTGCTGGTGGTATCATCGGCTTTCTTGTTCTGCTCGCTGGATGACGGTAGGGATTCAGATATTGCAGGGGAATTGGTCCTCACCCATCGTTCGATCTCCTTAGGGGAGATCCTGGTGAGGCAGACTCGGAGATCCGAGCAAATTCCTGCCTTCTTCTGTAACTGCTTATCCATTTCCTCTTCAACCATCGTACTAGCTGGTTCCGTGCACTGTTGGGAGAAAGGGACGAGATGTTTAGCTATTCGGCAAGTACAGAAATTTTGTTTAAAATGCTCACAAGCAGAATCACAGTATGATACAAGCAACACATAATTAAAAATATCACATTTTCACTTGCTAATATGACGAGGTTCTGTGATTTTGACTACCATTGTCCCAGTCTAAATTACACAAAATATATTGATTACAAATGTCAAGAAATGACAACAGATAAAAGTTTTGATCATTATACACTTGGTGGCCACTTTATTACATACCTCCTGTGCCTAATAAAGAGGCCACTGAGTGTATGTCCATGGCCTTCTTCTGCTGTGGCCCATCCACTTCAAGGTTCAACATGATGTATATTCAGATATAGCCCTCTGCACACCTCTGTTTTAGTGCATGGTTACTTGAGTTACAGTCACCTCCCCTGTCAGCTTGATTAAGCCTTGCCATTCTCCTCCGACCTCTCTCATTAACAAGGAACCTTTTGTCCACAGAACTGTCACTCACTGCTTTTTTTTTGTTTTTTTGCACCATTCTCTGTAAACTCTGTAAACTGTACTGGGTGAAAAGCCCAGATAAGATTCTCAAACCATCACATTTGGCACCAACAATCATTCAATGGTCAAAGTCACTTAGCTCAGCTTTCTTCCCTGTTCTGATGTTTGGGCTGAACAACAACAGAACCTCTTGATCATGTCTGCATGCTTTTATATACAGTGGCATGCAAAAGTTTGGGCACCCCTGATCAAAATTTCTGTTGCTGTGAATAGCTAAGCGAGTAAAAGATGAACTGATTTCCAAAGGGCATCAAGTTAAAGATGACACATTTCTTTAATATTTTAAGCGAGATTACTTTTTTTCATTTCCATCTTTTACAGTTTCAAAATAACAAAAAAAAGGAAAAGGGCCTGAAGCAAAAATTTGGGCACCCTGCATGGTCAGTACTTAGTAACACCCCCTTTGGCAAGTATCACAGCTTGTAAACACTTTCTGTAGCCAGCTAAGAGTCTTTCAATTCTTGTTTGGGGGATTTTCACCCATCCTTCCTTGCAAAAGCCTTCTAGTTCTTTGAGATTCTTGGGCCATCTTGCATGCACTGCTCTTGAGGCCTATCCACAGATTTTCGATGACGTTTAGGTCGGGGGTCTGTGAGGGCCATGGCAAAACCTTCAGCTTGCGCCTCTTGAGATAGTCCATTGTGGATTTTGAAGTGTGTTTAGGATCATTATCCTGTTGTAGAAGTCATCCTCTTTTCATCTTCAGCTTTTTTACAGACGGTGTGATGTTTGCTTCCAGAATTTGCTGGTATTTAAGTGAATTCATTCTTCTCTCTACCAGTGAACTGTTCCCCATGCCACTGGCTGCAACACAAGTCCAAAGCATGATCGATCCACCCCCATGCTTAACAGTTGGAGAGGTGTACTTTTCATGAAATTCTGCACCCTGTTTTCTCCAAACATACCTTTGCTCATTGTGGCCAAAAAGTTCTATTTTAACTTCATCAGTCCACAGGACTTGTTTCCAAAATGTATCAGGCTTGTTTAGATGTTCCTTTGCAAACCTCTGACACTGAATTTTGTGGTGAGGACACAGGAAAGGTTTTCTTCTGATGACTCTTCCATGAAGGTCATATTTGTGCAGGTGTCGCTGCACAGTAGGACAGTGCACCACCACTCCAGAGTCTGCTAAATCTTCCTGAAGGTCTTTGGCAGTCAAACAGGGGTTTTGATTTGCCTTTCTAGCAATCCTACGAGCAGTTCTCTCAGAAAGTTTTCTTGGTCTTCCAGACCTCAACTTGACCTCCATCATTCCTGTTAACTGCCATTTCTTAGTTACGTTACGAACTGAGGAAATGGCTACCTGAAAATGCTTTGCTATCTTCTAATAGCCTTCTCCTGCTTTGTGGGCATCACTTATTTTAATTTTCAGAGTGCTAGGCAGCTGCTTAGAGGAGCCCATAGCTGCTGATTGTTGGGACAAGGTTTGAGGAGTCAGGGTATTTATAAAGCTTTGAAATTTGTGTCACCTGGCCTTTGCTAACAATGACTGTAAACAAGCCACAGCCCTAACAAGCTAATTAAGGTCTGAGACCTCAAATCTCTTGGGGTGCCCAAACTTTTGCATGGTGCTCCTTTCCCTTTTTTCACTCCAAAATTCAACAAAACAAAAATGATACACTAATCTTGCTTAAAATGTTGAAAAGAATGTTTCATCTTTAACTTTATGACTTTTGGAGATCAGTTCATCTTTTACTCACTTAACTATTCACAGTAACAGAAATTTTGACCAGGGTGCCCAAACTTCTGCATGCCAGATGATTGGCTGATTAGAAATTTGCATTAACAAGAAAATGTGGAGGTGTACCTAATAAAGTAGCCACTGAGCGTATATCTTCCAATCATGGCTTGGTCTTTAAAATTATTACTTGGAGTGTTATGTAAAAATAAACACATCCTAGCAGTGAATTATCTGATTAGCTAGGTTGGCAAGTTGCTGGATGACTAAAAATACCTTCCAACCCTTGCCTGATATTTATGCCTCAAGTACAGATGGTGGGGGGGGGGGGTTCTCATCTCTAGATTTCTGCACAAGGAATCCTTGATACCAGGAAGAAATGCTAAGCACAGGTTGCGGCCAAGCACAGAGTTCAAATGAACCGCACAGGCCCTTCAGCCCACAACCTTCTCCAAGATCAATCTAACCCTTTGCTCGAAATTGCCATCCATTTTTCTATCATTCACGTGCCTAGCTAAGAATTTCTTAAATCTCCCTTATGTATCTACCTCTACCACCAACCCCGGCAGGACATCCCACACACCCACCACTCTGTGTAAAAAAAAAGCCTACCTCTGACATAAAGGAAACTTGCAGGGCAAGTTTGTTTTCATACCCCAAAGTGGTGTGTAAGAGGCTGCTTCTTACAAACATGAATACACTAGGAATGGATCATATGCAGGCAGAAGAGTTTTAGTTTAATTTATGTTTGGACAGACATTGTGGAGAAAGGGCCTATTTCTATTGCTGTTCAATGTTCTACGCAAGCCAAACACTATACAAGGTTAAATTTTGAACACAGAATGCTATAGCACAGTATGGACCCTTTGGCCTCCGATTCTGTGCTGACCTTCTAACCTACCCTAGATTAATCTTATCCTTCCATCGCACAAAGCCCTTCATTTTTCTATCATCCATGTGCCTGAGATTCTTTGAAAAGTTTCTAATGTATCTGCATGAGTGGCAATATGGAGATATGTCTGTACCAAAGGAGGTACTGACAGTATAAGGTGCTCATTCCCTCCACTAGCCTGCAGGCCCATTTTGAGCAAGGTGTAGTGCCTGCTTAGCACCCACCCCACTGAACAGGGTCATTTGAAGCCATGGGAGCACGTAGTGGATGGTCGGATAAGCAACTGGTGCGACCACTGAGGCCAGGCAGACAAACTCTGAAGAGTTTTGATCATGGCTGGGGTCACCCGTCTTGAACGGCAAACCAAGAACAAAGGAAAAACACGAATGCCCATGTCATAGGCATGGTACGTGATGAAAAAAAACCTACATATCTGCCTCTCCCACCACCCCTTGCTGCACATTCCACTATGACGTGCAAAGGTTTAAACAAAATGTGAGGTACTTTAAAAGAAACATGCAAATCACACAGTAAAACTCATGTTATTTTTTACCTTTTCCCTTCTCCTCACCTGATTATCACCCTGATGCCCCTCCTCCTTTCTCCCATTCTCCCCTCCTACCAGATTTTTCCTTCTCCAGCCCTTTGCCCATTTCACCCTTTACCTTCCAGCTTCTCACTTCATTATCCCCCTCACCCATCCATCTTCCTCCTCACCTGATCATACCTATTACCAGCACACTTAGCCCGCTACCCCCATCCCCTTCTTATTCTGGCTTCAACTCCCTTCCTTTCCAGTCCTGCTAAAGGGTCTCAGTCCAAGATGTTGACTGTTTCCATACCTGACCTGCTGAGTTCCTCCAGCAATTTTTGTGCGTTACACTTTTTCTTAAATCCCGACATGTCAAGTGTACAAACAAGCTTAGCTGACAGGTGGTGCACAGAAAAGGGTCCAGCCTTATGACACTATTTCAGAAAAGCATTCCCAGATTATCCATCAGATTAAAGACGTGTTTATTTATCACAAGTACATCAAAACTGTGAAATGCGTCATTTGCGTCAAATCACATCCGCAATGATTGTGCTGGGGGCAGCCTGCAAACGTCACCACACATCCAGCACCAACATAGCATGCCCATAAGTGGAGACATATGTATTTCATTTCTCTGTGATGCTAGTATAAAGAAGAGAGAAGAAGCAGGATTCTTGGTAGGGTCCACATTCACAGATCCCTCAAAATTGCTGTGCAAATTGGCAGGCTGATTAAGAAAGCATATGGTGTGTTGGCCTTCATTAGTCAGGGGCTTTAGTTCAAGACCAAAAGGTAATGTTGCAGCATCTCTAAAACTATGATTAGACCATTCTTGAACAAACTGTGTTCAGTTCTGGTCACCTAATTATAGGAAGGACATCGAAGCTTTAGAGAGGGAGCAGATGTACCTGATAAAGTGACCACTGAGTATACATAGGTGATAATAGGAACTTGTAGGGGACAAGTAAGTGGCAAGTGGAACAGAAAGGATGGCAGGACAGAAAGGACAGTGGACAAAATGCATTACAGAACCGGGAGGAGCAGCTGTAAAGAAAGAGGAAAGAGTGCAGCAGGTAGCCATGGAGGGAATGAAGGTGGATAGGATGCGGAGGACAAGTGGGAGGGATGAGTCAACCAGATAGTCATGGAGAGAGTGAAGTTGGAAAGGATGGTGAGGTCAAGGGGAGTGATAAGGGGAGTGATGAGTGGACCGGATAGTCATGGAGAGGAGGAAGATGGAATGGAAAGGGGAGGGATGAGTGGACCAGATAGTCATGGAGAGGAGGAAGATGGAATGGAAAGGGGAAGGATGAGTGGACCAGGTAGTCATGGAGAGGAGGAAGATGGAACGGAATGGGGAGGGATGAGTGGATCAGGTAGTCATGGAGAGGAGGAAGATGGAATGGGGAGGGATGAGTGGATCAGGTAGTCATGGAGAGGAGGAAGATGGAACGGAATGGGGAGGGATGAGTGGATCAGGTAGTCATTGAGGGAAGGAAAATGGAATGGAATGGGGAGAGATGAGTGGATCAGGTAGTCATGGAGAGGAGGAAGATGGAACGGAAAGGGGAGGGATGAGTGGACCAGGTAGTCATGGAGAGGAGGAAGATGGAATGGAAAGGGGAGGGATGAGTGGACCAGGTAGTCATGGAGAGGAGGAAGATGGAACGGAATGGGGAGGGATGAGTGGATCAGGTAGTCATGGAGAGGAGGAAGATGGAACGGAATGGGGAGGGATGAGTGGATCAGGTAGTCATTGAGGGAAGGAAAATGGAATGGAATGGGGAGAGATGAGTGGATCAGGTAGTCATGGAGAGGAGGAAGATGGAACGGAATGGGGAGGGATGAGTGGACCAGGTAGTCATGGAGGGAATTAAGGTGAAAGGTGGTGTGGAGTACAAGGTTTGGCTGGTGGTGGGATCTCATTGGAGCTGGCTGCAGGTTGCTGAGGAAAGCAGGTTTAATAATATGGGCTAGAGGAGGCCAGTCTCCATTCAGTCTGAAAGGAGTGCAGCAAAGAGTTGCAAGACTGGTGACAGTAATGGATACTTTGCATTTTGAGGATAGTGCGTGGATGAGAACTCCATTCTCCAGAGTCAGGAAAGAGGAGATCTCATCTAATCCCTCAGTATTCTCACAGGGCTTGACAATCTGGATGAAATGAGGATGCTTCTCCTGACAGTAGAGTCTAGAGCCAGGTCACAGCAGCACTTCATGAAAATATTTGGACTCACTGATGAACACCTGAGCAGTCCTATGAATGTTTCGACATATGTGATTGAAAAAGAATCTGAATAAGTCAAGATGACATGTGGTCTGGAGGGCAACTCCCAGACCTTGGTGGTCAGGTGCATTTCCTACCCTTGTAGAGGTGGTGGGTTTCGAAGGTCGACAAGGTCTTGTTGATTGCCGCATTGATCGTACTGCTGCGGCCACCGGTCAGTGGTGTGGTGAGTGAGCAGGTGCCTACTGGGCTGCAACACCCTGTGTGCAGTTCATCCTCTTGAGGGTGCACTCATCCAGGCAAGAGGAGACTGTTCTATTGTGTTCCTGACTTGAGCCTTGTAAATGGTGAGCAAGCATTGTGGAACTGTGAGGTGAATTCATAGCCTCTGACTGATTCTTTTATATATCTACTCCAGCTCAGTTTCTGCTCAAAACAGACCAGGGATGCTGACATCAAAGGTAAGATAATCAACATCAGAAATTCACAAAAAACTGGAGGAACTCAACCAGTCAAGCAGTATCTATGAAGAGGGATAAACAGTTGACAATTCTCAACCCAAGTCATCAACAGTTTATTCCTCTCCAATACCATTCCTCACCATCTCCCCTCTTACTCCTTTTCTTTTCCTTACCTGCCCATCATCTCCCTCTGATGCCCCTCCTTCTCCCATTTCTCCAATAGTCTACTCTCCTTTCTTATCAGATCCCTTCTCTAGCCCTTGACCATTCCTACCTATCCCCTTCCAGCTTCTTACTTCATTACCCTCCCCTCACCTGGTTTCATCTATCATCTGCCACCTTGTGCTCCCCACCCCCAACACCCCTGCTTCTTATTCTGGCATCTTCTCCCTTTCTTTTCAATCTCGATGAAGGGTCTCAGACCGAAATGTTGGCAGCTTATTGCCCTATAGATACTGCCTGACCAGCTATATCTCTCCAGCATTTTGTGTGTAATGTTCTATGAAGATAATGTTAGGAGTGAGAGGTGAGAGCTGGATTTACTCATTGGATAGCATTCGTGTTTCTGAACGAATAACACATCGAACCTTGAAGTAGACAGGCTCCAGCAGCAGAAGACCAAGGTGAATTCCACTCCTATGGACACATGATTAGTTTCTATGCATTTCACTGTACTACTGCTGCAAAACAACAAATTTCGCAACATACGACATTGATATTAAATCTGATTCTGATTTAATGAGGGTCACTCCAGTCTTCTCAGCATTTATATTAAGTAGGTAAACAAGGTACCATACATCATGTAAAAAGTTATGAACACAATTAGAATATGCAAAGGTTACAATTGGAAGGGAAGCTCTTAACAGCATGAGACACTTGTTAGAACCATAATATGACACTTCATATTCTGTCTATGTGAGGCCATTCTCAGGGTGGAGAAGCATCACCTCGTATTCCATCCAGGTCACCTCCAACCTGATAGCATGAACATCAATATTTCCTTCCAGGAATTTTTCCCTTCCTTCTTCTATCTTTCTATTCCTCACTCCGGTTTCTTACACCTCTGCTCTTCACCTGCCCATCAACTCTCTCTGATGCCCCTCCTTGGTCCCTTTCTCCCATGGTTCACTCTCCTCTCCTATCAGATTCTTTCTTCTCAATCCTTTTACCTTTTCCACCTATCACCTCCCAGCTTCTTACTTCATCTCTCACTCCCCACCCACCCGACCTCACCTATCACTTTCTAACTTGTCCTCCTTCCCACATCCCCTTCCTTTCCAGTATTAATCAAGGGTCTTAGCCCAAAATATCAACTGTTTACTATGTCCACAGAAGCAGCCGGACCTGCTAACTTCCTCCAGCATTTTGTATGTGTTGTTGTAACTATCAATTGCTTTAGCATTTCATATAGCCAAACCTCTTTTGTACTTTAACTTGCATTGGAAAATAAGACTGTTAGACAAAGTAAATACCAGTTGATTAAATTGGTAGCAAAAAGATTATGGAAAGACTCACCTTACACTTGACAGGCACACACTGAGTCTTGTGCATGTTGCTGGGATTTTGGACACTGCAAACTTTCATGGATGAGCCTTCAGGCTGGTTCTCTTCCAGCTGGACCGGATTGAAGTCAGGGTCCTTTGGTTCTTCCTTGATTTTAACCTGTGAATTGGTCTGCGGCAAGTTAGGAGACAAGGTGCTCTCCTTTTCTCCAAGACTTTCTGAAGCTGAAAGAGTCTCAGGCTCTGGACTGGAAGAGTCGTTGCCCTTCTGAATGACAAGGTAGACTTTGCTGTTGTACATAACCAGCGCATTTTCCTTCGCCGGAGAAAACAAGTCTTCCTGAGTGTCTTTGTGCGAAACTCTCACCGGTGTTATCAAGTCTAACAACTTTTCTTCCACATATTTGTGATCAGCCAGGTTCTTCAGGATCTTTGAGGCTAAATTATTGGAGGATTTAACAGGAATAAGGCAGCGTGGTAGGAACTGTTGCTTGCTCTGCATAGCCAATTTCAGAGACGCCACCTGCCCAGCGTTAAAGGTTGCTGCACTACTACTGGGCAATGCTATGCTGGGCCCAGGACCCGCCCTGTTAATGACAACCGTGGGGACCTCAACAATGTTCTTGGGATGATTGCTTGGGGGGTGCTTCTGTACCGTCTTCACAGTACGGACAGGGCAAACATAAATGACAACAGGAGATGCATTTGAGGACTGTTGCCCACCAACAAGGTTGGAGGCTGCAGTAGGCAAAATCTTCTGCTGGATAGCAAGAGGCAGTAGAGATGCTGGTATAGACTTGACTTCTGCATGTGCGGGGATCAGAAGGTGATGGCCAGAAGGCAGTATCGGAGATTTTAAAAACATGTATGTCTTGTGGTCCGCTGTTAAAGGAGATGCTTGAGGCTTCTGCACCAAAGGACAAGGTTGCTTATCACTCTGTATATCCTTAGGTAATGTTAGCGATGCTTGGGTTGGAGATGCCGCCTGCACACCAACTGTTGCTAGTTTACAACTCATTTTATCTTGAGCCAAAGTGACAGAAGGCTGGGCATTTTTCACTGCTGGACTTGCCAAAGCATCTTTGTAAAGCAGTTGCTCCAACGGCAAAGCAGGAGGAGGCTGCGTTTTCTGCATGGCCAGACTTTTCACTGTAGCTGTTTTTATACTGTGTGACTCTTTGTCTGGACATGGGGTAGCAGTTGGCAGGGTCTGCATAGGCTTCCCAGAGAAAGTAACTGTTGTCAGAGGACATTGCAAAGGGGCAACATTTGCTGCTGTAGGTATCTTTGCTGGTGAACATTTGACTGGAGGGACGTTACTGATGCCTACAGGCGCGTCAACTGATGTTATCAGTAATCCCCCCCCACTGGTAGGCGGCAGTATTGAAAGACACGTCTGGACGTTGCAATTTGTTGTTGCCACAGAGATCATGTTCAGTTTAGTAGAGGCGCTGCCGGTGGGAATTGGGAGAGGAACTGTAGGGATATAACGTATAGTGTTGTTGGAGACTGGAATTAGCTTCAGGATGTTCTTGCCATCCAGAGCTGTGCTCTGCACAATCTTATAGATGCATCCTGAAGTGCTAGGAGAGACATTAAAAAAAGTCTTAGGCAATATGAACATATCCATTTGTGTTATAAAAAAGATAACACGATCTTAACTAAGCTACGCAACACATCCCCAATTTATAATATCATAAAAATAGAAAATCCACACAAGTTGATGATTCTCAAGTTGAAGGCCCCTCACCATTGAGCAAATCTATATGGAACGCTGTCACAGGAAAACAGCACCCATCGTTAGGAAACCCCACCACCCATATCATGCATTCTTCTCGCTGCTGCCATCAGAAAGGTGGTACAGGAGCCTCAGGAGCCACACCACCAGGTTCTATAATCCGGCTCTTAAACCCGGGGGATAACTTCACTCGCTCAATCACTGAACTGTTCCCACACCTACGGACCCACTTTCAAGGATTCATCATCACATATTCTCAATATTTGCTTATTTATTATTACTATTATTACTTTTGTTCTTCTTTCTTTTCGTATTTACACATTTGTTGTCCTCTGCACATTGATAATTTGTCCATTCTGTTGCGTGCTGTCTTTCGCTGATTCTAATGTGTTGCTTGTATTTACTGTAAGAAAATGAATCCCAGGGTTGTATATGGTAACATATGTGCACTTTGAGCTTTATTATTTTGTGATTGAATGTACTATTGTAACTATAAGCACTGTATGTGACTGTATGTACTCTGTACTGGAGGAACCCTGTTTCGTTTAGCTGTATACATGTGTTTGATTCAATAAAAATTAAACTTGAACTTATTAATATAATCAACACATTATTGCATCATTTCCCAGACATGGTTTAAAGCAGGTAAAACACTGAACAGAGGGGGAAAAAAAGGAAGAATGAGGAAGAACCAAATTTAAGCTCTCCCAGTCTGAAAGGAAGAAAACATTGCTTAGATAAGGTGGTCCACAGTTGATATTTCATGTCTGCAGAAGGACTGATATTAAGAATGGGCAAAGATGTGGCAGATGGAATACAATGTAGCGGAGTGTATGTTCATGCACTTTGGTAGAAGGAATAAAGGCAGAGACTATTTTCTAAATAGAGAGCAAATTCAGAAATCGGAGGTGCAAAGGGGAGTCCTAATGAAGGATTTCTTGAAGGTAAGCTTGCAGGTTGAGACAGTGGTAAGGAAGGCAAATGCAATGCTATCATTCATTTTGAGGACTAGAATACAAAAGCAGGAACATATATGCTGAGGCTTTAAAAGGCACCAGTCAGACTGTACTTGCAGTATTGTGAGCAGTTTTGGGCAACATATGTAAGAAAAGATGTGCTGGCATTGTAGAGGGTCCAGAGGAGTTCACAAGAATTATACCAGAAATGAAAGTGTTGGCGTATGTGGAGCCTTTAATGGCTCCTGGCCTGTATTCACTGGAGTTTAGGGGGTGGAGGAGGGTGTAATCTCACTGAAACCTATTGAATATTGAGAGGCTGAGACAGAGTGAAGATGGAGAGGATGTCTCCTATAGCCCAGGCAGACTAGGACCATAAGGGTCAAACTCAGAATACAACGATACTTTATTCTGCTGTTACGTCTCATTGAGAAACCCACATAACTAGATTTTATTTCCATCTTTGAATTCACAACCAGAAGGGAAGTACATGAATTTTGAATTAGAATTAGGGCAAATTGCACTGGTGAGCCACAGTAGCGTGTCAGTATTACAGCCCGGGGCGTTCCGGAGTGTAATTCTATCACTATTCTGTAAGGAGTAGGTCTCCACTCTCCTCCCCCGCAGTATGTGTGGGTTTTCCCCGGGTGTTCGAGTTTCCTTCCACAGACCAAAGGCATACCAGGTGGGTCAAACTGGTCACTGTAAATGTCCTGTGATTAGGTTCGGGTTAATAGGTTTGTTGAGGGTTGCTGGGGCGGTGTAGTACAAAGGGCTGGAAGGGCCTACTCCGCGCTCTATCACTGAATAAGTAAACTGAGGAATAAACCGCAAAATGCCTTTTCATTCTTACATTCATGGTATTACAGGCAGCTTACAAAAACTTCTAAATCCTGCAAGAAAACAAATCTCAGGGTTGTATATGGTGACACACAGTATACGTACTTTGAATTTTAAGGACTAAAAAAAAGCTCTGAAAATCTTAGAACAAAACAAGTGACCTTGTAAGTAAGAGCAACAGCCCAGAATAAGTTAACTGCACACACATTACCGAGACTGTTACCTGTTTAGATAACTCAACGTGCTTTAGCATCACCTTTTCTCGAGCCTAACCCAAGTCGATCCCGATAACTAAAAACGATAAGATCAAGGGATTCACACACAAAATGCTGGAGGAACTCAGCAGGTCAAGCAGCATCTATGGAGAGGAATTGACAGTCGACGTTTCAGGCCAAGGCCCTTCATCAGGACTGGAAAGGAAGGGGGAAGATGCCAGAATAACATGGTGGGGGAAGGAGAAGAAGGGAGTGGGTGGGAAAGATAAAAGGGCTGCAGAAGGAGTTTGATAGGAGAGGAGAATGCATGATGGAATAAAGGAGGGTGACTGGGGAAGTGATAGGCAGGCGAGGAGAAGAGGGAAGAGGCCAGAGTGGGGAATGGAAGAAGAGGGAAGGGGATGTTAATGCCATCTAGAGGCAGTATGAGGTATTGCTCTTTCTCACTGACAGAGGCCTCATCATGGCAGAAGAGGAGGCCATGGACCAACATGTCAGAACAGGAACAGGGAGAGGAATTAAAATAGTTGGGTCACTGGAAAATTACGCTTTTGGCAGATGGAGCAGAAGGGCTCAAAAAAATGATGCTGCTCTCTATTTTATCAGTAGCTTTACCCCCCTACCACTGGCCTTTGTCTAGAACTAGTGTGTTGACACCATCCAGGAAAACTTCAAATGCAACCCATTTAGGCCCTGAAGCTTGCTATTCAATAAGAATTCAATATGGCCCAAACACATTCATGCAATTCCAAAGACACAACAGCAGCTATATTTCATTAAGAGTTTGAGGAGAGCTGGTATGTCACCAAAGACACTTGAAACTTTCTGCCGATGGACCGTGGACAGCTTTCCATCTGATTGTATTATCATCTAGTGTGGAGGGGCCACTGCACAAGATCAGAAAAAGGTGCAGAGGTTGTAAACTTAGCCAGCTCCATCATGGGCACTAGTCTCCCCAGCATCGAGGGCACTTTCAAAAGGCGATGCCTCAAAATGGTGACATCCATCAGTAAGGATTCCCATCACCCAGGACATCCTTCTTCTCATTACTACCATCAGGGAGCCTAGAGACACACGCTCAACTTATATATACATACCCACTTACTTATTGTAATTCATGGTTTTTACTATTTGTATTGCAATGTACTGCTGTCAAAAAACAAGAAGTTTGATTACACTTAATGGTGATATTAAATCTGATTCTGATTCTGTGATATAGAAACAGAGAAATATAGAAAATAGGTGGAGTAGGCCATTCAGCCCTTCGAGCCTGCACCGCCATTCAGTATGATCATAGCTGATCATCCAACTCAGAACCCTGTACCCGCCTTCTCTCTATACCCCCTGATCCCTTTAGCCACAAGGGCCATATCTAACTCCCTCTTAAATATAGCCAATGAACTAGCCACTCTATTAAAGAGTCAACACAATCCTCAAAATAATAACGATCAGAATCAACATGGGCTTATTTCAAGGAAATGGAAATTCACCAATCGGTTCAGAGTTTTAAGACTAAAATGGATAGGGCAGATGTTACATACTTTGAACTTCAAAAGGCATTGGATAAGATTTTAGTGAGAAAAACATAGCACAGGGGAAAGTGAACTGACACAGACTGAAGATCAGTTAAGTTAGAAACTTAAGTACATTGAGAAGCTGTGGGTAATACTATGCTATAGGGTTTGAAAATCTTGATCAATGATTTTGATCAAGTGTATTTACTTTTGATGTTAACAAGCAGAGGATGATGCAGAAACTTTTAAGGTGGCATGGAAAGTTAAGTGAATGGATAAAGATGGAATACAATAGAGTAAACACCGGGAAATCTGCAGATGCTGGAATTTCAAGCAACACACATAAAAATTGCCGGTGAACGCAGCAGGCAGGGCAGCATCCACAGGAAAGGACACAGTCGACACCTCAGGATCTCCCCCTCCCTCTCCCACTTTCAAATCATATAGAGGGGGTGCAGTAGTGTAGCAACCAGAGAACACTCGTGACCCAGGTTCAATTCCTGCCCCGTTTCCCTGTGACTGTGTGGGCTTCCTCCCATATTCCAAAGACATACAGGTTAGTAGTCATATGGGTAGAAGTGGATGGTGTGGATTTGTTGGGCCAGAAGGGTCTGCTAGCATGCTGCACCTCGAAATAATCCTCAGATCACAGTTCATGCTGATCTATACGAATTGTGGATAGCACAGAGGGCTGCTGTCGGCTACAATGGGACATTGACCGGATGCAGAGCTAGGCTGAGAAGTGACAGATGGAGTTCAACCTGGAAGAGCGTGAAGGGATTCACTTTGGAAGGTCAAATTTCAAGGTAGAATACAGGGTTAATAGCAGGATTCTTAGCAATGTGGTGGAACAAAGAGATCTATGTTCCCTCTAATTAGACCAACCATTGCTATGAGCAGAATTATTAATTTTTTTCTAAAAAAACACAGCCTCAATACTGCATAGCACTTTTTTTTGTAATTATGCTTACCATGAATATTTAGAATGAAAATTGGAAACTCACGTTCTTTTGATTTTATCTATTAATTGAAGTATATAATGAAATCCAGTACCAAGAAAATCCTTCATGTTTCATAAACGCTTTTTTATCAGTCCTTATTACAAATCCACTATCATATCACACAAACACAAATCACAACTCACAACACAAGTAAATAATGTCAGGTTGTCACAACAAGAGAGGCAAAATGGCAAAAGTAAAATATTTTTGACTAAATAGCGTTGGTGTTCAGAATACTGGTGGTTTATTAACAATGAGCAACTGACTTCCATTCTGTGTTTATTGTTACAATTTGTAAATGTATTGTAACTTGAAACATTGACAATGTAAATACATTGAAGCTCTAAAATGTTTCAAAGTAAAGGCTGTGGTACATTTATTATTTAGAAAATGTATGGATTATATTCATTAACACAATTACAGGGTATTTGACTATTATGCTAGTCAATTATGCTAATCAAAATTATATTAACATTATATAAAATAAAATTCCAGCTATTGCCAACAAAGCCTATATGCACAAGAGCATTTTGGTTAATGTGCGCACATGCACCAGCACAGCTTAGAGGGAGCCATGAGAGAGATCATGGGATCCATATTGATAGATTTCTCATAGTTGTTGAGCAGGTTGACAAGGTTATTAAGAAGGCACATAGTGCGCTGGCCTTTAATAGTTGGAGGACTGAGTTTTAATAAGACATAGGAGCAGAATTAGGCCACTTGGCCCATCAGGTCTGCTCTGCCATTCCATCATAGCTGATTTATTATCCCTCTCACCCCATTTTCTCACCTTCTGCACATAACCTTTGACACCCCCACTAACCAAGAATCTATCAACCTCCACTTTAAGTATACCCAATAATTTGGTGTCCACAGCCGTCTGTAGCAATGAATTCCACAGACTCACCACCTTCTAACTAAAGAAATTCCACATCTCTCGGCACTTGTATCCAAACATGGCTTAACTGATGACAATGGAATTGAGTTACACAAAACCATTGGTATTGTCATTTCAGAGGATCTGTCCTGGGTTCAGCACTCAAGTGCCATCATGAAGAAGGCATGACAGAGACTTTACTCCTTGGAAATTTACACAGAGGTGGCCTGTCATCTAAAGCTCTGCCAAACTTTTATAGAGGCACAAGGGAGAGTATCCTGACTGGTTGCATCAAATTCTTATGAATTCCAGTGGGTAGACACCCACAGCCATCAAACGTTCCTCGTATGACAAGCCTTTCGATCCCAGAATCATTTTCGTGAACTTCTTCTTAAGTCTCTTCAATGTCAGCATATCCTTTCTTAGATAAAGAACCCATCACAATACTACAAGTGAGGCCTCACCACTGCTTTATAAAGCCTCAACATTACATCCTTGCTGTTATATCCTGATCCTTTCGAAATGAATGCTCACCACCGACTCAACCTACAAATTAACCTTTCAGGAATCCTGCACGAGGATTCTCGAGCCTCTTTGTTGCTGAGATTTTTGAATTTTCCCTCCTTATTTATTTGCTATTTTTTTAAACACTTTGTCTTTTTTAGCATATTGGTTGTTCGTCAGCATATGAGTGTAGTTTTTCATTGATACTATTGTATTTCTTGTTCTAATGTGAATACCCACAAGAACATGAATCTCAGGGTATTACAAGTACCTTGTACCTTAAAGTTGTCATATCCCCAGGGTGGGGTGGGGAGGGGGTTGGAAAAGTGGTGTAAAGTTCCCGATGTCTATTAAATGCTCTGAATGGCAAGCATCTCAAAGAGCCTTTGACAACCAAGTCTTTTGCCTGGCCTTTACGTGTGGTTTAGCTAAGCGAGGCAAAACAGTTTCTACTGACAGGAGAACAAGCAAGGTCCTCCAGGGAGCTGGGGCTCATCAGCCATGGTTGGCAGCTCGCTGAGGACAAGGAAAACGCTGAGCTCAAGCACCTGCTGCCTTACAGCTATATCCACTCATGGGGAAGGTTTCGGGAGTAAAGTCCCAAGAAAAAATCCGGAGCTGGAGTCCCAAAGGCAGTCCTACATTGAGCTCAATGCTGACTGGCAATTTCTGTGGCACTGCTGGTGTTAAAACTGTACCAGTCTCTGCTGTTCCTTTGGGTATATCAGCTACATGGAATGGGGGAGCCTGCTGCATGGGCAGCAACTTGCTCTCCATATCGTATTGCCCCAACCAAGAGCAACCAAGGCCCAAAATATGCATTTTGATAATAAATTTACTTTGAATTTTGTGCTTTTCAACAATGGAAAGGGCTGCAGATTTGATGAAAAGCACATAGCAGCTTTATGTCTGAAGAAGGGTTTCAGCCCAAAATGTCAACTATTTATCCCCCTCCCTGACCTGCTGAGATCCCCCAGCATTTTATGTGCGTTGCTTTGGATTTCCTCCTTGTACTTGTCTCTATTAGAATCACTTTGGTGCCCAAATAAAATCCATAAGACAAGAACACATAGGAGTAGAATTAGGCATTCGGCCCATCAGATCTGCTCTGCAAATCCATCAAGGACAATGTATTATCCCACTCAACTCTATTCAATTTTCAAAGTTCAGCATAAATTTATTATCAAGGTATATAATATACGTCAACATGTACAACCCCAAGATTCATTTGCTTGCCAGCATTCACAGTAGATACAAAGAAACACAATAGAATCAATGACAAACCGTACACAAAGATGAAAAAACAACCAAAGTGTAAAAAACAAACTGTGCACATACTAATAAAAACCGAAAATAATACTCAGAGTTGAGTCCTTATTGTTCCTCTCCACCCTATTCTCTTGCCTTCTCATGTAACTTTTGATGCCCTGACTGATCAAGAGCCTATCAAACCTCCACCTTAAATATACCAGTGAATTTGCCTCCACAGTCATCTGTGACAACGAATTCCACAGATTGACCACCCTCTGGCTAAAGAAACTCCTCCTCATCTCTGTTTGAAATGGAATTCCCTCTATTCTGAGGCTGTGCCCTCTGGTCCTAGACTCCCCAATACAGGAAACGTCCTGTCCACATGGACTCTATCGAGGCCTTTCAATATTCGAGGTGTGTCTACCGTATACAGACACCCACAAAGTATGTCCACCGTGTACAGACACCCACAGAAAAGTAAAGAAATATCATAAAATCTATGAAAGAAACATACTGGATATAACAAAGACTGACAACATCCAATGTACAAAAGAGGACACGTGGTGCAAATCATAAAAGATGGCCGACAATTGGAGATTCAAAACATCCTACACAGGATGCATTCCTGGGAACTATTGCTGGTTTGTTACAATGACTACGCTGACTTTGCTTCTTTGCAGGAATGGGACCCGTTCTCGGGGTTTCAGGACCAGCTGTTGTTCGGCATGCCAAGTGGTTGGCCTGAGAGGTGGCCTAGTGTTTGGAAGTGTAAGACCTCGGGGCTCTGGAGACGGGCAGATCAAGGAATGGTGTCACGGCAGGAGATTCATGTGTTTTCAGGGAGGCTGGAAAATCTTTCGCTGTGGGCCCAAAGACCCAAGATCTTTGGGATCTTTGGGCACAGAGCTCATAAAAAGTGACGAAACACACTTTTTAACATCATAACCCAGCGGGTTGTTGTTGTTGTGTCTCCTGCTGGCTGTGAAAATGGGGGACACCTCCCTCCTCCCTATTAGGGAGACAGAGAACCTGTGGGTTGTTGAATGCCGGATGAAATGCGATAGTCTTTGGGATAAATGCAAGGTCTGTGTTTTTGCTATCGCTTAGCTCAGTGGTCCCCAACCACCGGGCCGCAAAGCATGCCTTACCGGTCCGCAAGGAAATGATATGATTTGGCGATATGAAACGATATGAGTCAGCTGCACCTTTCCTCATTCCTTGTCACGCACTGTTGAACTTGAACATAGGGTGGCCAGCTATCCCGTATTTGCCGGGACATCCCGTATATTGGGCTAAATTGGTTTGTCCCATACGGGACCGCCCTTGTCCCGTATTTCCCCCGCTAAGGTAGAGCGTTCCTATGAAACCTCTCGTGCCGAAATGGCGTAAAGCAAAGAAGCAATTACCATTAATTTATATAACACTAACATATAGTAAAGGCAGGAATTATATGATAAATACACAGCCTATGTAAATTAGAAATAATGCATGTATAGTGTAGTTTCACTTAATAGAATTCGGAAGGTTAAGCCAAAATCAATTTGTAGGAAAAAAAATCAGCATGTACCCGCATGCGCACGTCACGCATGCACACACAGGTGCCCGCACAAGGCTTCGTGGTCATGAACCCACCCCCCACTACCCCGGGTCGGCCAGTCCGCAAGAATATTGTCAATGTTAAACCAGTCCGCAGTGCAAAAAAGGTTGGGGACCCCTGGCTTAGCTCACGCTTGTGCTCGGTAGCGGGTGCGCTTTTTTTTGCCGGGGTGGAGGGGGTTATCATTTCCTTGCTGCCCCTTACATGCAGGAGGTGGGGAGTTGGGGGGGGACTTTGGGGTTCTCACGTTTAACTGTCGTTCATTCTTTGGTACACTCCTCTGTTTTTGTGGATGTTTTGCGAGGAAAAAGCATTTCAGAATGCATATTGTATACATTTCTCTGACTTTAAATTGAGCCTTTGACAGGTCATTAAAAGGATGCACTTTATAAACACTAGCTGCCAGGGGTTAATCTGGGTGGCGAAAGCAGGACGGCAGGATCCAGAACAAAGCTGACTTAAACAATTTATGCTAAAACATCAACTCTGTGGTTGCTGAACCATGAGAGTCTGGCTAGTATCAAAGTCCAAAGTAAATTTCTTACCAGAGTACATGCATGTCACTATATACAACCTCGAGATTCATTTTCTTGTGGGCATACACAGTAAGTACCAGAAACACAATAGAAGCAGAGTAAGACCACACTCAACAAGATAGACAAACAACTGATGTGGAAAAGGCGACAACTATGCACATACGAAGAAAAAAAATAACAATAATAAATTAATATTGAGAACTTGAGAGAAAGAGTCCTTGAAAGTGAGGTCATAGATTGTAGAATCTGTTCAGTGATGGGGTGAGTGAAGATGAGTGAAGTTATCCCCTCTGGTTCCAGAGCCAGATGATTGAGAGGTAATAACTGTTCCTGAATGTAGTGGTGTGAGACCTGAGGCTCCGGTACGTTCTTTCCTGACAGAAGGAGTGAGAAGAGAGTATAGCTCGGCTAGTATCAGTTCATTTTGTGCAAGACCATGCAAAGACAATGCACCCAGTACCTCTCCAGTGCAGCTAGCAATTGGCTGATGACAAGTAGACAGCAGTTACCACTTCAATGAGAAATACCCCAATTCTGACAAAGCATTGACAATGAACTGCAAAATTCATTAATGCCCAGGGACCCTCCTACATACAGCATCTGAAACTCCCACAGTACCTACTCTCAGCCAGTCTGCCCTGAGAAAACATCACCAACTCACCTTCATTGAGTCTGCCTCACACCATCAATAACCTCTGGTTCGCTTCCTCCTTCCCTTTCTTCCACGATCCACCGTACCCTCCAATCAGATTGCTCCTTCTTCAGCCCTTTACCTCAGCCACCAATCAGCTCCCAGCTTCTCACTTCATCACTCTCCCCCAGCCACCCACCTTCCCCCTCACCTGGTCTCACCTATCACCTGCCAGCCTGTACTCCTCCACCTCTCCCACTTACTTATTCTGGCTTCTTCCCCCTATCTATCCAGTCCTGACGAAAAATCTTGGCCTGAAATGTCAACTGTTTATTCCTCCCCATAGATGTTGTCTGACTTGCTGAGTTCCTCCAGCATTTTCTGTGTGTAGGTCACAATACAGGGCATTCAACCCCAACGTCACTTCCTTCCGTCACCCCTCCAGATGCTACTTGGCCCACTGAGTTGCAGCAGCAGGCTGTCTGTGATGCAACTGGCACCCACCAACCTATCTCTTAACATCTCGCACATCTTGTGCCCCCGTCAGCCCAACCCCATTACCAAACCTCGTCAACCGCCCCCCACCTTCCGCCTACACAGAGCTGCGTCACTGTCAGAATCAGATTTAACATCACTGGCAAATGTCACCAAATCTTTTGTTTTGTGGCTGCAGTAGATTGCAATGCACAATTTTAAAAATCTGTAAATTATAATTAGGATATATTTTAAAAATTAAATTAGTACAAAAAGAGAAGACAAAGTATGAGGTAATGTGCATGGGCTCATTGTGCATTCAGAAATCTGATGACAGAGGGGAAGAAGCTGTTCCTGAATCATGAGTGTGTGTCTTCAGACCCCTGTAGCCTCCTCCCTGATGATAACAATGAGAAGAGGGCATGTACTAGGTGATGGGGGCCCTTAACAATGGACGCTGCCTTTCTGAGGTATCGCTTATTGAAGATGTCCTGGATACTGGGGGGGCTAGTGTCGATGATAGAGCTGGCTGAGTTTACAACTTTCTGCAGCTTTTCCTGATCCTGTGCAGTGACCACACCCCCTCCCCGTACCAGACAATGATGCAAACAGTTCAAATCCTCTCCAAAGCACACCTGTCAAAATTTGCGAATGTCTTGGTGACATATTGTCTCCTCAAGCTCCTAATGAAATATAGCCACTGTCGTGCCTTCTTGATGGAGCACAGAAGTGGGCGTGTCCCCAAGAAGGCCAGGGCCAGGGAAACACAGGAGCACTTACAGGACTGCTTTGAGTCACTGGACTGGACTGCATTCAGGGAGTCATCTTCAAGTCTGGATGAGTATGCTTCAGTTGTTACCGACTTCATTAAAACCTATGTGGATGAGTGTGTGTCTATGAAAACTTGCTGTACATTCCCAAACCTAAGGCCATGGATGAACTAGGAGGTTCGTCAACTGCTGAGGTCTAGATCTGTGGCATTTAAGTCTGGCAACCCAGGTATGACTTGCAGAGGGCTATTTCAAGAACCAAGGAATAATTCCAAGAGTGGTTGGAGGTGACATTGGATGCACTTCAACTCTGGTAGGATTTGCAGGCCATTACTTCCTGCAAAGTGAAACCCAACATGATGAATGACGCAATGCTTCACTACCAGACAAGCTCAAAGCCTTTTATTTTGCTCGCTTTGAAAGGGAGAATAAAACTACAGCTATGAGTATTTTTGCAGCATCCGGTGACCCTGTAATCTCTGTCTTGGATGCCAATATCAGGCTGTCCTTCAAGAAGGTGAACCCTCGCGAGGTAGCAGGGTCCGATGGAGTATCTAGTAAGGCTCTGAAAACCTGTGCCAACCAACTGGTGGGAGTGTTCAAGGACATTTTGAGTCTGTCACTGCTACATTTGGAAGTTCCCACCTGCTTCAAAAGGGCAACAATTATACCAATTCCTAAGAAGAGCTGCACGAGTTGCCTTACTATTGTCCTGTAGCACTCACATCTACTGTGATGAAAAGCTTTAAGAGGTTGGTCATGGCTAGAATCAACTCCTGCCTCAGAAAGGACCTGGACCTACTGCAATTTGCCTGTCACCACAATAGGTCAACAGCAGACGCAATCTCAATGGCTCTCTACGTGGCCTTGGAACACCTGGGCAATGCAAATACCTATGTCAGGATGCTGTTCATTGACTATAGCTCTGCATTTAACACCATCATTCCTGCAGTCCTGATTGAAAGCTGGGCCTCTGTACCTCCCTCTGCAACTGGATCCTTGACTTCCTAACCGGAAGACCACAACTAGTGCAGATTGCAATGAACATCTCCACTTCGCTGACGATCAACATGGGCACACCACGGGATGTGCGCTTAGTCCACTGCTCTACACTCCTTATACCCATGACTGTGCGGCTAGGCATAGCTCTATAAAATTGCTGATGATGCAACTTTTGCTGTAAGAATTTCAGATGGTGACGAAAGCATGTACAGGAGTGAGATATACTAGTTAGTTGAGTGGTGTTGTAGCAACAACCTTGCATTCAATGTCAGCAATACCACAGAGCTGATTGTGGACTTGAGAAAGGGTAAGACAAGGGAACACAAATCCTCATAGAGGGATCAGAAGTGGACAGAGTAAGGAATTTCAAGTTCCTGGGTGTCAATATCTCTGAGGACCTAATCTGGACACAACATATTGATGGAACCACAAGGAAGGCAAGACTGCTGCTATATTTCATTAGGAGCTTGAGAAGATCTGGGTTGTCAACTGAAAAACTTCTACAAATATACAGTGGAGAGCATTCTGCTATGGGGGGGCGGGTGGGGTTGGGGCTACTGCACAAGGTCAAAGTGAAGTTGCAGAAACTTGTATAATTAAGGCAGCTCCATCATGGGTGCTAGTCTCTGTGGCCTCTTCAAGGAGCGGTGCCTTAGGAAGGCAGTGCCCATCATTAAGGACACCCACCACCCAGAACATGCCCTCTTCTCATTGTTACCATTGGGACGGAGGTACAGAAGACTGAAGGCACACTCTCAGCGATTCAGGAACAGCTTCTTCCCCTCTGACATCCAATTTCTAAGTGGACATTGAACCCTTGAACACTACCTCCTACTTTCTATGCCTTTGCACTAATTAATTAACTTAACTAATACATATATATAGATAGATAGAAACTGTAATACAGTTTTTTCTCTATATTTATGTATTGTATTGTACTGCTGCCGAAAAGTTAATAAAATTCACTAATATGCCGGTGATTTTGATTCTTTGTAATTGTATTGAAATATTGGGGCTGAATGGGCCGTGCCTAGTGCACACGCCACACGGCTGTCCCGCAAAGCCTCCAACGTCTCCCGCTCCGCTGTGGCAGTCCACCTCGCGTCCCAGAGGTAAGATGCCCAACCGGCTGGCTGAGGACAGACTCGAACCCTCGACTCTCCGTTCCGCCTGCCCCCTCGCCAGCCCAGGGGATTTAAAATCGAGCGTCAGGGGTACGTCATCCCCTCCTCTCCACTCAACCGCAGCCACGACCCTCTACGTCATCCCCACCCTCTTTCCCGGTCCTCCAACCACGGCAGCTCCAGCCACGTCACAGGCTCAAACGCCTCGGCTCTGACCTTGGCCCCGCCCTTTGCATTGACGTCACCCAGGGGCGGGGACCTGCCCGCCGCCCGCGGGCGAAGGCAGGCGCTCCCATTTTGTCTGGGAAAACATCTTTTCCCCCCCCGACAGCCTCACCCAATTTTAAGCCGGCGGCTGCTAACAAATGAATATTGCTATGAATCATCCGGAATCCAGGCCGTGCAGGAAGAAAATAATGACTGTATAAAGTGTGATATTGACGTCAATCGGAACCAAGGTGAAAATCAAATGTTCAACAAGAGAGTCCATCACTTCTGCAGTCAACACGACGAGTATTCCAGTTCACGTAAAAAAATACGTTACGCAAGCTGTTCTATTCCATTATCAGGGATCTCCACCACCCAGGCCATGCTCTCTTCTTGTTGCTGCCATCAGGAATTTGCTACAAGAGCCTCCGGGCCCACGCCGCCGGGTTCAGGAACAGTTCTTACCCCTCAACCACTGGCTCTTGAACCAAACGGGGTAACTTCACCCGCCCCATCACTCAAATGTTCCCACAACTACTCTTCATGTTCTCCATATTTATTGCTTATTTATTTATTATTATTTATTTTTTATAATTTTTGTATTTGCAGTTTTTGTCTTTTGCACATAGCTTGTTTGATGGGTGTGGTCTTTCACTGATTCTATTCTGGGTCATGTATTTACCGTGAATGCCCACAAGAAAATGAATCTCATTTTGTATAGTGATAATAAGTTAACTTTGAAATGCATCACAAGCTCTCACAATATCAAACAAAATGTTGGGTTTTATGAAAGGCACTGTCAACACATTGTAATGTTGCCCTGGATCCCAGTCATGCTGAATCTACTGTGGGTGATGTTACAAGTTTTTCAACTCATCTCCACATAAAATTCACTACAGGCTCCTGCAGGCCAGGGCCACCAGACTCAAAAGCAATGACTTCTCCTAAGCCGTTAGACTGATTAGCACCTCCACCCTCTGTACTTAGCGCCACTTTATGTACACATTTACGTCTATGTATTAAAGACAAACTTGTGTATTAATATTTATTGTTTTATTATGCTTATTGTATTCTCAATGTTGCGTTGGATCTGAAGTAACAATCACTTCTTTCTTGATTACATTCATGTTCTAAAGACTGGCAATAAACAATCTTCATAGTGGAACCTTCTATTTCTACAGATGTACCCTGGAGAGTATACTGGCTGGTTGCATCGCTGTCTGGTATGGAGGGACCACCACACAGGATCAGAAAAAGCTGCAGAGTTGCAAATTCAACCAGCTCCACCATGGACACTAGCCTTCCCAGCATTGAGAACAACTTCAAAAGGCCATACCTCAAAAAGGTGGCATTCATCATTAAGGACTCCCAGCACCCATGACATTGCTACCATCAGGGGCCTGAAAGCACACACTCAACGTTTCAGGAACATTTTCGTCCCCTCTGCCATCAGATTTCTGAATCAATGTACACCATTTCAGTATTTTTCCCCATTCTTTTTGCATTGCTTATTTAATTTAATTTTTCTTTGTTTATACTTCTGTAATTTACAGTTTTTATTGTCATTTATTGCAAAGTACTACTGCAAAAAACAACAAATTTCATGACATATGCCAATGATATTAAGCCTGATTATGAAAAAAAAATAGACTGGTATACTAAAGTCAGCAGAGGTTAGTTAAAAGGAAATCACACTGTTTTTCAAAATTAACCAAATACCTTGATACTTAAATAAAGCCTGAGACAGTTCAAAGTTAAGGCACATTAGATTTGATTATCTTTGTCACAAGTACACCACAACATAGTGAAATGCATCACTTGCACCAACGACCACAGTCCAAGGATGTGCCTGCAAGTGTCACTGTGCCTCTGGCGCCAACATAGAATTCCCACAATTTGGAATGTTGGGGGAGAACAGCAGCACCAGAGGAAACCCCCATGTCATGGAAAGAATGTACAAACTCTTTACAGAAAGCGGGAGGAATTCAATCCAGGTCATTGGGGTCTGTAGTGTTGCGCTATCTGCTATGCTACAGTACCTCCCTTGTGAACTCCCTTTGGAGGCATCTTGAAGCACTGGAGAAACATCACACGGGATTAAAAGGGGAAAAATAGTTAAAGGATAAAGAAATGGAAAGCAGAAGTGAACAGTTTATTAGACTGGAGGGAAATTAGTGGTGGTAATCCCCAGAGGTTAGTGTCAGGATAATTTCTGACACACATCACTAATTTGGAGGAACGAGGCAAATGACAGAATTTCAAGATGTTCACATGACATATTACAGTAGGTCATTTGTAAGCAGATGAAATGGGAAGTCACACACCTAAAATTTAAAACAAAAAAGTTACATACTTTTAAGAGACTCTTAGATTGATACATGGAGCTTAGAAAAATAGAGGTAGGGAAATCCTAGGCAGCTTCTAGAGTAGGTTACCTGGTTGGCAGAACATTGTAGGCTGAAGGGCCTGTAATGTGCTGTAGATTTTCTATGTTCTACTCAGTGTCCACTTAGGTACACCTGCTCATTAATGCAAATATCTAATCAGCCAATCATGTGGCAGTAAATCAACACATAAAAGCATGCAGACTTGGTCATGAGATTCAGTCTTTGTTCAGACCTAACATCAGAGTGGGGAAGAAATGCAATCTAAGTGACTTAGACTGTGGAATATTTGTTGGTGCCAGATGGGGTGGTGTGAGTATCTCAGAAACTCCTGGGAAGTTCATGCAGAATAGTCTCTCGAGTTTATGGAGAATGATAAAAACAAAAAACATCAAGTGAGTGGCAGTTCTGTCGGTGAAAATGCCTTGATATGAGAGAGGTCAGAGGAGAATAGCCAAAGTAGTTTAATCTGACAGTAATTCAAATAACCACGCATTGCAACAGTGACATACACAGAAGCATCTCATTCACTGAACCTTAAAGTGAATGCGCTACAGCAGCAGAAGCCCATGACCATACCCTCAGTGGCTACTTTATTAGATACAGGAGGTACCTAATAAAGTGGCCACTGAGTTTATCTCTAGACCACAACACATGGGAGAATTAGGCCATTTAGCCCATCAAGTCTGCTCTGCCATCCTATCATGGCTTTACAGTTTTGAAATTTCTGTCAGTTTAGTTTACACCTTTATTCCTTCTATCAAAGTGCATGACCATACAATTCCCTATATTATATTGCTATTTGCCATTTCTTTGCCTATTCTCCCAATCTGTCTGTCCTTCTGCACACAGTTTTCTCAGCAATATTTGTTCTTCATCTACTGTCCATGAAGCCATCATTTCCATCAACCAAATCATTTACATATAACATGAAAAGAAGCAGTCCCAACACCAACCCCTGTGGAACACCAATAGACACCTGTAGCCAACCAGAAGAGGCTTCCTTCATTTTCAACTCTTAGCCTTCTGTCAGTCATCCAATCTTCTATCCATTCTAGTTTCTTTCCTGTAATACCATGGGCTCTTAGCTTGTTAAGCAGCCTAATGTGTTGCACCTTGTTAAAGGTCTTCTGAAAATCCAAGCAAGTAGCATCCTTTGTCAATCTTGCCTGGTATTTCCTCAAAGAATTCAAATAGATTTGTCAGGCAAGATTTCTCCTTAGGGAAACCATGCTGATTTTGGCCCATTTTATCATGTGCCTCTAAGTACCCTGAACCCTCATCCTTAATAATAGACTTCAACATCTTCCCATCTACTGAAGTCAGGCTATTTGACTTAGAATTTCCTTTCTTCCGCCTCCCTCCCTTTTTAGAGTGGAGTAACATTTGAAATTTCCCAGTCCTCTAGAACCATTCCAGGATCCAGCGATTCTTAAAAGATCATTACTAATGCCTCCACAATCTCTTCAGCTGCTTCATTCAGAACCCTGGGGTATTGTCTATCTGGTCCAGCTAAGGTATCTACAATACTTTCAGATTTTTCAGCTTCCCAAGCATCTTCTCCTTAGTAATAGCAACTATACTCACTTCTGTTCCCTGACACACTTGTAGTGTCTTCCACAGTGCAGACAAATGCAAAATATTTATTAAATTCTTCCACCATTTCTGTCTCCCATTAGTACCTCTCCAGTGTCATTTTCCAGTAGTCAGATATCCACTCTCACCTCTCTTTGACTCTTTATATGTTTGCAAAAAACTTTTGGTATCCTCTTTTATATTATTGGCTAGCTTCCCTCCATTGTTCATCTTTAAATTAGGAATAATTTAAATAACACTAATAATAAACAGACGGACTTCTGCTGTGCTCTGAGGGTTTTGGATTCCCCATCTACCAACCAGGCAGTGCACTATTAACACAGGAGATTATGCAGATGCTGGAAATCCAGAATAACACACGTGCAAAGTGCCAGAGGAGCTCAGCAGGTCAGGCAGTAACTATGGAAGGGCATTCCAGGCCGAGACCCTTCAGTAAGCAGCATCTATCTCACAAAAAAAAAGGATTGTAGTAAGGTACAAAGCTTGCATAGTCCTTTTTGAAACTGGGCATGCTCTGATTAATTAACTTCAAAAAGAAAAATCAAATAAAAATACTACAGATGTCTGAAAGCTGAAATATAGAAAATGGCAAAAAAACACCCAGCAGGCTGGGAAGTGAGAAACGAAGTTAACCCATCAGGTGAAACCAGACTTAGCGTTTTCTGATAGTCACAGTTCAAAGTAAATTTATTATCAAAGTACATATATGTCACATATACTACCCTGAGAATCATTTCCTTGCAGGTCTTCACAGTAGAACAAAGAAATACAACAGAAGCAATGAAAATTGCACACAAAGACAACTAACATACAATGGACAAACTCTGCCAATAAATAAATGCTGAGAACACAAGTTGTAGAATACTTGAAAGTAAGTGCATAAATTTGGAATCAGTTCAGTGTTGAAGTTAGTGAATCATAAACACAAGAGTTTCTGCAGATGCGGGAAATCCAGAGCAACACACACAAAATCCTGGAGGAACTCAGCAGGTCAGTCAGCATCTACGGAAAGGAACAAAGGTCTTGATGAAGGGTCTCAAGCCTGAAACATCGACTGTTTATTCCTCTCCTCAGATGCTGCCCAACCTAAGTTCCTCCAGCATTTTGAAAGTACTGCCCAGAATTTCACATAAGACCATAAGATATAGGAGCAGAACTATGATATTTGTCCTAATGAGTCTGCTTCTGCCATTTCATCACGGCTGATCCATTTTTTCTCTCAGTCCCAATCTCCTGCCTTCCCCCCAAACCTTCTCATGCCCTGACCAATCAAGAATTTACCAAATTCTGTTTTAAATATACATAAAGACGTGGCCACCAGAGCCGCTTGTGGCGATGAATTCCACAGATTCATCACTCTCTGGCTAAAGAAATTCCTCCTCATCTCTGTTCTTGAAGGATGCCCTCTATTCTGAGGCTATGTCGTCTGGACTTAAGACTCCCCCACCATAGGAAACATCCCTTCCACATCCACTCTATCAAAGCCTTTCAATATTCGACAGGTTTCAAATAGGTCACCCTTCATTCTTCTGAATTCTAGTGAATACAGGCCCAGAGCCATCAGACACTCTTCATACGACAAGCCATTTAATCCTGGAATCATTTTCATGAACCTCCTTTAAATTTTATCCAGTGTCAGCACATTCTTTTCAAGATAAAGGGCTCAGAACTGCTTACAATACTCCAAGTAAGGTCTCACCAGTGCTTTATAAAGTTTCAACATTACATCCTTGCTTTTATGTTCTAGTCCTCTTGAAATGAATGCTAACATCACATTTACCTTCCTCACCACGGACTCAACTTGCAATTGAACTTTTAGGGAATCCTACACAAGGACTCCTAAGACCCTTTGCATATCAAATTTTTGAATTTTCTCTCCATTTGGAAAATAGTCTGCCCTTTCATTTCTTCTACCAAAGTGCATGTCCTTCTGTAGCCTCTCTACTTCATCAAAACTACCTGCCCCTCACCTATCTTCGTATCAGCTGAAAACTTTGCAACAAAACCATCAATTCTGTCATCCAAATAATTGATGTATAATGCAAAAAGAAATGGTCACAACACAGAACACCGTGGAAGACCACTAGTCACTGGGAGTCAACCTTCATTCCCACACATTGCCTCCTGCCGATAGTCACTGGTTTATCCATGCTAGTATATTTCCTGTAATACCATGGGCTCTTAACTTGTTAAGCAGCCTCATCTGTGGCACTTTGTCCATGGCCTTATGAAAATCCAAGTACACAACATCAACTGATTCACCTTTGTCTATCCTGCTTGTTATTACTTCAAAGAATTCTATTAGATTTGTCAGACAGGATTTTCCCAGGAAAACCATGCTGATTTTGGCCCATTTTATCATGTACTGTACCTCAAAGTAGCCCAAAACCACATCCTTAACGATCGAGTCCAACATCTTCCCAACCACTGAGGTCAGACTAACTGGGCTATAGTTTCCTATCTTCTGCCTCTCAATCTTCTTGAAAAGTGAGTGAGATTTGCAATTTTCCAGTCTTCCAGAACCATTCTTGAACAATCATTACTAATGCCTCCACAACCTCTTCGGCCACTTCTTTCAGAACCCTGGAGTGTACACCATCTGGTCCAGGTGACTTATCTACCCTAAGACCTTCCAGTTTATTTTGTTAATGACTTTTAATTGTTTTCTGTTGATTATTTGAAAGCTTCCCACTTCTCCAACTTCCCACTAATTTTTGCTCTATTATATACCCTTTCCTTGGCTTTTATGTTGGCTTTGACTTCCTTTGTTAGCCATGGTTGTGTCGTCTTGCCTTTAGGATGTATATACTTCTTCTTCTTTGGGATGTATATATCCCATGTTTTCCAAACTCCTTCCAGAAATTCCAGCCATCGCTGCTCTGCTGTCATCCCTGTCAGTGTTCTTTTCCAATCATTTTGGCCAACTCCTCTCTCATGCCTCTGTAATTCCCGTTACTCCACTGTAATACTGATACACTTGACTTTAGCTTCTTTCTCAACTTTCAGGGTGAATTCGATCATATTATGATCACTTGCCCTGAAGGGTTCTATTACCTCAAGGTCTCCAATCAATTTCGGTTCATTACATAACACCCAATCTAGAATAGCTGATCCCCTATAGGGGCTCAATGATGAACTGCTCTATAAATACCCCTTTTTGGGATCCAGCACCAATCTGATTTTCCCAATCTACCAGCATGTTGAAATCCCCCAAGACTATTGTAACATTGCCTCTTTGGCATGCATTTTCCAACTTCCGTTGTAATTTATAGACCGCATCTTTACTACGTTTTTCGGGGGGTGGAGGTCTGTATATAATTCCCATCATGGTCATTTTAACCTCACAGTTCCTTAGCTCTACTCACAATGATTCAACACAGTCCGATCCCATGTCACCTCTTTCTAACTATTTGGTTTCATTTTTTTGAAACCAACAGAGCCATGCCACACTCTCTGCCTACCTGCCTGTTCTTTCAATGTAATATTTTTCCTTGGACTTTCAGCTCCCAGCTATAATCTCCTTTCAGCTATGATTCAGTGATGCTCACAGCATCATACATCCCATCTGTGACAGTGTTGCAAGTTCATCTACCTTTTTCCGTATACTGCTCACATTCAAATATAACACCTTCAAGTCCTGTATTCATCCTTTTCAATTTTGTCTGCTTTTACATTGCAACTCATCTCACTAACTACAATTTTGCCCTATCATCAGCTTCTCCTTGCTGGGTGTCTCACTCCATATCGCCTCTGTTTGCAAACCAACCATCTCATCCTCAGCACTTTCACTCTGGTTCCCATCCCCGGCCAAATTAGCTTAAACAGTCCCGAACAACTCCAGCAAAGCTGCCTGTGAGGATATTGAACCCCCTTGGGTTCAGGTGCTACTCCTCCATTTTGTACAGTTCATACCTTGCCCAGAAGAGATCCCAATGATCCACAAATCTGAACCCAATTTCCCTGCATCAGTTCCTCAGCCACGCAGTCAACTGCCAAATCATCCTATTCTTATACTTACTGGTATGTGATATGGGCAGCAATCTAGAGATTACTACCCTGGAGGACCACATTTTGCTTTTAAAATTATGGAACTTTGTCTTAGCATTGACATTCAAAGCATCAGTAAATGCCTGTATGTTCAAGACTAACTACCTGGCCTTTGAGCTGGCCGTCCTTCATTTACATACGGCAGGTAACGTGCTCCAAGGATTGGATGCCACAGCCTGATGGATATAATCAGCTTTTAGGTCTTGCTGACATTGAGTGAGATGTCATATTTGTGGCAGGTTTGAGGAGCATTTGTATATTACCAAAGAACTTGCAAATTTCTACAGATTATTGTGGGGATCATTCTAATTGGCTGCATGAGCGTCTGGTACGGAGGGACCACTGCACAAGGTTGGTAAAAGCTGCAGAAAGTTGTAAACTCAGCCAGCTCCATCATGGTCACGAGCCTCCCCAGTATGGAGAAGATGCCACCTGTCATTAAGGACTCATTACCCAGGACATGCCCTCTTCTAATTGCCACCATCAGGGAGGAAGTACAGGAGCCTGAAGACACACACTCATTTCAAGATCATCATCTTCCCCTCTGCCATCGGATCGCTGAAGGGAATGAGGCCAGTATTTATTCCTCTTTTTGATATACACAAGTAATTTATAGTTTTAATTAAGCATTGCACACTACAGCTGCCAAGTCTCACGACATACAGCGGCATGCAAAAGTTTGGGCACCCCTAGTCAAAATTTCTGTTACTGTGAATAGTTCAGTGAGTAGAAGATGAACTGATCTCCAAAAGTTAAAGATGAAACATTCTTTTCAACATTTTAAGATTAGTGTATCATTTCTGTTTTGTACAATTTTAGAGTGAAAAAAAGGAAAGGCGCACCATGCAAAAGTTTGGGCACCCCAAGAGATTTGAGCTCTCAGATAACTTTTACCAAGGTCTCAGACCTTAATTAGCTTGTTAGGGCTATGGCTTGTTCACAGTCACCATTAGGAAAGGCCAGGTGATGCAAATTTCAAAGCTTTATAAATACCGTGACTCCTCAAACCTTGTCCCAACAATCAGCAGCCATGGGCTCCTCTAAGCAGCTGCCTAGCACTCTGAAAATTAAAATAAATGATGCCCACAAAGCAGGAGAAGCCTATAAGAAGATAGCAAAGGGTTTTCAGGTAGCTGTTTCCTCAGTTTGTAATGTAAATAAGAAATGGCAGTTAACAGGAATGGTGGAGGTCAAGTTGAGGTCTGGAAGACCAAGAAAACTTTCTGAGAGAACTGCTGGTAGGATTGCTAGAAAGGCAAATCAAGACCCCCGTTTGACTGCAAAAGACCTTCAGGAAGATTTAGCAGACTCTGGAGTGGTGGTGCACTGTTCTACTGTGCAGCGACACCTGCACAAATATGACCTTCATGGAAGAGTCATCAGAAGAAAACCTTTCCTGCGTCCTCACCACAAAATTCAGTGTCAGAAGTTTGCAAAGAAATATCTAAACAAGCCTGATGCATTTTGGAAACAAGTCCTGTGTACTGATGAAGTTAAAATAGAACTTTTTGGCCTCAATGAGCAAAGGTATGTTTGGAGAAAACAGGGTGCAGACTTTCATGAAAAGAACACCTCTCCAACTGTTAAGCATAGGGGCAGATCGATCATGCTTTGGGCTTGTGTTGCAGCCAGTGGCACAGGGAATATTTCACTGGTAGAGGGAAGAATGAATTCTGTTAAATACCAGCAAATTCTGGAAGCAAACATCACACCGTCTGTAAAAAAGCTGAAGATGAAAAGGGGCTGGCTTCTACAACAGGATAATGATCCTAAACACACCTCAAAATCCACAATGGACTACCTCAAGAGGCGCAAGCTGAAGGTTTTGCCATGGCCTCCACAGTCCCCCGACCTAAACATCATCGAAAATCTGTGGACAGACCTCAAAAGAGCAGTGCATGCAAGATGGCCCAAGAATCTCACAGAACTAGAAGCCCTTTGCAAGGAAGAATGGGTGAAAATCCCCCAAACAAGAATTGAAAGACTCTTAGCTGGCTACAAAAAGTGTTTACAAGTTGTGATACTTGTCAAAGGGGGTGTTACTAAGTACTGCCATGCAGGGTACCCGAACTTTTGCTTCAGGCCCTTTTCCTTTTTTGTTATTTTGAAACTGTAAAAGATGGAAATAAAAAAAGTAATCTTGCTTAAAATATTAAAGAAATGTGTCATCTTTAACTTTATACCTTTTGGAAATCAGGTCATCTTTTACTCGCTTAGCTATTCACAGTAACAGAAATTTTGACCGGGGTGCCCAAACTTTTGCATGCCACTGTATACGCCCTTCAGATTCATTAGCTTTTGGGCATTCACAGTAAGTGTAAGAAACACAATAAAATCAACAAAAAAACGCACCCAAACAGGATGGACTAACAACGAATGCAGAAAACACAATAAACTGGGAAAATATGAAAAAGAAGAAAGGAAATAATAATAATAAATAAACAAAAATATAAAGAACATGAGATGAAGAATACTTGAAAGTGATTCCAGAGGGTGTGGGAACAGTTCAGTGATGGGGTGAGTGAAGTTATCCCCCTCTGGTTCATGAGCCCGATGGTTGAGGGTCAATAACTACTCTGAACCTGGTGATGAGGGTCCTGATGCCCCTGTACCTTCTTTCTAATAGCAGGAGCGAGAAGAGAGCAAGGCCTGGATAGTGGGGGTCCTTGACTATGGATGCTGCTCATCTCCGGCAGCACTTCGTGTAGAGGTACACAGTGGTAGGGAGTGTGTTTGGAGAGACGGGGGGGGGGGGGGGGGGGGGAGACAACGCTTTAGGCTTAACTCGAGATGGACTGTATCCACTACTTTTTGTAGGCTTTTCCCTTCAAAGACATTGCTGTTTCCATACCAGGTCGTGATGCAACGGGTGAATATACTCTGCATCAGACATCTGTTGAAGTTTGGCAAAGTTTTAGATGAGATGCTGAATCTTTGCAAACTGCGTTTGTAAATTGTACCGTTAATACCAAGGTGTCCCAGCTGAGAAATCATTAGGCCACGTTTTTAGTCGGTGTGCTGACCGAGGAAACATACAAGGGGGAAGAATGGAGGCCTTGGTCCCGGATGACCAATAAATTAAAGACTCTTCTGTGCCTTCTTCATGATAGCACCTACGTGCTGGGCCCAGGATCTGAAATGATAACACCGTGGAATTTACAGTTGCTGACCCTCTCCACCTGTTTCCCCGATGAGGTCTGGCTCACTGTATGCTAGTGATATTAGACCCGATTCTGTGTCTGACGTTGGCAGATTTGAGTGCCCGAGTATTGATTGCAATTATAAAGACAAAGGCTGCAGATGCTGAAATCCGGAGCAAGACAAGGTGTGGGAGGAACTTAACGGGTCCGGCATCCGTGAGGCAGGTGGGCGTTTGCCGTCTCGTGTGATAAGGTAGAGCGGTGTTGGACTGATAACTGCACGCCAAAGGTCGCAGGAAGGAGTCTCGGCTGGAAACGATGGCTGTTTGACATTTCGATAGATGCTCCTGTTCTGCTGAGTTCCTCCGAGTGTGAGAGACACTCTGGATCTGCAGAACCTCCTGTGTGTAGGAAGGAATTGCAGCTCCTCGGGGTAAAGTCCGACATCAAAAGATCGAGGGTTGGAGGAAAAGTTATCATTGCCTAGGCCTGGAAACTCCCTCGAGACACTTCCTCCGCCTTCCGTCTTCACGAAGTGCCCGGCCAGGCGGTACATTGCGTGTTTTATTTTGGAACAGTTGTGTTATTGTATTGGCCTATAAATCATATCTAGGTGTGAGATTACATGAGATACTGAGAATGCCGATTAGAATTGCTTATTTAAGTGTGTTTAGGTGAGTATTCTTGGTTGCCTTTTGGTACGAGACCCAGACACCACCTTTAAATTTCAGACTGCCCGCTGGTCTGTAAAAGTGACGGAGCCGCTGCCCCATATGACTATCTTTGGGTGACAAGCGGGTGTTTAATGTTCTCAAGGCCCACGAAAAAAGGTCTCAACAGCAGGCATAGCTCAGTTCAACACGAATGTCCAACCTGGGCCCCGTCTGGTGCCGCTCTCCAAACGCGGCAGAAGGCAGGGCAGTGGGCTACGCAGCGCTTGTTAACTCGGCCGAAATCGGAAGTAAACTTCCTCAGACAAAACAAGAACAAAAATCTCCTACTCCCGCTTAAAGTTGAAGGTCATGTATGCTGATTTACTAAATTGTTGACACTTCAGGTAATTGGTTTAATTATGTGCCTACCTTTAGCTGATCGACATTCTAGGCGGAGCGGCCTATGAACGGTAACGAGAGATCAGCTCTCCAAACTACCCACCGCAGTCCTGATATCATCCTGCAATTTCAGCATTTAAGAAACTTGGATGGGAGCATATGGAAGGATATGATCCGGCTGCGGGTAGATTAACAGTTCGGCACGGAGTAGATAGGCCGAAGGGCCCGTTTCTGCGGCTGTCGTGCTCTGAATATCAGCGTCAGGGAAAGGAATAAGCAGCGACGCACTGACTGTAGACCTTTCGACATATGCCGAATGGCTTCTGCTCCTGTCTTACGGTCTTATAGGAGCAGAATTAGGCCATTAAGCCCTTCGCTCTATCCCAACTGTACTTTCCCCTCTCAGCCACGGCCGCTCGCTTCCGCTCTGCGCTCGCTGGCTCCCGGCCACCTATACAGAGTAAATGGATGGCCAGATGACATCGCCTGCCATTAGCACAACTGTCAACCCATTTCCCCTATAGCCTCGAGTTACTCAAAATTTAAATCTCCCCACTCCTCTGCACGCAATCCGCTCATCCCCGAGGCCCCTCTGTCAGACCGTAGAAACAGTCTTAAGGAGTTATTTTCAAACACATTATAAACCATCAGATGCACTTCTCGTTCGTTTTTCTACAGCAATACTTCAAAGAAATCGTTAATTGTTATATTTTCAAAGTTGAAAGCAAATTTATTGTCATAGTACGTATATGTTACAATATATAATCAAGATTAATTCCCTTTACAGCAATTACAAAACACAACAGATTCAACGAACAACCGCACTAAACAGAGGCAGACAAGTCAGACAGAATTACAACTAGTCCCGGGTGTTGTTTCAAATTAGCAGAAAATTCTGATGCCCGCCCGATGGTTCTTTAATTCAGTCTCACTGAGGAGGTAATTGGAGTGAAGAATCGATCACAGCCACCAGCAAAAGGTATTGCATCCAGTGAGTGAATACCTGGATGCCATCATGCACCGTTACCAAATATAATCTGATTTTGATCAATCGAAACTTCTCCCTGCCTCAGTAAAACAGTTATCATCTCAGAACCGCACCCCCCCCACCTCCCAAGGGGTAGACGATACAAAAGCCCGAAATCGCGCAGCATCACGCTCGAAGGCACCTTCCACCCCGCTGTTACAAGGCAGCTGAAAAGTCCCCTGCTGTGTAAAATGGATTCTGAACTTCAGAATCAACCGCGGGATGGCCTTCCACCTTACATTCTCCGTGCATTACACCTTCTTCTGCACTGTTGTCGTTTACCCTTGTCCCACCTCAATACACGGTCAGAGTGATATGTATTGAAGGTATGCAAGACAAGCTTTTTATTGTACCTCGGAACACGCGACCAGTTTCAAAAATCAAAGTAATTTTATTGTCAAAGTACATATATGTCAACAAATACAACCCATGAGATTCATTTTCTTGCGGGCATTCACGATAATCACAAGAAACACAACAGAATCAATGAAAGTCCGCACCCAACAAGATGGACACACAACAATGCGCAAAAGTCAACAAACTGCAAATATAACATAATAAATAAACAAGCAATAAGTATCGAGAACATGACATGAAAAATACTTGAAAGTGAGTACATAGCTTATGGGAACAGTTTAGTGATGGGGTGAATGAAGTTATCCCTTCTCGTTCAAAGGGGGTAATAGCTCGTGTTGTCGTCTCATTTTCTATCTGCAGTTTCCTGCAGCACAAGTTATTACGGGGAACTCTGATGGTTATGTTGTGTCAGCATATCTGCGGAAGGCTTACACCTCCTACTTCACTCGCTGAGAGGAAAGATCCTGCCAACCAGGTCACCAATCGGCCCTCCCATCTACGCTTGTTCGGTATTGTGCAATTGGACGAGCCTGCTGAGCGGAACGCAGGGCACATAAAAGGAGCCAATGATTGCGTGGCAACGTGATGAAGTCACCGTGTTACTATCGGATAACCCGCTACAGCGCCATCGCCGGCCAATGACTCGGACTGGCAGGGTTTCAGTTAAGTTCCCTGACAAGACCGCCAGAAACCCGTATCACATTCACGCTTCAATTGCAGCTCCGTGCCACGTTCAGCGGGCAGCATGGGCCATGGAATCGAACTGATTCTCGCTCGGCCCACACCGAGCTGCTCCGTTCACCGACCTCCTCGCAGCCCGTGGCGGGAGGAGTGGAAAATAGGCGACAGGAGGGCACTGCGCCATCGGTGCCGTTACAGGATTGTGCCTCGCCGGCAAATGACGCTGTTGAAAACTGGTCCGGAGGGTGGAGGACTGACCCCTCAACTGTATTGCTCACAATAGCAAGACCCTCACGTCATGTTGCCTAGTACAGTAATCCCTACACATCTTTAACTTGATCAGGCTCAAAAGCTCACAGCGCCGATTTAAAGAGCTCCACGAGCATACTTCACTCCCAGTAACCTTTCCTAATCACTCCAGGGATAACTGGACCAGAAAACATTCGACATTTTCACCCGAGAGCCCTTCATTATCTCCCCCCCCCCAACACCCCAACAATTTTTAATTTTCATCACATTCAAAAGAAACCACGAATTTTAACTCATTTACGCGACTCGCAACTTTTTAAACAGGCTGGGAAAGATACATGATTATCTACGCCCAACATACTCCTGATTCACGATTTCGACATCACTCTAGGAAGGATTTGGCTTCCAGTGTACACCTTTGGAACAAAGGTTTTCTGGTGTATATCAGAGTCGACCATTTGCCATCTGGAAATACGTTATTTTAGACTCAGGTTGCTTTTCAAGTCGCAATTGAAACTATCAGAGGAAAAAAAGAGCCTCGAAACAGACCAGTTTGGCAGTTTTTAAAGAGACTGAAATTATTCTAACGTACTTACCACTGACTATTGCCCGAAGTGTCTGTACTCTGTAATAAAATGGGTTGGACGTTGTTCATGTTGAAAACTGAATGAGGTGCCTCTCCCGAGCCCTCGGATAGATAATCTTGTTTCCCCGGAGGGACAGAGGCGTTTGTGGTTCTTTCTGTGTCCCCCTACACAACCCAGCCGGATGAAGCCGGAGTCCTTGACTCGTTGCCCAATTCTTCCCGTCGCCAGAAATCAGCCCGGAAGCGCCACCCGCCGGCGGCGGCCGGAATGACGCCTCGCTCCCACAATCCTCGGTAGCCGGCACAAAATGGTGGCAGGTTGAGACAGCTCCCTCCCTTTGACAACACCAAGACCTCAACTCCCTAACAGACTCGTGGCTCTTCGCCCTAGAGGAGAAAGGCAGCGGGCTAACAGGCCGGCGAGCCAACGAAATGCACGCCCTTCAACTCTTAGCTGCCTGTGCTCCTTAAAAGAAAACAAACTTAATTGATTTAACCTCTAAAAGCAGCAGGAGGTGACGTTTAAGTCAATAAAGGTCTGGTAGGTGGAATAAAGCGCCCCTCTGAAGGAAGTCGCGCCGCCTTGTAGTTTCCCAGTGTCCACCCCAACGGCCAGCGGCTTCACGCAACAGCCACACGGGCAGCACGCACGGACGCTCGCGCCATCCGCCGGCTCTGATTGGCCCGCGGATGAACCCTCACCCGCCGGCCACCACCAATCGGCAGCAGCCCCACTCCCTCCGCGCCACCGCTCGGCAAGAGCGTCAACTGCCTCGGTCTCCTTTTCCCCCTCTATCTGTCACCGCCTGTCAATCAAACACAAGCACCCGCCCTGCTCAACGGCAACCCGCCACGGTAACTGCTTTCAACTGAAATACGTTAATCGAAGCTCTTAATTTTAAATAGGTTGCAAGCATCACAGATTTCAATGCCCTTTGTATTTTACGTGCATGTCCAAGTTTTACTTACTGATTTTCCGTGCATTTTACTTTAAAACAGTTTTAAAGAATTCGTAACGGCTTTCAGTGACGTAGCAGAAAAGTTTGATTTAACAGAAGCACCGCCCTTGAAAGTAATCGTAATTAGTTTCCTAACCCCCCAGATATACAAAATCTGACTTTTGTTTATTTGAAAACACACTTTGTTATATTTCGGATGGGGAAAAAACGCTGCGTTCGTCTGTAATAATCTGTAAGATATTAAGTTCAGTTGTCGTTTGCAGTACGCAGTGTCCTGCATTTGAAAATTGTATTTCACAGCCACAGTGTGACGTTTTCTGGTGGCCTGTTGGTCTGCTGACGTTAACCAGAAGATTAACCAGATTGACGGAAAATAAGCAATTACGAACATTTACCGAACACGCTAATTGCTACAACCGGTTTCTGTACTTTTCTAGGTTCTAGTTATTTAAAAAGCTTCATGGTGCCTTAATTCTCGGAGCTCTGCTCCCTCACCCCATGCGTGGGTATTGCGGTCGTCTTTATCATGTCTATAGTTGAAAAGCCCACATCCTGTACTATTTATGAAATGCAAGATTTTACACTGAGCTCTGGGCTTACTTTAGCTCTGTAGGTTTATACATTTCCGGATGTTTAGCTGAACTCCCACCATCTGTCGGCAAGACACAAATGGCCTTGCTGTATCTATGGTCTTCATTTGAAGGGTCAGAGGATTAAATGTCTATCCGATTCCCTCACGGGGGCCGGTATGATTTTCAATAAAATGTACAGGCCGCACCAGGAGCACTGGATACAATAGGCAACCCCAACAGATGCGCTGAAGTGTTACCTGGCCTGGAAGAACTGTTTGGGGCCTGGAGCGGAGGTGAGGGAGGAGGTGAATGTGTTCGTGAGCAGTTCTCTCGCTTGCTGGGATAAATGCCAGGTGAGCAATTAGTGGGTATTAAAGGAGAAAGGAACCTCGGAGGGCGAGATCCCTGCGGAAAGCCGGTGGGGGCTGGGGGGGGGGGTGGATAAGGATGTGTTTGATGGTAGGAGCCCGTTGATGATGACTGTTTTACACCTATGCATTAATTTAGTATGTATCTGTATCTTAACCCCTGTGTGTGCTATTGTTTCAAAATATCAAAGTGCATAACGTCACCCTGAGATTCAACTCCCTGCGAGCATTCGCAGAAATACGAAGAACCACAATAGCAATAAGGCTGATCAACACCACCAACTACTAAATCCACCAATACTTTATTACTTCCCGTCAGTCACCTTATATACTGCTTGGCGTCTCTTTATTATCAATCTATGTATATAAATTACCTTATGTATTTATATTTATTGTGTTTTTGTGTAATTTTATTGTGTTTTTAATGCTGCATCGGGTCCGGAGTAACATTTGTTCTCCTTTACACTTGAGTGCTGGAAATGGCATTAAACAATCCTGAATTTGAATTTGTTTGAGTGTGTGTGTGCGCGCGCGCATGTGGTTGTGCATGTTCTGTCCTTTTCAATGAGTAGCTGAGACTGCTCCCTGATCAAAATGGGCCTAGAAGCCATTTTGCTTTGTTCCTGTGCATCCTCAAGCGACCAACACAATGGTTATGAATGAGGTGGGTTGAGTAATTAATAACAAATAAATCAGTCCAGATGAAAGTTCTCAACCAGAAGTATCGACTATTCACTTCCGTCCACATATACTGCCCCAACTGCTGAGTTCTTCCGGCATTTTGGCGTGTTCTGCTTGCTCCAGATTCCAGCATCTCTTGTCAACAAATACAACCAGAGGCCACGTTATTAGGTACACCTGTACCTAATACAAATATCTAATCAGCCAATCATGTGGAGGCAACTCAATACACACAATAATGCAGACATGGTCAAAAGGTTCACTTGTTGTTCAGACCAAATATCAGAATAGGGAAAGAAAAGTGACTTTGACTGTGGAATGACTGTTGGTGCCAGACAGGGTGGTTTGAGTATCTCAGAGACAGCTGATCTCCTGAGATTTTCACACACAACAGTCTCTAGAGTTTACAGAGAATGGAGTGAAAAACGAAAGTCCCAGTGAGCGGTAGCTCTGTGGGTGAAAATACCTTGTTAATGAGATGGTTCAGAGGAGAATGGCCAGATTGGTTCAAGCTGACAGGAAGGCGACAGTAACTCAAGTAAGCATGTATTACAACAGTGGTGTGCTGAAGAGCATCTTGACCTTGAAGAGGATAGGCTACAGCTGAGGAAGACCACGAACATAGACTCATTTACCACTTTATAAGGTACAGAAGTTACGGGATGATAATAAATTATGTTACTTCACTGTACACCGTCATACGCTCTGCGGTGAGCTATAGAGCAGTGGACGTCTAGGTTTCTCGAGCACCCGGATTTTTTTTCAAGGCTGTCTGGGCCGACGAGGTTGGTTAGGTATCCCCACTGTATTGAATGTTCCCGAGGCTTCCAGCCCTGTTTCGAGAGCATTAGGCTTGTTTCGAATTTCTGCAGTCCTGTCCCGAGAACATCAGGTCTGTCTTGGGTTTACTAGTGCTGTTTCCAGTTCCCCAGGGCTTCCTGCACCGTTAAATGCCGGCCCCTGGGGGGGGGGGGGGGTGAGGTACTGTCATGGGGCCTGCAGGCCTTTGTGACGCTGTAAAGCATTGGCCTTCTTGATTTCTCGAGCACCCGTACGTACTAATTGTACGAGAGGCCCTTTTTTGTTTAATCTTGTCAAGTTAATTGTGAGTGGCATGTTTTTTTTCCGCATTCGGTGATTATTTAAAGCAGACTTGCAATTAGCGCTGAATGCAGGGCCCTTATGTTGAGAATGATCTGTCTCGTAGAGTCGCTCGGTCGTGCCACACATGTTGTGTTTAAACTCCCATGTATAACCTTTTGTTTCCGTCTTTACATGGTAGTCTGCCGTTCCTCCACACCTGGGTTCAGTCATCGCCAGTATAACCCTGTCAGTCTATTTTGTTCTCTCTGCTCAAAGCAGCAGCTCTTTGCCAATTTACACAATTGTCACCAACCAAATCTGTTGTATATAGCCGCTTGGAATGTAATTCCGGTCAGGTCCATGGCAAAAACGCGAGTCATATATTTGAGGTAACACAGAAAAGCTAGAGGAATTCAGCAGATCAGCGGCGTCCAGTGAAGAGAATACACGGCCGACGTTACAGGCCGAGCCTCTACATCGGGACTGGAAAAGAAGTGGGCGGAAGCCAAAATAAGAAGGTGGGGTGGGGGGGGGAGAGACAGTACACTTTGGAAGATGATAGGTGAAGCCAGGTAAGAGGGAAAGTGGGTGGGGCGGTGTTAAAGACTTCTCTTCAATAAACACCCGTGTTGTCTGTAGAAAGCGGAAACCCAGTTTTAGAATGAGAACCGAAGACTTCTTCCTTTTGAAGCTGCTACATCATATTGTGAGCCAAAAATAACATCGATTGAAGCTTATTATTGCAAGCCTTCGCGGCAGCCAATGTAAACGAAAATTGCAGGTGCTAGAAATCGGAAATAACAGAAAACGTTCGAGTATTTTCCAGTTCTTTCAGTTTTTATTCGGCTTCAATGCGGAAGTGAGCAAGATTCGGGGCGCGCTGTTGGCAAGAACTAAACGATTGAGATAACCCAAAGATGAGAAACTGTGCAGTTGCTGGAGAAACTCAGCTCCCCCTCCCCCACCTTCTTGTTCTAACATCTTTTCCCGTTCGTGATGAAGGGTCTCAGCCCGAAACGTCGACTGTTGACTCGTTTCCAGAGATGCCGCCTGGCCTGTTGAGTTCCTCCAGCATTTTGAGAGAACCCGGACGTTTTGTTACTACCTCCGCTTCTCATCCTGAAGGCTTCTCCGAGGATCGTTGTCTTGTCGTGGTGGAGAGTCTCGTGAGTTCCGCGGATCCCGAGACGGTGCCGTCTGGAGCTTACTCTTGGTAGGGTCACCCATGGCGGTAAGGTAAAGAGGCAGGGTCCAGACGAAGAGCGATCCAACCGACCTCAACGGTGGAGCTGGCGGAAGGTGATGCCACATCACACCTCCGGTGAAGGCGGATGAAGGCTGCGCGAGTGAAGGGTCCCCAGACATCTTGCACTCCACGCCACCCGAGCCTGACCCCGATCTGTCAGGAACTGTGTGGTAGCAGCCCGTGCGTCACCCTCCCCACGTTAAACAAACTCACGCACAGGCGTTCTGCATTAAGGGAGTCACAGTCGACGAGAGTGACCGCGGTGCTACACCCTTACGGACGCTCTGACTGACTAAAACAAAGATATAAACATTCTGAACATTCATTACTATTAGAGTCAAAGAGTCGCGTCAGCACGGAAACGGGTCCTTTGGCCCATCTAGTCCGGGATGTACCACTAATCTGCCTAGCCCATCGATATACACCCGCACCATAGACGATGTCTTATGATCGTAGTTGACCCTATCCCGGGGAGTTCATCAGAGTCATACAGCCCTACATCAGAGGAACACGCTCTTCGGCCTAGCTCGTCCGCGCCGCACTGTTATCCTGCCTGGTGCCATGGACCCGCAGCCGCCCCATGGCCCTCCATGCCCCTCTCAGCCATGCTCTGACCCACACTTCTCTTAAATGTTGCAATCGAACCCGCTTCCACCACTTCCTCCGGAAGCTCATTCCACACTCACACCGGCCTCTGAATGAGGAAGTTCTCCTTAAACATTTCACTTTTCAATCTTAACCCATGACATCTGGTTCTAGCGTCACCCATTCTCAGCCTGCTTGTATTTTCCCTCTGTATACTGCTCATAATCTTGTATACCTCTAACAAATCTCGGCAGAATCATCTACATTCTAGGGAATAAGGTCATCTTAAAGTGATTTTAGAAGATGACGACTAGACTGATTCATGCCATGGCGTGTTCAGAGAAACTAAGCGGTGGTGGTTCGTGGTGGGATGTAAAGTTTGCGGGTAAACACTGACCCATTTCCGTAGCATTCACTGAGCGCTGGCTCCAACTGGTCGACCACCTGGTGAATACTGACTCAGACAAGGCACCTGGTTAAGCTGATTTTCATTGATAAAACAGCTGAGGTGAGCATGACGAACGCAGATTGTCGCTGGGTGAAGATTGATTCACAACGATTAGACCAGGCAGAGTTCTCTAGGGAACCGAACGTTTCACCACAGTGAAGTGAGTCATTGACTCCAAACGTTAAGACCAAAAGACAAAGGAGCAGAATTATGCGATTCGGCCCGTCGAGCCTCCTCCTCCATTCGATCACTCTTGATTTAATTTCTCTCTCAACCCCGTTCTGCTGCCTTACATATCAACCTTACAAATCAAGCACCTATGAAATTCTGCTTCAAATATTCGAGCAACGCACACAAAATGCTGGCAGAACTCAGTATGCCAGGCAGCATCTATGGAGAAAAGACATAGGAGCAGAATTAGGCCCATCGAGTCTGCTCCGCCATTCAAACCCGGCTGATCCATTTTTTAAATCTTCTCCTCAACCCCAGTTCCCGGCCTTCTCCCCAATACCCTTGATGCCATGTCCAATCAAGAACCTATCAATCGCTGCTTTAAATAACCCAACGACCTGGCCACCACAGCTGCACGTGGCAACAAATGCCACAAATTCACCACCCTTTGGCTAAAGAAATTTCTCCACATCTCTGTTTTGAAAGGGCGCCCCTCCCTCCTGAGTCTCTGCTGTCTTGTCCTAAACTGTCCCACCATGGGAAACATCCTTTCCATATCCAGTCTGTCTAGGCCTTTCAAAAATTGAAAGGTTTCAATGAGATCCCCCTTTATCGTTCTGAATTCCAACGAATTCAGACCCAGAGCCAACAAACGTTTCCCGTATGATAACCCTTTCATTCCTGGAATCATCCTTGTGAACCTCCTCTGGACCCTCTCCAATCCTAGCACATCTTTTCTAAGATGAGGCCCAAAACTGTTCACAATACTCAAGGCAAGGCCTCGCCAGTTCCTTACGAAGCCTCAGCGTCACATCCCTGCTCTTGTATTCTAGACCTCTTAAAATGAATGTTAACATAGCATTTGCCTTCCTCACCACTGACTCAACCTGCAAGTTAACCTTCGAGATGTTCTGCACAAGGACTCCCAATTCCTGCTGCATTCCAGATTCCTGGATTTTTACCCCTTTTAGAAAATAGTCCGCGCATTCATTTCTACTACCCAAGTGCATGACCATGTATTTTCCAACATTGTATTTCATTTGCCACTTTCTTGCCCATTCTCCTAATCTGTCTAAGTCCTTCTGCATCCTACCTGTTTCCTCAACACTACCGACAAATTTGGCAACAAAGTCATCTATTCCATCAGCTAAAACATTGATATACAGCATAAAAAGAAGCAGTCTCAACACCGACCCATGTAGAACACCACTGGTCACTGGCAGCCAACCAGAAAAGGATCCTTTTATTCCCACTCGTTGCCTCCTACCAATCAGCCAATGCTTTAACCATGTTAGTAACTTTCTTGTAACACCATAGGCTCTTAACTTGGTAAGCAGCCTCATGTGTGGTGCCTTGTCAAAGGCCTTCTGAAAGTCCAAATATACAACATCCACTTCATCCCCTTTATCTATCTTACTTGCAGTCTCCTCGAAGAATTCCAATAGGTTCGTCAGGCAGTAATTTTCCTGAAGGAAACCATGCTGACTTTGTACTATCTTATTCTGTGTCACCAAGTACTCCATCGCCTTAACAATTCACTCTAACATCTTCCCAACTACTCAGGTCTATAATTTTCTTTCTGCTGTCATGCTCCTTTCTTAAAGAGTGGAGTAACATTTGCAATTTTCCCGTCCTCTGGCTGCCTCTTTCAGAACCCTAGGATGCAGTTCATCTGGTCCGGGTGACTTATGTACCTTTAGTTCTTTCATCTTTTTGAGCACCTTCTCTGTTGCAACAGTAACTGCACCCACTTCCTTCACATACTACAACATCAGGCATACTGCTAATGTCATCCACGGTGAAGACTGATGCAAAATATTCATTTAGTTCATCAGCCATCTCCCTGTCTCTCGTTATTGTTTCTCCTGCCTCATTTTCTAGAGGTCCTATATCCACTCTCATTTCTCTTATATTTTTAACATACTTGAAAAAAACTTTTACTATCTGCTTTGATATTGTTTGCTAGCTTGCTTTCATATTTCATCTTTTCCCTTCTAATTATTTTTAGTTGCTCTATGTAGGTTTTTATAAACTTCCCAATCCTCTATCTTCCCACTAATTTTTTTTTTTGCTGTAAACCCTTTCTTTTGCTTTTACAATAGCTTTGACTTCCCTGTCAGCTACAGTTGTACTATTTTACCATTTGAGTATTTCTTTATTTTGGGAATATACATGTCCTGCACCTTCCTCATTTTTCCCAGAAACGTACACCATGCTACTCTGCTGACATCCCTGCCAGCAGCTCCTTCCATTTTACTCTGGCCAACTCGTCTCTCATAATTTCCCTTCTTCCACTGAAATACTGCTGCATCAGATTTTACTTTCTCCCTATCAAATTTCAAGTTAAACGCATTCATATTGAGATCACTAGTTCCTAAAGGTTCTTTTTCCTTAAGCTTCCTAATCACCTCCAGTTCATTACATAACAGTGAATCCAGTATAGCAAACCCCCGAGCAGGCTGAATGATAAACTGCTCTAAAAAGCCATCTCTTAGGCATTCAACAAGCTCACTCTCTTGAGATCCATTACAAACCTAATTTTCCCAATCGACCTACATGTTAAAATCTCCCATGACTACCAGAACATTGCCCTTTTGACTCGCCTTTTCTATTTCCTATTGTAACCTGTGGTCCACCTCCCAGCCACTGTTCGGAGGCCTGTGTACAACTGCCATCAACGTCCTTTTACCCTTGCAGTTTCTTAACTCAACCCACAAGGTTTCAACATCTTCTGATCCTATGTCACATCTTTCTACTGATTTGATTCCATTCTTTACCAGTAGAGCCACACCACCCCCTCTCCCTACCGTCCTATCCCTCCGATATAACGTGCAACCTTGGACATTCAGCTCCCAACTACAACCATCCTTCAGCCACGATTCAGTGATGGCCATCACATCATACCTGGCAATCTGTAGTAGTGCAACAAGATCATCCACCCTATTTCTTATACTATGCACATTCAGATACAACACCTTGATTACCGTATTTCATATCCTTTCTGATTCTACACCCCTTTTGGCTGCAACTGAGCTCCATCGCCTGAGAATTTGACTGCATACTATCTTTACTTTTTTAGCAACCGTCCTACCCTGAGTCTCTTCCGGTTCCCACCCCCTGCCAAATTAGTTTAAACCTTCCCCACAGTTCTAACAAAGCTGCCTGCGAGAATATTGGTCCCCCTCGGGTTCAGGGGCAACCCGTCACTTTTGAACAGGTCATACCTCCCGCAAAAGAGATCCCAATGATCCAAAAACCTGAAGCCCTGTCCCCTGCACCAGCTTCTCAGCCACACATTTATCTGCCAAACCATCCTGTTTCTACTCTCACTGGCGCATGGTACGGGTAGCAGATCAGAAATTACTACCCGGGAGGTCTTGCTTCTCAGCTTTCTGCCTAGCTCTCTAAATTCTCTTTTCAGGACCTCTTTGCTTTTCCTTCCTATGTTATTGGTACCAATATGTACCTTCTCCATCTCCAAAATGTTGTGGATGTGACCTGGACGTCCCTGACCCCGGCACCTGGGAGGCAACATACCATCTAGGTGCCCCGTTCACGTCCACAGAATCTCCTGTCTGTTCCCCTCACTATTGAGTCGCCTATCACTACAGCTCCCTTCTTCTCTCTCTTTCCCTTCTGCACCACGGCCCATGCTCAGTGCCTGTAACCCAGTTGCCGTGGCCTTCTCCCGGGAGGTCATCCCCCACAAAAGTATCCAGATCAGTATACTTGTTTTTGAGGGGAATGGCCACAGGGTGCTCTGCTCTAACTGCCTATATCCATTTCTCCTGACGGTCACCCAGCTCCTCGCCTCCTGCAGCTTCGGGGTGACTACTTCCCAGTAACTCTGATTGATTATCTCCTTACTCTCCCGTACAAGCCGAAGGCCATCCAATTGCTGCTCCAGATCCCTAACACGGTCTTCAAGGAGCTGCTGCCAGATGCACTTCACGCAGATGTAGTTTCCTGGGAGACTCTGGGTCTCCAGTTCTCTAACACCCGGCACGAAGAACACACCACAGCCATTTAAATGGTATAGTAAGGGGGGGGGGGAGCGAAAAGGAAACCTTAGCAGACGTTTTACACAGTGCCGATGCCTTTTCCTAGCCGAAGCCTCCTTTGGGCCAAAGCCTGCCGCTTCTACTCTCGCCACTGGCCTACTGCCGTCAATGGCCGCCCCGCTTATCCCTTCTGTACTTTTGTTTAGCTCGTAGAGCTCTGTTGATGCCGCTGATAGGCCACGTACAATGGGCAAACGTCCTCGAAGCTCCCTTTTTATATATCCGCCGCCGACATGCGAGAAATGGGCTGGTAGTTGAGGACAAGAGGAACCCTATCCCTAGTAGGATGGCGAGAGGATGGGGTGAGAGCGGAAGTGCGTGAAATGGAAGAGATGTGGTTGAGGGCAGTATTGATGGTGGAGGAAGGGAACCCCCTTTCTTTGAAAAATAGAGGATAACTCTTTCGTTCTCGAATGAAAAGCCTCATCCTGAGAGCAAATACGGTGGAGATGGAGGAATTGAGAGAAGGGGATGGCGTTTTTACAAGTAACAGAGTGGGAAGCGGTATAGTCCGGGTAGCTGTGAGAGTCCGTGGGGTTCAGTAGATACGATGTCTCCAGAGATAGAGACAGAGAGATCAAGAAGGAGACTGAGGTATCGCAAAAGGACCAGATAAACTTGAGGGCATGTTGGAAGTTGGAGGCAAAGTGGATGAGGTCGACGAGTTGTGAACGGGTGCAGGAAGCAGCGCCAAAGCAGTTATCGATGTATAGTAGGAAAAATGGGGGACGGTCACCTGTGTAGGCTTGGAGCATAGAATATTCCACATATCGACAAAAAGACGACCATAGCTGGGACCCATACGAGTGCCCTTAGCTGCACCTTTTGTTTGAAGGAAATGGGACGAGCCAAAGGAGAAATTATTTAGAGTGAGGACAAGTTCCGCCGGGCGGAGGAGAGTGGTGGTGGAGAGAAGCTGGTTACGTCTGGTGTCCAGAAAAAAAATGGAGAGCTTTGAGGCCCTGCCGGTGGGGGATGAAGGTGTACAGGGGATGGACATCCACAATAAAAATAAGATGATGGGGGCCAGGGAAATTGAAATCATTGAAAAGATCCAGAGCATGTGAAGTGTCATGGATGTAGGTAGAAAGAGAGTGAACTAGAGGGGATAAAAGAGAGTCGAGGTGTCCTGATATGATTTCAGAGGGGCTGAAACAATGGGTCTACCTGGACAAGCGGGTTTGTGGATCTTGGGTAGGAGGTAGAAACGGGAGGTGGGGGGTGGTGCAAGACCTACGAGGTTGTTGATAGTGGATGGGAGATTCCCAGAGCTAATGAGATAGGTGATGGTGGAGACAATGGCCTAGTGCTCCTTTGTAGGGTCCTCTTCGAGGAGTAAGTAAGAGTAAGAATCTGAGAGTTGTCGCTGTGCCTCAGCAAGGTAGGGATCAGTAGGCCAGAGTACTACAGCACCCTTCCCCCCCCCAACTTATCTGCGGGTTTGACGGTGAGGTTAGGATTAGTGAGAAGGGAGTGGAGAGCCGAGCGTTCGGAAGGAATGAGATTGGAATTGGAGAGAGTAGTGTTGCAGTCGACATGGTTTATGTCCCGTGACAAATGGCAATGAATAGGCCCAGAGCAGACAGAACACCAGGGCGGAGTGTCCAGGAAGAGGAGTATTGAAGACGGGTGAAGGGGGTCATCGGTGTGGTGTGAGGAGTCCTTGCCAAAGAAGTAGTCTCGGAGACGGATGCGGCAGAAGGTAAGCTCAGCGTCATGGCGGATGAGTAACTCACTGAGGTATGGACGCAGGTGAGGCCCGTACTGAGCACAGAGCGCTCTCCCTCAGAGAGGGGAATGTCAGAGGGAATAGTGAAGAACCGGCACGGATGAGAGTTGGGATGGTGGGGGGAGTGGCTTGGTAGGTTTTGAAGGGAAAGGAGAGTTGGGGTATCGCGGACGATGGGGTAAAAGATGGATGGTGTCTCCGAAGAGCTGCCTGTGGGACCTGAGAGAGACGGGATTGCTGTATGGCGGTGGGAGAAGGGGAGATGGGGGTTCCCGCGGCAGCGCGTCAAGGTCGGCTTGGAGGTCAAGGCTGGAGTCAGAGTTGGAGGCTGCGCAATTGGCACTTTGGAGGTGTCCGTTGATGGCGATGGAGTCCGGGTTTTGAATCTGCTCTCGATCGTTACAGCCGTTGAGGTCAGTAGCAGAGATCACGGTCTGGAGACCGCCGGGCCTGCCGCCGTTGGAGACAGCGGGTTCTGTGGTCTCTAATCGGGCGATTTTTTTTGCAGGACGCGAGAATGTCAAAGAACCGGCGCTGAAAGCGTGGACCAAGCGAAGGATAAAGTAGCGGACAGGTCCATTACAGGAGGCCAGAAGCCACTCTGTGGAACACACAAGCAGTGTGTCAGGTGTTGAAGGGTGTAAGGGAAGATAGGTGAGTGCAGTTACGATTACAAGGGAGAAGGTGCTCAAAAAGCTGAAAGACCTAAAGGTACATTAGTCACCCAGACCAGATGAACCGCCACCCTAGAGTTCTGAAAGAGTTTTAAAAGAGTCAGAGATTGTGGCGGCATTAGTAATGATCTTTCAAAAATCATTGGACTCTGGCATGATGCTAGATGACTAGAAAATTGCAAATACCACTCCACTCTTTAAGCTGATCTCAGTGGTTGGGAAGATGTTGGAGAGAATTGTTAAGGCAATTGTTAATTGCATGGTTTTCTGAAAGGAATATCCTGCCTGACAAACCTACTGCAATTTTTTTTGAGGAAATTACAAGCAGGTTGGACAAATGAGATGCAGTAGATGTGGTGTTCTTGGATTTTCAGAAGACCTGTGACAAGGTGCCGCACATGAGGCTGCTCAGCAAGATAAGAACCCACGGAATTCCAGGGAAATTACTAGCGTGGGTGGAGCATTGGCTGATCGGCAAAAGCAGAGAGTGGGAATAAAGGGATCCTCTTCTGGCTGGCTGCCGGTTACCAGTGGAGTTCCTCGGGGTCGGTGTTGCGACCGCTGCTTTTTACTATGGGATTAATGGATTTATGGCCTAATTTGCCGATGATACAAAGATAGATGGAGTAGCGGGTAGTGTTGAGGAAACAGAAATTTTGCAGAAAGACTTAGATAGTTTAGGGGAATGGGTAAAGAAGTGACAATTGAAATACAAGCAACACATACAAAAATGCTGGTGAACGCAGCAGGCCAGGCAGCATCTATAGGAAGAGGTACAGTCGACGTTTCAGGCCAAGACCCTTCGTCAGAACTAGTGAAAGAAGAGATAGTAAGAGATTCGAAAGTAGGAGGGGGAGGGGGAGATCTGAAAGGGGGAGGGATAGATCCAAGAGCTGGACAGTTGATTGGCAAAAGGGATACAAGGCTGGAGAAGGGAGAGGTTCATGGGGCGGGAAGCCTAGGGAGAAAGAAAAGTGGAGAGGAACCCAGAGGTTGGAGAGCAGGCAAGGAGTGATAGTGAGAGGAACAGAGGGAGAAAAAAAAGAGAGAAAAAAAGGGGGGGGGGAAGGAGGAATAAATAAATAAATAAATAAGGGATGGGGTACGAGGGCGAGGTGGGGCATTAACGGAAGTTAGAGAAGTCGATGTTCATGCCATCAGGTTGGAGGCTACCCAGACGGAATATAAGTGTCATAAGGTGTTGGCTGGGAACGGACCCAAGTGCAAGACACAGACACCGAAGTACTAGGGACAGGACTGGGATACAGGGCGATGGCAAGGACATGGACAGGAAAACCAGGAACCTAGAACCGGACTGAACAAGAGAGCTAGGAGCCCGGGCTTGGACTCCGAGCCAGAGACTGGACAAGGACCCAGTACCTGGGTCTTGCCTCTGGCTTGGACCCCAGAACTAGGCAAGGACGAGGCTTGGCAGGCAGGCAGGACGAGGCTGGAGTCTTCAGGCTAGAAACTAGAGGCTAGAGACTTGGCTTGGCTTGGCAAGAGGCTAGAGGCTCGAGGCTAGAGACTTGGCTTGGCAGGAGGCTAGAGGCTCGAGGCTAGAGACTTGGCTTGGCTTGGCAGGAGGCTAGAGTCTCGAGGCTAGAGACTTGGCTTGGCTTGGCAAGAGGCTCGAGGCTAGAGACGGCTTGGCTTGGCAAGAAGCTAGAGGCTCGAGGCTCGAGACGGCTTGGCTTGGCAAGAGGCTAGAGGCTCGAGGCTAGAGACTTGGTTTGGCAAGAGGCTCGAGGCTAGAGACTTGGTTTGGCAAGAGGCTCGAGGCTAGCGACTTGGATTGACTTGGCTAGAGGCTAGAGGCTAGAGGCGACTTGGCTTGGCAAGAAGCTAGAGGCTCGAGGCTAGAGACTTGGCTTGGCTAGAGACTCGAGACTCGAGACTCGAGACGACTTGGCTTGGCAAGAGGCTAGAGGCTGGCAAGAGGCTAGAGGCTGGCAAGAGGCTAGAGACTTGGCAAGAGGCTAGAGACTCGAGGCTCGAGGCTTGGCTTGGCAAGAGGCTAGAGGCTAGAGACGACTTGGGTTGGCAAGAGGCTAGAGACTTGGCAAGAGGCTAGAGACTCGAGGCTAGAGACTTGGCTTGGCAAGAGGCTAGAGGCTCGAGGCTAGAGGCTTGGCTAGAGGCTAGAGGCTAGAGGCTACAGACTACAGACGGCTTGGCTTGGCTAGAGGCTCGAGGTTTGGCAAGAGGCTAGAGACTTGGCAAGAGGCTAGAGGCTCGAAGCTAGAGACTTGGCTTGGCAAGAGGCTAGAGGCTCGAGGCTAGAGACTTGGCTTGGCAAGAGACTTGAGGCTAGAAACTTGGATTGGCTAGAGGCTACTGGCTACTGGTTTGGCAAGAGGCTAGAAACTCGAGACTCGAGACTCGAGACGACTTGGCTTGGCAAGAGGCTAGAGACTTGGCTTGGCAAGAGGCTAGAGACTCGAGGCTCGGCTTGGCAAGAGGCTCGAGGCTAGAGACTTGGCTAGAGGCTAGAGGCTAGAGGCTAGAGATTAGCTTGGCTAGAGGCTAGAGACTTGGCTTGCCTTGGCAAGAGGCTAGAGGCTCGAGGCTAGAGACTTGGCTTGGCTTGGCAAGAGGCTAGAGGCTCGAGGCTAGAAACTTGGCTTGGCAAGAGGCTAGAGGCTCGAAGCTAGAGACTTGGCTTGGCAAGAGACTTGAGGCTAGAAACTTGGATTGGCTAGAGGCTACTGGCTACTGGTTTGGCAAGAGGCTAGAAACTCGAGACTCGAGACTCGAGACGACTTGGCTTGGCAAGAGGCTAGAGACTTGGCTTGGCAAGAGGCTAGAGACTCGAGGCTAGAGACTTGGAATGGCATGGCTAGAGGCTAGAGACCAGAGGCCAGAGACTAGGCTTGGCAAGAGGCTAGAGGCTCGAGGCTAGAGACCTGGCTTGACTTGGCTAGAGGCTAGAGGCTTAGCTTGGCTAGAGGCTAGAGGCTTGGCTAAAGGCTAGAGACTTGGCTTGGCTTGGCAAGAGGCTCGAGGCTAGAGACTTGGCTTGGCAAGAGGCTAGAGACCCGAGGCTAGAGACTTGGATTGGCGAGGCTAGAGGCTAGAGGCTAGAGAATTGGCTTGGCTTGGCTAGAGGCTAGAGGCTACAGACTTGCCTTGGCAAGAGGCTCGAGGCTCGAGGCTTGGCTTGGCAAGAGGCTCGAAGCTTGGCTTGGCTCGAGGCTCGAGGCTTGGCTCGAGGCTCGAGGCTTGGCTTGGCTCGAGGCTCAAGGCTTGGCTTGGCTCGAGGCTCGAGGCTTGGCTCGAGGCTCGAGGCTTGGCTTGGCTCGAGGCTCGAGGCTTGGCTTGGCTCGAGGCTCGAGGCTTGGCTTGGCTCGAGGCTAGAGACTAGAGACTAGAGAGTAGAGACTAGAGACTAGGCTTGCCTTGGCAAGAGGCTCGAGGCTCGAGGCTAGAGACTCGGCTCGGCTTGGCAAGAGGCTAGAGGCTCGAGGCTCGAAGCTATAGACCTGGCTTGGCAAGAAGCTCGAGGCTTGGCTCGGCTTGGCAAGAGGCTAGAGACTAGAGGCTAGAGGCTCGGCTCGGCTTGGCTAGAGGCTAGAGGCTAGAGGCTCGAGGCTCGAGGCTCGAGGCTTGGCTCGGCTTGGCAAGAGGCTAGAGGCTTGGCAAGAGGCTAGAGGCTCGAGGCTAGAGGCTCGAGGCTTGGCTCGGCTTGGCTCGGCTTGGCAAGAGGCTAGAGGCTAGGCTCGGCAAGAGGCTAGAGGCTAGGCTCGGCTTGGCTAGAGGCTAGAGGCTAGAGGCTTGGCTCGGCTTGGCAAGAGGCTAGAGGCTAGAGGCTAGAGGCTAGGCTCGGCTTGGCTAGAGGCTAGAGGCTAGAGGCTAGAGTCTTGGCAAGAGGCTAGAGGCTAGAGGCTCGAGGCTTGGCTCGGCTTGGCAAGAGGCTAGAGGCTCGAGGCTAGAGGCTCGAGGCTTGGCTCGGCTTGGCAAGAGGCTATAGGCTAGAGGCTCGAGGCTTGGCTCGGCTTGGCTCGGCTTGGCAAGAGGCTCGAGGCTTGGCTCGGCTTGGCAAGAGGCTAGAGGCTAGAGGCTAGGCTCGGCTTGGCAAGAGGCTAGAGGCTAGAGGCTCGAGGCTTGGCTCGGCTTGGCAAGAGGCTAGAGGCTCGAGGCTAGAGGCTCGAGGCTTGGCTCGGCTTGGTAAGAGGCTAGAGGCTAGAGGCTCGAGGCTTGGCTCGGCTTGGCTCGGCTTGGCAAGAGGCTCGAGGCTAGAGGCTCGAGGCTTGGCTCGGCTTGGCAAGAGGCTAGAGGCTAGGCTCGGCTTGGCTAGAGGCTAGAGGCTTGGCTCGGCTTGGCTAGAGGCTAGAGGCTAGAGGCTAGAGGCTCGAGGCTTGGCAAGAGGCTAGAGGCTAGAGGCTAGAGTCTTGGCAAGAGGCTAGAGGCTAGAGGCTCGAGGCTTGGCTCGGCTTGGCAAGAGGCTAGAGGCTCGAGGCTTGGCTCGGCTTGGCAAGAGGCTATAGGCTAGAGGCTCGAGGCTTGGCTCGGCTTGGCTCGGCTTGGCAAGAGGCTCGAGGCTTGGCTCGGCTTGGCAAGAGGCTAGAGGCTAGAGGCTAGGCTCGGCTTGGCAAGAGGCTAGAGGCTAGAGGCTCGAGGCTTGGCTCGGCTTGGCTCGGCTTGGCAAGAGGCTCGAGGCTAGAGGCTCGAGGCTTGGCTCGGCTTGGCAAGAGGCTAGAGGCTAGGCTCGGCTTGGCTAGAGGCTAGAGGCTTGGCTCGGCTTGGCTAGAGGCTAGAGGCTAGAGGCTAGAGGCTCGAGGCTTGGCAAGAGGCTAGAGGCTAGAGGCTAGAGTCTTGGCAAGAGGCTAGAGGCTAGAGGCTCGAGGCTTGGCTCGGCTTGGCTCGGCTTGGCAAGAGGCTCGAGGCTAGAGGCTCGAGGCTTGGCTCGGCTTGGCAAGAGGCTAGAGGCTAGGCTCGGCTTGGCTAGAGGCTAGAGGCTTGGCTCGGCTTGGCTAGAGGCTAGAGGCTAGAGGCTCGAGGCTTGGCAAGAGGCTCTAGGCTCGAGGCTTGGCAAGAGGCTAGAGGCTCGAGGCTCGAGGCTTGGCAAGAGGCTAGAGGCTCGAGGCTTGGCTCGGCTTGGCAAGAGGCTAGGGGCTAGAGGCTCGGCTTGGCTAGGGGCTAGGGGCTAGGGGCTAGAGACGAGGGGAGGCTTGGCTGGAGGCGGGGCCATAGGATGGCTGGGGCCAGGAGGCGAGGCGGGGCCATAGGATGGCTGGGGCCAGGAGGCGAGGCGGGGCCATAGGATGGCTGGGGCCAGGAGGCGAGGCGGGGCCATAGGATGGCTGGGGCCAGGAGGCGAGGCGGGGCCATAGGATGGCTGGGGCCAGGAGGCGAGGCGGGGCCATAGGATGGCTGGGGCCAGGAGGCGAGGCGGGGCCATAGGATGGCTGGAGACTTCAGGCGAAGCGAAGCTGGAGGCTGGCGGCAGGAGTCTTGAGGCGAAGCGATGCTGGAGGCTGGAAGCAGGAGACTTCAGGCGAGGCGAGGCTGGCGTCTTCAGGCTTAAGGCGAGGCAGGCTCCTCAGGGGCAGGGCACCGTTCACCTGGGCAGGGCGCGGTACTCCTGGGCAGGGCTCGGATCACCTGCGCAGGGCGTGGATCACCCCCCGACAAAGGCAAAGGACAGGAAGGGTCAAAGCCAACTGCAGGGAACGGTAAGACGGCCTGGCTTACCAAGGCGGAGGCAAGGGACAAGAAGGGACAGAACCAACCCCAGGTAACGGCAAGACGGCCTGGCTTAACTGGGCGGAGGCAAGGGACAGGATGGGACAGAACCAACCCCAGATAACGGCAAGACGGCCTGGTTTACCTGGGCGGAGGCAAGGGACAGGATGGGACAAAACCAACCCCAGATAATGGCAAGACGGCCTGGCTTACCTGGGCGGAGGCAAGGGACGGGAAGGGAGCTAGGTACAGGGTGGCTCCAGGACAAGACTGCAGGCGAGACGAGGTGAGAGTTACCAGCAAGACAAGGCAAGGCTTCTGGCAAAGCAAGGCGAGACGAGAACTTCAGGCGAGAGTGGGGTTACCGGCAAGACAAGGTAGGGCTCAGGTGAGGAAACAGAAGGCAGGGGAAGGGATACAAGGAGTAAGGACAAGAACAATCCAGCCGCCACGCCCTGGTCTCTGAAGATATTTATGCAGCCAGCCCCAACGAGCATCAGCTGACTCAATTAGAGCTCAACAAGCCAGAAACAGGGTAGACAGGGAAACCTGGAGCAAGGGTCGATGGACCGGACCGTGAATCGGAATACAGACTTCACGAACCAGACCATGACAATGAGGTGTTGTTCCTCCAACCTGAGTGTGGCTTCATCTTGACAGTGGAGAAGACCGTGGATGGACATATCAGATTGGGAATGGGACGTGGAATTAAAATGTGTGGCCAGTGGGAGATCCTGCTTCCTCCTTTCTCTAACTTCCGTTAGCGTTTTGTTTGAGTTGCTCGGATTTCTAGCATCCGCAGATTGTCTCTTGTTAGTGAGAAAAGAGCATGGTCTGGGTGGTGAGGATACTTGATGATCGATGTTGCTTTTCTACGGCAATGTTTCATGCAGATATTGTGTGCTCAATATTTGGGAGGGTTTTGCACGTGATGAACTCGGTCGAATCCAGTCCGTTTTGAAGGATTTTCCATTGAAGGGCATTGGTGTTGCAATACTAGACCCTAATGCAGCCCGTCAGCACACATTCCAACACACATCTATAAAAGTTTGCCAAGGTTTTCGATGACATGCCGAACCTCCGCAGACTCATGAGGAAGTAGAGGCGCTGTCTTGTTTCGCAGTAATATTTATAAGTTGGGACTGTTATAGTTATCAAAGGACTAGTCCTTTGACATAGTGAAAACCAGGAATTTAAAGTTACTGACCCTCTCCACCTCTGATACTCCGATGACTATTGGCTCATAACCTTTGGTTTCTCTCTTCTAAAGTCTACTATCAGTTCCTTGGTCTAATTGATATTGAGTGAGAGGTTGTTGTTATTACACCACTCAGCCCAAGTTTTCAGTCTCTCTCCTGTATATTGATTCACTACCCATTTTGATACAGTCCACAACAGTGGTGTCATCAGCAAACTTGTATATGGTGTTGGAGTTGTGCTTAGGCACACAGTCATAGGTGTAAAGCGAGTAGAGCAGGAGGTACACATCATTGGGGTGCTCCTGTGCTCATGGACATTGTGGAGAAGATGTTTTGCCAATCCGAACTGTCTGGGGTGTACAAGTGAGGGAATCCAGGATCCAATTGCACAAGGGGGTATTGAGGCCCAGGTCTTGGAGTTTACTGATTAGTTTTGAGGGAACGATGGTGTTAAATGCCGAGCAGTAATTGATAAACAGCATTCTGATGTATGCATCTTTGCTGTCCAGATGTCCCAGGGTTGTGTGAAGAGCCAACGACATACCATCTGCTGCAGACCTGTTGCTTCCGTAGGCGAGTTGGAATGCATCGAAGTTCCCACTCAGACAGGAGTTGATATGCTTCAACACCAGCCTTTCAAAACACTTCATCGCTGTGGATGTGAGTGCCACTGGGCGACAATCATTTAGACAGGTTGCCGAGCTCTTCATGGGCACCAGTACGATTGGAGCCTGTTTGAAGCAGGAGGGTACCACACATTGCCGGAGCGAGAGGTTGAGGATATCCGTGAATACACCAGTACAGGTCATCAGTACTCGACCAGGTACTCCATCCGGACCGGACGCTTTCCTTGGATTCATTCTCTTGAAAGCAGCCTGCACGTCATCTGCAGATAGTGAGACCAAAGGATCATCGGGAGACATGGGGGTGTACGATGGTTCCTTCCTGTTCTGGTTGTCAAAACGAGCATAGAAGACATTGGGCTCATATGGAAGCGAAGGTCTGCTGTCCCCGGTTTCGCAAGATCAAGATGTAATTTTGTAGGAGGTTATGGCGTTCAAACCCTGCCACAGCTGTCGAGCACCCCTTGTTGATTTCAGTCTAGTCTGGAATCTCCACTGTGCCCGAGAGGTGGCTTTCCAGAGACCATACCTGCGCCTCCTGTAGCATTCTTGTTCTCCAGACTTGAATGCCTCTGATCCAGCTCTCAGCAGGTTCCGGGTTTCATTGTTCATCCAGGGCTTCTGATTGAGGAAAACCCTGAATGATTTCGGGATTTCGGGGTGGGGGGGGGGGGGGCGGACACACTCATCCGCGGCTGTTTTAATAAAGTCTATAACGAGCTTGGTGCAATCATTCAGGCCAAACCTGAATCATTGAAGTCTGTTCAACAGCCGTGGCAGGGATTGACCTCCTACAAAGTGAAATCAAGTGCTTTAAGTGACAACTCGCAAACGAGCTCAAAGCCTTTTAGGTTAATTTTGACTGTCAAAATTTGGAGGAACCTTCACGATTACACTGTGGTTTAAGTCTTTGAGACCGACGGGCGAGCAGCCTTCAGAAGGGTGAACGGAAAAGAAAAACATTCGGCCTAGACAGGGTGCCTGGCCAATCCACCTTTAAGCACGTCTACACAAAGCGCTATCGCAGGAAAGCAGCATCCGTTATCTGGAACTCCAACCTCGCAGGCCTTGGTCAGAAAGAAGATACCGGAGCCTCAGGACCCACCCTACCACGTTCAGCTTAGCCTCCTGCTCTGCTCGTTTTATGCTCGTCACTGCGAGGCTACGAGCAGCTGCAATGCCCTATTTAAGTTTGCTGACTACACCACCATTTTCTTCAAAGGTGCTGACGAATCAGCATGTAGGAGGGAGATTGAAAATTGAAAACTTGGCTGAGTGGTGTCAAACCAGCTACCTCCCACTCAACGTGAGCAAAACAAAGAAGCTGATTATTGACTTCAGGAGGAGGAAGTAGGGGGGGTCATGAGCCAGTCCTGATCGGGGATACAGGAAAGTAGAGAATCTGCAACTTTAACTTCCCCGGTGTTATCATTTCAGAAGATGCGTCCCGCGTTCAGCTTGTGAATACCATGACGAAGAAAACACAGCAGTTCCTCTACTGCCTTAATGTTTGCCGAAATTCGGCATGTTATTTCAATCTTCTCTGTATGTGCGGTGGAGAGTATATTATCTGGTAGCATCACGACCTGGTATGGAAACAACAATGCTGTTGAACGGAAAAGCCTACAAAAATTAGCGGATGCGGCCCAGTCCATCACGGGTAAAGCCCAGAGCCCCGCCTCCCCCGCCCCCACTATTGAGCACAGCTACATGCAGCGCTGTCGCAGGAAAGCGGTATCCATCATCAAGGGCCCCCCACTACCTAGGCCTTGCACTCTTTTCGATCCTGCCATCAGAGAGAAAGTACAGGGGCAGCAGGACCCACATCAGCAGGTTCAGGGACAGTTTTTACCCCTCAATCATCTTAAATCAGAGAGAAAACTTCACTCAGCTTCAGTCACCACTTCATTGAACTGTTCCCACAAACTATGGACTCACTTTCAAGGGCTCTTCATCTCATGTTCTCGCAGTTTATTGCTTATTTATTAATTTATTATTATTATTATTATCAATTTTCTTTTCTTTCCTTTCTTTCTGTGTTTGTCCAGTTTGCTGCCTTTTCCACATTGGCCGTTTGTCTATCCTGTTGGGTGCGGTCTTTCATTGATTCTGTTCTGTTTTTTACACTTATTGTGAATGTCCGGAAGAAAATGTATCTCAGGTGAGTATACAGTGACATATGAGAACCTTGATGATAAACTTACTTTGATCTTTGAACTAACGGAAGTGGTAACTAAAATTTTACATAGTTTTCGTTTTCGTACGGCGCTTATAACTAGCTTCTCCTTGGAAGCAAGCTATGACGCAAGCCTTACGCTATCCAGCTAATTATGACGGCCGCTGACTTTCCGTGGGTCATCCGGGACCAAGGCCTCCGTTCTTCCTCCCTGCATTCAGTATGTTCCTTCGGTCAGCACACCGACTAGAAACGTGGCCTAATGATTTCCCAGCTGTGACACCTCGGTATTAACGTTACAATTTACAAACGAGGAGGCAGCTAAAATATATAAAACTGTCTTCAAATTTTCTTCATTTTATGTTTACTGGTAATGGGTAAAGTACAGGAAGAACTGCGCATGGCATGCTTGCCCTTATTTAGCGAGGCATTAAGCTCAAGAGTCGGGATGCTATGTTTCAGCTCTATAAAACACTAGCCAGGCCAAAACAACATCATTCAGTGTCCTTCCCAACCAGAAGCCCAGGATGAACCATGAGATCCGCAATCTGCTGAGGGCCAGATCAGAGGCATTCGGGTCTGGTGTCCAAGAAAGCTATAAGAGGTTTAGGTACAATCTCCGGAGAGCCATCTTACGCACGAAGTGGCAATTCCGAACTAAATTTGAATCAACGAAGGATGTTTGCTAGTAGTAGCAGGGCTTGAATACTATCACCTCTTATGAAGTTAAATCAATCGACATTAGCGACCGCAGGGTTTCACTTCCGGGTGACTCGGTGGCCTTTACTGAATGCCTGCATTCACCAACAAAACCTGGAGGAACCGCCACGAACACCCACAGCCCCCGATGACCCTGTGATTTAAGGAGGGTGAACCCACGAAAATCATCAGGCCTAGGCGGGGTGCTTGGCCAAGTACTACAGAACTGCGCTGATCAACTGGCTGGAGTGTTCGCCGATATCTGTAACCTCCCACTTCGGCTGTCTGATGTGACCACCTGATCAAACAGGCTTCAATTATACTGGCGCCTTAGAAGGACGTGGTGACCTGCTTCAATGACTATCATCCTGTAGCACGTACATCCACTGTTATGAAGTGCTTTGAGAAGTTGGTGGTCAAGCTATCAAATCCTACATCAGAACCGACTTGGATTCCCTTCAAATTGCCTACCGTCATAACAGGTCCATAGCAGATGCTCGTCGCTCAACAGTGGAACATATGGACAGCGAAGTGGTGTATATCAGGATGCTTTTTATCGACTGCAGCTCGGCAATCAATATTATTATCTCCTTAAAACTAACAGATAAGCTCCACTACTTAGGCCTCAACACCTCCTTTTGCTGCTGGATTCTCGATTTCCTCACTTGCAAACCCCAGTCATTTCGGATCAGCAACGACATCTCCTTCACAATTTGCCTCAGCACAGGTGCAATCACAGGGCTGTGTGCTTATCCCCCTGCTCTCCTCGCTTTACACTTATCACTGTGAGGCTAAACACAGCTCCAATGCCGGATTGAACTTTGCTGACGGCACCACTGTTTTCGTCAAAGGTGGTGAGGAATCAGCATGCGGGAGGGAGATTGAAAGTCTGCCTGAGTGTTACCAAACCAACAACCTCTCACTCAATGGTAGCAAGACAAAAGCGCTGATTATCGGCCTCAGCAGGAGGAAATTTGGAGTTCTATGAGCCAGACCTCATCGGGGTAACAGAGGTGGAGAGGGTCAGCAACTTTAAATTCCACGGTGTTTTCATTTCAGTCGATCCTGGGTCCAGCACGTAAGTGCTGTTACGAAGAAGGCACAGCACAGTCTTTAATTTGTTGGTCATCCGGGACTAAGGCTTCCGTTCCTCCTCCCTGCATATGGTGTGTTCCTTCGGTCAGCACACCGACTAGAAACGTGGCCAAATAATTTCTCAGCTGGGACACCTCGGTATTTACGTTACAATTTACAAACGAAGTTTGCGAAGATTTAACATCTCATCTAAAACTTTGCCAAACTTCAACAGATGTGTGATGGAGAGTATATTAACTGGTTCCATCACGACCTGGTATGGAAACAGCAATGCCTTTGAAGGGAAAAGCCTACAAAAAGTAGTGGATACAGTCCATCTCGAATTAAGCCTAAAGCGTTGTCCCCCGTCTCTCCAAACACACTCCCTACCACTGTGTACCTCTACACGAAGTGCTGCCGGAGATGAGCAGCATCCATAGTCAAGGACCCCAACTATCCAGGCCTTGCTGTCTTCTCGCTCCTGCTATTAGAAAGAAGGTACAGGGGCATCAGGACCCTCATCACCAGGTTCAGAGTAGTTATTGACCCTCAACCATCGGGCTCATGAACCAGAGGGGGATAACTTCACTCACCCCATCACTGAACTGTTCCCACACCCTCTGGAATCACTTTCAAGTATTCTTCATCTCATGTTCTTTATATTTTTGTTTATTTATTATTATTATTATTTCCTTTTTTCTTATTTATTTTTTCCCAGTTCATTGTGTTTTCGACATTGGTTGTTTGTCCGCCCTGTTTAGGTGCGGTCTTTCTTTGATTCTATTGCGATTCTTACACTTACTGTGAATGCCGGAAAGATGCTGAATCTCAGGGGAGTATACAGTGACATAAAGGTGCTTTGATAATACATTTACAGGTACTTTGAATTTTCAATTAACGCAAGTGGTAACTAACTCTTCCATAGTTCTAGTTTTCATATGGCACATACGACTACCTTCGCCTTGGAAGCAAGCAATGACGCAAACCTTACGCTATCTAGCTAATTACGACGCGGCAGAATTTCCGCGGGTCACCCGGGACCAGGCCTCCGGTCTTCCGCCCTGCATACGGTGTCTTCCTTCGGTCAGCACACCGACTACAAACGTGGCCTAATAATTTCTCAGCTGGGACACCTCGGTATTAACGTTACAATTTACAAACGAAGATGTAGCTAAAAAAAATCTTTAAATGTTCTCCATTTTATAATTACTGATATATGGGTAAAGTACAGAAAGAACTGCGTAGGGCATTCTTGCCCTTATTCAGCGAGGCATTAAGCTCAAGAGTCGGGATGCTATGTTTCAGCTCTGTAAAACTCCAGCCAGGCCACAACAAAATCATTCAGAGTCCTTCCCAACCAGAAGCCCAGGATGAACCATGAGATCCACGATCTGCTGAGGGCCAGATCAGAGGCATTCGGGTCTAGTGTCCGAGAAAGCTGTAAGAGGCTCAGGTACAATCTCCGGAGAGCCATCTCACGCACGAAGTGGCAATTCCGGAGTAAACCTGAATTAACGAAGGATGTTCGACAGTTGTGGCAGGGCTTGAATATGAACACCTCTGATAATGCTAAATCAATCGACATAAGGGACAGCAGGGTACCGCTTCCGGATGAAGTGAGCAGCTTCTTTGGTCGCGTTGTCCGTCAAAACCTGAAGGAACCATCACGAACTCCCACGGCCCCCGATGATCCTGTGATTTCACTCTCTGCGGCCGCTGTGCTAGCGGGCTCCAGGACGGTGAACCCAGGGAAAGCATTCGGCCTAGACGAGATACAGTACCTGGCCAAGTACTAAAGACCTGTGCTGATCAACCGGCTGTAGTCTTCACCGATATCGTTAACCACTTGCTTCGGCATGCTGAGTTACCCACCCGCCTCAAGAAGTTTTCAATTATACCGGCGCCTACGGAGAATGCGGTAGTCTACTTCAATGACTATCTTCCAGACGCACCTATATCCACTGTCATGGAGTGCTTCGAGAGTTTCGCGATGAAATTATGAACTCCTACCTCAGAAACGACTTGGATTCTCTTCAGTTTGCCTACCGTCACAACAGGCCAACAGCAGATGCGATGACGTTGCTTCTTCACTCAACCCTGAAACATGGACAGCAAAGGAGTACGCAACTTTAACCACTGCCGTTCGGCAATCAATACTGTCAACCCCTCAAAAGTAAACGATAACCTCCAATACCTCGGCCTCAATACTTCCTTCCGTAATGGATTCTCGATTTTTCTCACTTGCAGACCCCAGACAGTTCGGATTGGCAACAACATCTCCTCCACGATCTTCATCAACCCCTATGCACCATAAGGCTACGTGTTTAGCCCCCTGCTCTGCTCGCTTTATACATCACTATGACGCTAGTAACACATCTAATGCCATATTTAAGTTTGCTGACGACACTACTGGTGATGACTTAGCAAATAGAATAGATTATGAGGACACGCAGTCCTCTTTTATTGTCATTTAGTACGCACGCATTAAGAAATGATACAATGTTCCTCCAGGATGATATTACAGAAACACAAGACAAACCAAGACTGAAAAACTGACAAAAAACACATAATTATAACATATAGTTACAACAGTGCAAAGCAATACCGTAATTTGATAAAGAACAGACCATGAGCACGATAAAAAAAAGACTCAAAGTTTCTCGAAAGTCCCATCATCTCATGCAGACGGTAGAAAGAAGAAAAACTCTCCCTGCCATGAACCTCCAGCGCCGCAAACTTGCCGATGCCGCACCTTGGAAGCACCCGACCACAGCCGACTATTGAGTCCGTCCGAAAACTTCGAGCCTCCGACCAGCCCTCCGACACCGAGCACAGAGCACCATCTCTGTCGAGCGCTTCGACCCCGGCCCCGGCCCCGGCCCCGGCCCCGGCCCCGGCAACAGGTAATAGGCAAAGCCGAGGATTTGGGGCCTTCCCCTCCGGAGATTCTCGATCGCACAGTAGCAGCGGCAGCGAAGCGGGTATTTCAGAAGTTTCTCCAGATGTTCCTCCGTGCTTCTCACGACTGTCTCCATCAAATCAGGATTGTGCACGGCCCCTACTTAACAAATACCGATATCATTCCGGAGCGGCCGCAATCTTCTCCCCCCCCCCCCCCCCATATAGGATGGATATTTAAAATCTGGCTATGTGGTGCATAACCTCAACTTCTTAATCAATGTCGGAATGACCAACGAGCTCATTATTGACCTCAGGTGGATAAAACCAGAGGTCCATGAGCCCATCGTCATTGGAGAATTCGAGGTGGAGAGGGACAGCAACTTTAAATTCCTCGATATTATCTGGCAAAGATGTGATCAGTAGGTGGGAAGCCTTCAAAGGAGAAATTTTGAGAGTGCAGGGTTTGTATGTTCCTGTCAGGATTAAAGGCAAAGTGAATAGGAATAAGGAACCTTGGTTCTCAAGGGATATTGCAACTCTGATAAAGAAGAAGAGGGAGTTGTATGACATGTATAGGAAACGGGGAGTAAATAAGGTGCTTGAGGAGTATAAGAAGTGCAAGAAAATACTTAAGAAAGAAATCAGGAGAGCTAAAAGAAGACATGAGGTTGCCTTGGCAGTCAAAGTGAAGGATAATCCAAAGAGCTTTTACAAGTATATTAAGAGCAAAAGGATTGTAAGGGATAAAATTGGTCCTCTTGAAGATCAGAGTGGTCGGCTATGTGCGGAACCAAAGGAAATGGGGGAGATCTTAAATAGGTTTTTTGCGTCTGTATTTACTAAGGAAACTGGCATGAAGTCTATGGAATTAAGGGAAACAAGTAGTGAGATCATGGAAACTGTACAGATTGAAAAGGAGGAGTTGCTTGCTGTCTTGAGGAAAATTAAAATGGATAAATCCCCGGGACCTGACAGGCTGTTCCCTCGGACCTTGAGGGAGACTAGTGTTGAAATTGCAGGGGCCCTGGCAGATATATTTAAAATTTCGGTGTCTACCAGTGAGGTGCTGGAGGATTGGAGAGTGGCTCATGTTGTTCCGTTGTTTAAAAAAGGATCGAAAAGTAATCCGGGAAATTATAGGCCAGTAAGTTTAACATCGGTAGTAGGTAAGTTATTGGAGCGAGTACTAAGAGACAGAATCTACAAGCAGTTGGATAGACAGGGACTTATTAGGGAGAGTCAACATGGCTTTGTGCGTGGTAGGTCATGTTAAACTAATCTATTGGAGTTTTTCGAGGAGGTTACCAGGAAAGTGGATGAAGGGAAGGCAGTGGATATTGTCTACATGGACTTCAGTAAGGCCTTTGACAAGGTCCTGCATGGGAGGTTAGTTAGGAAAATTCACTTGCTAGGTATACATGGAGAGGTGGTAAATTGGATTAGACATTGGCTCAATGGAAGAAGCCAAAGCGTGGTAGTAGAGAATTGCTTCTCCGAGTGGAGGCCTGTGACTGGTGGTGTGCCACAGGGATCAGTGCTGGGTCCATTTTTATTTGTCATCTATATCAATGATCTGGATGATAATGTGGTAAATTGGATCAGCAAATTTGCTGATGATACAAAGATTGGCGGTGTAGTAGACAGTGAGGAAGGTTTTCAGAGCCTGCAGAGGGACTTGGACCGGCTGGAAAAATGGGCTGAAAAATGGCAGATGGAGTTTAATACAGACAAGTGTGAGGTATTGCACGTTGGAAGGACAAACTAAGGTAGAACATACAGGGTTAATGGTAAGGCACCGAGGAGTGCAGTAGAACAGAGGGATCTGGGAATACAGATACAAAATTCCCTAAACCTGGCGTCACAGGTAGATAGGGTCGTAAGGAGAGCTTTTGGTACATTGGCCTTTATTAATCAAAGTATTGAGTACAAGAGATGGAACGTTATGATGAGGTTGTATAAGGCATTGGTGAGGCCGAATCTGGAGTATTGTGTTCAGTTTTGGTCACCAAATTACAGGAAGGATATAAATAAGGTTGAAGGGGTGCAGAGAAGGTTTACAAGGATGTTGCCGGGACTTGAGAAACTCAGTTACAGAGAAAGGTTGAATAGGTTAAACTTTATTCCCTGGAGCGTAGAAGAATGAGGGGAGATTTTATAGAGGTATATAAAATTATGATGGTTATAGATAGAGTAAATGCAAGCAGGCTTTTTCCACTGAGACAAGGGGAGAAAAAAACCAGAGGACATGGGCTAAGGGTGAGGGGGGAAAAGTTTAAAGGGAACATTGGGGGGGGGCTTCTTCACACAGAGAGTGGTGGGAGTATGGAATGAGGTGCCAGACGAGGTGGTAAATGTGGGTTCTTTTTTAACATTTAAGAATAAATTGGACAGATACATGGATGGGAGGTGTATGGAGGGATATGGTCCGTGTGCAGGTCAGTGGGACTAGGCAGAAAATGGTTCGGCACAGCCAAGAAGGGCCAAAAGGACTCTTTCTGTGCTGTAGTTTTTCTATGGTTTCTATGGTTATTATTTCGGAGGATCTGAAAATTAAGGACGAAAAAATTATGGCAGCGTCTTTACTTCCTTAGAAGTTTGCAAGACATCCAAAACTTTGACAAACTTCCATAGATGCGTGGTAGATGGTATATTGACTAGTTGCATCAAGGTATGGAAACACCAATGCCCTTGAATAGAAAATCCTAGAAAATTCAATGTATATGGCCCGGTCCACACTTCCTGTTGACATCCCTCCCAATTTTTCAGCATATCCATACGAAGCTTTGTCGCAGGAAAGCAGCATCCATCATCAAGGAACCCACCAGCCAGGCCATGCTCTCGTGTCGCTGCTGCAATCAAGAAGAAGGTACAGGAGCCTCAGGATCCACACCACCAGGTTCAGTCGCAGTTATTACCCCGCAACCATCAGAGTCCTGAACCAGAGGAGATAACTTCACTTGCCCATTGAGATGTTTCCACAACCTATGGACTCCCTTTCAGGGGCTCTTTATATAACCTTCTTGGTATTTATTTGTTTGTTTGTTTGTTTGTTTCCTCTTGTATTCACACAGTTTGTTGTCTTTTACACATTCGTGTTTGACCGTCCAGTTAGATGTAATTTTTCAACAATTCCGTTCTGGTTATTGTGGATTTAATGAATATGCTCACAAGAAAATGAATCTCAGGGTTATATATGGTGACATACATGTGGTTGATAATACATTCACTTTGAACTTTGAACTTAGAACTTTGAACTGGGTATTTCATTCAGTTCTGGTCGCCTCATTATCGGAAAAATATGGAAATGCGTAGACAGGGTAAACGTGGAGGTGATGCTGCCTGCAGTGAGGGCCTCTTGGACCAGAGAGCACAGTCCCGGAATACAAGCCGGTTAGAAGAGAATGGAGGAGAAATTTCGTTAGCCAGAGGGTGGTAGATCTGTGGAATTCATTGCCACAGTCGGCTGTGGGAGCACGTCATTGGAGATATTTAAAACAGGTTCATAAGTTCCTGATCAGTAAGCGCGTCAGTAGGTATGGGGAGAAGGCCGGAGAATTGAGCTGAGGGATGATAAGTCAACCATGATTGGCGGAGCAGACTCGGTGGGCAGAATGGCCTAATTCTGTTCCAATGTTTTATGGGCTTATGCTTCAGGAGAGGTGCAGAAGAGGAGTACGAAGATGCTGCCTGGATTGTGGCTCATATGCTATAAGGAGACGTTAAACAAATTGGTTTCACTGGAGCGGCGGAGCCCGAGGGGAGATCTAATCGAGGTCTATAAAGTTTTGAGAGGCATAGATAAAGTAGACAACTGGTGTCTTTCTCCCAGGATCATAATGTCTAGTACAAGACACGCACTTAAAACGAGAAGGGGTCTGTTCAAAGGAGATATACAGAGAAAGTTTAGTTTTTGTACTGAGAGAGCGGTGGGTGTCTTACATGCGCTGCGAGCGCTAACACAGAAAATAAAACACAAAAGAGTCCCTATTCAGTTTTGTTCAGTATTCATTAGTCTAACACACCCTCCGCAGACCCAGACCATCTGTACCATCCTTCGACAGCATCGATGTAGACAGAGGTCATTCGAACGTGTGGACTTGCCTTCGGCAGCAGCGAGCGCGATCCTCAATCGCGATCCTCAATCGCAGGCAACTTCCTCCCGCAGAAACAAGCGAGAGGCTGATAGGCGGCGATGAGTACTCCCTTCGATGCTTCAGTCTTCCGTGATGCTTTAATCAGCGAGACCGACAAGAACTGGGGTCGATCATGGAGGCGCGCCCCGTCTCTAAGCTTCTTTGCGTCGAGGCCACTGACCTCCCGGAATCTTCTCGGAGACGGCAAAGCGTCAGATCGCTCAATCGGCCCGAAAACACACCGTAAACTGTAGATCACAGGTTCCAACAGTACCGGGACCACATTTAAAAGAAAAAGAAGACGTAAAAGAAGCGAAGAGAACAGTTTTGTGGACCATCTGGAGAATATCGCCCGTGGAAGCGTTGCTTGCTGGTGTCATCTCGTTCCCCTCTCAACCTCATTCTCCTGTCTTCTCCTCAAAAGTTTTGACGCCATTATTAATTCAGTACCTAGCAGCCTCTGCTCATATTCGAAAGGTTTCAATGAGAACCGCCCCCTTCATTCTCCTAAACCTGAGCGATCACAGGCCCGGAGCCAGCAAACAGTCCTCATACGTTAACCCTTTCGTCCGGGGATCATTCTCGTCAACCTCAACTGGACACTCTCTAATGCCAGGACATTGTCTGTGGTTCAATTCCTACCCCTCCCTAAACCTCGATTTGCTTTATTTTTTTTTAATTTTGGAGTTTTCAGCAACCTCTGCTGTGTAGCTAGAAGGAAATGTACTACCAGGCGATAGTTGGAACCAAGAAAGGGGAGGTGGCCGACAGACGGAGGAAGAAATATTGGAAATAGCGTTAGAAGACCTTTAACGCCTCCGCCTGTCACCTTCGAGATTTAGAAAGACTCAGATAATGAAAGGAACGTAGGAGAATGCGGCTCATGCGAGGGGTCATCGGTGACCCAAGGACGCAAATTTCTAGGAGTTGGGGAAAACATACTGGGAAATGTGTGTTTGTGCGTCCAATCGGTTCTGTAAGGATGGTGCCTGCAGTCCGAAAGAGCACCAACGTAGCATGCCCACAATCACTAACAAGCCAGAGGCCTCAGGAGATACATATAGAGGAACATATCAACAACCTCTAGCTGCTGGTGCTGGAGATTTTGAAATGCCTGTAGTTGGACACATTCCTAGGGTCTGGCCAGATGTATCCTAAGATAGTGTGGAAAACAAATTAAGAGTTCGCTGTAGCCTTGACAGCTTTTTTTTCACTGCTTTCTTCGTTAGCCACAGTTTAGGTACTGGCTAACGCGGTGTCTTTATTTAATTAAGAAAAGTAGCAGTGATAAATGAACTACAGTCTGGTGAGCCTTACATCGCTGGTGGCAAAGTTATTAGTAGGAATTCTGTGGAATTAGAAGGATTTATTTGTATTTGGATAGTCAAGGGCTGACTGGAGATGGTCAGCAAAGCTTTGGAGCTGGCACGGTGGCGTAGCGTTTAGCGCAACGCTCTACAGCGCCAGCCATCAACGATCGGGGTTCGATTCCTACTGCCGTCCGAGCCTGAGCAGTTTGTAAACCCCCTCCATGACCGTGTGCGTTTCCTCCAGGTGCGCGAACCTACATTCCAACGGGTTAGAGTGAGTACGGGGATGCTGGCTGTGGCGCCTGTACGTGGCGGCATTTGCAGGCTTACCCCAGCATATCCTCGCTGATTTGATTTGACGCGAACGACGCTTTTCACTGTATGTTTCGATGTGCACATGGCAAATAAAGCTTTTCTTTCTTTCTCTCTCTCTATCTTTCTTTGTTTTCCCTGTGAGTAATCACGTCGATGTAGACAAGTGGACCATGGAGGGCAAGTCCTTTGAGAGGATTCCGTGTGGGTAGCCTGCTTCAGAAGGTTCCAACACATGGGAACCAGAGTTAGTCAGAAACCCGAATACAAAATCGGCTTCCTGATAGGAGAGATGGTGGTAGTTAAAGGTTGCTTGTCAAATTGGAGACCTGTGACCAGCGGTATGCCACGAGGTCCAGTGTTGTTTGCTATGTATATTAATAATTGTGAGATGCCTATCGCGCCATTTTGCGACTGGCCAAGGTAACTCATGCACACTTTACACTTCCGTGCCGTGTCTGCCGCCCGGACACGTGGTGCCGGTTTCTTTTACCATCCGACGGTGAGGGAGGACCCCGGTGAAGTTTCGTTATGTAGGGGTCCTTTCTCTGCACATTGATGTCGTGGGTGTAAGGTGTTACTTAGGGCAATGCCGTGCAACTGATTTTGGGCCTGTTTACTGACACTCCATCCATCCGTCCTTTTCGTGTTTGGGAGGAGTCAATGCTTAGATGGAGTGCGAGAAGTTTCAACCCCTGTTTGAGTATCTGAAAGGGCTGCTCCTCAAAGTACGGCTGATCTCCAAACCCGCGCTCCTGATATGCCGAGTAGAGAGGGGGTATGACACTCCGGGGATCTCCTGACTGGCTTGCTCGTCTGCCTGGCCAGGATGTACATAAAGGGATCCAGACAGCGGGCAGTCGAGCGCTCTTCTCAAGCCGTCTGCCTACCGCTCTTCGGGAGTGACATTCGTGCCCGGCTGTCCTTAGAGTGGGAGGATGCCACGGAGATTATTTACCTTATCTGTGCCTCTGACAATGACAGATATATATATATAGATAGATAGATAGATAGGCAAAGACAGACAGATATGGATAGATTTACATCAGGTAGATCGGTGATAAACAGATAGGTAAATAGACAGGCGGGCAGACAGGTAGTTAGGTTGATGAAGCCATTTTATAGCTTTGAGCCTTTACCCTCTGGAGTTTAGAAGAATGAGACGGGATCTCATGGAAACATACTGAACATCGAAAGGCCTAGATAGGGGAAATTTTGAGATGATCTTTTCAGGGCCACCCATTTTCCACCCAGCTAACATGAGTCAACTCCCACTCGTTTCCAACTCATCACCTGCAGCCGATTTAAACCCAACCCTTATCCACAGTTTACCCATCGAATTAGCCAGGCTCAAGCAGTTGGTCTGGCCTGCATTTACCTTGTTGCCTTGTCGTGATCAGTATCTGTTCTCTAGTGTCTTGTGGCCCAATCCTGGCTTATTATTTTGCAGTGTACTAGTAACTGTTGTTTATCGCTAAATCGTCTCTGCTGCTCTGCTTTAGGGCCAACCCTGCTCTACATCTCCTGACAGAATGGGGAAACCAACGATCCACCCAGCAGAGAACACTCTTCTAAAGGTAGTCGTCCGTCGGGAGGAGCACACGATCCCGAAGCATCTGGAAACCATTGACGTTCTGCTCGCCGCTCTCCGTCTCGATACAGCAACTCCGCGTCAGTCGCGTCCTCCCTCAGTGCACCGGATTCCCGTGTCGAGACGCTGCGAGATCCCCAAGCCGATGCTGCAACCTCCTGTCCCAGTGTGTCTTGCACTCGGAGGCACATCTGTGTTCTAAAATTTCAAAATTGCCTTCGTCATCTCTCTTCTGACTGGACGAGCTCCGACTTGGGCTGCCGCGAACTGAGACACTTGCGTTACCATTTGTAATAAATATGAGGAATTCGCAGGTAAGATGCGCCGTGTTTCGGACCATCCGGGAAGTGGAGGGTCACTATCACGGCCTCTCCGAGCGCTTGAAAGGCAAGCTGTCTACCCAGCAAGTACCCACCGATCTCGCCCACCTTGTCACCCTGGCCCTCTGAATTGACTAGCGTATTATAGAACCACCCTTCAGATCATGAGCCAGAACCCCAGTCCCTTTCCCAGAGCCATCTTAGGCTGCAGGACCCTTATTTCTACCGCCTCCAAGACAAAACCCATGCAAGCAGGGAGAGCTTCCTTAACCACCCAAGAACGTGAGCGTCCGTGGAGAAACAACTTGTGCGACTATTACGGAACCGCTGATCACCCAGACACCTAATGCCCACTACGTCCGGGAAAACGGCGCCGCCAGGTAGAGAGGATATTACTTGTTAAGCTCCCCCAACCTCGTTCCAGCACCATAACCCAAGTCATTTCTCTCTCCTCCCCCATAGCTTGACGGCTCTACGCACATTGGAGGCTCTGACGGATCTGAGCGCCGCAGACAACGCTCTGGACTGGACTCTGTGTATACAGCTCGTACTTCCTACCGAGCCCATCTCTCACCCCTTCTGCATCACGGTATTGAGGACTGGGATGGTCAGAGCGCGTACAGGGCCCGTGAGGATAAGCAACGAAGAGCAGCACGAGTTTATCCAATTCCTCCTTATCAACTCGTCCAACTCTCCGGTCACCTTGGGTTATCCCGGGTTCTCCACACACGACCCTCATTACCTGTTCGTCCAGTTCACTGCCGAGTTAGGAACCTACCTGCCTGCAACCTCAATTGACACTGACCACCGCATAAACCTGTGGAGACGCGGTACGCCCCTGACCTCACCAAACCCCCCCCCCCCACTGTTATAATTAAAGAAAGTTTATTGTGTCCAGTGCACCCGAATAAGCCTGCTTGACTTGAACTCACCCGGAAATAATGAATGGACAAGACCGCGAAATCGACCAGTCCCGTGATGCCACATGACAGACCAATAACCAGTTACGGTGGACAGGACATCTCTCCACCTGTAAGGTTTTACGCGAAACCAGCTTGATCATATCCCACCGGTTTTCTGGTCCGTTCCGATTGGTACAGTCCAGAAACCCCAGGATCGTGTGTTGGTCTGGATTCAGTACTTTGAACTGGGGATTCGACTACGATAGGTTGCGGGACCAACCCACCTTGTTCACTAGCCCGTTCTGGAACTTGACCGTTTCCTGCCGTGGACTAGATGTCGGCGGCATACACTGCCTTCCTCAAGTGCTGAAGTAACTTGTTGGCTCTATTTCACCACAATCTCTCCTCTCATCCACCATAAAATAGTGTGCGTAAAATGTTTACTGTCATCTGGCTGGTCGGAGTCTTCACCGCTTTGGCCTCGATCCATTTAGAACACGCATCGACGTCATCCAGTAGCGTGTGACCGCACAATGGACACGCGTAGTCTACCCGTAACCGTCTCCAGGGTTTAGTGGGACCATTGGTACGGGAACGTTTAGGTATCGAGACTGCTGGCATGGTTCGCATGCCTTAACAATGTGCTCAATCTCTGCATCAATTTTCAGCCACCGAAGTAATTCCGGACTAGCCTTAATACGTGGTATTCCTGGATGCGCACAATGTAACCCTTCTAGGATAAGGGACCAACTGTAGATACTACAACACGACTTCTCCACAGTAGACAACCGTCGTAGACTCTAAGCTCGTTTTGACGTCTGGCATAGAATAACACCGTTTCGGGAACACCAGTTCGCCATCTATCGTCTACCTACCATTTTACTTACGCCAATGTTACATCTCGCTGAGTTTCTTTCTTTACCTGAGAAGCAGTGATCGAAGATGTGTTGACCCAGTCCTTCAGTAGCACCAGTTCCCCTAGAAGTTCTGAGTCACGAGGATATTCACGTAACGGAGGACGGCTAAAGGCATCTGCAGTGAAATTGTTTCTACTGGGAACGTGAGATGTCGTGTACTGATGAGCTGACAGGTGTAGGGCCCACTGTTACAGCCTTGGTGATGCTATCTGCGGCACGGCCTTGCACTCACCAAGCAATCCCACCAATGGCCTGTGGTCCGTATGAATCTTGAAATGTTGGCCGTACAGGTAATGGTGAAAACGCATGGCCCTCAAAACAACCACCAAAACTTCCTTGTCCAACTGTGCATAGTTTCGTACGGCTGGGTTAAGGGTGCGTGATGCTAAAGCGGCAGGCTTTTTATCACTGTCGGTGTCCATTTGGGTTAGCACGGCACCAACACCGTACGGGAGGGCATCACAGTACAAAACCATTGGCGTCCCGGGTTTGACGTACATTAGTGCTTGGGGCTGAGTCAGCATTTGTTTCGCTCACTGGAAAGCATGTTCCTCTGCTCGTTCCCAACGCCACCTCGTGCCTTTCTTCAATAGATCTTTAAGCGGAACAAGAAACGTGGCTGTGAGAGGCAAAGTCTGGCACAATGATTTTACATGACCAGACAGGGAGCGAAGTGCGTGGATATTCTCTGGCGCAGAGGCTTCAAAAATGGAGCGAAGCTTTTCTTTGTTAGGATGTATACCTTTAGAATCCGAGCGAAAACCCAGGTATTCTGCACCATCTGCCAGAAGGTTGCATTTCTCGCGCTTCGACCAAGTTGCATCAGTTGGGAGAAGGTTTTATTAAGATTATTCAGGTACTCTTCTACGGTTGACCCAGTAATCAGAATATTGTCGAAGTAAGCTGATGTATTCGGGCAGGTCTTTAATGCAGGGTTCGATGGTACGTTGCGATATTGCTGGTGGTGAATTTAAACCGAACTGGAGCCTTGCTAGAACAAGCCTTTGTACGTTGCAATAGTTGTGAGGGTCTTACACTGTTCTAGCTCCAGCTGTTGGTATACATGTGCGAGGTCAAGTTTAGTGACGAAATTTCCCCCTCCTAGTGTTGCGTAGATGTCTTGTATCTTTGGAATCTCGGTGTGTAGGTATGCATTCACAGTGACCTTGTAATCTCCACATATTGTTACGCTCCCATTGCTCGTGACTAGTAGGAGGATGGGGATTGCCCACTGCGAAGCATGTGTGGCAAGGAATATGCTTTGACTGTACCTGAAGACGTGTTTTGGAACCTCTGAGCTTACCTTCATCAGGATTATTGAAAATAATCCTGATTGTTGTGATATCACAGCGGAGGAAATATTGTATCATTTCTTAATGCATGCATTACTAAATGACAATAAAAGAGGACTACGTGTCTTGATAATCTAGATAAGTTTGTACCGCTTCAGTAAGCTCTCGACTGACATGTTGGTTTTCATGTGATACACACCTAGGACAGGCACTTGCTGTAGCCAATCGAGTCCGAGTAAATTCACTCTTTATACATAGGCATCCGTAAGTCTCGCGAGACCATAGATTTGTGCCTTGGAAGGTTTCCTGGGCAAGGTTGTATGGAAGACCAGCAGTTGCCCATGCTGCAAGTCTCCCCTCTCCGCGCCACAGATGTTGTCCAAGGTAAGGGCACTATGACCCATACAGCTTGGTACTGGTGTCGTCACAGAGCAATGTGTGGTTAAGTGCCTTGCTCAAGGATACAACACGCTCCCTCAGCTGAGGCTCGAACTAGCGACCTTCAGATCACTAGCCAACACTTTGTTATATGCACTGGTAGATATCGATGTTCATTCTCAAGAACAACCGCGTCCCAAACACGCAACTGTAACTGCTCTAGACAGACAATAAGCTTCAGGATAAATTCACCGCAATGTTAATATAGGAAACCCGGAGTGTAATTCTTCTTTTATATTTAGGTAGGGACGCATTGTTAACCCAATATAATCTGATGCAGATATAGGTGATGGGGACGTCGTCTCTCCTTGTACTTTGCACTGTTACAAAAAAACTGTTCTCTTTATCTGCCGTATCCATTCCATTTGCAATATATGACAAGTGTGAGCTCTGATTGTGCCAATAGGCGACTTTGAATTCAAACACTACACACACCGACGACCAAGCGATCGCGTATTATATCTTCTCGAACCTCTGCAAAATCACAAAACTCAGTCAATTTTCTTAATTCAGCAACAAACGTTGTACTGATTAATTTTCTAATTGAATACGCGTGTCGAATCTAAAGCGTTGCAAAATAACCGATGGTTTAGGATTGTAATAAGACCCAATTAATCTCACAAAATTTCGAAGTGAGCAAATCGGGATTTACCAAACTTCGGATGATGTCGTATGTTTTCGGACCGCATACACTGAGCAGGATGCTTGGTTTTTTATTGGGCTTATTGATGTTTGCCGCGAAAGAACAATCCAAACGTTTGACGTAACATTTCAGGGGTACTGTGAATCACAATATTCCCCAACTTCTCCAATTTTGGTTATTATTCAAATGTGAACAGACATTCCAAAACATTGAGTGTCACAGATGTATCTTCGACACCACTGTTACCGTGCCCAGTGAAGCCGAATACGTCTGCTTGACTCACAGTCACCCATAAACAATGAACACGATCACACGCACAAAATTCAAAGGTGGTACTCTCGGGATTGCTGCCTGGGCCACGCGACAGTGAGGACGGGAATAGAATGAGGTGGCTGAAGAATTGGAGCGGGGGGCAGGGATACAGATTTCTGGGTAACTGGGGCCTCCTCTGGAGCAGGTGTGACAGTACAAAAGGGACGGGTTGCGCTTGAATCCAAGGGGGCTGAATATGCTTGCGGTCAGGGTATCTGTAGCTGTTGGGAGTACAGTAGTTTAAACTAATATGATAGGGTGACCAGAACCAGCATGATAGAGCTGAGGATGAGCCAACAGGTTTAAAAGTAGATGATGGATGTAACATGAATGTAAGGAAGGGCATTTTGGGTATAAATACAGAGAGAGCAAAGAGAAAAATGGCACCACAGAGGCAAAATTCCAAAAGACAAAGATTGCGGGACTCAAGGTCCTGTATTTAAATTCGCGTAGCATTCGGAATAAGGTGAACAAGCTCTTGGCGCAATTACAGATTGGTGGATATGAGGTTAGGGGTTTTACTGAGACGTGGCTAAAAGAAGGCCAGAGTTGAGAGCTTAACATCAAATAATATACTTTGTATCGAAAAGACAGGCAGGAAGGCATGGGCAGTGGTGTGTGTCTGTTGGTAAGAGATGGAACTACATCTTTAGAAAGAGGCGACATAGTGTCAAGAGAATTTCGAATGATTGTTGGTGGATTTAAGAAACTGCAAGAGTAAAAGTTATATAAGCCTCCAAACAGTAGCCAAGACATGGGGTTGAGATTTCAAAGGGAGCTGGGAAAGGTATGTAATAAGGGCAATGACACAATTGTAATTGGGGACTTCAATATGCAAGGGGATTGGGACAATCAGGTTGCTGTCGGATCACGAGAGAGAGAGTATGTTGAATGGTTATGAGATGGGTTTTTAGAGCTACTTGTGCTTGAGCCTACTCAGGGAAAGGCTATCTTAGATTGAGGGCTGCTTAATAGCCTAGATCTTATTAGGGAGCTTAATGTAAAGGAACACTTAGGAAACCGTGATCATAATATGATTGAATTCATACTGCAGTTTGAGAGGGAGAGGCATAAGTCAGATGTATCAGTATCACAACTGAATAAAGGGAGTTGCAGAGGCACAAGAGAGGAACTTGCCGGGATGGACTGAGGGAGGATACTTTCAGGGATGACGTCAGAGCAGAGATGGCTGAAGTTTCTGGGAATAATTCACAAAATGCAGGATAGATATGTCCCACAGAAGTTCTCAAATGGCAGGGGTAGCTAACCGTGGCTGACAACGGAAGTTATGGACTGCATTAAAGCTAAGGAAAGGGCGTATAAGGTAGCAAAAGTGAGTTGGAAGTTGGATGACTGGGAAGCTTTTAAAATCCGACAAAAGGTAACTAAATATCAAGAAGAATGGAAAAGATGAAATATGAGGGCAAACTAGCCAATAATATAAAGCAGGATACTATAAGTTTTTTCAGTTATATAAAGAGTAAAGCGGAGGTGATAGTTGATATTGGACGACTGGAAATGCTGCTGTTGAGGTAGTAATGGGGGGAAAAGAAATGGTAGGTGAACGTACTAAGTACCTTACATCAGTCTTTACTATGGAAGATACTAGTAGTGTGCGACAGGTCCGTGAGAGTCGGGGAGCAGAAGTGAGTACTATTACTATTACAAAGGATATACTGCTAGGCAGACTCAAAGGTCTTAAGGCGAATAAGTCTTCTGGGCCAGATGGACTACATTCTAGAGTCCTGAGTTACTGAGAAAGAACAGAGGAATTGGTCATGATCTTTCAAGAATAACTTGATTCTGGCATGGTTCCAAAGACTGCAGGATTGCAAATGTCATTCATCTTTAAGGAGGGAGGAAAGCAAAAGAAAGGAAATTATAGGCCATTTAATCTAACCACAGTGATTGGGAAAGTCACAGTCTCTTATTAAGGATGAGGCTTTGGGGTACCTGGAGACTAATGACGAAAAAAGTCAAAGTCAGCATGGTTTCTGTCAAGGGAAGTATTGTCTGACAAATGTTTTAGAGTTCTTGGAGGAACTAACAAGCGGGGTGGACAACAAAGAAGCAGTGGATGTCATTGACTGATTTTCAGAAGGCATTTGATAAGGTGCACTCATGAGGCTGCTTAAGATAAAACTCCTAAGGGGGTTACAGGAAAGATAATGTCATTCAAAAAGGAATGGCTGACAAGCAGGAGGCAGCGACTGGGTAAAAAGGGCCTTTTTCTGGTTGGCTGTCTGTAACTACACGATAATGTAATTGATGGCATTGTGGCAATGTTTGCGGATGATATGAAGATAGGTGGAGGGGTATGTAATGCCGAGAAAGCAATGCGATTGCAGCAGGACTTAGACAAATTGGAAGAATGGGCAACAAAGTGCCAAATGCAGTACAGTGTTGGACAATGCACGATAATGCATTTTCGTAAAAGGAACAGTAGTGCGGACTATGATCTAAATGGGGAAAAGGTTCAAACATCAGAGGTACAGAGGGACTTAGGAGACCTCGTGCAAGACTCCCACGAGGTTCACGAAGATGATTTCAGGAATGAAGGGGTTAACGTATGAGGTTATTTGGCAGCCTTGGGTCCTTACTCACTTGAATTTGGAAGAATGCCGGTGGGGGGGGGGGGGGGGTTGTAATTGAAACCTACCAAATATTGAAAGGACTAGATAACGTGGATCTGGCAAGGATGCTTCCTATGCTGGGGGTATTCAAAACTAGAGGGCACAGTTTCAAAATTGAGGTGCGACCTTTTAGAACAGAGGAAAGGAAGATATTTTTAGCCAGAGAGGAGTGAATCTGTGGAATGCTCTGCCACAGATTGCGGGCCAAGTCCGTGGGTATATTTAAGGCGGAAGTTGATAGTTTCCTGATCGGTCAGGGCATCAGTGGATATGGTGAGAATGTATATGGGGTTGAGTGAGATCCGAGATCAGCCAGGATAGAATGGCGGAGCAACCTCGATGGACTGAATAGCCTAATTCTGTTCCTATGTCTTATGGTCTAATTAGTAGGTCAAACGTGAATTGGTAGATGGACAGGACCAAGAAATCAACCAATCCCGGGATGTAACATGACAGAGACCAATAAGCAGCTACTCGGTGTATCGGACACTCTGGAGTGGCACGACTGAGCTATCACCTGCAGTAAAATGGAAGCCAGCACTCTGCCACCTCACAACCCGTATGACTACGCGATTGACCTCCCTCACCCCTCCTGAGATCCAAGCCATGAACGACTACATCGCCGAAGCGCTACCTCTCGGCTTCATTCGATCATCCTAATCCTCAGCCGGTTCAGGATTTTCCTTCGTCTCAAACAAAAATGGGAGTGTCCCTGCATCGACTCCAATGGACTCAACAAAATCACCATTAAGGGCCGTTTGCCTCAACCTCGGGACGACGGTAAAGTCTTCTGATTGCTCTGAAATTTGTATTACAGACAATTATATATATTGTTGCGCTTCGGGTTACTTTATGTGTTGTGGTTAGGTCTTCTGCAGTTTACATTTAAATTGAAATTGTCCTGGATACTTCCAATTAATTCTCCACGAGCTTTTGCACGTGCCTAATTTACTACCCTTGGTCTTTTGTCTCTTATCAGAATGGTTACTTGTAAGCTTGTTTTGAGTCTGGGGTTTTAATTAGCTGGGCACGCATTCTTTCGTGTTCTGGAGGTTATTTAAAGGAGCAGTGCTAATCCTTCAGGGCGTCGGTCGTCCTGATCCTTGCTTGGTAAAGTTCTGGCTGAGTTATTCCGAGTTGCCATGGGATTTGTAAATTCTACTTTTTTCTTATTAAAATTCCCGGATTTGTGTAACCATTCCGAGCCTCTGTATGATCCTGCGCTTGGGTCTGACGATGCAGCGTGACAATATCAAGCATTCCTGGATCAAGCAGGATTCGGCTTTCAGCAAGATATGGCAGTCGGTCGGCACGAAGAGATGCTGTAAGAACTATCCTTCAAGACCTTCTCAGAGATCCACGAAGTCGGGCAGACAGGAATGTCACCGCGCCAGACGGTATGGAAAGGTTACCCAACCTAACCAATCCCGAGCGCTTTGTTGGGAACACCGAGTCTTGTCGTGGGTTCCTAACCCAATGGTCTCTGGTCTTTGAGCTGCTACGTTTCAAGTGTCTCCCACTGAACGGAGCAAGGTGGCATACATGATTTTCCCCTGGGTCGGGAAGGCTATTGCATGCGCTACGGCGCCCTGGGAGAGAGATGCTCCGAGATATTCGACCATTAGCACGTTCGTGTGAGTCATAAGAAGGGGGTCAACTGCGGCAGGCGGACTTATCGTATGCGTCAGGTGTCGTGGAGGGTGGCCGGACACTGGCACTTGAGAGTGGCTACAATGGAGAACACCCCGATCCCATGTTCTACAGTGGACCGAATGAAAAGCTCAAGGACGAACTCGCGGCACGTGAATCGGTGAAGGACCTCGATGAAATGATTGACTTAGCTATCCAGATATGTCAGGAAACTCCAAGGGCCGTCCATGAGAAGGAAGTCGGGGATGGTCCCGAAGATACCTCCTGTGGAAAGCGGCCAGTGAGTGAGTGGGCCGGTGAAGGAGTGGAGCTTTGAGGCTTTGACTCGAGAGATTCTGGCAGTTTTGGCAATTCGTCTGTGAAATCAAGTTAATCAAGATTTGAATAGATCAGCAGGAAGCCGTTGATTAGACTATCAAGATTTGAATAGCTCAGACTCAGCAGAAAACAGCTGATTGGGCAGTCGAGGTCAGGTGACTAAACATTTTGAAAAGTTCAAACGGATAAATAGAGGGATAGCTCAAGCGAAGCGACCAGTGGAAAGTGGCCAGAGAGTGAGTGGGCCAGTGAAGGAGTGGAGCTTTGAGGCTTTGGCTCGAGAGGCTTCGATGAGAAGAGGCGGAGGGCAAACTAGCTCGCAGTTAGTCTTTAAAATGCCTCCTGAGACGGTGATGTGCCTCTCATGTGAGATGTGGCAGTCTTGGGGGAACTCCCCTCTCCCACAGAGTCACATCTGCTAGAAGTGCATACGGCTGGGCGATCTGGAAGACCGTGTAAGGAATCTGGAGCAGCAGCTGGATGACCTTCGACTCATAAGGGAGAATGAGGCAGTCATAGATGAGAGGTACAGGGAGGTAATCACACCTAGGCTGTCGGAAGCGGGTCGTTGGGTGACAGTCAGAGGGAGGAAAGCGAAGGTGAGCAGACAGGTAGTGCAGAGCACTCCTGTAGCCATTCCCCTGAATAATAAGTTTACCGTCCTGGATACTGTTGTTGGGGATGACCGACCAGGTGTGAGCCACAGTGGCAGGGCCTCCGGCACTGAGTCTGACCCGGTGGTGCAGAAGGGTGGGACGGAGAAGAGGAGAGCTGTCGTCATTGGAGACTCTATAGTCAGGGGAGCAGACAGGAGATTTTGTGGACATGAGAAGGACACCCGCATGGTTTGTTGCCTCCCGGGTGCCAGGGTCCAGGATGTCTCTGACCGGGTGCACGACATCCTGGTACGAGAGGGAAAGCGACCAGAAGTCGTGATACATGTAGGGACCAATGACATAGGCAGGAAGAGGGATGAGGTCCTGAAGTGTGAGTTTCGGGAACTAGGCAGAAGGCTGAAGAACAGGACCTCAAGGGTGGCGTTCTCAGGATTGCTGCCAGTGCTATGTGACAGTGATGGTAAGAATTGAAGGAGATGATAGTTGAATGCGTGGCTGAGGAGTTGGTGCAGGAAGCAGGGTTTTAGATTTTTCGATCATTGGGATCTCTTCCGGGGAAGGTGGTACCTGAACTCGAGGGGGAGCAATATCCTTGCAGGTAGGTTTGCTAGCATGGTTTGGGAGGGTTTAAACTAAGTTGCAAGGGGGATGGGACCCAGAGCGATAGAGCAGTGAAAGAAGTGCATGGAGTAAAGCCGGATCTAACATACACAGAGGCTTTGAGGAAAGAGAAGCAGAATAAATGGTATAAAGACAGTAAGGGAGAAGGGCTGAAGTGTGTGTACGTCAATGCAAGAAGCATCAGAAAAAAAGGTGATAAACTGAGAGCTTGGATACATACATGGAAATATGATGTAGTGGCCATTACAGAGACTTGGCTGGCACCAGGGCAGGAATGGATTCACAATATTCCTGGATTTCAGTGCATAGAGAGGGCGGAAAAAGGGGAGGCATTACTGGTCAAGGATACTACTACAGCTACAGAAAGGGTGGGTAATGTAGCAGGATCCTCTTTTGAGTCAGTATGGGTGGACGTCAGGAACAGGAAAGGAGCAGTTACTCTATTGTGGGTATTCTATAGGCCCCCTGATAGCAGCAGAGATACAGAGGAGCAGATTCAGAGGCAGATTTTGGAAAGGTGCAAAAATAACCGTGTTGTTATCATGGGTGACTTTAACTTCCCTAATATTGATTGGCACCTGATAGGTTCCAAGGGTTCAGATGGGGCAGAGTTTGTTAAGTGTGTCCAGGACGGATTCCTGTCACAGTATGTGGACAGGCCGACTAGGGGGAATGCCATACTAGACCTAGTACTAGGTAATGAACCGGGTCAGGTCACAGATCTCTCAGTGGGTGAGCATCTGGGGGACAGTGACCACTGCTCCCTGGCCTTTAGCATTATCATGGAAAAGGATAGAATCAGAGAGGACAGGAAAATTTTTAACTGGGGAAGGGCAAATTATGAGGCTATAAGGCTAGAACTTGCGGGTGTGAATTGGGATGATGTTTTTGCAGGGAAATGTACTATGGACATGTAGTCGATGTTTAGAGATCTCTTGCAGAATGTTAGGGATAAATTTGTCCCGGTGAGGAAGATAAAGAATGGTAGGGTGAAGGAACCATGGGTGACAAGTGAGGTGGAAAATCTAGTCAGGTGGAAGAAGGCAGCATATATGAGGTTTAGGAAGCAAGGATCAGATGGGTCTACTGAGGAATATAGTGAAGCAAGAAAGGAGCTTAAGAAAGGGCTGAGAAGAGCAAGAAGGGGGCATTAGAAGGCCTTGACGAGTAGAGTAAAGGAAAACCCCAAGGCATTCTTCAATTATGTGAAGAAAAAAAGGATGACAGAAGTGAAGGTAGGACCGATTGAAGATAAAGGTGGGAACATGTGCCTGGAGGCTGTGGAAGTGAGCAACGTCCTCAATGAATACTTCTCTTCGGTATTCACCAATGAGAGGGAACTTGATGAAGGTGAGGACAATATGAGTGAGGTTGATATTCTGGAGCATGTTGATATTAAGGGAGAGGAGGTGTTGGAGTTGTTAAAATACATTAGGACGGATAAGTCCCCGAGGCCTGACGGAATATTCCCCAGGCTGCTCCACGAGGAGAGGGAAGAGATTGCTGAGCCTCTGGCTAGGATCTTTATGTCCTCGTTGTCCACGGGAATGGTACCGGAGGATTGGAGGGAGGCGAATGTTGTCCCTTTGTTCAAAAACGGTTGTAGGGATAGTCTGGGTAATTATAGACCAGTGAGCCTTACGTCTGTGGTAGGAAAGCTGTTGGAAAAGATTCTTAGAGATAGGATCTATGGGCATTTAGAGAATCATGGTCTGATCAGGGACAGTCAGCATGGCTTTGTGAAGGGCAGATCGTGTCTAACAAGCCTGATAGAGTTATTTGAGGAGGTGACCAGGCATATAGATGAGGGTAGTGCAGTGGATGTGATCTATATGGATTTTAGTAAGGCATTTGACAAGGTTCCACACGGTAGGCTTATTCAAAATGTCAGTAGGCATGGGATCCACGGAAGTTTGGCCAGGTGGATTTCAAATTGGCTTGCCTGCAGAAGGCAGAGGATCATGGTGGAGGGAGTACATTGGGATTGGAGGATTGTGACTAGTGGTGTCCCACAAGGATCTGTTCTGGGACCTCTACTTTTCATGATTCTTATTAACGACCTGGATGTGGGGGTAGAAGGGTGGATTGGCAGCTTTGCAGATGAAACAAAGGTTGGTGGTGTTGTGGATAGTGTAGAGGATTGTCAAAGATTGCAGAGAGACATTGATAGGATGCAGAAGTGGGCTGCGAAGTGACAGATGGAGTTCAACCCAGAGAAATGTGAGGTGGTACACTTTGGAAGGACATATTCCAAGGCAGAATACAAAGTAAATGGCAGGATACTTAGTAGTGTGGAGGAGTAGAGGGATCTGGGGGTACATGTCCACAGATCCCTGAAAGTTGCCTGACAGGTAGATTGGGTAGTTAAGAAAGCTTATGGGGTGTTAGCTTTCATAAGTCGAGAGATAGAGTTTAAGAGTCGTGATGTAATGATGCAGCTCTATAAAACTCTGGTTAGGCTACACTTGGAGTACTGTGTCCAGTTCTGGTCGCCTCACTATAGGAAGGATGTGGAAGCATTGGAAAGGGTACAGAGGAGATTTACCAGGATGCTGCCTGGTTTAGAGAGTATGCATTATGATCAGAGATTAAGGGAGCTAGGGCTTTACTCTTTGGAGAGAAGGAAGATGAGAGGAGACATGATGGACGTATACAAGATAATCAAGAAATAGATAGAGCGCCTCTTCCCCAGGGCACTACTGCTCAATACAAGAGGACATGGCTTTAAGGTAAGGGGTGGGAAGTTCAAGGGGGATATTAGAGGAAGGTTTTTTACTCAGAGAGTGGTTGGTGCGTGGAATGCACTGCCTGAGTCAGTGATGGAGGCAGATACACCAGTGAAGTTTAAGAGACTACTGGACAGGTATATGGAGGAATTTAAGTTGGGGGCTTATATGGGAGGCAGGGTTTGAGGGTCGGCACAGCATTGTGGGCCGAAGGGCCTGTACTGTGCTGTACTATTCTATGTTCTTATCCTACCACCTCTCGGGTACATGTGCCTGCTTTATTTGCCTGGTCATCAAGGAACTGGCCCTTCAGGCATTCATAGCCTCTGGCTCTGTTGGTAATGTACTTAGATCTGTGGATAGCAAGATGGGCCTCCACCTACTTCTGTTAAACAAGCTTATCTGGTTTTGGGGTTCGCAAACTTTGACTGGTTTATTCGAAACCTTGGCCCAATCGCGGCTCTTCCTACTGATCGGACCAAAAAGACATCGGATTCTTCCCGTTGGGTCCCAGAGACTGAGACAGGTTTCAATTAGCTCAAGAACCAGTTTGTTACGGCCCCTTTTCTGCATCCACTTGACCTCAAGCCATCCTTCATTGTTGAGGCGGAGCCACTGCTGACGAGAAGCTGCATCCCACAGCCGATTTTTCAGACGTCTGTCAGCAACTGAGGTGAATTCCGACATCGGACATAGAGAAGTCTTGGCGGTGGATTTGACACTAGAACGTGTCTTGGCATTGGCATGAGGCTCTAGGCACCCATTCATCGTCTGGGCGGACCACGAGAACTTGACTTGTCTTCGGGACAAGAAAACACCGAATTCCCGGCAGGCCCGCTGCACATTGCTCTTTGCTCATTTTAATTTTATTACAACTTAAATTGCCCTGTGTCTAAAAATCAAAAGCCTGATACATTGAGACAATTCGAGCCCCTAGATTTGGTGGAGAGGCTTGAACCCATTATACCGGGAGAAAGATTAGTGGCGTCCGGCTCGTGGGATGTAGATTCCCAAATTAGGTAAACCCGAGGAGGGAACAATCTGTCATAAGGGAGCATTGGGAGCGCACCCAAATGCAAGACACAGACACTGAGGTACTAGCAACAGGGCAAGGTTTATCAAGAAAGCAAGGGGAGTCAGGAAGAAACGACGGTGGACATGGACACAGGCCCTGGACGAAACAAGGACACCGGGCCTGGGCTAGGACTAAGCCTAGGAAAGCGGGACCAGGACAAGGAACTGGGAACTAGGAGCCTGTGCTAGGGCTCCGAGCCAGAGACTGGACAGGGACCCGGAACCTGGGTCTTGACTCGGGCTCGGACCCCGGATCTAGGCGAGCTCAAGACGTGACTACAAGGCTGGACGAGGCTACAGGACTGAATGTGGCTGCAGGACTGGACATGGAACTCCTGCACAGGATGAGGCACATGGACAGGACGGGAACACAAAGCCTTGACTTGGATAGGATGAGGTTCTTGGACTAGGCTTAGTCAAGACGAGGTTCTAGGACGTAGCTTGGACTAGACGAGGTTCTTGGGCGTGGCTTGGATTGGACGAGGGACTCCAGCACCGGGCTGGGAGAGTTACTACTGGGAACTGGGAGCTAGGAGCCTGTGCTAGGACTCCGAGCCAGAGACTGGACAGGGACCCGGAACCTGGGTCTTGACTCGGGCTCGGACCCCGGATCTAGGCGAGGACAAGGGACTAGGATCTTGGCAAGGACACGGGACTAGGATCTTGGCAAGGACAGGACATGGCTACAGGACAGGACAAGGTACTACACATGACGAGGTACCCCAGCACAGGACAAGGTATCTCCAGCACCGGGCTGGGTGAGGCACCAGAACTAGATGAGGATCCGAAGCTCAGATTTGGACAGGGCTGGAACACGGCACCTGGACTTGGACTTGGACTGGACGCTCCGAGCCTTGGAAGTGGACTGGACGAGGTACTCCAGGGCAGGACAAGGCTCTTGGACTAGGTTTGGCTGGGCTTGGTTAGCCTCTTGGGTACGGAGCCGGGACTCCTCATAGGAGAGCAAGGCCGGGACCTTTTCCTGGATGCAGGGCCGGGATGACTGCCGAGGATACTTGCCGAAGGAACTACCACGGTAAACTGCCGGGGTAACCCGCTGAGGATTCGGATAGAGACGATCCAGCACTGGACGAGGAATCTCCAGCACCGGCCTGGGCGAGGAACTCCTGGGCTGGGCTGGAACACGGCGCCTGGACTTGGTTTTGGAACACAGGAATACAGAGCCTTGGACTTAAGCACCGGAACACAGAACACACAGCCGGGACCCCTCCTTGGGAACAGGACATAGGGCCGGGACACGTACATGGAACACAGCCAGGACCCCTCCTTGGGAACAGTTCCTAGGGCCGGGACTCTGACACAGACAATAAATACAGGGAAACAAAGAGACAGTTCCAAATTCAACGATATATAGTTCCTTATCTTGGTGTGGCAAGGCTCTGGTCTCACTCCGGTGGTTGAACTAGACGGCGATACAGGCGAGGACGCAGGCGAAGGTAACAGACGAAGATTACAGACGAAGGTTAGTGCCAAAGTAACTGTTGAGATAAACTGCCAAAGTAACTGCCAGGGATTCAGATCGGAAGGGGAAGGGTACAGTCCAGCAAGGAATCCTTGGTTTGAGAGGTATTTATGTGCCAGCCCAAAACGAGAATTAGGTGCCTCAATTAAGGCACCCAATGGAACAAGGGAAAACAGGAATACCCGAAATAAGGAATCGACGGACCGAACCGTGAACCGGAATGCGGACTTCACGGACTGGTCCATGACACTTTTCTATCTAAATGTTTTTCGTAATTCCCAATACATCGTCTTTCTTAACGTCCACATGTTGAAAGTTCAAAATAACTTTATTATCAAAGTACATATATGTCGCAATATACTACCCAGAGGTTCAGAGTCTTGCAGGCATTCACAGTGAGTGCAAAGTGTCTCATACCCCGTGACGTGTTAAAGAACCAGCAGAAAGGAACTGGACGAGGGACTCCAGCACAGGACGAGGGAACTCCAGCATGGGGCCGGGGGAGTTACTACTGGGCTGGGCGAGGAACTCCAGGGCAGGACTTGGCTCTTGGACTAGGCTAAGCTCGGCTGTTGGACTCAGCTCAGTTAGGCCCTTGGGTATGGAGCCGAGACTCCTTCTTGGAGCGCAGGGCCGGGATCCTCCTAGGACGCAGGGCCGGCACCCTTCTAGGATGCAGGGCTGGGATGACGTCGCAGGGCCGGGACCCTTCTCGGATGCAGGGCTGGGATGATATTGCAGGGCTGGGACCCTTTCTAGGACGCAGGGCCGGGATGACTGCCGAGGACACTTGCCGAGGGAGACTGCCGAGGTAAACTGCCGAGGTAACTGTCGGGGATTCGGATGGGGAGGGGATGGGAACAGTCCAGCAGGGAATCCTTGGTTTGAGAGGTATTTATGTGCCAGCCCAAAACGAGAATCAGGTGCCTCAATTAAGGCACCCAATGGAACAAGGGAAAACAGGAAAACCCGGAATAAGGATCAATGAACCGGACCGTGAACCAGAATGCGGATTTCACGGACCGGACCATGACATAAGCAGGTTCCAGAAAGTGGCCCTCCTGGTTGATTTTTTTTTGTCCCGTCTGAGCTGCGACCTGAGATTCTTAAATGAGGTCAGACTTCTAAGATAACAGGTCACCCCGGTATCTCACTGTCACAATGGGGGCAGTGAGAAATGGACCCAAATGCAAGACACAGACACTGAAGTACTAAGAACAGGACTTGACTAGAGTAGGGACGTGACAGGACACAGACAAGCAGCAGGGACAAGAACGCAGACTTGGCCTAGGACATAGACAAGAAACAGGGAAACCGGACAAGGAACAATGAACAATGAACCAGGATCCTGGGCTTGGGAAAGCGGGACCAGGACTAGGAACCATGCACTAGGAGCCAGGGCTTGAGCTCCGAGCCAGACACTGCACAAGGACCCAGAACCTGGGTCTTGCCTCTGGCTCGGGCCCCAGAACCTGGGAAGGACATGACTACAGGACAGGGCGTAGCTGGGGTCTAGAGGCTTGGGGCTGCAGGCTGGGGTCTTGGCTCTTGAGGATTGCAGGCTGGGGTCTTGGCTCTTGAGGATTGCAGGCTGAGGTCTTAGGTCTTGGAATGAGGAGGCTGATGAGTCGGAGGCTGGAGCTCGGAGACATGCTGGGAACTGTACATCAACATAGAGCCGGGACTTATCCTTCGAAAAGCCGGGACTCATCTTTAACACGACACTAGCATGAGACCGAACAGTACATAGATATAGAGCCGGGATTCATCCTTAGACAAGCCGGGACGTAACTTTATGTCCACACCAAGGTGGGACAGGTCCACCTGTTGGGTAACAGCAGAACAGCCGAACTTACCCCACGGAGGCAAGGACAAGACAAGACAGATCCCCCCGCAGGGCAATGGCACAAAGCCCTGACTTACCCCACGGAGGCGAGGACAAGAAGAGACAAACACCGAAGAATGACAGACAGTTGCATCTCTGCATCGGGGTTGCTCCAAGTCGCAGTTCGGCCAGCAACCTCAGCTGGCTGTGGAAACAGCCGGATACCTGCCTAGCTCGGAGTGGCTAATAGCCATTCAGCTGGCCCGGGAAACAGCCGAATCCATACCGCAAAGTCAGCTCCAACTACCAACAGCGAGGCTGCATGAAGCGATGGTTCTCCAACACGGCCTAAAGATGGCAAGTGGCCGCTCTAGCCTTCCACCTGGAGGTTGCTCCCAGGAAATCTTGACAGGACAGACCAGCCGCCCACACTCAACCCCAAGGCTACTTATATTCCAAGCCCTAAGATGGGAATCAGGTGCCTATGATTAACTCAACCAAAATAAGGGACAGCTGGAAGACCGGGAGTCCTGAGTCCACAGACTGGACCGTGAACCGGAATGCGGACTTCACGGACCGGACTATGACACTCGCGAGCTCTAGAGTTCAAAAAATACTGGTGTCCCAGTTTGTACTAGGACGTTATGTCGTTTGTTCAGGCTTGTGACATCTGTGCCTGATACAAAGATCCCAATCCCCTTCCTCAATGCCTCCTTCAACCTCTACCGAATCCTTTACGCCCCTGATCTCGCCTTTTACTAGATCTTTTTACCGGCCTGCCTCTAATCACATTCCCTTATCACTATTTTAGCTGTGGTTGAGAGGTTTTCCAAGGCTTGTCGATTCCTTCCCCTAACCAGGCTACCATCAGCCCAAGAGATCGCAGAAATTTTCATGCACCAGGATTTCGGTATACATAGATTCCCCACTGATAATGTTTCGGGCAGAGGTCCCCAGAGCGTTTTGCAAGTTGGTTTGGGGGCTACCTCGAGTCATTCCTCAGGGCTCCGTTCTCAGGCTAATGGACAGACTGAGAGGACCAACCAGGACCTGGAGCGAACCCTTCGCTGCCCAATGTCTGGCAATCCGTCCTCTTGGAGTGGCCGCTCAGTCTAGGCGGATTTGGCGCACAACTCCCTTGGGTATGACTCTTTTGAATGTTAATTTGGTTTCAGCCCCCTCTCTTCCTTAATCAGAAGGCAAAGTTTCAGGTTCCCCAGCTGAACAATTTGTTCAGAAGTGTAAACAAATGTGGCTCAGGACCAGAGACTCTGGAAGAGGGTTCAGCCAACAGAGAAAGGCGGCTGGGTCTCTTTCAATATTGATCAGTTTTCAACTAAAGATTTTCCACGCGGGGTAGAATCGCGGAAAATAACACCTCAGTTTATCGGTCCCTTTAAAATCATTAGAAAAATTAACCGGTAACATACAAGTTAGGACTTCCCCGTTCTGAAAGAATTCATCCCACCTTTCATGTATCAAAATTGAAACATTTGTTTTGTAGCCCCTTGGCCCCGATTCCCAAACACCCCGATTCGCAAGCACCCCGCCCCATCAATGATCATAAACGGTGAAACTGTATACAAAAACTGCAGACTGTTTCGTTCAGGGAAATTAAAGGGACAACTACAATACTTGGTAGACTGGGAGGGATGTGGCCCGGAGGGAAGTTCTTAGGTTCCTTCCAGGGATATTTTCGATACTGATCTTACTTCAGAATTCCATCGTTTACATCCGGATAGCCCAGGCTTTTCTGGTGCCAGCCACAGCGGATGGGCTCTGTTACAAATTCGGGTCGTCAGTAAAGTGTACTGAGAGCTCTGAAGTTGGTATTCTCTGCATTTTATTATATGTAACCCTGTAACCAGAGCCCTCTAAAAATTAGGCTCTTTAGCCAACTTTGCTAATAGCCATGTGACTCAGCGGTGAGAAGGCCACCTTCCATAAGCAACACACATCTAGGGTCGGTATGATTTGGGTTCAAACAAACAGGAAAGTTGTAATGTTCCAATTAAGGAACATTGATCATAGTAAATGCTGGGTAAATATTGTCCCAGCAAAGTTACCGTTCGCCAGAAAAGTAACAGATTGTACACCTGCATAAAATTACAAAGGAAATATATTTACCAATAATTCAACTTTAACAAAGAGTTAATAGGGAAAAAAAAAAGAAAAGGGTCCATTACAGTTAAATCAGTCCAATGTGCACATAAATGTCGGAGCTCATTTCTGGATATTCAGGTCTGTTACATGCTGAACCCACGTTCTGCGTGGAAGACACCAGCCACAGTTCAACTTTCCCCCAAAGACCATCTCAAATGAACTGGCTAACTCGAGAGTATTGACATTTCCTTCTTGAAACCATTTGTCTGCACAAAGCACTTCTTACAAAGGGGTCTCTCCTTCGAGCTACATTCTGCGAGAATCTTCCCTTGTCCAGCTTCCAGCACCTGCGAAATTAGAGTACTGCCCTTCAGAAACCTGATCTCGCCCAGCTCTGATGAATGTTCCGTGGCATCATCAATGGGCAGAAGTCTACAACCGGTTATCAAGACAACCCCGAATGGCTGACAGAACATTCCTATGACTAAATAGCTTCTTAACTTTAGCCGAAGCAAAACACTCTTACCAACAAGACACACTGCTTTTGCAATAAACTGCTAAAATAAAATGCCTCACAGGACAGCAATAGAAATCTTAATCAGGGTATTACATATAATTATTGTGTATTGTCGCGCTTCAGGATTGTATGTGTTATAGTTAGGTCTTCACTAGTTTAAATTTAATCTTCAACTGTTCTTAGGTATTTTCAATTGATTCTCCTCGGGACTCTGCAGGTATCCAATTAACTTTTGGACTTTTTGTCTCTTATCAGACTGGTTACGTAATCTCTTGAAGAATCTTGGGTTTTAATTAGCTGGACACAGATTCCTTCGTGCCCTAGAGTATATTTCAAGGGGCAATACCAACCGCTCGGAGGTTTGGTGGTCCTGATCCTTGCCCGGTGAAGTTCCGGCCGAGTTATTCCGAGTTATCCAAGACTTTGTAAGTTCTACTGGTTTTCTTTGTCTCTTTTTTTAATAAAAATCCAAGTTTTGTTTAACCCTTCCGAGTCTCTGTGTGTCCCAAGATGCAGCCTGACACCGCTACCCTCTTCCCTTAGAGCAGATTTAGGCCATTCAGCCCGTTGAGCCTGCTCGGTCTTTCCTTCATGGCTGATCCTGGATCTTACTCAACCCCATACACTTCCCATATCCTTTGATGCCCTGACCGGTCAGGAAACTATCAACTTCTGTTTTAAATATACCCACAGAATTGGCCTCAACCGCAGTCTGTGGCAGAGCATTCCACAGATTCACTACTCTCTGGCTAAAATAAATTCCTCCTTACTTCTGTTCTAAAAGATCGCCCCTCATTTTGAGGTTGGGCCCTCTAGTTCTGGATACCTTCACTGTAGGTAACGGCCTCTCCACATCCACCTTATCTAGTCCTTTTAATATTTGGTGGATTTCAATGAGATCCCACCCCCCCCCCGTACTCTTCTAAATTCTGGTGAATATAGGCCCAAAGCTTCGATATGCTCCTCATATGTTAACCCCTTCTTTCCTGAAATCATCTTCATGAACTTCTTTTGTTTCTCTCCAATGAGAACTCATCCCTTCTGGGATAAGAGGCACAAAACTGTTGACAATATCCAAGTGCAGCCTGAAAAAGCCTCAACATTATCTGCTTGCTTTTATATTATATTCCTCTTGAAATAATGCAAATATTGCATTTGCCTTCTTTACCACAGACTTAACCTGTAAATTAACCTTCTGGGAGTCTTAGACGAGGAGTCCCAAGTCCTTCTGCATCTCTGATGTTTAACCTTCTCTCTATTTACATAATAGTTTGCACTATTGTTCCGCATACCAAAATGCATTATCGTACATTTCCCAACACTGTATTCCATCTGCCACTTTTGGCCCATTCTTCCTATTTGTCTAAGTCCTGCTGCAATTGCATTTCTTCCTCAGCACAACGTACCCCTACCTACCATCTGCAAACTTTTCCCCAAAGCCATCAATTCCAGTATGCAAATCATTGACAAAAAAGATGTGGAAAGTAGTGGTCCCAATACTGACCCCTGGGGAACCCGACTAGTCACAGTCAGACAACCCCCTTTAGTCCCACTCGCTGCCTCCTGCCCATCAGCCATTCCGCACTCCTTGCCAGGATCTTTCCTGTAATGCCATGCGATTTTATCTTGTTAAGCAGCCTCATGTATGGCACCTTATCAAACGCCTTCTGAAAATCCAAGTAAATGGCATCCGCTGCCTCTCCTTTGTCCACCGTGTTTGGAACTTCCTCGAAAATCTCTAACAGTTTTGCCAGACAGGATTTCCCTTTACAGAAACCATGCTAACTTTGACTTATTTTATCACTAATCTCAAAGTACCCCGAAACATCGTCCTTAATAATCAACTCCAACACTTTCCCGACCACTGAGGTTAGGCTAACTGACCTATAATTTCTTTTATTTTGCCTTCCTCCCTTTTTAAAGAGTGGAGTGATGGATAGCGCATTCACCATCCTCCACGGGACCCAGATCTTCACCAAACTGAGCGCAACAACCTAATCCACATCTGCCAGAAAATACGGCATTCAAGACACTCACCGGCAACTACGAATACTTGGTGATGCCATTCGGGCTTTCCAAAAATCCATCCGTTTCCCAAGTCTTCATCAACGAGATTATCTGAGACATACTACACAGGTATGTGTTTATTTACCTTGACGACATCCTCAGCTTTCCTAGTGACCTCTAAGACCATGTCTGTGACGTCCGTTCAGTCCTTCAGCGTCTCCTCGAAAACTACTGCAAGTTAGAAAACTGTCAGTTCCACACCCCAGTCATTTCCTCCCCTGGTTCTGACCGTTCACCCAAAGGCATGACATTGGACCCAGAGAAGGTGTGCGCTGTCATTGAATGGCCCCGACAGTGCTCCCTCAAACAGTTAAAGTCCTTCTTGGGATTCTTCAACTTCTGCCACCGTTTCATTAGAAACTACCAGAAAATTGTCGCTATTCTAACCCTCCTTTAACAAATTACCTATGTCACGGATCTCCTGGTCTTTTGCCGCAGACCACGCTTTCAGGAAGTTTAAGAGACCGCTCGCATTCATTGTCATTCAATTTCCTCTGGACCTTTCTGACGTGGGCTGCGGGTCCATCCTCTCCCAGTGAGATGGAATGGAAGACACACCATTGCGCTTTCTACTTGTGCAGTTCAACTCTACACAGCACCGTTACAGAGTAGGAGACAGGGAGCTACTCAGGGCCTTGGAGGAATGAAGACATTGGCTGATGGAAAACACCAATTTCATCCAGGATCCATCACTCATCGAGAAGCTCCACCAGACCCACCCAGATCATCCTGGTCCATCAATTGCCTGCTGTAGGAGGATGCTGTTAGGCCTACACAGGCAGGCACCTCCCAGTCTCCACCTAGCTAACAGGAGGCACCAGCCACTCGTTCCCAACTCATCACCTGCAGCCTATTTAAACCCAACTCTCATCCACAGCCCTTTGTTCGCCCATCGAACCAACTACCCTGAGCCAGTTACTCCAAGTCTTCAAGTACCTTGTTGTGTTTAATATCTGTTTTCTCTTGTTTTGTAGTTCCTTGTGGCTCGTTATTGTGCAGTTTATTAGTGAATGACGTTCAGTGCTGAATCGTCTCCGCTGCTCTGCTTTCGGATCAAGCCTCCATTACTAAGTAAGTCTCTGGGACTTCCTTGATTTTCCAGCACTCTCATATTGTCATCTGAATATCCATAGGACATAGCAGCAGAATTAGGCCACATGATTAGAATCTCTATCATGGGTGATTTATTATCCCTCTCTATCTCATTCTCCTGCCTTCTCCCCACAACATTTGATGCTCTGACTAATCAAGAATTAACCTCCCCTTTCAATATATGACCAGGCCTTCACAGCCGTCTGTGGCAATGTGTTCCACAGATTCACCACCCATTGCCTATTAAAATTCTGCCTCATCTCTGTTCTAAGTAGACTCTCCTCCATTCCGACGCTCTGTCCTCTAGCCCTATAGTCCCCACTATAGTGAAACGTCCTCTTCACATCCACTCTATCTAGACCTTTCACTTTACCATAGGATTCAATGAGATTCCTCGTCGCCCTTATAAACTCCCGAAAGTACAGGCCCAGAGCCATCAAACGCTGTTTGTGCGACAGGCCTTTCATGCCGGAGATCTTTCTCGTCAGCCTCCTCCGGATCCTCTCCAATGACAACACATCTTTTCTTCGATAAGCGTCCCAAAACTGCTCACAGTACCCCAAGTGCGGTCTGACCACTGTCTTATAGAGCCTCAGCATTACATCCTTCATCTTCTATTCCAGTCCTCTCGACATGAATGCTAACATTGCACTTGCCTTTCCTGCCACCGACTCAACCCGCAAGTTACCTTTTAGAGAACCCTGCACGGGGATTCGCAAGTCCCTTTACACCTCAGATTATTGGATTTTAAGAAATATCGGCTCCATTCAGGTCAATTAAAGAAAGTCGATACCTCTGTACATTTTCTTTACTGTTCCGTCTTCCATCCCGTCGAAAACACGTGATCTCCGTTGGAGGAACGGGTCAGAGATGGACGCAGTAAATCTGGGGGCAGGATAGAAGTTGCAGGGACAATTGAATAAATCGGCGAGCTCGGCAGGAGGGCAAGGAGTAGCGCCAACACGGCCATCAATGTACCGCGGAAAGAGTTCGGGTGCATTACCAGCCAAGGCTTGCAACACGGACTGTTTCACGTAGCCGAAGAAAAGGCAGGCAGAGCTGGGGGCCATGCGGTTGCCCCTGGCGACAGAGGAAGTGGGAGGTGCCGAAAGAGAGTGTTGAGTGCGAGGACCAGTCCCACGGATGAGCGTGGTGGCGGCGGTGTAGTGGTTAGGTCTGTTGTCTACAAAGAAGCAGAAAGCTTTAAGGCCTTCCTAAAAGGGGATAGAATTGTATAGGAAAGGGACAGCCACGGGCAAAATGGGGGTATATTGGTCGAGGAACTTGAAGTGTTTGAGAGTGTGCATGGTGTCACAGCTGTATCCGAGAAGGGGCTGAACCAAGGGCGATAAAATGGAGTCGAGGTATACAGACACAAGTCCAGAGGGGTAGGACCAGGCAAAAACAATTGGCCTACATTCCTGTACAAAATAACTCTACACCTTCAGAATTAAACACTATTGTCCGTGGCACTGCCACCAATCAGCATGAAGTGCTTTGAATGGCTGGTAATGGCACATATCACAAACTTCATTCCTGCTATGTTGGACACTCGCTAATATGATTACCGATGCAGTCGGCAATGTACCTCAGAAAGAGTTGGGGAGCATTAGCAGGGAAGGCTTGGAACAGGGCCTGTTTCACGTCGCCGAAGAAAAGGCAGGCAGAGTTGGGGCCATGCGGATCACTCCAGGACAAATGTCATTTCATCTGTCACGCACCTGGCCCTGACACACATTGAAAAGGAAAAAGAAACAAAGTCGCCGACCTAAAACCCCCCACCCCCTCCCTGCACAAAGGACCTTACAAATCTCCCACACAAAAACATCAAACCCGAACCCCTCCCTCGCACGAAAACTAGCAGATCGCCTACACGGAAAACGGCAGCTAAAAAAAAATCAGTTAATCTAAGCATGTATTATGTTTTATTAGAATTGTTATTGTGTTCTTTATCTTATTGTGCTTTTTTGTGCTGCATCGGATCCGGAGTAACAATTATTTCGTTCTCCTTTACAGCTGTACAGGAAATTGCATTAAATAATCTTGAACAATCTTGCCGGGACAGTTGGGTTTGCAGATCTTGGGCAGGAGGAAGCGACAATAGAATGGACAATAAGGCCTAAAGGTCTAAAGATGAAATCCCTAAGGGCAGTAGTGGTTTGCTTACTCGAGTCGACTGTGATGTTCTCCCAAGGTATTGTCTATAAGTACTCAGATGGCTAGAGGCCGATCTGGGATCCACACATTCTGGCGAAATGTTGGCAATGCCTTAACGGAGAACGGTTGGGTATGACTTCGTTTAACGCGAAGGGGCTGATGCACGGGTCGTCAACACATGGTCCTTGTCAGGACCCAGTGGCATAGAAGGCAGATGACTGTGGAGCCCTCGATGCTGCAGCCTCCCCACCGCGGCACTGCTGTTGTGACGTGCTATCATCTTCCGCCAGCTCCACCGTTAAGGTCGAGGTTGGATCGCTCTTTGTCTGGAATCTTCCCCCCGGCCCCCGATCTTGCCGTCGTGGGTGATCCTACCAAGAGCTAAGCTCCAGGCGGCATCGCTGTCGGGGATCTCTGGAACTCACAAGGTGACGATATCTCGGAGAAGATCCCTAACAGTTCGTTCTTTTGGTTTATTAAATGACCATCCCCCTAATGTTAACGTTCTGTCTGCACACTTAAATATCAAAGATCACCACAACAATCAGCAGTGCAACCATGATAATATCAAAGACGAGTCGAATCCATGGATGAATTTGTATATTCAAGCCCCGTTCCCAATACAGACCCAAAAGGAGGGATTCTCTCGAGCCGCTGAGGTCCATTCTCATGATCCAATACTCCTTTCGACAGCGCATCCTTAATGACTTTGAATGACATTTCGAATGACTTCCTTACAGAGCTATAGAGTACTACAGCACGGAAACAGGCCCTTCAGCCCATCTAGTCCGTAGTAAACAATTAATCTACCTAGTTGCACCGACCTGAGCCCAGACCATAGCACTCAATACCCCTCCCATAGATGTACCTATCTAAATTTCTCTTAACTGTTGAAATGGACCCCGCATCCACCACTTACACCGGCAGCTCGTTCCACGCTCTCACCACCCTCTTAGAGAATAAGTTCCCCCTCATGCTCCTCTTAAACATTTCACCTTTCAACCTTGGCCCATGACCTCTACTGCCAGTGTCAGCCAACCTCAGGGAAAAAAGCCTGCTTGAATTTAGCCTTCCATTGCCCTCATAATTTTGTAAACTTCTATCAAAATCCCTCTCATTCTCATGTGCTTTAAGGAGTAGCGTACTAACCTAGTAAAACTTTCTTTATAGCTCAGGTCAAGTCCTGGCAACAACTTTGTAAAATTTCTCTGCATTCTTTGTCTTATTTACATTTTGTCTCTAGGTAGGTGACAGGAATTCGACACAATAATCCAAATTAGGCCTCCCAACGTCGTATAGAGTTTCAACATAACATCTCAATTCCTGTATTCAATACATTGGCTTTTGAAGGACAATTTTCCACATGCTCCCTTTAGGACCCTTTCTCCCTGTGACACCCCTTTCAAGAAGTTATGGATCTGTATTCCCAGGTTCCTCCATTCTACGGCTCTCCTCCATGCTCTACCGCCCACCTACGCTGATTTGAACTCCCAAAGTGTAACAGCTTACACATGTCTGCACTGAGTTCCAGCTGTCACTGTCAGCCCATTTTTCCAGCTGATGCCGATCCCTCTGTAAGCCATGATAGCCTTTCTTGCTGTCCCCCAATCTTGGTATCATCTGCAAATTTGCTGAACCAGTTTCCTTGGTTATCATCCGAGCCGACCCAAATGATCTTTTCCCACTCAGTTATGTGGTCAAATACTTGTGCAACTCTTTGCCTGTGTTATTACCATAAAAGGCAAGCTCCAGCTCCCGCATCCCTTCTGCAACTGGCTGAGGTAACCTCAGCTCCGCCATCCTTAATTCGGTTGTGACGTCACTGATTGCCACATTACAGCCAACTGCTCTTGCTGATGTTGCATCATAGCAGATGTTGTTCATCAAAGTACGCTTCCGGAATGTTTCGTCATTTCAACAGGTAATATGGTCAGGGAGCGATTATCATACATTCGTGTTCACAATCTGTACCGGGAGAGGTTCACTTAATTGAGTAAGCGCGGATCGTCCCCCATCCCCACGACCGTTGTAGTTTCACGTGACATAGAGATGTGTCGGTATTGAGGCCCCAGTGTCTATCAATGAAGTGCGCTGCCGGTCCCTAACAAAGCACGGACAAATATCCCGGGCTCCCGCCCTTCCTGTCGACAGCCTATACTTACATTGCGAAAGCCGGCATTTTCCAATGTCTAAGGCGATCTGAATGATGATCCCGTTACTCTACCGCTCAAAGCGATGGAATGATCCACACCTTGCAGGGTTCCTTGCCCAAGTCCCACCACTTCTCCGCCTTTTGACATGCAAGGTGCAGGGAAAGGGCCAGTGACATCATGAAGGATCTCACGCACCCTGCTAATGGACTAGTTATCCTACCCCCATCAGGGAGGAGGCTACATAGCATCCACGCCAGGACCACCAGAATCAAAAACAGTTACCTTTCCCAAGCAGTAAGGCCGATCAGCCACTGACCCACCACTACTTTATTATTTTCCGTCGGTCACCTTATGTACAACCTGGCATCACCTTATGGACATCCAATCAATGTAGATTATATATCTTATATATAATATATAACCTTATATATTTATATTCATTGTGTATGTTTTTATTGTTGTTATTTTGTTTTGTTTTATATACCCGTTGTGTGTTTCTGCGCCGATCCGGATATGGAGTAACCATTATTTCATTCTCGCTTACATTTGTGTACAGGAAATGGCTTTAAACGATCTTGAATCTTCAATCTTGTCCTGACTGTGCCCTACTGTGCCTAACTTGGCCTTTTACCCAGTTGGTACAATCGTGCACAAAGTGCCTCCTCCTTCCACAACTGAAACATACCACATCGCCTTGTTTGTCCTGTCGAACAACCTCCACTACGATGCACATTCTCCTCCTTTCCCCTCTCTGCTTCTGTTCCCATTGTCAAACTCAATGTGGTTAAATGTGTGGCCCCAGTCTATTACTGGGGTCGGATGTGGACCCATGACACCTCTCAGATGACGGCACGGGAGGATGGCGGCTAGCGGGACGCTATGACAGTTCGGGGCGTCGGAGTTCAGAGTTCAAACGCAGCGTCCTCTGTAAGGAATGTGTACGTCCTGCCTGTGGGATGCATGGGTTTTCTCTGGGTGCTATGATTTCATCCCACATTCCAAAGATCTACCAGTTAGTAGGTTAATTGGCTATTGTAAATTGTCCCGTGATTAGGCTAGGATTAAATCGCGGGTTGCAGGACGGCACGGGTCAAAGGGCTTATTCCGTTCACTATCCCTAAAGAAACTAAATAACTATCGTCCCTTTAGGGTCCATTTAGATCCATTTAGGTCAGTACGGTGTTCATTCGCCTGGTACTTTCGTTCAGCACACTGCCCAACTTCCTCCTTTGACCCTTACTTAATTAAATCAATCTTGGTCCAATTCGCCCTAACGACCTCAGTAATGTTCCCCTTCGCAATTGTTTCTCCACTTAAGCCAATTTTTATTTTGGATATGGTCCAGCAATGTGGATCAGTCCTGCCTGGGTATTTTAGCCCTTAAAACGACATGTATATTAACAAGGAGTAGATGGTGAGCCTCCATTAACTAGAGTCATTGAAAATTACAGGACCAAAACAGGCCCTTTGGCCCATCTAGTCTGTTCTGAACCATTTATACTTGATTTATGAAGGCCAAACTGCCGAAAACTTCCTTTACGACCCTATCTACGTGTGACGCCACTTTTAATGAATTATGGATCTGTATTCCCAGATCCCTTTGCTCTACCGCAGTCCTCAGTGCCCTGTCGTTCATTCTGTAAGACCTACCCTGGTTGGTCCTACTGAAGAGCAACACCTCACTTTAATTCCATCTACCATTTTTCAACCCATTTTTGCAGCTGGTGCAGATCCCTCTGCAAGCCATGATAGCCTTCCTCGTTGTCCACTACACCCCCAATCTTGGTGTCATCCGCAAATTTGCTGATCTAGTTAAATACGTTATTATCCAAATCATTGCTATAAATGAAAAGGAAAACAAAGGTGCCAACATAGATCCCTGTGGCACTCTACTAGTGACAGGGCTCCAGTCAGAGAGGCAACACTGTACTAGCACCCTCTGGCTTTCCCACCAAGCCAATGTCTAATCCAATTTACTACCTCATCTTGAATGCTGAGCAGCTATACCTTCTTGACCAACCACCCATGAGGGACCTTGTCAAATGTCTTACTAAATTCCACGTAGACAGCATCCACTGCCTAGCCTTCATCAACTTTCCTGTAACTTTCCCAGAAAAACTCTATAAGATAGGCATGCTGACTATCCCTAATCAATCCATGTCTATGCAAATACTCATATATCTGGTGCCTTAGAATACCTTCCAATAACCTTTCCACTACTGGTGTCAGGTTCACCAGCCTATAATTCGCGTGATTATTTTTAGAGCCTTTCTTGAACACCGGTACCTCACCTGTCAGTACGGTTGATTTAAATATCTCTGCTAGGGACGCTTCAATTTTTCACTTGCCTCCCGCAGGATCCGAGGGAACATCTTGTCAGGCTCTAAGAATTTATTATCCTCCCTAATTTGCCTCAAGACAGCAAACACCTCCTCCTCTGTAAGCTGTACAGGGTCCACGAAGCTGATACCACTTTGCCTCACTTCTATAGACCCTGTGTTTGAGTAAGTACAGATGCAAAAAGAGAAGATATCGCCCATCTCTTGAGTCCACACATGGATTACCATTCTGATCTTCTAGAGGACTAAGTTTGTCCCTTGCTCTTAATGTATCTGCAGAATCACTTAGGATTCGCCTTCACCTTGTCTGCTGGGCAACCTCATGCCTTTTTTGCCCTCCTGATTTATTTACTAAGTATTCTCTTGACTTTTTACACACCATAAGTACTCCATTTGTTTTTGCCTGCCTATACCTCCTATGCTCCTGCTTTTTATTAACTAGCGTCTCAATATTTCTTGAAAACGAAGGTCCCCTAAACCTGTTACCTTTACCTTTTATTCTGACATGTACAAACAAGCTCTCTACTCTAAAAAATTCACTTTTGAAGGCCTCTCACTTACCAAGTACACTATTGCCAGAAAAACAACCTGTCCCAGTCCACACTTGCCAGAACCTTTCCGATAACCACCAAAATTGGCCTGTCTCTAATTCAGAATATCAACCCACAGACCAAGCCTACCCTTTTTGCATATTTACTTTGAAACTAATGGCATTATGATCACTACATGCAAAATCTTCCCCTACACAAACCCCTGTCACCTGCCCTGTCTCATTCCCTAATAGCAGATAAACACATTCCCTCATTTGGTCTTCTTCATACCTTATACTTTATTGTCGCCAAACAATTGGTCCTAGAACGTACAATCATCACAGCGATATTTGATTCTGCTCTTCGTGCTCCCTGGAGTACAAATCAATAGTAAATATTAAAAATTTAAATTATAAATCATAAATAGAAAATAGAAAAGGGAAAGTAAGGTAGTGCAAAAAAACGGAGAGGCAGGTCCGGATATTTGGAGGTTACAGCCCAGATCCGGGTCAGGATCCGTTCAGCAGTCTTATCACAGTTGGAAAGAAGCTGTTCCCAAATCTGGCCATACGAGTCTTCAAGCTTCTGAGCCTTGACCCAGAGGGAAGAGGGACGAAAAGTGTGTCGGCTGGGTGGGTCATGTCCTTGATTATCCTGGCAGCACTGCTCCGACAGCATGCGGTGTAAAGTGAGTCCACGGACGGAAGATTGGTTTGTGTGATGTGCTGCGCTGTGTTCACGATCTTCTGCAGCTTCTTTCGGTCTTGGACAGGACAACTCCCATACCAGGTTGTGATGCACCCTGGAAGAATGCTTTCTACAGTGCATCAATAAAAATTAGTGAGGAAACTTTCGTGAATTCATTTCACAAACTATCCCATTTGATTATTTTACAGTGTGGAAGTCCTAGTCAATTTGTGGAAAGTTAAAACCACCTACTATAACAACCTTATGTTCCCTGCAGCAGTCTGCGATCTCTCTACGATTTTCTTCCTCTGAATCCCTCGGACTGTTGGGTGGTGCGTAATATAGTACCATTAACGAGGACACTCTCCAACGTCCAGCACACTGCTAGAGCCTTCCACAGTGAAGGCTGATGAAAAATATTTACTCAGTTCGTCTGCCTTTACCTTAACACTGCACCCCTCCCCCTCCCCCCATTACTACTGCATCAGCATCATTTTCCAGTGGTCCGAAATCTATTCTCTCTTCTCTTTTATTTCTTATATATCTCAAAGAAACTTTTGGTGTCTCCTTTGATGCTATTGGATAGATTGCCTTCATGTTTAATCTTTTCCCTTCTTATGACTTTATTAGTCGCCTTCTGATGGTTTTTTAAAGCTTCCCAATTTTCTAACTTCCCACTATGATATGCTCTCTCTTTTCCTTTCGTGTTCGTTTGACTTTCCTCGTCAGCCACGGTTGCATCCTCCTGCCCTTAGTGTACTTCATCTTCTTTGGAATGTATCTATCATGCGCCTTCCAAATTGCTCCTAGAAACTCCAGCCATTGCTGCTTTGTTGTCGTATCTGTAGTACCCCTTCCAATCAACTTTGGCCAGATCCTCTCAAGCCTTTGTAATTTCCTTTAATCAATTGTTTTACTGATACATTTGACTTTACATTTGATACATTATCCCCATCGAATTGCAGAGTGAATTCTGTCATATTATGATCACTGTTTCTTATGGGTTCCTTTACCTCAAGCTCCCAAATGAAATCCAGTTCATAATACAACACAGCACTGAATCCAGAATAGCTTGTCCCGAATTGTGTTCAACCAAAAGCTGCTGTAAAAAGCTATCTGGTAGGCATTCTACCAGCCCTGTCGTTTCAATACTCTGTGCATCCTCGGATGCTGAGCTCCAACTATAATCTTCTCTCAGCCACGACTCAGTGATGTCTGGAGTTTAATTTGCAGGTTGAATCAGTGGCGAGGAAGGCAAATGCGAGGAAGTTAGCATTCATTTCAAGAAGATTAGAATATAAAAGTAAGGACGTACTGCTGAGGCTTTATAAAGTACTGGTGAGGCTTCACTAGGAGTATTGTAAGCAGTTTGGGGTCCCTTTTCTAAGAAAGTGTGTGCTGACATTGGAGAAGGTTCAACGAAGGTTCTCAGAAAGGATTCCAGAATTGAAATGCTTGCATATGAAGAACGTTTGATGGCTCTGGGACTCTACTCAATGGAATTCAGAAGAATGAGGGGTGACCTCATTGAAACCTTATGAATGTTGAAAGATTTGATAAAGTGGATGTGAAGAGGACGTCTCCTATGCTTCCTCAGAAAATATATTTAATACAGGGTTGGATAGATTTTTGCATAGTAAGGGAATTAAGGAATATGGGGGAAAGGCAGGTAGTTGGAGATGAGTCCATGGCCAGATCAGCCATGATCTTATTGAATGGTGGAGCAGACTCAACGGGCCAGATGGCCAACTCCCGCTCCTATTTCTTATGTTCTGATATTCTTATGCAGGTGGGGGCAGGGGTGGTTGTAGGTGTAAGACCAGAGTACACATTCTCAGAATAGAGCGGCGTCCTTTCAGAACAGAGGTAAAGAGCTATTTCTGCCAGAGAGTGGTGAATCATTGCGACAGGTAGCTGTGGAGGCCAAGTCATTGGGTATATTTAAGGACGAGGTTGATAGATAGAAATCACTTCGACCCGTACTTGGGTCATAGCCCTCCGTATCCCCACCTCTACCTCCCGGTCCATACTCTTATCCAAACGTCTCTTGTTGAAATCGGATCTGTATCCACTGGCAGTCTCACAGCCATCAATAGCACTGAATTCCATAGACTCACCACCCTCTAGCTAAAGAAATCCCCCCTCATCTCCGTTCAAAAGGTACTTCTTTGTATTGCGTGCATGTTTCTTGTGCTCCGAGATTTGCACCCCTCCCCCCGCCCCCTCTCCACATTCACTCTATCTAGGCCTTTCAATATTTTTCAATGAGATTCCCTCACTATTCGAAACTCCATCGAGCACAGGCCCAGAGCGACCAAACACCCCCCAAACATTCATTTCCAGAATCATTCTCATGAGCCTCCATTGGTCCCTCTCCAATGCTGTTTCTTGTCTTCCTTACCACCGACCCATTTTAACCTTTGGGAAATCTTGCACTAGGATTCTCGGGTCCCTTTTGCACCTGTGCATTAGACTGTCTCCACCTGGTACTACGAATTACATTGGACAACAAAGATCTTGCTTCTTGCGGATATCTTATTGAGTTTGGTTTGTCGATCATAGAGATATTTCATAGTGATTTCCATCACACACCATTTGTTTGAAATCTCCTATATTTTTATTTCAATTCATAATTCAAGTCAGAATAATTGGTGGCAAGATTAAAGAAGGCATTTTGTTGGTCCACAAATCAAACAGGTCGTCAGCGACAGGCAATTTGAAGAATTTCTAGTGGGACCAGAGAAAAATCGCATGGAAGGCATTCAAGGATGTTGTTGAAAATTTTCTTGGCAACTACAGAACATCAAACTAGGTGCAGCTGGTTAACAACATGTTTCAAGCATACAAAACCATGAAGTGCAACATGTCACTAAGGATTCATTTTCTGCATTCCCATTTAGACTTCTTTCCTGCAAATCTTCGCGCAGTCTCTGACGAGCACGGTGAAAGGTTTCACCGGGACATTGCGGTAGTGGAGAAACGTATCAGTGCAACTGGAATCCATCAATGCTGGCTGATTACTATTGGACACTTAAGCGAGAAGCCTTTAGACACCGAGTGCAATCGAAAATTATCAACAAAACATTTTAGCTTAGTTGTTCTGCAAATCGTGGGCACCGCAATGCAATTAAACGCAATATATTCAAAACCAGTTCATCTCGTTTCTCCAAATTTCTACGTGATAAAAGTGGTCTGAAATTATACTTGTGTTCAGCCTCAAGTGGGCTATCAAAAACAAGTAACAACTCTGAGGAAGAAACACGTTCGAAAAGTTTGTCCAGTGTTACCTACCACCTAACTTCAACCATCTCTCTACATACAGCTCGGGGTTGTCACCTTACGTACAGCTATTTACAGGCGAACTTTCAGTCCCGATGTAGGGTCTCGGTCAGAAACATTGTCTTGCGTCTTTTATATTGACAGATGCTGACTGACTTGCTGAGTTCATCCACCATTCTGCGTATGTTTTTTAAACTTTAGGTGAAACTGACGGGCTGGTGGAGCTCATGACTGCGCTGTCAGCTCAAACTGCATCACCAAGTTCGCTGATGGCTCAATGAGGCTCCCGGTTGGTCGGGGTCGACCGTGAATGATACATCCCAGCTGTCAACGTGATGCGCAAGCACGATACGTAGAGCAAGCAGTTGCCCCTGTAGCAAGCTCCCTCTCTACATGCGACAGGTTTTAACTCGCCTTTGCCCCTTCTCCTAGCAGTAGAAATGGTTCCACCGGGCTTAGTGGCTAAGTAGTGGGAACTTATCTCCACTACCTCCCGCGGCTTTGATAGCCTTAAGAACGATGATACAACACTTGTTGGCCGAACTGGCAAAAATAACGAGTCAGTATAGAGCTGGGATGATATGAGAACAACAGCCTAAGCCTGTTGCACGGGACGACTGAGGAGAAGCCAAGTGCGGGACACCGGCAAGTCGACTGAATTGGGGATGCTAGCGTAGACATGAACATAGAACAGCAAACCGGAGGAATCTTGACAAGGAGACGGGATCTACAGGGACTATCTGGAAACTAGAGCAGAACGTGGAACTAAATTTAGAACTAACAGTTCTACGCGAATAAGAGAACGAGGTATCGCCCGAGACTAAGCCAACAAACCAGCAACCTGAGATAGAGAAGACATCGTACTTATTTCACAGTCTCTGATGAAAACCAGGTGTACCGTAATTAGGTAAACTAACAGCAATTGGAAATCTAATGAGTGAAATTAGGGCATAATCAGGGAGAAAGGAGCTTTAAAGGGGAACAGACAAACGGAAACATAACAAAGCCTCATCCTGACCAATGTAAAGAAAAGATGATTGTGGACTTGGAACTAGGCAGTTTAAATATTTCGGAATGGGCTAGATGAGCCGAAGGGCGTCCTTCTGTGCTCTAGTTTTCGATAAGTTCATGACTATGTCGTCAGGATGGCGCAGGTCGACAACTCTCCATTTCAAATCTATGGCTCTGTTAGAGAGAGTGAAGAGCACAAAGATTCTAGGTGTGTACATAGCGGACGATCTAACACGGACCCATAACACCTCCTCACGAATCAGGAAGGCACAGCAGCGTCTACACTCTCTGAGGGTACTGAGGAATACAATCACCCCCCCCCCCCCACCCCGCCTGCACCGATTCTAAAAACATTCTGCGGGAGCGTGTCCTGTCTGGCTGCATCATTGTGTGGCAGAGAAGCTGTAACGCATTGGCCCGCAAGACCCTACAGGGGATATTAAACATCGCCGATAGGATCAATGGGGTCTCCCTCCCCACCCTGCCCCACCTCATGTGACCTTTACTGGGAGCGATGCGGACAACGGGCTCAAAGCATTGTTGAGGATCCCCATCACCCATCCCACAATCTCTCTGATCCACTACCGTCAGGGAGGAGGTACAGCAACATCAGGACTAGGGCTTCCAGACTGGGTAACAACATCTTCCTTCAGTCTGCGAAACTCGTGGAAACACTGCCATCACCGCGGTCTCGTCACGAGGACAGCGAGCGGTTTTACTGACTACCTGTGCGGCGCATTTCATGTGCATTTTGAGCTGTGCTTTAGGACCTTATTTGGGTGATATTTTGTTTTATGTGTTGTGTGTGCTTTGAGGACAAGGAGGAACGTTGTTCCGTTTGGTTTTATATATGCACCGGAAGATTACAATTTATTTTATTGCGATTTTATTTAGCAATACGGTGTAAAATAGCGCCTCCCGGCCCATCGGGCCGCATCGCTCAGCAACCCTAACCTAATCGCAGGACCATTTCCAATGGCCAATCGACCTAGCCAGTACGTCTTTGGACGGTGAAGGAAACCGGAGCTGCTGGGGAAATCCCACGTATTCGAAGGGGAGGGCGTACCAGCTCCGATGCCCCGAGCTGTAATGGCATCGTGCCAGCCGTATGCCGCCCTGGTCCAACTTGAAATTGAGCTTAGTGACTGAACGGTCTGTTCCTATGCTGTATCGCTCTTTGAATAGTAATACTTGAATGGGAAAAATAAGAAAGAAATGCTGGATGAAACAGAGTTTAAATTTCTGAATTTCAGCCACAACTGCGGTGGCACGGATGAAGCCAACGTTACACTCAGTTACGGGTGAGAGTGAGAAAAATTACTGTGATTTTAGGAAAGGAAGAGGTAGCTGTCCTCCGGAGCTGTCGGAGCGGGCAGTGGAGTGAGTGGCAGCAGAGTGTAGGGCTTTGGCTTCAACGGGCTTCGGCGGTAAACGGGTAGAGGCGAGAGCGAAGCACCAACTCTTCCCCTCCCCCCACCCCTTGGCGAATCGGCCCAGACAGACAGGAACAGCAGGGCTCACACAGCCAACAGTACGAGCTAACGGTTTAAAAAGCTTGTCTGTGGCGAGGTAAGTGGGTGAGTAGACTTATTTTTCCTGTTTCATTCCTGTAGAATTAGATAGCATGCCTGCAGGGTTAGTGCTTTGTTCAGGGTATCAGATGTGGGAATCCTGGGAGACCTTCAGCCTCCCTGATGGCCACATCTGCGCCAGGTGCACCGAGATGCAGCTCCTCAGAGACCGTGTTAGGGATCTGGAGCTGTAGCTTGATGACCTACTGCTTATCAGGGAAAGTGAAGAGGTGATAGACAGGAGCTACAGGGAGGTAGTCATCCCTAGGCTACAGGGGTCAGAAAACTGGGTGACTGTCAGGAGAGGGAAGGAAAATGCCCAGATAGTGGAGAGCACACCTGTGGCTGTCCTCCTCAGCAACAAATATCTTGTCCTAGATGCTGTTGAGGGGAATGACCTGACAGGGGACGCCCACGGTGACCGGGTCTCTGGCACTGAGCCTGGCGCTGTTGTGCAGGAGGGAAGGAGGGAGACGAGGAATGCGGTAGTCATAGGGGATTCCACAGTCAGGGGAACAGACAGGAGATTCTGTGAGCCTGATAGAGATACCCGCATGGTGTGTTGCCTCCCAGATGCCAGGGTACGGGATGTCTCAGATCGGGTCCAGAATATTCTGAAGGGGGAGGGCGACCAGCCAGTTGTCTTGGTACATGTTGGTACCAATGACATAGATAGGACAAAGGAGGAGGTCCTGAAGAGAGATTTCTGGGAGTTAGGAAGGAAGCTGAGAAGCAGGACCTCCAGGGTAGTAATCTCGGGATTGCTACCTGTGCCACGTGCTAGCGAGGCAAGAATGGTAGGATCAGGCAGATGAATATGTGGCTGAGAGACTGGTGTAGGGGGCAGGGCTTCAGATTCTTGGATAATTGGGATCTCTTCTGGGGAAAGTATGACCTGTTCAAAAAGAATGGGTTACACCTGATCCCGAAGGGAACCAATATCCTGGTGGGAAAGTTTAATAGAGCTGTTAGGGAGGGTTTAAACTAATTTGGCAGGGGTTGGGAACTGGAATGATAGAGCGGAGGAAGGGGAAAACAGAAATAAATCTAAGATAGTGAGCAGTAGAGATGTCAGGAAAGACAGGTAGGTGATGGGGCAAATTTGTAGCCATCGGGATGAGTTGCAGTGCAATAAAATTGAAGTGAAATCAAAGTGAAAAGTACCAAATACTGGTCTTAAGGTGTTATACTTAAATACAAGCAGCATAAGGAATAAGCTGGATGAACTTGTCGTACAGCTACAGATTGGCAGGTATGACATTGTGGCCATCGCTGGGACCTGACTAAAGGATGCATGTCTCTGAGAGCTGAACGTCCAAGGATACACGGTGTATCAGAAGGTTAGGAAGGTAGGCAGAGGGGGAGGCGTTGCTTCATTGGTAAGAAATGATATTAAATCATTCGAAAGAGGTGACATAGGATCAGAAGGTGCAGAATGTTTATGGGTTGAGCTAAGGAATAGCAGGGGTAAAAGGACCCTGATGGCAGTTATTTATAGGCCTCCTAACAGCTGCAGGGATGTGGACTACAAATTACAACAGGAAATAGAAAAGGCTTGTCAGAAGGGCAGTGTTATGATAATTGTGGGGGATTTTAACATGTGAGTGGATTGGGAAAATTAGGTCGGCCCTGGATCTCAAGAGAGAGAATTTGTAGAATGTCTGTGAGATGGCTTTTTAGAACAGCTTGTTGTTGAGCCCACTAGGGGATCGGCTGTACTGGATTGGGTATTGTGTAATGAACCGGAGGTGATTAGAGAGATTGAGGTGAAAGAACCCTTAGGAGGCAGTGATCATAACATGATTGAGTTTACTGTAAAATTTGAAAAAGAGAAGCCGAAATCTGATGTGTCGGTATTCCAGAAGAGTAAAGGAAATTATAGTGGAATGAGAGAGAGACTGGTCAAAGTTGACTGGACAAGGACACTGGCGGGAAGGACGGCAGAGCAGCAGTGGCTGGAGTTTATGTGAGAAGTGAGGAAGGTGCAAGACAGGTATATTCCAAAAAAGAAGAAATTTTCGAGTGGAAAAAGGATGCAAACGTGGCTGACAAGAGAAGTCAAAGCCAAAGTTAAAGCAAAGGAGAGGGCATACAAGGAAGCAAAAATTAGTGGGAAGACAGAGGATCGGGAAGTTTTTAAAAGCTTACAAAAGGAAACTAGGAATGTCATTAAGAGGGAAAGGATTAACTATGAAAGGAAGCTGGCAAATAATATCAAAGAGGATACTAAAATCTTTGTCAAGTATATAAAGAGTAAAAGACAGGTGCGAGTAGATATAGGACCGATAGAAAATGATGCTGGAGAAATTGTAATGGGAGATAAGGAGATGGCAGAGGAACTGAATGAGTATTTTGCATCAGTCTTCACTGAGGAAGACATCAGCAGTATACCGGACACTCAAGGGTGGCAGGGAAGAGAAGTGTGCACAGTCACAATTATGACAGAGAAAGTACTCAGGAAGCTGAATAGTCTAAAGGTAGACAAATCTCCCGGACCAGATGGAATGCACCCTCGTGTTCTGAAGGAGATAGCTGTGGAGATTGCTGAGGCATTAGCAATGATCTTTCAAAAGTCAATAGATTCTGGCATGGTTCTGGAGGACTGGAAGATTGCAAATGTCACTCCGCTATTTAAGAAGGGGGCAAGAAAGCAAAAAGGAAATTAGAGACCTGTTAGCTTGACATCGGTGGTTGGGAAGTTGTTGGAGTCGATTGTCAAGGATGAGGTTACAGAGTACCTGGAGGCATATGACAAGATAGGCAGAACTCAACATGGATTCCTTAAGGGAAAATCCTGCCTGACAAACCTATTACAATTTTTTGAGGAAATTACATGTAGGCTAGACAAGGGAGATGCAGTGGATGTTGTATATTTGGATTTTCAGAAGGCCTTTGGCAAGGTGCCACACATGAGGCTACTTAACAAGATAAGAGCTCATGGAATTATGGAAAAGTTACATACGTGGATAGACCATTGCATGATTGGCAGGAAACAGAGAGTGGGAATAAAGGGATCCTGTTCTGGTTGGCTGCTGGTTACCAGTGGTGTTCCACAGGGGTCCGTGTTGGGGCCGCTTCTTTTTACATTGTACATCAACGATTTGGATTATGGAATAGATGGCTTTGTGGCTAAGTTTGCTGATGATACGAAGATAGGTGGAGGGGCCGGTAGTGCTGAGGAAACGGAGAGTCTGCAGAGAGTCTTGGATAGATTGGAAGAGTGGGCAAAGAAGTGGCAAATGAAATACAATATTGGAAAGTGTATGGTTATGCACTTTGGCAGAAGAAATAAACGGGCAGACTATTATTTAAATAGGGAGAAAATTCAAAGTTCTGAGATGCAACGGGACTTGGGAGTCCTCTTACAGGATACCCTTAAGGTTAACGTCCAGTTGGTGGTGAAGAAGGCGAATGCAATGTTGGCATTCATTTCTAGAGGAATAGCATACAGGAGCAGGGATGTGATGTTGAGGCTCTATAAGGCGCTGGTGAGACCTCACTTGAAGTACTGTGGGCAATTTTGGTCCCCTTATTTAAGAAAGGATGTGCTGACGTTGGAGAGGGTACAGAGAAAATTCACTAGAATGATTCTGGGAATGGGAGGGTTAACATATGAGTAACGTTTGTCCGCTCTTGGACTGTATTCCTTGAAGTTTAGAAGAATGAGGGAAGACCTCATAGAAACATTTCGAATGTTGAAAGGCATGGACAGAGTAGATGTGGCAAAGTTGTTTCCCATGATGGGGGAGTCTAGTACGAGAGGGCATGACTTAAGGATTGAAGGACGACCTTTCAGAACAGAGATGCGAAGAAATTTTTTTAGTCAGAGGGTGGTGAATCTATGGAATTTGTTGCCACGGGCAGCAGTGGAGGCCAAGTCATTGGGTGTATTTAAGGCAGAGATTGATAGGTATCTGAGTAGCCAGGGCATCAAAGGTTATGGTGAGAAGGTGGGGGGAGTGGGACTAAATGGGAGAATGGATCAGCTCCTGATAAAATGACGGAGCAGACCCAATGGGCCGAATGGCCGACTTCTGCTCCTTCATCTTATGTGACTGAAATGATTCCATTGCTTCGGCTCAGGCATTATAACAAATTGGTCAGAACGTGTTAGAATATCGTGAGCAGTTTTGGACCCCTTATAAAAGAAAGGACGTGCTAACGTTGGAGAGGGCACAGGCGAATTTCACGAGAATTGATGTGGGAATGAAAGGGTTAATGTATTGAAGCGTTTAATGGCTCTGGGCCTGTACTCACTGGAGGTTTGTAGAATAAGGTTGTCACAGCATGCACTGACAGGCAAATGGATCCAGGTGTGGCATAACGACAGACTCCCATGTTGAGACAGAAACAAGACCATAGGACCATCAGACATAGGAGCAGAAGTAGGCCATTCGGCCCATCGAGTCTGTTCCGCTATTCAATCATGGCCTGATTCAATTTTTCCAGTCATCCCCACTCCCCTGCCTTCTCCCCATACCCCTTGATGCCCTGGCTAATCAAGAACCTATCTATCTCTGCCTTAAATATACCCAATGAATTGGCTTCCACAGCCGATCTTGGCAACAAATTCCACAGATGTACGACCCTCTGACTAAAGTAATTTCTCCGCATCTCTGTTCTAAATGGACGTCCTTCAATTCTGAAGTCGTGCCCTCTTGTCCTAGAATCCCCTACCATGGGGAAAAAACTTTGCCAAATCTAATCGGTTCAGGCCTTTTAACATTCAGAATGTTTCTATGAGATCCCCCCTCATTTTCCCGAACTGCAGGGAATACAGCCCAAGAGCTGCCAGACGTTCCTCATACGGTAACCCTTTCATTCCTGGAATCATTCTTGTGAATCTTCTCTGAACCCTCTCCAATGTCAGTACATCCTTTCTAAAATAAGGAGCCCAAAACTGCACACAATAGTGTGGTCTCACGAGTGCCTTATAGAACCTCAACATCACAGCCTTTTTCTTATATTCTATACCTCTAGAAATGAATGCCAACATTGCATTTGCCTTCTTCACAACTGACTCAATCTGGAGGTTAACCTTTAGGGTATCTTGCACAAGGACTCCCGGGTCCCTTTGCATATCTGCATTTAAAATTCTCTCCCCATCTCAATAATAGTCTGCCCATTTATTTCTTCCAACAAAATGCCTGACCATACACTTTCCAACGTTGGATTTCATTTGCCACTTCTTTGCCCATCCCCCTAAGCTATCTAAGTCTCTCTGCAGGCTCGCTGTTTCCTCAACACTACCCGCTCCTCCACCTTTTCTTTGAATCATCAGCAAATTTATTAATCCTGAAGTCCAAATCATTGACATTCAGCGTAAAGAGCAGCAGTCCCAACCCCGACCCCTGCAGAACTCCACTGGTAACCGGCAGCCAGCCAGAATAGGATCCCTTAGTTCCCAAACACAAAATAATCTGCAGATACTGTGATCAAAGCAACACTTACAGTATGCTGGATGAACTCAGCAGGTCAGGCAGCATCAGTGGAAACAATGAGTTGACGTTTCAGGCCGGAATCCTTCGTCAGGACTGAAGAATGAAGGAGGTGGAAGGATTTGAAGAATGCTTGTGGGTTACTGGTCGTTCAACTGTAAGTCTCCCTTAGTTCCCACTCTCTGTTTTCGGTCGACCAGCCAATGCTCCACCCATGCTAGTAACTTCCCTGTAATTCCATGGGCTCTTATCTTGCTAAGCAGCATCATGTGTGGCACCTTATCAAAGGCCTTCTGAAAATCCAAGTACACCACATCTACTGGTGTACTTGGATTTTGCCATGAATAAACAAGAGGTTATTCATGGAATTCCAGCTGGACATTGATGGCTTGACTGATCAACACCGTGTGATGAATCATTCTCGAAACACACAAGGACCCTGCAATAAGTGCTAAATTTAAATAATCACAGTACGTTGAAAACCCGTGTCAGTCAAAATAAACTTGACAAGATTAAACAGAAATCACAAGGGGTTAACGACTCTAGATAAGACGGTTCATGACAAAGGTGGGGATCTCATTGAAACCTATCGTATATTGACTAGCCTAGATAGAGTGGGTGTGGAGACAATGTTTCCTATCGTGGAAGAATCTGGGATCAGAGGACACACCCTCAGAATAGAGGGACATACATCTAGAACAAGGTTGAGATGGGATTTCTTCAGCCAGAGGGTGGTGAATCTGTGGAATTCATTGCCAAAGGCAGCAATGGAAATCATGTCATTAGGTATATTTAAAGCAAAGGTTGATAGGTCCTTGATTAGTAAGAGCATCAAAGTTACAGGGAGAAGCTAGGGAATGGGGTTGAGAGGGATAATAAATAATGGTATCAGAAAGGATCTGGCAAGTATGGATTAGCACATAGTAGTGGGTGGCTTTCAAATGTGAAGTTTTGAGAATACAGAGTTAGTATGTTCCTGTCAGAATAAAACTCAAGGATAACAGGTTTATGGAACCTTGTTTCTCGAGATTTTTAGGTCCTCGTTAAGAAAAGGAAAGAGGGGCATAGCACGTATAGCAGGTAGGAACAATTTGGGTACTTGAGGAGTACCCAAATGCAAGGGAAGAAAATCAGGAGGGCTAAAAGAAGGCACAAGGTTGCTCTAGCAGACAGGGGGAAGGAAACCCTCAGGATGTTTATTAAGAGCATATGGATAGCCAGGGACAGCACTGGTCCCATCGAAGATTAGAGTGGTAATCTACACGTGGAACTGAAAGAGATCGGGGAGATCTTAAATGATGCTCTTCGCATTTGTATCTTCTCGGGAGACTAACACAGAGTCTGTAGATGCAAGGAAATGCAGCAGCGAGATCACCCCCATACAGATTACAGAGGAGAAGATATTTGCAGTCTTGAGGAAAATTAGGGTGGGTAAATACTCAGGGTCTGACAAGGTGTTCCCTCGGATCCTGTGGAGGCAAGTGCTGAAACTTCAGGGTCCTAGCAGAGATAACTTAAACATCCTTAGCCACAGGTTAGGTGTCAGAGGGTCAGATAATAGCTGATATTAATCTGTTCTTTAAGAAAGGCTCCAACAATAAACCAGGGAATGATAGGGTGGTGAGCCTGACATTAATAGTGGGAAAGTTATTGGAAGGTATTCTAAGACACTGGATATGTAAGTATTTGGGACAGGCAGCGACTGATTAGGGATAGTCAACGTGGCTTTGTACTTGCTAAGTTGTGTCTAACCAATGTTATAGAGTTTTTTGAGTAAGTTACCAGAAAGTTGATGAAGGCAAAGCAATGGATGTTGTCTACATAGACTTTAGCAAGGCCATTGACAAGGCCCAGCATAGGTGGTTGGACAAGAAGCTTCAGTGGATTGGCATTCAAGATGAGGTAGTAAATTGGATTAGACAGTGGCTTAATGGAAGATGCCAGGGGGTGGTTGTAAATGGTTGTCTCTCTGACTGGAGTTCTGTGACTAGTTGTGTGTCGCAGGGATCGGTGCTGGGTCCACTGTTGTTTGTGATCTGTATCAATGATTGTAGATAACACTAAGATTGGGGTGTAGTGGATACCAAAGCTTGGAGCTGGAAAAATGGTCCGAAAATTATAGATGGAATGTAATACAGACAAGTGAGAAGAGCTGACGTTTGGGAGGACCAACCAGGGTAGGTCCTACATGGTGAGCGGCAGGTAACTGAGGAGTGTGGTAGAACAGAGGTATCTAGAAATACAGATCCATAATTACTTGAAAGAAGCATCACATGTAGATAGGGTGTGAAGGAAGAGTTTGGAAAGTAGCCTTCATAAATCAATGTATTGAGTGCAGGAGTTGGGATGATATGTTGAAATTGTGTATGACGTTGGTGAGGCCTAATTTGGAGAACTGTGTGCAGTTTTAGTCACCAACCTACGGTAAAGATGTAAATTAGATTAAAAGAATGCAGAGAAAATTTACAAGGAAGTTGCTAGGACATGAGGGCCTGAATTATAGGGAAAGGATATATAGGTTAGGACTTCATTTCCTAGAAAGTAGAAGACTGGGGAGAGATTTGATAGGTATATACAGAATTATGAGGATAGGGTAAATATAAGCAGGCTTTTTCCACTGAGGTTGGGTGCGACTACAACTTGACCTCATGGGTTAAGGATGAAAGGTGAAATGTTAAAGGGGAACATGAGGGGCAACTTCTTCACTCAGAGGGTGGAGAAAGTGTGGAACGACCTGCCAGCGGAAGTGGTGGATGCAGAGTCGATTTCAACATTTAAGAGAATTTTGGGTAAGTACATGGATAGGAGATGTATGGAGGGCTATGGTCCTGGTGCATGTCAATGGGACTAGGCAAATTAATGGTTTGCACATATTAGATGGGCCAAAGGGCTGTTTCATGTGCTGTAGTGTTCTATGATTCTATGACTCTAATCAGCCATAATTAAATAACAGGGTAGATTCAATGGGCTGAATGCCCTAATTCTGCTCCTATGGGTTTTGGTATTATGTTCTTATCGTTGTCTATGTGGAGATTGCGCCTTTTCCCGTAACGGTGTGGGCTTGCCCAGTTGCTTCAATTTACCTTCAGTGACCAGTCCTGTACCTCCTGTACCTAACGTAGTGGCCACTGAGTGTGTGTTCGTGGTTTTCTGCTCCTGTAGCCTATCCACATCAAGTTTCTACGTGTTGTGCATACAGAGATGCTCTTCTGCACACCACTGTTGTATTGCATTACTGTCGCATTTCTGTCAGCTTGCTAATGAGAGACACAACACAATGAATCTTGAAGTGGAAGGGCTTCAGCAGCAGAAGATTACGACCATAACCCTCAGTGGCCATTTTATTAGGTACAGGGCGTGCCTAATAATGTGGCCATGGAATGTATTTGGGTTGAGCGTTTTCTGTTGGAAAGAGAACGGTGCTGCTTAGACCGGATGGCGTCAGCCTTAGTGTAAAGCAACGAGCAATTAAAGAGATAAATCCATAATAGCCTGCTCCGCCATTCCATCATGGCTGGTCCTGGATCCCACTCAACCCCATAAACCTGCCTTCTTGCTATATCCTTTGAGGAATGATCTAACCCATCAGGAGACTATCAACCTCCTCCTTCGATATATGCATGGACTCCACCTGCAGTCTGTGGCAAAGCATTCCACAGATTCATTACTCTGGCTATATAAAAAAAAATCCCCCTTACCTCTGTTCTAAAAAGTCGCCACTCAATTTTTGAGGCTGTACCCTTTAGTTCTGGATACCCCCACTATAGGGAACATCCTCCCCACATCCACACTATCTAGCCCTTTCAACATTAGGTAGGTTTCAATGACATCCCCATGCATTCTTCTAAATTCCAGTGAATACAAGCCCAAAGCTACCAAAAGCTCCTCATATGTTAACCCCTTCATTCCCAAAATCATCCTCGTGAAACTCCTCTGTACTCTCTCCAATGACAACACATCCTTTCTGAGATATGGGAACTGTTGCCAATAGTCCAAGGGAATGGAAGACCGGCAGTTGCCCATGAGACCTGCAAGGAAGGGCAAAGGCCTCCAATACAGCTTGGCACCAGTGTCGTCGCAGAGCACTGTGCCTTGCTCAAGGATACAACACGCTGCCTCGGCTGGGGCTGGGACTCATGACCTTCAGATCGCTAGTCGAGTGCCTTAACCACTTGGCCACGTGCGCAATTGTTGAGATAAATACCAACATTGTATTTCCCTTCTTTACTACAGACTCAACCTGTAAATTAACCTTCTGGGAGACTTGCACGAGGACTCCAAAGTCCCTCTGCATCTCTGATGTTTGAACCTTCTCCACATTTAGGTAATAGTCCACACTATTGTTCCTTTTACCAAAACGCATTATCATACATTTCCCAACACTGTGTTCCACCTGCCATTTTTTTCCCATTCTTCCTTGAAAGTGAATCCATAGGTTGTGGGAACAGTTCAGTGATGGGGCGAATGAAGTTGAGTAAAGTTATCCCCTCTGGTGCAATAGCCTGGCGATACCTGTTGTGTTGAACTCTAGACATCACACCCAACGCGCTTGCTTTAAGCGCTTTGGAATGAGACTGGCAATTGAGGAGGTCACTAGGCAACCGACTCCTTAGTCACTGCCGGAAATGCACTCCAATCATTGAACAAAAACTGGCGAAGCGCATGCGTACACGGATCGGGCAGTGCCGTGCGCCGGAATTCTCGAGCCGGTTCACTGGTACCCTGTCCACCTGTCCTTTCTGTGACCGGGAGGATTCAGGGAACCCGTGTTTCTATTGAGTGTGACGGAGTACAGCCCCTCTCTGGGTATCAGAAGGCGCTGCTCCGCAAGTTCCGGTGTACTTCAGCTCCGCGCTCCTGACATATGGTCATCCAGTACGGAGAGGGGTGGGAGTCACTTGGGGGAATCTACTGATGGGCATGCTCCTGGGTCTGGCCAACATGGCCATTCATGGGTCCAGGCGGCGGGCAGTGGAGGGCTCTTCACGAGTCGACTCCCTGCCTTCTTCTGGGGTGACGTTCGTGCCCGAGTGTAGCATGCATGCACTAGGGGTGGGCAAATTTGGGGTACTTCCGAGAACGGTGGCCCCTCCCACCCCAGGGATTTTACTGTTTGGTGGATAATAATAATCAGAATTTGATTTGAATCTGTATATAGTCTTGTAAACCCCTGGTAATTGTGCGTATTTAGTGAGTGAATAAACTTCTGGCGTTCTGTTTAGAACGGGAGGCGGGGGAGGGATTGGAACAAACTGATCCTTGGCAAGACGACAGGAGGTTTAGAGCTTACAGAAAGACAACGCTCGCTATGTGTTCGAATTTGAGTTTCAGCTGTTCGCGCTCCGTTAAGAACAGCTTCTTTCCCAAGAGATCAGATTTCGGATTTCTGAATCGACAATGAACCCATGTACAGTGCCTCACTTTGATTTTGTTTATTCTTTGTCGCAGTACTTATTTAACTTTTTAATACTTTTTGAAGAGCCCATCACCCACCAGGGTCAAGGCTCGGCAGAGTTTTCGCTGTCCTGGTCTTTCTTATACGTTCTCACCAAGTGTATAGCCCATCTTCTCGGTGCTTCCTTCCACTCCCAGGGATGAGGTCTTTAGCGCTTCTGTTGGTGTATCTGCAGCCCTAGGTTTCTATGGGATGGGGATGGTTGCTAACCCAGTACCCAACAACCCTCCTTACTCAGCCGGGCGGGCTTGGGACCGCTGATGGCGGAATTAATGTACATATATTCGCATTATAATCTGTGGTTTACGTTACCGTGACCGCACAGCAACATATTTCACGACATACGCCAGTAATATTAAACCCGATTCTGACATTAGGCATTCCGCAAACGCCCGAACGACTTAATTAATTGGCGATTCTCTCCAATTTTGTTATTAGTGTTATAATAACGGGAGAAGCCAGCCTTTACTGCTTGTCTCGCGTTGTGTTTGAGAAGGCGGCGGGAGCCGCGATCTCACACATGCCCGCTCAGGTAAAGCCGACGGCCTTCCAATAGCGCGGCTATTTCAGTCGTTTCAGACGAGTGATACAACGACAGGGAAACCAATTCTCTCCCCGGACTTAAAGTGATCTATATTTTGCAAACTCGGAATTAGTTGAGGCCGCCCCCGCCCCAGAAAAGAACACCAGAAATTCTGTAGAAGCTGGAAATCCAGAGTAACACACACAAAATGCCGGAGGACCTCGGCAGGTCAGGCAGCATCTATAGAGAGGAACGTTCACCTGCTCATTCCACTCCTCCTCAAAGAGTCCATCCAGGTGAGGCAACACTTCATTCGCGACCCTAGTGGAGTCATCTATTATATCCGGCGATCGCGGTGCGGCCTACTCTGCATTGGAGAGCTCCGTCGTTGATTGGGGGACGCTTGCCGAGTATCTTCACTCCGTCCACAACATACATGATTTCCCGGTGGCCAACCATTTTAATTCCAATCCCCATTCACGTCCGAACATGTCGGTCCATGGCCTCCTCGACTGTTCTCGGTTGGAGGAGCAACACCTCATATTCCGTCCGGCTAGCTTCTAACCGGATGGCCTGAGTACCGATTTCTCTAACTTCTAGTAATTTCCCACTTTCCCTCCTGGTTTCCCTTTCGCCACTTCTCTTCTCCTCACCTAAGCTTCACCTCTGTCTGGAGCGCCTTCTCTTCCCTTTTCTCCTATGATCCACTGTCCGCTCTTCTCAGATTCCTTCTTCTCCAGCCCGTTACCTTTTCCAAGTATCACCTCGCCCACACCCATCTTTCCCCTCACCTGGTCTCACCTATCACCTGCCAGCTTGTACTCCTTCCCCTCTCCCCGCCTTCTAATTTTGACCTCCGCCCCCTTCCTTTCCAGCCCCGATGAAGGGTCTCGGCCCGAAACGTCGACTGTTTTTTCCCCGTCCCTGGATGCAGCCCGACCTGCTGCGTTAACCAGGATCGTGTGTGCGTGTTCCCTACATTGAAATCCAAGGTCGCGATGGATGTCAGCGATGTAATATCAACGTTGAACAGCGTGTCGCTTTCACTCTGCCAGCGACCCTGGTCCAATTCCCGCTGCTCTCTATAAGGAGTTTGTGCATTTTGGGCCGTGTCAGAGATGACATGCTGGCGTGGAGAGCATTCAGAAGAACGGGAAGGAGTTAACACACAAAGAGCGTTTAATCATTTTTACTCGCTGGGGTTTAGAAGAATGGCGAGGAGTGGAATCTCACTGAATCCTATTGAATATTGGAAGGCCTAGATAAACTGAACGTGGAGAGGATGTTTCCGAAAGTGGGGGAGTCTAGGAGCAGGGGGCACAAGCTGAGAATACAAGGAAGTGCCTCTGGAACAGAGACGAAGTGGAATTTCTTTAGCCAGAGGGTGGTGAATGTGTGGAATCCATTACCGTGGATGGCTGTGGAGGCCAAGCCATCGGGTATATTTAACGTGGAAGTGGGTATGTTCTCGGTCAGTAAGATGGTCAAAGGTTACGGTGTGAAGGCAGGGGAGTCCGGTTGAGAGGGGTAATCAATCAGCCACGATGGAACCGTACTGCAGTCTCGATGAACCGGATGGTCCAGTTATGCTCCTATCTCGAATGGTCTTATGAAAACATACTGTGAAATGTATTGTTTTGCATCAAATCAAATCAGCGACTATTATGCTGGGGAAGGAGGGGGCAGCTCCCCAATGTCGCCACGCTTCTGGAACCATCACAACGTGCCCACAACTTACTAACCCCAACTCTTTAGTCTTTAGTCTTTTCCGAATGTGGCAGGAAACCCATTTCGTCACGGGGATTTGATCTGATCTCACAGCTGGCGCTGTGAAACATTACAATAACCGTTATACTACCGGGCTGCTCGAATTCATTATGACCCCCCTCCCCCCATGACAAATGTCTGTCTCAAAGTGGGCCACGATTTTTCCTTGTCTGTACCTAAATCCACCTTTTACCTCCACCTATTAAAGTGCCCACTAAGGGTAAAAACTCTCATAGTCCAGTTTTTTTTCTGTCTAACTAATCTGGACTCATCGTCTGCCTTGCGTTTCTTTGTCTCCTGGTTCTCCGCCGAGCTTTGAATCTCCCAATCCACACATTCCAAACTTAATTACTTAGCAAGTGAATGGTGCCCGGTTGAGCAGTTTCTTATAACACTCTCATCAGTAACTCAGGCGAGTGGGGCACGCCTCGTGAAACTGACCATTCAGTTGTTTGCCAGCGTAGGAGTGACTTCAGATTTCTGAACAGTCCATTAACTGTCGCTATCGGCTCTTTTTACAGTACTATACTTCTAAAGGCATCCGTTAGTCTTGCGAGACCACGGATCTGCGCCTGGAAAGTCTTCACTCTCCAGGGCGCAGGCCTGGTCAAGGTTGTGTGGAAGACCGGCAGTTGCTTATGCTGCAAGTCTCCGCTCTCCACGACACCAATGTTGTCCAAGGGAAGGGCATTAGGACCCATACAGCTTGGCACCGGTGTGATTAAGTGCCTTGCTCAAGGACACAACACACGTTTCCTTGGCTGGGGCTCGAACTCACGACCTTCAGGTCGCTAGTCCAATGCCTTAACCACTTGGCCACGTACCCACTACATTGCTTATTATTTATGGGATCCATAGAGGTTGATGGGTTTTGTGGTCACGCACGGTCGTTCGTTGTAGGAAAGATGTTGAAGCTTCAGACACTACAGAGTAAATTTACCAGGAGGCTGCCTGGATTGGAAAGCATATCTTATGAGATTCTTTTCCCTCTGGAACGAAGGAGGATGAGAGGTGACTTGATAGAGGTGTGCAAGATAGTAAGGGGCATAGTTTAAGTGGATAGCAAGAGGTTTTTTCTTCAGATGACATGTCTCACACCGAATCACCATTCAGATCACAAGCCTCTCACCGATTCACTGATCAGACAATGTCCCACACTGGATCACCGGTCAGGCGGCACGTCCCACACCGGATCACCGGTCAGGCGGCACGTCCCACACCAGATCACTGTTCAGATCACAAGCCTCACACCGATTCACTGATCAGACAACACGTCTCACACCGAATTAATGTTCAGATGACAGATTTCACACCAATCACTATTCGAACGACAAGCCTATCACTAAATCACTGTTCAGACAACACATCTCACACCGTATCACTGGTCAGACAACATGTCTCCCACTGAGTTACTGATCAGATGACAAGCCTCACACCGACTCACAGTTCAGACGGCAGGCCTCACTCCAAATCTCTCCAGACAAACCTGAACTGAATCATTGCTCAGAAGACAAGCCTCACACTGAATCATGGTTCAGACAATACATCTCACACGGAATTAATCTTCAGACAACATGCCTCTTGCTGAATCACTGGTCAGATGGCACGTTTCACTTCGAATCACCAGTCAAGTGACATGTCTCACTCTAAATCACTGCTCAGATGAAATGCCTCACAGGAAGTCACAGTGGAGACAACAGGCCTCACACTGACTCACTCTTGAGAATAGCCTCAACTGAATCACTGTTCAGATGACAAGCCTCTCACCCAATCACTGGTCCAACGACATGTTTCACATTGAATCACTGCACAGGCAATGTCTCACACCGAATCACTGATCAAGCAAAATGTTTCACAATGAATGGCTGCTCAGATGACACATCTTACTCTCATAGGGAGGCGGCTGGGAACGGACCCAAGTGCAAGACACAGACACTGAAGTACTAGGTACAGGACTAGGATACTGGGCAATGGCAAGGACATGGACAGGAAAACCAGGAACCTGGAACAGGACTGAACAAGAGAGCTAGGAGCCCGGGCTTGGACTCCGAGCCAGAGACTGGACAAGGACCCAGTACCTGGGTCTTGCCTCTGGCTCGGACCCCAGAACTAGGCAAGGACGAGGCTTGGCAGGCAGGCAGGACGAGGCTGGAGTCTTCAGGCTTGAGGCTAGAGGCTAGAGACTTGGCTTGGCTTGGCAAGAGGCTAGAGGCTAGGCAAGAGACGAGGCAAGGCTTGGCAGGAGGCTGGAGACTTGAGACTTGAGGCGAGTGAGGCTGGAGGCAGGAGACTTGAGGCGAGGATTGGCTCCTCCTGGGCAGGGCACGGATCACCACCCAACAGAGGCAAGGGACAGGAAGGGACAGAACCAACCCCAGATAATGGCAAGACGGCCTGGCTTACCTGAGCGGAGACAAGGGACAGGAAGGGAGCTAGGTACAGGGGGCTCCAGGACAAGACTGCAGGCGAGATGGGGCAAGAGTTACCGGCAAGACAAGGCAAGGCTTCTGGCAAAGCAAGACGAGACGAGAGCTTCAGGCGAGGTGAGAGTTACCGGCAAGACAAGGCAGGGCTTCAGGCAAGGAAACAGAAGGCAGGGGAAGGGATACAAGGAGTAAGGACAAGAACAATCCAGCAGCCGCGCCTGGCTCTCTGAAGGTATTTATGCAGCCAGCCCCAACGAGCATCAGCTGCCTCAATTAGCTCAACAAGAACAGAAACAGGGTATATAGGGAAACCTGGAGCAAGGGTTGATGGTCCGGACCGTGATCCAGAATACGCGTTCATGGACTGGACCATAACACTCACACTGAATCAATCTTCAGACGACAAGCCTCACACTGAACCACTGTTCATACAACATGTCTCCCACCAAATCACTGTTCAAATGACAAGCCTCAGACTGAATCACTGTTCAGACGACAAGCCTGACACTGAATTACTGTTCAGTTGACACTTCTCACACTGAATCACTGTTCAGACGACAAGCCTGACACTGAATCACTGTTCAGATGACAAACCTCAGACTGAATCACTGTTCAGACGACAAGCCTGACACTGAACCACTGCTCAGATGACACTTCTCACACTGAATCACTGTTCAGATGACAAGCCTGACACTGAATCACTGTTCAGATGACACTTCTCACACTGAATCACTGATCAGACGACAAGCCTGACACTGAATCACTGTTCAGAAGACACTTCTCACACTGAATCACTGTTCAGACGACAAGCCTGACACTGAATCACTGGTCAGATGACACTTCTCACACTGAATCACTGTTCAGATGACAAGCCTGACACTGAATCACTGTTCAGATGACAAGCCTCAGACTGAATCACTGTTCAGACGACAAGCCTGACACTGAATCACTGCTCAGATGACACTTCTCACACTGAGTCACTGTTCAGGTGACACTTCTCACACTGAATCACTGATCAGACGACAAGCCTCAGACTGAATCACTGTTCAGACGACAAGCCTGACACTGAATCACTGGTCAGATGACACTTCTCACACTGAATCACTGATCCGACGACAAGCCTGACACTGAATCACTGTTCAGATGACACTTCTCACACTGAATCACTGTTCAGATGACAAGCCTGACACTGAATCACTGGTCAGACACAATCCTCACACCGAATCACTGTTCAAATGAAAGGCTCCACGCCGAATCACTCTCCAAACAAGCCTCAACAGAATCACCGGACAGCCAACAAGCTTCACACCGAATCCATAGCTCAGACAACATGACACACACTGAATCACTGGTCAGATGACGTCTTATACTGATTCACTGTGCAGATAACATGTTTCAAACTGAATCACTGGTCAGCCTACATGTCTCACCACATCAATCTTCAGATGACAGGCCTCACACCAAATCACTCTTCAGACAAGCCTCAACTGAATCACTTCTCATATGACAAGCATCACACTGAATTACTGGTCAGACACCATGTCTCACACCGAATCAATCTTCAAATGACACTTATCACCGAATCACTTTTCAGATGGGTCTACACCGAATCACTGTCCAGCCAATGTCTCACTGTGTATCACTGTCTGTGGGAGAAAATATGAAGGCCTTACATTGTAATGGGCATTGAGGGGCTAATGATTTGTTTTAAAGTGTGAATTCGAAGTCTACAATCATTTATCTGTAACTAATGGACTCTGTGTGACTGAAATGTGCCCAGCAAAGAGACACAAAAATAACTGTATCTGAACTTCTTTGTTCTGAGAATCTCACATGTCTGCAGCTGAACCAGCTTGCCTGATATATTTTTTGAGAATTAACACTTAAGTAAAATGTGCAGCAGCTCAAGGATGTATTTTTGCTACTTCGCTGTTTGGTAGCGTTGCTGGAGTTCCACTAAAATACTGAGAAACTGTTTGCTAAGCTTCGCCTTGAAGTCGTCATGCAGGATGCAGTGGACTAATTATAGATGGTTCTCTAATTTGCAGGATGCAGTGGACTAATTATACATGGTGCTCTAATTTGCAGGATGCAGTGGACTAATTATACATGGTTCTCTAATTTGCAGGTGCAGTGGACTAACTATACATGGTTCTCTAATTTTCTAGACAAAGGCATAAATAAAGGATTGCCTGTTGAGGCAGTGTCTTGAAGCAGGTTCTTAGAACAATGATTAGCTAATGATTAAACATCTTATAAGTACCTTATGTTACTGTTGCTGGGCAAGTCAGAAAGAAACCCTACCCAGCAACAGGTGACGTACTAGACATTGTTCTCTGTAAATGTTAGACAAGGGTTCAAATAAGGAATTATCTGGTCATACAATGTCCTGAGGCACGTGACCTTTACTTCTGTAAAAATCTGCCTAAGTGTCTCTTGTCACGTACCATTCATGTATAAATATCACTGAGTTTTCTTGTTTGACAGAGTCCCAAGACCCTGCTTTTAGGAGCTTGGGCTCTCCATGATATCATGTATCAATAAAGATTTTCTGAAGCAGCTCCCTCCTGGTTCCAGTACTCTTTTCTGCGACACTGTCTCACACAGAATCAATCTTCAGATGACACACTTCACACTGAATCAATCTTTAGACAACAAACGTCACACTGAATCAATCCTCACACAAGCGTCACATCGACACAATCTTCAGACAAGCATCACACTGAATCAATCTTCAGACAACAAGCATCACACCGAATCAATCTTCAAACAAGCGTCACACTGAATCATTGGTCGGATGACAGGTCTCACTCTGTACCACTGTTCAGATGTCACATCTGACACCGTATCACTGTTCCGACAACAAGCCCTACAACTAATCACTGGTCAGTAAATGTTCCCACTTAAGTAGGCTTTGTATTTTGTATCTGGTGCTGTCACGGTCCCGACCGTTAATTCCCTATTTGCTCCTAATTCTCTTTGATAACGGCATACCCGGTTTCCATCAAGACATGCAGCATAAGAACCCTGGCTTTACAACCAATAGTTGCCAGATCGTTGGTTTTGCCTGTGTGGTAATTAACGTTTCCAGGTCACTTAGGACTGTGTGTTCTAAGTTTTGCTCCCATTTCTCTTTGTGTCAAGATCAGTTTTCTAAGTTCTACTCCAGTTCCGAGGTTTACCTGAGAAACCCAGCCTCTCCAATTCCTGGGTGGTCACACATTTTAAATCAATTTAACGCTCCTAATCCATCATGTCAGTCCATGGACTCCTCTGTTGCCACGATGGGACAACACTTGTGCATTCTCCCTGTGACCGCATGGGTTTGCTCCGCATGATCTCATTTCCTCCCACAGTCCAAAGACGTACTGGTTGGTGGGTTAACTAGGCAGCAAATCAATTAAGAGTGAGTTCTCACCAGTTGTATAATTTCTGAGTTAATTCATTTACACTCGCAAACCACAGTCTGTTATCAGTATGCCCCCAGTCACCTTTTAGTCAATCAGTTTTCAGTAAACTAATGAATCATAGAGGACTAGAATATGAAAGCACTGGTGAGGCCTCACTTGGAGTATTGAGAGCAGTTGGGGCCCCTTATCTTGAGAAAGGATGGACTGACATTGAAGGTTTCAAGGAGGTTTACGAAAATGACTCCAGGTTTGAAAGGCTTATCATATGAGGAGTGTTTGATGACTCTGGGCCTTTACTCACTGGAATTCAGAAGAATTGAAACCTGTCAAACATTGAAAAGCCTTGATAGAGTGGATGTGGAGAGGGCGTTTCCTATAGTGGCAGTCTCAAAGACCAGAGGATATAGCCTCAGAATAGAGGGGTGTCCTTTTAGAATGTAGATGAAGAGGAATTTCTTTAGCCAGAAGAGTGGTGAATCTGTTGAAACTGTTGCCACAGGCAGCTGTGGAGGCCAAGTCATTGGGTACATTTTAGGTAGAGGTTGATAGATTCTTGATTAGTCAGAACATGAAGGAATATGGGGAGAAGGCAGAATTTTGGGGCTAAGAGAAAAAATGGATCAACCATTCTGCTCCTGCTCCTCTGTCTTATGGTCTTATACCTGAATAGATCACTTCCCATGCAGATAGTTCCACAGCTTATACCCTGCTATTTATTTTCTATTCAGAGATAGAGCGTGGAATAGACTCTTCCTGCCAAATGAGCTGCACCACTCTTCAGTCCACCTGTTTAACCCTAGCCTAATCACGGGACAATTTACAATGACCAATTGAGCTACTACCCGATACGCCTTTCAATGAAGGAGGAAACTGGAGCACCCGGAGGAAACACACATGGTCACAGGGAGAACGTACAAACCCTCATAGACAGCGTCAGAACTGAACTCTCAACTCCAATGCCCTGAGCTGTAATAAAGTATTTAAGACTATTGAATGGTCCACTAGAATGATAAGGTGGCCTCCTGACCTAACAATCTACCTCATTATAACCTTGCACCTTATTGTCTAACTGCACTGTACTTTATCTGATTCTGCATTTTTGCTTTCGCAGGATACTGATTAAACAAAATGTTCTGTCTGGATGGCACATCTAAGTTTCTCAGTGTGTCTCAATAGATGTGGATGTTATGATAAGGAGATATGAGGAGAAAGCTGTGTCTCGCTCTTCATGCAGCTAATGAATCCATAGGGATAGCAGAGACTGATACAGGAGTATCACTCAGGAGTTGCCAGTCAGTGTTGAACTCAGCGTAGGACTGCCTTAGGAACTCCAGCTGCAGATTTTTCCTAGGGGTTTACTCTCAAAGCTACAAGGCAGTGAAGGTTTGAGATCAGTTTTCCTTCCCCAAGATGAGCTAGCAACCACAGCTGACAAGCCTCCTCTGCCTGGTCTAACTCAGTAAATAACAATATACTTGAATGATTTCAAGTGAACCATTTCCTCTTGAATCAGTTCCCAGTTTATCACTTCACAAAGAATGAAATCCATGGGTCAGTTCCCAGCAAGTGACTATCGTTAGGCATTTCTCTGTGTATCTCCCTATGGCATTTAACTGGGCACTAATGACCTTCACCCCTAAGGAACATCAGCGGTGGCAAGGTACCGTAGTGATAGCACAACACTTTTCAGTACAGGCAACCTGAGTTTAATTCCCACTGCTGCCTGTAAGTTTGTATGTTCTCCTCGTGACCACATGGGATTCCTCTGGGTGATCTTGTTAACCCCACAGCCCAAAGAGGGTGGTAGGTTCATTGTAAGTTGTCCCATGATTAAGCTAGGATTAAATCAGCGTTGCTGGGCGGTGAAGCTTGGAGGGCTGGAAGGGCCTATTCCACACCTTATCTCTAAATTTAAAAAATAACTATGACATGCAGCACAAAAACCACAATAAATAAAGAATATTAAGATGTAATACTAAAATAGGTGTAATAATAAAATAAAAAACATTAAGGAACATGTAAAATAAAGAACACTAAAATAAAGAAATTCTAGGCAATTTCTAGAGTAGGTTACATGTCAGCACAACATTGTGGGCCGAAGAGCCTGTAATTGTGCTGTAGATTTCCATGTTCCAATACAATAATTAAAGAAATACAATAAATATAAATACACAGGGCAGGTATATACATAGATTGATTGCATGTCTATAAAGTGTTGCTAAGCACAGTGTCTGTACGTAAGGTGACCCGGACTGCAAATGATAAAGTCGTGGTGGTGGGCTGGATTGGTGAGTGGAGCCTTACTGCTTGAGATGGACCAAATGCAGGCTGACAGGACAGGCTCAGGAAGGTGCCTTGGTCAGCATGGACAAGTTGGGTATGAGGACCTGTTTCTATTTCATATTATTCTATAATTCAATGATCATTCAAACAGCTTATTGACCTGAAACTGAAACACAAAAGATCCCCCAGATGCTGGAAATACAGAGCAAAACACAGATGGATTTATACAGCAAGACATTGGGTATATTTAAAGCAGAGGTTGATTAGTAAGGCTGTCAAAGGTTATGGGGAGAATGGGATTGAAAAGGATAATACATCAGCATTGATGGAATGGTGGAGGAAACTCGATGGACCCAGTGGCCTAATTCTGCTCCAGTGTTTTATGGTCTTTAACCAAATGTCAGAGAATCCACTCCAATCACATCATATCCCATTGAATCTGTACAAAATGAATTGGTTCCCAGTGAAACATTTCTCAATGTGCATATGTTTTCAGCAAATTGGTTGATCCACACAAGTACTGTCCAGTTTACTTTCCTCTAATTTGTTCATTAATTAAAAGCAAAACACTTGAGATTCCAAAAATCAGGGAAGAAATCTCAAAGCAGGGAAACAATTAAAGTTTTAAGTTGATAAATAATTTAAAATACGTATAAAACACAATCTAAAATATACATAGATTATACAGAGAGGCCACTTTATTAAGTATCTCCTGTAGCCTACCCACTTCAAGGTTCAACACGTCGTGCACTTCTGCACACCACTGTTGTAACGCGTGATTACTTGAGTTACCATCACCTTCCCATCAGCTTGAACCAGTCTGGCCATTCTCCTCTGACCTCTAACATTAACAAGGTCTTTTCTCCCACAGAACTGCCACTCACTGAATTCTTTTTTTGTTTATCACACCATTCTCTGTAAATTCTAGAGACTGCTGTGAGTTTCTGAGATACGGAAACCACTCTGTCTGGCACCAACAACTATTCATGGTCAAAGTCACTTACAACATATTTCTTCCCCATTCTGATGTTTGACCTGAACAACAACTGAACCTCTTACCATGCCTGCATGCTTTTACGCACTGAGTTCCTGCCAAATGATGAGGTGATTAGATATTTGCATTAATGAGTAAGACAGGTATTTCTGATGAAGTGACCGCAGAGTAAGATATTTATAACATTGACCACTCTCCTAAAGGCACTGAATTAACACTACCCATGTCCCATATGCAGATAGAACTGTATCTTTATTAAATTTCACAGCGAAATAACACAAATTAACTTGTTTTCTCAGCGAACATGAACTGTGGGAATGCTTCTTTTTAAACTCTGCATGAACAAACACAACATCATAGGGAACTGCAGCAGGGTTTCAGCCAAGAACATCATGTGCATGATCTTCAACTAAAAAGGAAATGTTCTTCACATCAGTGCACCAGGCTTCCAGTCGTTGCTTCATATAGGACACCTAAGGGTTAGAAACACACACAGATTCCTTCACATAATCAGTAAAAATAGAAATACACTCGGATTATACAACAATAATGAGGAATGCAATAAACATATATTGGTGTCAGATCCAAGCAGGTTTTTTTGGGATGGGGCATTTAAATGCAAATTCCAACCCATTACTGTAAATTTACTGTAAATACAAATTTACAGTAATGGGTTGGAATTTGCAACTACAGTAGATTCTGACCACTACATTTTGACCCAATTGAGCGAATGTACCCCAATTAGCCAAAGTTTCATGGAAATAGTTAAAACAGTATAAAAAAGACAAGTTGAGTAACAAATTATGTTTAAATGAAGTATGGAACAGATTAGAACACTACCAATACTACTACAGTACTATAAAACTGTGGTTCCTAATAGTTATTGACAGAGGAATTCATCCAGTGTATGCTATGTGCTTTTGATTGACTGAAAGTGAAAAAGAGCAGCACAGACACCTAGTGCTGATAGTGGATTGCCTTCATACAGTGCTGTCATAGACTGCATTCTCCAAATCTTCATTTTCATTGTATCAATTCAAATCAATTTTGGTACATACCTTCGAGTTCTTCATACTTCCCAACTTGTTAAAGTAGTGAAATCGTTTCATTTTCACTCCTGGCCATTTCTAGCATCTCCCAGCCTGAATGCTTGAAACCGCAGTAAACAAAACAGTTCTGAATTGTCTTACTGCTTATGTTTTGCCAGGGAACAGTGACAAGAATGACTGCTTTTGAACAGAGACACACACAAGTGATGGTATTTTTTAAATTATTCATTATGGGCAGTGTAGTGTCTAACAGTCACACAAGTGCATGCGTCTGACTCTAGTTAGAAACTGCTCAGCAACAGCCTCCTGCCCCAATTAAGTGGTATAGTGTCGCAAATAAACTAAGGGAATCCTGGCTATTTTCTCCATTAGGTTTTTGTTCTTTAAGTGGCTGCCTCCATTAACGGATGGCCCAATTAACTGGAATCCATTGTATCACAATAAGGTTAAAGTCAACACTCAGTAACTTCAATTATTCAATGAGTGGATATGGCTCAGTCCATCATGGGTAAAGCTCTCCCCACCATTGAGCAGATCTACATGGAGGGCTGTGGCAAGAAAGCAGCATCCACCATGCAGGCCACACTCCTCTCACTGCTGCCATCAGGAAGGTGTACTGGAGCCTTGGGTCCCACATCTCCAGGTTCAGGAATAGTTATTACCCCTCGACATAAGCCTCTTGAACTAGAGTGGATAACTTCACTCTCCCCAACACTGAACTAACTCAACAACCTATGCACTCACTTTCAAGAACTCTACACCTCATGTTCCTGATATTATTTATCTATTATTATTTTGTTTTTCTTTTTTTATTTGCACTATCTTTTTTTTTGCACATTGGCTGTTGGTTCATCTGGGTGTAGTTTTACATTGATTCTATTGTGTTTCTTTGTATGTATTTATTTATTCATCTAGAATACAGCGCAGAACTCGCTCTTCCGGCCCTTTGAGTCATGCTGCCCAACAACTCAGTGTCAAGGTGGCGCTAGTGAACCGCAGCGATGTCCTGTGGGCTACGTACAATACTTCTAAATATACCTCTTTCGAATTACTCTCACTGCAATCTGCAGCACGTCATTTCCCTTTAAGCAATGTACTTTTAAATAGACTTTATTATCTGCAGATCTCACACCCTTCTGAAGAACTCAGTTGACTCAACTCTCAAGCAAGCAGGTATGGCACCTTTAAGCAGATGAAGGTTCATCACCACAGCTGGAAGTGAGGAGGTGCGGGGGAATCCAAGCCAGGCAGTAACAGAGGAATGAGACCCCCCTCTACCCAGCATCGTTAGCAAATGTGCAATCGCTGAAGAACAAATTTGAGGACCCTGAGCGCAGGATTGCTGTATTGAAGGGAAATGAGAGATTGTGGTGTTCTACGCTTAACCGCGATATGGATTAATACCAGCACACTAGATATGGCGATCAGACCTTTAGTCTTCTCGATTCACAGGGTAAACCAAACTGCTAATTCAGAAAAGACAAAAGGTGCAGGTGTGTATTACATGACAAACTCTCGTTGGTATTTTGATGTGGCGGTTTTGTCAAACTTGTGTTTCCCCCTACTTTGAACTGCTAACGATGAAATGCTGTTTCTTCTATTTACAAAGGGAGATGTCATCTGTGATTCTCACTGGAGTTTACACAGCACCAGCAGCCAACTATAATCAAACGCTTGAGACACTGCATGATGTCATCAGCAAACAAGGAACAGTCCAACCCCACACATTTCAAATCATAGTCAGGGACTTCAACCAGGCATGTTTGAAGAAATCTCTGCCCAATTACCATCAGCATTTAACCACTAGCACTAGAGGTCCCAACACCACCTTCAGACCACTGTCATACGAAGATAAGGAATGCCTACCGTTTCATATCCAGACTGCATCTCAGGAAATCAGATCACCTGGCTGTCCTCCTACCAGCATACAGGCAGGGGCGAAAGAGCAAAGCTCCAGCAATTAGGACAGTAAAGGGATGATTGCAGGAGGCAAAGGAGCGGATATGGGATTGTTTCGAATCAGTGGACTGGGCTGTGTTGAAGGACTCACCTGGGGATCTGAATGAACACACCGTGGTTGTCACCGACTTCATAAACACAGTTGTAGTCGAGTGTGTCTGCACAAAATCACTCAAAGCCTTCCCCAACCAGAAGCCCGGGATGAACCGAGATTTGCAATCTACTGAGAGTATTCCAAGTCTGATGACCAGGAAAGTTACAAGAGGTCCAGATATAATCTCCGGAAAACCATCTCACAGACAAAGTGGCAATTCTGGACTAATCTTGAATTAATGAAGAATGCTTGACAGTTGTGGCAGGGCTTGAACGCTATCATCTCTTACAAAGTTAAATCAAATGACATAGGCAACAATAGAGTTTCGCTTCCAGCTGAGCTCAATGCCTCTATGCTCACCTTGACCATCAAAACATGAAGGAACCATCACAAACTCCCACATCCCCTGATGATGCCGTAAATTCAGTTTCTGAGGCTGACGTGCAAGCATCCTTCAGGAAAGTGAACCGAAGGAAAGCATCCAGCCCAGATGGGGTACCTGGCCACTAAAGACCTGTGCTAATTAACTGGCTGGGGTGCTCACTCAGATCCTTAAACTCTCACTTCGGCAGTCTGAGTTACCCACCTGCTTGAAGCAGGATTCAATTATCCTGGTGTCTAAGAACAACATGGTAACCTACTTCAATGACTATCACCCAGTAGCACTTACATCCATATTGATGAAGTGTTTTCAGAGGCTGGTGATGAAACATATCAACTCCTGCCTGAGAAGCAACTTGAATCTGCTCCAATTTGCCTACCAGTGGACAGGACCCACGGCAGATGCCATCTCATTGGCTCTTTCACTCAACCCTGGAACATCTGGACAGCGGAGATACATACATCAGGATGTTCTTTATCAATTACAGCTCAGCATTCCATACAATCATTCTCTCAAAACTAATTCATAAGCTCCAAGATCTTGGTCTCAATACCTCCCTGTGCAATTGAGTCCTTGATTTCCTCACTTGCAGACACTAGTCAGTTCAGATTGGCAACAATATCTCCACCACAATTTCCATCAGCACAGGTGCACCACAAGGCTGTGTGCTTAGCCCCCTCAGGTTTGCCGAGGACACTACAGCCCTAGGCTGAATGAAATGAATCAGCATATAGGAGGAAGATTGAAAATCTTCAATCTTGCCACAACAACAACCTCTTACTCAATGTCAGCAAGACCAAGGAACTGATTATTGTCTTCAGGAGAAGGAAACCAGAGGTTCATGAGCCAGTCCTCATTGGAGGATGAGAGGTGGAGAGGGTCAGAAACTTTAAATTCCTCGGTGCGACAATTTATTTACTTATTGAGGAACAGCAGTGAATAGACCCATCTGGCACCTTGAGCCATGCTGCCCAACAATCCCGAATCACTGGACAATTTACAATGCCCAATTAACCTACCAATCAGTATGTCTTTGGACTGTGGGAGGAAACTGAAGCATCTTGAGGAGACACCGCGATCATGGGGAGAAGGTGGCAACTCCTTACAGTTATTGAGCCTGGGTTGCCTGCATCGTATAGTGTTGTGCTAACCACTACGTCACTGTGCTGCTCCAGAGGGTCTGTCGTCGGCTCAGCATGTAATTGCAATTATGGAAAAAGCATGGCAACACCTCTACTTCCTAAGGAGTTTGCAAAGGTTTGGCATGATATCTAAAACTCTGAGAAACTTCCACAGATGTGCAGTGGAGAGTATATTGGCTGGCTGCATCACATCCTGGTACAGGAACACCAATGACCGTGAACAGAAAACCCTATAAAAAGCAGTGGATACGGCCCAGGCCCAGTCCATCATGGGTAAAGCCCTCCCCACTACTGAGCACATCTGCAAAGCAGGGCCCATCATCAGGGACTCCCACCACCAGCTTCAGGAACAGGTATTACCCCTCAACCAACATACTTTTGAACCAAAGGGTACAACTTCACATGCCCCATCATTGAAATGTTTCCACAACCTATGGACTCACTTTCAAGGAATCTTCATCTCATATTCTCTATTGATTGCTTATTTATGTATTTATTATTACTTTTTGTCATTAATTCTATTATTATTATTATTCTATTATGGATTTGTTGAGTATGCCCACAAGGAAATGAATCTCAGGGTTGTATGTGATGACATATATATACTTTGAAAATACATTTACTTTGAACCACTGGCAATCCTATTTAATCCTAACTTAATCATGGGTCAATTTACAATGACCAATTCACCTTCCTGGTGTGTCTTTGGACTGTGGGAGAAAACCGGAGCACCCAGCTTCACTCCAGAGTCTAAAGACGTACTAGATTGGTTAACTGGTCATTGTAAATTACCGTGAATGCCTGCAAGAAAATGAATTTCATAGTACAGTATATACAAACTTTGATAATAAATTTATCACAAAAAATTTATCACCCCCCCTCGCTCGACCCCTACCTCACCCTCCCCTCGCTTATCCCGTACCTTACCCTCCCCTCGCTCGACCTCTACTTCACCCTCCCCTCGCTCGACCCGTACCTCACCCAACCCTCACTCGACCCCTAACTCACCCTCTCCTCGCTCGACCCCTACCTCACCCTCCCCTCGCTCGACCCCTACCTCACCCTCCCCTCGCTCGACCCATATCTCACCTGACCTTTGCTCGACCCCTACCTCACCCTCCCCTCGCTCGACCCGTACCTCACCCTCCCCTCGCTCGACCTGTACCTCACCCTCCCCTCGCTCGACCTGTACCTCACCCTCCCCTCGCTCGACCCCTACCTCACCCTCCCCTCGTTCGACCCCTACCTCACTCGACCCATATATCACCCGACCCTCACTCGAGATGTACCTCACCTTCCCCTCGCTCGACCCGTACCTCATCCAACCCTCACTCGACCCATATCTCACCCAACCCTCACTCGAGACGTACCTGGCCCTACTAGTACCTCATCTTACCTGTATCTCACCGTTACCTCACCCCATTCTCACCTTACCTTAATTTCCCCTCACACTACCCAAACCTTACAGTACCCTTCTGTCACTAATGCTGAGCAAAGAAATAATTTTTCTCAAAGGTGTAAGTTCCAGGTTTTTACGATTTTTCATGGGAAACCAGTGCCTCATTTCAGTGTTAAAATAAAGGTGAAACATACAGCCACAGAATAAGACGGAACCGCTGCTCAGTGCCCTTACCTGTTGCAGATCCATTACTCGTGGCTGAACCCAGGTCATGTGGACTTTGTGGTCCACCTCGTCGATGCTACCTTTCACCAGGCCAGCGGACAGAGCTCTCATCACCAACATTTCCACCTGGTTGAACAGGAGAGTGATTAATGTTGGATAGGAGTCACCTTGTACCAATGACGTCTAGCCTCTGGTCATAAGCCAGGGCTGAGTTACTCAACATACGAAGCATGACCTTGCAAGATCAGAACAATTGTGATGCAGAGGGAATGAATTGCTCTAAAATGAGTAGAGGAGCATGAGGGTGCCCATGTTAGCATGAGTGTGGCGTGCTGTCAGAGATGGAGTCAGATCTCACCCTGTTAACCTCAGAGGTTCTGGCTGTGAACCCATCAAAGGGATCTCAGCAGGGGGGGGGGTGGTGAGCTGCCAGCAGGCATGGGCAGTGGTAAAAATGGGTTTAACTGTAACATCTCTGAGGAGCTTGCGTAGGTACATGGATGGGCAGGATATGGAGAGTGATGGCACTTGACAGAGCAATAGTTCGAGAATAACTAGATGGGCCAAGGGGCCTGTTGTGCTGTAGTGTTGTATGTCATATTATACTGTAAGTATATATGAAATAGAAGCAGGGGTAGACTATTCATCTCATGAAATCTGTTTTCCTCCATTCAGTGACAACCTTGCCTGATGTACCTAAGCTTTGCTTTCCTGCTTTATCCTCTTATCCTTCATTTCTATAGTAAAGAAGGGAGGGGCTGGGGGTAGGGGGGTGGACTAGAGTAATCGAGGAACTTGGGATAGCCAGGTGGACCACATGGTCAGCATGAGGAATGCGTGAGAAGCATCTGAAGGCTCGGGGCCTGTACTCGCTGGAGCTTAGAAGAACGAAGAGGGTTTCATTGAAACCTATTGAATATTGAAAGGTCTGGATAGAGTGGACGTGGAGAGGGTGTTTCTTCTTGTGGCAGAGTCTTGGATCAGAGGGCACAGCTTCAGGATAGAGGGTCATCTCTTGAAAACAGAGATGAGGAGGTATTTCTTTCACCAGAGGGTGCTGAATCTATGGAATTCATTGTCACAGACAGCTGTGGAGGTCAAGTCATTAAGTATATTTAAAATGGAGGTTAATAGATCCTTGGTTAGTCAGGGCATTGAATATTATGGGGAGATGGCGAGAGAATGGGGCTGAGAAAGATAATATATTAGCCATGCTGGAAGAGCAGAGCAGACTCAATGGGCCTAGTGGACAATTCTTCTCCTATTTCTTATGATTATGACCTTATGGCATGAAGTCGTTGGGCCAAAGGGTATACAGTATTTCTCTCACAGAATCACCAACACTTCTCTCTCAGACTGGTCAATCAAATCAAAACACAGATGGGATCCAAATCAGGGAAAGGGTGATATACTGTAGATGCAGACACTTCAGTTTTTTGTGTCTTTCATCAATGAGTTGGTGTGCATTAGGGCTGATCCCAAACACCGCATGCCATTCCAGCTAAGCAAGAGGCAGGCAGTCACAAGGACCACAGCCGCAAACACAAGAGATTCTGCAGATGCTGAAAACCTTGAGCAACACACACAAAATGCTGGAGAAACTCAGGTAAGGGAACATCTATGGAGAGGAATAAATAGTTGATGTTTCAGGCTTAGACCCTTCATCTGATTAAAGGACTAGCTGGAAAACAGTGATTGATTATAGCCCTCCGTAGATGCTGTCTGACAAGAAACACAGCACTGTCCTGAAACACACTGGACCAATTGCTACACCACCATCAAGAATGCCTACCGTGCTATTCCACGCCCTCACTTCGGGAAGTCTGATCACCTGGCTGTACTTCTACTCCCTGAGTATAGACAGAGACTGAAGACTGCAGCACCAGCAGTGAGGACCAAGAAAGTATGGACAAGGGAAGCACAGGAGCGCCTACTGGACTGCTTTGAATTAGTGCACTGGACTGTATTCAGGGATTCATCTTTGAACCTGGATGAGTATGCTGCAGTTCTTACTGACTTCATTAAACCCTGTGTGGATGAGTGTGTGCCTACAAAGACTTACTGTACATTCCCAAACCAAAGTTCGTGGATGAACCAGGAGATACATTGTCTGCTGAAGGCTAGATCTGTGGCATTCAAGTCTGGTGACCCAGGCCTATACCAGAAAAACAGGTATAATTTGCTGAAGGCTATTTCAAGGGTGAAGAGACAATTTTGAACCGAGGTTGGAGTGACATCGGATGCACTGCAACTCTGGCAGGGTCTGCAAGACATTACTTCCTACAAAGCGAAACCCAATAGCTTCAATGGCAGCGATGCTTCACTACCAGATGAACTCAACGCCTTCTACACACGCTTTGAAAGGGAGAATACAACTACAGCTGTGAAGATCCCTGCTGCACCCGATGATCCTGTGATCTCTGTCTCAGAGGCTGATGTTAGGCTGTCTTTAAAAATAGTGAACCCTCGCAAGGCGGAAGGTCTCAATGGAGTACCTGGTAAGGCTCTGAAAACCTGTGCCAACCAACTGGCGGGAGTATTCGAGGATATTTTCAACCTCTCACTGCTACGGGCAGAAGTTCACACCTGCTTCAAAAGGCAGCAATTATACCAGTGTCTAAGAAGAATAATGTGAGTTGCCTTAATGACTATCACCCGGTAGCACTCACATCGACAGTGATGAAATGCTTTCAGAGGTTGGTTATGACTAGACTGAACTCCTGCCTCAGCAAGGACCTGGACCCAATGTAATTTGCCAATTGCCATAATAGGTCAACAGCAGATGCAATCTCAATGGCTCTTCACACGGCTTTAGCCCACCTGGACAATACAAATACCTATGTCAGGATGCTGTTCATCACCTATAGCTCAGCATTTAATACCATCATTCCCACAATCCTGATTGAGAAGTTGCAGAACCTGGGCCTCTGCAATTGGATCCTCGACTTCCTAACCGGAGAACCACAATTTGTGCGGATTGGTGATAACATCTCCTCTTCGGTTACAATCAACACTGGTGCGCCTCAGGGGTGTGTGCTCAGCCCATTACTCTACCCTCTATATACACATGACTGTGAGGCTAGGCATAGCTCAAATACCATCTATAAATTTGCTGACGATACCATTGTTGGTAGAATCTCAGGTGGTGATGAGAGGGCGTACAGGAGTGAGATATGCCAACTAGTGGAGTGGGGTCGCAGCAACAATCTGGCACTCAACGTCAGTAAGACAAAAGAGCTGACTGTGGACTTCCGGAAGGGTACGACGAAGGAACACATACCAATCCTCATCGAGGGATCAGAAGTAGAGAGAGTGAGCAGTTTCAAATTCCTGGGTGTCAAGATCTCTGAGGATCTAACCTGGTCCCAACATATCGATGTAGTTATAAAGAAGGCAAGAGGGAAGCTACACTTATTAGGAATTCGAAGAGATTTGGTATGTCAACGAGTACACTCAAAACCCTCTATAGATGTACTGTGGAGAGCATTCTGACGGGCTGCAGCAATGCCTGGTATGGGGGGCTACTGCACAGGACTGAAAGAAGCTGCAGAGGATTGTAAATTTAGTCGGCTCCATCTTGGGTACTAGCCTACAAAGTACCCAGGACATCTTCAAGGAGTGGTGTCTGAGAAAGGCAGCGTCCATTATTCAGGACCTTCAACACCCAGGGTATGCCTTTTTCTCACTGTTGCTATTGCGTAGGAGGTACAGAAGCCTGAAGGCACACACTCAGCGATTCAGGAACAGCTTCTTCCCCTCTGCCATCCGATTCCTAAATGGACGTTGAACCCTTGGACACTACCTCATATTTATATATGGTATATCTGTTTTTGTACAATTTTTAATCTAGTCAATATACTTATACTGTAATTGAGTTATTTATTATAATTTTATTTTTTTTCTTCTTCTTCTATATTATGTATTGCATTGTACTGCTGCTGCTGCTAAGTTAACAAATTTCACATCACATGCCGGTGATAATAAACCTGATTCTGATTCTCATTCTGAAGTTCAGGGTAAATTTATTATCAAAGTACATCTATGTCACTATACACAATCTGAGATTCCTTTTATTAGGGGCAATTACAGTAAATACAAGAAACATAACAGAATCAAACAATGACTGCACCCAACAGGATGGACAAATAGTCAATGCACAAACCAGGCAAATACAAAAAGAAAGAAAAAAAAGCGATAATTATGGAGAACATGAGATAAAGAGTCCTTGAAAGTGAGTCCATAAGTTATGGGAGCAATTCAGTGGTGGAGCAAGTGAAGTTCTCTCCTCTGGTTCAAGAGCCTGATGGTTGAGGAGTAATAACTGCTCCTGAGCCTGGTGACCAGGGTCTTGAGGCTCCTTTACCTCCTTCTTAATGGCATTAGTGAGAAGACAGCATGACCCGGGTGGTGGGGTTCTTGATGATGAATGCTGCTTTCTGCAACAACACTCTATGCAGATGTGTTCAATGGTGGAGAGAGCAGTGATGGACTGGGCCACATCCACTGCTCTTTGTAGGATTTTTTCTTCAAGGGCTTTGATGTTTGTATAGAGACGTTGCTATGCTTTCTTCATAATGGCCCTTTTGTGCTGCACCCAGGACAGATCCTCTGAAATGATAACGCTGTGGGATTTAAGTTGCTGACCCTCTCCACCTCTGATCCACCAATGGACTGGCTCATGAACAACTTCCCCCTCCTGAAGTCAATAATTAGCTCCTTGGTCTTTGTTGTGGCACCACTCAGCTAGATTTTCAATCTCTCTCCTATGTACTGAGTCGTCACCACCTTTAATTTGGCCAATGACAATGGTGTCATCAGCAAACTTGAGCTGTGCTTAGCCTCACAGTCATAAGGGTAAAGTGAGGAGAGTGGGGGGGGGGGCTAAGCACACAGCCTTATGGTGTACCTGGGTTGATGGAAATCGTGGAGGAGAATCCGAACTGACTGGGATCTACATGTGAGGAAATTGAGGATCCAATTACATAAGGAGGCATTGAGGTATTGAAAGGTCTTGAAGCTTATCGATTAGTTTTGAGGGCCACTATGTGGCCACACAGCTATGTGAGCTCACTAACCATAGGCCATAAGATACAGGAGCAGAAGTAGGCCATTTGGCCCGTCGAGTCTGCTCCACCATTCAATCATGGCTGATCCAATTCTCCCAGTCACCTCTACACCCCTGCCTTCTCCGCATACCCTTTGATGCCCTGGCTAATCAAGAACCTATCTATCTCTGCCTTAAATGTACCCAATGACTTGGACTCCACAGGTGCTCATGGCAACAAATTCCACATATTTACCACCTTCTGACTAAAGTAATTTCTCCGCATCTCAGTTCTAAATGAACGTTCTTCAATCCTGAAGTCATGCCCTCTCGCCCTAGACTCCCCTATTATGGGAAATAACTTTGCCATATCTAATCGGTTCAGGCCTTTTAACATTCAGAATGTTTCTATGAGATCCCCCCTCATTCTCCCGAACTCCAGGGAATACAGCCCACAAGCTGCCAGACGTTCCTCATACGGTAACACTTTCATTTCTGGAATCATTCTTGTGAATCTTCTCTGAACCCTCTCCAATGTCAGAATATCCTTTCTAAAATAAGGAGCCCAAAACTGCATACAATACTCCAAGTGTGGTCTCACAAGTGCCTTATAGAGGCTCAACATCACATCCCTACTTATATACTATACATCTGGAAATGAATGCCAACATTGCATTTGCCTTCCTCACCACCAACACAACCTGGGGGTTAACCTTAGGGTATCCTACACTAGGCCTCACAAGTCCCTTTGCATCTCTGCATTTTGTACTCTCTTCCCATCTAAATAATAATTTGCCCATTTACTTCTTCCACCAAAGTGCATGACCATAGACTTTCCAATATTGTATTTCATTTGCAAATTCTTTTCCCATTCCTCTAAACTATCTAAATCTCTCTGATTTGTATTATCGGCAAAGTTAGATACAAATCCATTAACCCCATAGTCCAAATCATTGGCATACATAGAAGAAAATAGCGGTCCCAAAACCGACCCCTGTGGAACTCCACCGGTAACCGGCAGCCGGCCAGAATAGGATCCCCTTATTCCCACTCCCTGTCTTCTGCCGATCAGCCAATGCTCCACTCATGCAAGTAACTTCCCTGTAACTCCATGGGCTCTTATCTTGCTGAGCAGGCTCACATGCAACGCCTTGTCAAAGGCCTTCTGAAATTCCAAACTTTCAGCAGTGGTCACATTCAGTTGGTAGTAGAGAGAGTCAAATGGAGTTACAATATCTGTCCAGCAAGTTATAACCACAAACTGATTGGGAAAAGTGGAGTTTTCTGTCATGGTGGAGTGGGAGGGAGGGGAGAACATCATAAATAATGAAGTATTCACTCAACAGGCCTGATGTTGTGCTGTGCTTTTTAATAGTAACACACACAAAATGCTGGAGCAATTCAGCAGGTCAGCAGCGGAATAAACAGTTGCCGTTTCAGGTGAACACCGTTCATCAGGATTGAAAAGGAAGTGAGCGGTATCCAGAATAAGAAGCTGGGGGAAGAGGAAGGAAGACAAACTGGCAGATGATAGGTAAGACCAGGTGAGGTGGGTGGGAGGGGAGGGGAGGTGGGAAGTAAGAAGCTGACACGTGATTGGTGGAAAAGGGAAAGGCCTTAAGAAGAACGGATCTGATCAGAGAGGACAGTGGACCATGGGAGAAAGGGAAGGAGGAAGGGCACCAGAGGAAGGTAAGTAAGGAGAAGACAAGAAAGACCTGTAGAAAAAGGATGGGTTGTACTTGAATCCCAAGGGGACCAATATCCTGGCGGGGAGGTTTGCAAAGGCTACTGGGGAGAGTTTAAACTAGAGTTTAAACTGTGGGGTGGGAACCAAACTGAAGTGATGGAGGAAGAGGCGGTTGGCTCACAAATAGAGAAAGCTTGGAAACAATGCAAGAGGGAGGATAGGCAGGTGATAGAGAAGAGACGCACTCAGACCGATGGTTTGAGATGTGTCTATTTTAATGCAAGGAGTATTATGAACAAAGCTAATGAGCTTAGAGCGTGCATCAGTACTTGGAGCTATGATGTTGTGGCCATTACAGAGACTTGGATGGCTCAGGGGCAGGAATGGTTACTTCGAGTGCCAGGCTTCAGATGTTTCAGAAAGAACAGGGAGGGAGGCAAAAGAACTGGGGGTAAGGCACTGTTGATCAGGGGTAGTGTCATGGCTGCAGAAAAAGAGGAAGTCATGGAGGGGTTGTCTACGCAGTCTCTGTGGGTGGAAGTTAGGAATAGGAAGGGGTCAATAACTCTACTGGGTGTTTTTTATAGACCACCCAATAGTAACAGGGACATCAAGGAGCAGATAGGGAGACAGATTCTGAAAAGGTGTAATAATAACAGGATTGCTGTGGTGGGTGATTTCCCAAATATTGATTAGCATCTCCCTACAGCAAGGGGTTTAGATGGGGTGGAGTTTGTTAGGTGTGTTCAGGAAGGTTTCTTGACACAATATGTAGAAAGCCTACAACAGGAAAGACTGAACTTGATCTGGTATTGGGAAATGAACCTGGTTAGGTGTCAGATCTCTCAGTGAGAGAGCATTTTGGAGATAGTGATCACAATTCTATCTCTTTTACCATAGTATTGGAGAGGGATAGGAACAGACAAGTTAGGAAAGCATTTAATTGGAGTAAGTGGAAATATGAGGCTATCAGGCAGGAACTTGGAATCATAAATTTGAAACAGATGTTCAGGGGATATTTGTGTGGGGTTCTGCATAGGTACGTTCCAATGAGACAAGGAAAGGATGGTAGGATACAGGAACTGTGTTGTACAAAGGCTGTTGTAAATCTAGTCAAGAAGAAGAGCTTACGAAAGGTTTAAAACCTAGATAATGAAAGAGATCTAGAAGATTATAAGGCTATCAGGAAGGAGCATAAGAATGAAATGAGAAGGCCTTGGCGGACAGGACTAAGGACAACCCAAGGCATTCTACAAGTATGTGAAGAACAAGAGGATAAGACAAGAGAGAATAGGACCAACCAAGTGTGACAGTGGAAAAGTGTGTATGGAACCAGAGGAGATAGCAGAGGTACTTAACGAATACTTTGCTTCAGTATTCACTACAGAAAAGGATCTTGGCGATTGTAAGGATGACTCACAGTGGACTGAAAAGCTTGAGCATGTAGATATTGAGGAAAAGAATGTGCTGGAGCTTTTGGAAAGCATCAAGTTGGATAAGTCACGGGGACCAGACGAGACGTACCACAGGCTCCTGTGGGAGGCGAGGGAAGAGATTGCTGAGCCTCTGGTGATGATCTTTGCACCAACAATGTGGACAGGAGAGGTGTTTGGAGGATTGGAGGGTTGCGGATGTTGTTCCCTTATTCAAGAAAGTGTGTAGAGATAGCCCAGGAAATTATAACCAGTGAGTCTTACTTCAATGGTTGATAAGTTGATGGAGAAGATCCTGAGAGGCAGGATTTATGAACATTTGGAAAGGTATGATTAGGAATAGTTAGCATGGCTTTGTCAAAGACAGGTTGTGCCTTACCTGATTGAATTTTTTGATGATGTGACTAAACACATTGATGAAGGTAGATAGTATATGTAGTAAAAATGGATTTCAGCAAGGCATTTAATAAGGTACTCCATGGAAGGCTTATTGAGAAAGTAAGGAGGTATGGGATACCAAGGGGACATTGATTTGTGGATTCAGAACTGGCTTGCCCACGGAAGACAATGAGTGGTTGTAGACAGGTCATATTCTGCATGGAGGTCAGTGACCAGTCATGTGCCTCAGGGATCTGTTCTGGGACCCCTACTCTTCGTGATTTTTATAAATGACCTGTATGAGGAAGTGGAGGGATGGTTTAGTAAATTTGCTGATGACACAAAGGTTGGGGGTGTTGTGGATAGCGTGGAGGGCTGTCAGAGGTTACAGTAAGACATTAGTAGTTTGCAAAACTGGGCTGAGAAGTGGCAGATGGAGTTCAACCCAGGTAAGTGAGAGGTGGTTCATTTTGGTAGGTCAAATATGATGGCAGAATATAGTATTAATGGTAAGACTCTTGGCAGCGTGGAGAATCAGAGGGATCTTGGTGTCTGAATCCATAGGATACTCAAAGCTCCTGTGCAGGTTGATTCTGTGATTAAGAAGGCATATGGTGCATTGGCCTTCATCAATCGTGGGATTGAGTTTGAGTCGAGAGGTAACGTTGCAGCTATATTGGACCCTGGTCAGACTCCACTAGGAGAACTGTGCTCAGTTCTGATCGCCTCACTACAGGAAGGATGTGGAAACCATAGAAAGGGTGCAGAGGAGATTTACAAGGATGTTGCCTGGATTGGGGAGCATGCCTCATGAGAATAGGTTAAGTGAACTTGGCCTTTTCTCCTTGGAGCGATGGAGGATGAGAGGTGAGCTGACAGAGGTGTACAAGATGATGACAGCCATTGATCGTATGGCTAGTCAGAGGCTTTTTCCCAGGGCTGAAATGGCTAGCACGAAAGGGCATAGCTTTAAGATGCTTGGAAGTAGGTACAGAGGAGATGTCAGGGCTAAGTTTTTTTTTTACGAGAGAGTGGTGAGTGCGTAGACTGGGCTGCCAGCAACGGGCGGAGGTGGATGCGATAGGGTCTTTTAAGAGACTCCTGTATAGGAACATGGAGCTTAGAGAAATAGAGGGCTATGGGTAACCCTAGGTAATTTCTCAGCTAAGGGCATGTTTGGCACAGCTTTGTAGGCTGAAGGGCCTGTACTGTGCTGTAGGTTTTCTATGTTTCTAAGAAGGGGTGACACAGGAGCCAGAGTGGGCAATGGAAGGAGATGGTAAGGGGAAAAAAAACAATCAGAAGTTAGAGAAATTGATGTTCATACCATCAGGTTGTCCACTTTCTTTACTCTCTGTATACCCATGACTGTGTCACCACCCACAGCTCCAATCTGCTAATTAAATTTGCTGACACTACATTGATTGGCCTAATCTCAAACAATGACGAGGTGGCCTACAGAGAAGAAGTCATCTCTCTGACACAGTAGTGTCAAGAAAACAACCTCTCCCTCAAAAGTCACAAAAACAAAGGAGCTGGATGTGGATTACAGGAGGAATGGAGACAGGCTAACCGTTATTGATATCAATGGATCTGGGGTTGAGGGGGTAAACAGCTTTAAATTCCTCGGCATCCACATCACCGAGGACCTCACGTGGTCTGTACACACCAGCTGTGTGGTGAAAAAGGTACAACAACGTCTCTTTCACCTCAGAACTTTCTACAGGGGCACAATTGAGAGCATCCTGACTGGCTGCATCACTGCCTGGTATGGGAACTGTACCTCCCTTAATCGCAGGATTCTGCAGAGAGTGGTGTGGACAGCCCAGTGCATCTGTAGTTGTGAACTTCCCATGATTCAGGATATTTACAAAGACAGGTGTGTAAACAGCACCCGTAGGATCAATTGGGACCCAAGTCACCCCAACCACAATCTATTCCAGCTGTTACCGGTACCGCAGCATAAAAGTCAGAACCAACAGGCTCCAACACAGCTTCTTCCACCAGGCCATCAGACTGATTAACTCACGCTGTGTATTCTATGTTACATTGACTGTTCTATTTATTATGAATTATTATAAATTACTATGATTGCACATTTAGACAGAGATGTAACAAAGATTTTTCCTCCTTATGTATGTGAAGGATGTAAGAAATAAAGTCAACTCGTTCCCAATCTTCATGTTCTGGATTCTTGCCGCAATCCTTTCTAGTCCTAACAAAGGGTGTCCGCCCGATACACTGACCGTTTTCTCCCTTCCCTAGATGCTGCCCTACTCGCTGAGTTCATCCAGCATCTTGAGTGTGTGTTACTCTGATTTCCAGCATCTGCAGATTCCTTTGTGTTTATGATGAACTGTACTTTTCTATGATCTGCTGATCCAGCTCACGACTCACCTCATTGATAGGCACCTTAGCCTGATGTGCTATCTCCTGGAATGTCATCTTCCGATGATTAGCTGGTCTTGTAAACACCATCTTAGAAATACAAATGAATTTTAATGAAAATAACAATAAGACTTGGCAACAAAAGAAAGACACGGTTTGGGAATATGGGTGGAAACTGGTGGGTGGGAATCAATCACTTCCATGACAGCTGAATAACCAGATAACATTCTCCTTAAAATGTCTTCAACTGAAAGGAAAAATTGGACATGGGACAAGGCACATACTCTCAGCGGCCACTTTATGAGGTACACCTACAAATATCTAATCAGTCAATCATATGGCAGCTTATAAAAGCATGCAGACATGGTCAAGAGGTTCAGTTGCTGTTCTGACCAAACATCAGAATGGGGACGAAATGTAATCTAGGTGACTTTGACCATGGAATGATTGGCACAGACAGGGTTGTTCGAGTATCTCAGAAACTGCTGATCTCCTGGGATTTTTACACACAATATTTAGAGTTTACAGAGAATGGTGTGAAAAACTAAGAACATCCAGTGAGCAGCAGTTCTGTGAGTGAAAATGCCTTGTTAAGGAGAGAAGGCAGGGAAAAATGGCCAGACTGTTTTAAGCTGACAGGAAGGTGACAGTAACTCAAATAGCCACGCGTTACAACAGTGATGAGCAGAAGAGCATCTTCTTGCACAACATGTCGAACCTTAAAGTGGATAGGGTACAGCAGCAGAAGACCCCGAACATGCATTCAGGGGCCACTTCATTAGGTACAGGAGGTAGCGGATAAAGTGGCCACTAAGTGCACATGAACTTGAGATTCATTTTCTTGTGGGCATTCACAGTAGATACAAAGAAACACAATAGAATCAATGAAAACCTATGTGTAAAAGACGACAAATTGTGCAAATACAAAAAGCAAATAATACTAACAATAAATCAATCAATAATAAACAATACTTGAATGTAATTCCACAGGTTGTAGAAACATTCAGAGTTGAGATGAGTGCTAACTTTGGATTACTTATCCCTCTGGGGTCCACAGATCCCTGTGTTACCACCCGGGCAAACGTCAGCCTCAATGCATACGTACCTCCATTAGGCAGAGCAGTTGGAGTTTCTCCTTCAGTCGTTGCTCATTATTGGCCAGGTCTGACTGTCGGAGAGAGAAAGAAAACAAGTTAGTGCCTACATCATCCCTGTGCTTCAGATTAAGATAGCGCCAGGCCAGGTTGTGGCTCATACTCTGCAGTGCCCAGCAACCCACCTATTTAAGCCCAGACTAATTAGAAGGCAATTAACAATGACCAATTAACCAACTAGTCCGTATGTCTTTGGTCTGTAGGAGGAAACCGAATTAGCCGAAGAAAACACATGCAGTCACAGGGAAAGACTAAACAGGACAGTCAAAGCTAACTGTCTGTGAATCCATGAGTTCACTGGAGACTGGAGGGGGTGGGTGTGTGTGTGTGTGTGTGTGTGTGTGTGTGTGTGTGTGTGTGTGTGTGTGTGTGTGTGTGTGTGTGTGTGTGTGTGAGACTGTGTGAGGGAGGAAACAGGCTTGTTTACGGTTGTTGTTTCGTTCCTGTGTTGTTGCTGCCGAGCACTGTGGATATGTGTGGTGACACACCTGCAAGCTGCCTCCAGCACATCCTTAGGTTGTGCTGGTTGTTAATGCAAATGACACATTTCACTGTGTGTTTCGATGAATGTGAGACAAATAAAATGAATCTGAATTTGCTTTGATCGTGCAGAGCTCGCTGGGCTGAGCTGGCGTGGCTCTCTGCAACTTAACGTATTCCCATATTGCTTTTATGTGTTCCTTTACTGATGAGAAACGCCCAGCACTCTCTTGGTTGTGAGTTTTACCCACAATTCCCTTCTGTTGGCTTCTGTACCAGACTCTTAGTGCACCCACCTAAACTGTTACAGCAGGTTACCTCCAATGGGCCAGACACCATTGACGATAACTCAGTGCGTGATTCTCAGAATGGTTGGAGGAGCAACATCTCATATTCCCTCAGGGTACCCTCCAACCTAATGGCATGAACACTGATTTCTCCAACTTCGGTAATTTCTCTCCCTCCCTTTTTCCATTCCCTGTTCTGGTTCCCATTTCACACCTTCTCCCCATATCCCTCTAAATCCCCTCCATTTTTATCATGGCTCCTTATCCTTTCTTACTAAAACCCACCCCCTTCGGCCCTTTACTTTTTCCCTTCTTTTTCCATTCCCCATTCTGACTCCCCTCTCACCCCTTCTCTTCTCCTCACCTACCTTTGGGGTGCCTCTCCCCCTTCCCCTTCTCCAATGGTCCACTCTCCCCTCCTGTCAGATTCCTCCTTCTTCAGCTCTTCACCTTTTCCATCTATCGCCTCCCAGCTTCTCACTTCATCCCTCCTCCACTACTCGCCCGCCTTCCCCCTCACACCTGGTCTCACCTACCAGCTTCTCACTTCAGCCCCCTCTCCCGCTCTCACCCACCTTCCCCCTCACCTGGTCTCACTTATCACCTGCCAGCTTCTCACTTCATCTCCCTCACCTGGTCTCACCTACCACCTCCCAGCTTCCCACTTCACCCCCCTCTCCCCCTCTCACCCACCTTCCCCCTCACCTGGTCTCACCTATCACCTGCCAGCTTGTACTCCTCCACCCCCCCCACCTTCTTCCCCGTGCCTTTCCAGTCCTGATGAAGGGTTTGAGTCCAAAACGGCAACTGTTTATTCTCTACGGATGTTGCCTGACCTGCTGAGCTCCTTCAGCATTGTGTGTGTGTTGCTCTGGAATTCCAGCACCTGCAGAAACCTTTATTTTCATTTTATTTTCTGATACAGCACATTAACAGGTCCTTCCAGCCCAATAAACCCATGCTGCCCAATTACACCCAACTAATTAATTAACCTACCAGCCCATTTGTCTTTGAACTGTGGGAGGAAATCAGAACACCCGGAGGAAACTCATGTGGTCATGGGGAGAACGTACAAACTCTTTACAGGCAGTGGCAGTAATTGAGCCTGGCCTGACCTAGCATTGTGATAGTGTTATGCTAACCACTAAGCTATCTCTTATGCTAGTGTCTCAGAAAACAACCATCTGTTTCACACTTTTTAGAATAAGGAGAGGAAAATATAAGAGATGTGTTAGTAGGTTATTTGGCTGTGAATTACCCCTAGTGTTGGTGGCTAACAAGAAAATGAGGGTGAAAGTAAAGTTTACCAGAAAGTGGGGAAAATGGGACAGGTGGCAAAGACGTGATGCAATGAAAGGTCTCCTATATCTCAGAAAGGAAGGAATGTTGGCACTTATATTTCATCGGGAGTCTGAGGAGATCTGGTATATTCTTCCTGAAGTTGTAGCCATATGTGCTATGTGCAGTATGCCGTGTGCTGTCTTACACCTTGGCCCAGGAGGAACGCTGTTCTGTTTCGCTATATTCATGTACAGTTGAAAGATAATTAAACCTGAATCTCGAAAGCTCTAGCAAATTTCTACAGATACACCATGGACAGCATTCTACATCAAGGTCCCCTCTTCTCCGTCACACCATCCCTTTGACCTCTTACCATCAGGCAGACGGGACCGGCAGTATATAATAAGGTCTGTTAGGCCAGGTAACAACTTCTCCCAGGCCGTGAGACTTCTGAACACCCTGATACCACCCAGTATGCATTATTTATGACAATGCCAGTAATAGTAATGTTGTTATATATTTAAATATATGTCATATTTGCATTTTATGTCAGCTTGTACAGCTACAGAATTTATTATATATTAATAGTATTGTGTTAATGTTATTTTATACATTGAATGTGTGTTTTGCACCATGGTCTCAGAGGAATATTGTTTCACTTGACTGTACACATGTCTACAGTTGAATGACAATCAACGAACTTGACCTTGAAAAAAAACCGGAATAATTTAGGGACCAAATCTCAAAATCTCAGCATCATTGGAGATAAAGCTTGGGTTCCACTAACAAAACTGCCAAAGTCAGGGCACAGATGAATTCCACATATGCTGATATTTCTGTGAGATATAGGATTGGGAGGAGATTACAGACGGGGTGCTGGCATTTCTGTGAGGTGTCGGCTTGGGAAGAGATTACAAATGGGGTGCTGGCATTCCTGTGAGGTGTCGGCTTGGGAGGAGATTACAAACGAGGTGCTGGCATTTCTGTGAGATGTCGGCTTGGGAGGAGATTACAAACGGGGTGCTGGCATTTCTGTGAGGTGTAGACTTGGGAAGAGATTACAGACGGGATGTTGGCATTTCTATGAGGTGTAGGATTGGGAGGAGATTACAGACGGGGGCTGGCATTTCTGTGAGGTGTCGGCTTGGGAGGAGATTACAAAAAGGGTACTAAGTATTTCTGTGAAGTGTAGACTTAGGAGGAGATTATAAGTGGGATGCTGGTATTTGTAAATAATAATGAGAATTTTAAAAGGAAGCTCTGACATAGGCAGATGAATATGAAGAGAATGGAGGGATGTGAACTATAAGCATGTTGAAGAGAGTAGATGCCATTAGTTTAATCAGTTTGCCACGTCATGGGCCAAGGGGCATTTTTCTGTACCATTCTATTTCCCGCTCTCAAAAAATGTGGATCAGAAATAACAACTCCTCTTCTCTGACAATCACACTGGCGCACGTCAAGGATGCATACTTAGCTATATTTTCTCTACAACTGCGTGGCTAGGCACAGCTCAAACACCATCTATAAATTTGTCGACCACACAGCTATTGTTGGCAGGATGTCAGGTGGTGATGAGAAGGCATACAGGAGTGAGACAGATCAGCTGGGTTGAGTGGTGTTGCAGGGACACCTTACACTTAAGGAAATGATTGTGGACTTCAGGAAGGGGAGGTCAAGGGAACACATACAGTACCAGTCTTCACCAAGGAACCAGCAGCAGAAAGGGTGAACAGCTTCCATGTTCCTGAGTGTCAACAACTCTGAAAATCTTTCCTGAGCTCAACATATCTTACAGTTGCAAAAAAAAAGGGACAACGGCTATATTTCATTAGCAGTTTAAGAAAATTTGATGCCTCACCAAAGACACTTGCAAGTTTCTACAGGTATATCATGAACAGCATTCTAACTGGTTGCATCACCATCTACTATGGAGTGGCCACTGCACAGGATCGGAAAAAGCTTCAGAAAGCAGTAAACTCAGCCAGATCCATCAGAGGCACTCAGCTTCCCAGCAATGAAAGCACCTTCACAAGGCAATGACTCAAAAAGGCAGCATCAAAAAGGACTGCCATCACCCAGGCCATACTCTCTTCTCATTGGTACCATCAATGAAGTGGTACAGGAGACTGAAGGCACACACTTAATTTTTCAACAAGAGCTTCTTTGCTCATTTCATGAGTACTAAATCACCAATACTGGTCCTAAATGGGACCTCCTCTAATTACACTTTAAATAAGAATCTGAATTAAATCTACAAATTACATGTTCAGAAAATATCTGCCTAATCAGCTTAACTTACAAAAAAAATAGCATAGCAGCTAATTGTAGAATAAGTTATAGTGGTATGCAAAAGTTTGGGCACCCCTGGTCAAAATTTCTGTTACTATGAATAGCTAAACAAGTAAAAGGTGAACTGATTTCCAAAAGGCATAAAGTTAAAGATGACACATTTCTTTAATATTTTAACCAAGATTACTTTTTATTTCCATCTTTTACAGTTTCAAAGTAACAAAAAAGGAAAAGGGCCCGAAGCAAAAGTTTGGGCACCCTGCACGGTCAGTACTTAGTAACACCCCCTTTGGCAAGTATCACAGCTTGTGAACACTTTCTGTAGCCAGCTAAGAGTCTTTCAATTCTTGTTTGGGGGATTTTCGCCCATTCTTCCTTGCAAAAGGCTTCTAGTTCTGTGAGATTCTTGGGCCGTCTTGCATGCACTGCTCTTTTGAGGTCTGTCCACAGATTTTCGATGATGTTTGCGGCCAAAAAGTTCTATTTTAACTTCATCAGTCCACAGGACTTGTTTCCAAAATGCATCAAGCTTGTTTCGATGTTCCTTTGCAAACCTCTGACGCTGAATTTTGATGCAATGACCAAAGGTATGTTTGGAGAAAAAAGGGTGCAGAATTTCATGAAAAGAACACCTCTCCAACTATTAAGCCACAGGGGTGGATCGATCATGCTTTGGGCTTGTGCTGCAGCCAGTGGCACGGGGAACATTTCACTGGTAGAAGGAAGAACGAATTCAATTAGGTACCAGCAAATTCTGGAAGCAAACCACACTGTCAGTAAAAAAGCTGAAGATGAAAAGAGGATGGCTTCTACAACAGGATAATGATCCTAAACACACCTCAAAATCCACAATGGACTACCTCAAGAGGTGCAAGCTGAAGGTTTTGCCATGGCCCTCATAGTCCCCCGACCTAAACATCATCGAAAATCTGTGGATAGATCTCAAAAGAGCAGTGCATGCAAGACGGCTCAAGAATCTCACAGAACTAGAAGCCTTTTGCAAGGAAGAATGAGCAAAAATCCCCCAGACAAGAATTGAAAGCTCTTTGCTGGCCCCAGAAAGTGTTCACAAGCTGTGATACTTGCCAAAGGGGGTGTTACTAAGTACTGACCATACAGGGTGCCCAAACTTTTGCTTCAGGCCCTTTTCCTTTTCTGTTATTTTGAAATTGGAAAAGATGGAAATAAAAAAGTAATCTTGCTTAAAATATTGAAGAAATGTGTCATTTTTAACTTTATGCCTTTTGGAAGTCAGGTCATCTTTTACTCGCTTAGCTATTCACAGTAACAGAAATTTTGACCGAAGTGCCCAAACGTTTGCATGCCACTGTATATAAAAATTATGGCAAGGTTGGTGAAGCTTTAAGAGGGTGCAGAGGAGGTTTACCAGGATGTATCCAGGATTAGAGAGCATGTCTTCTGACAAAAGATTGAGTAAGCCAGAGCTTTCTCTTTAGAGAAAAGGAGGTGACTTGATAGAGGTGTACAGAATGATCAGAGGCACAGACAGAGTGGACAACTAGGGCAGGAATGACTAATGTCAGGGGGCATAACTCTAAGATGATTGAAGGAGAGTATGGGAGGGTGTCGGATGTAGGTTTTATTGCAGAGAGATTGGTGAGTGCGTGGAACACACTGGCAGGTGCAGGTGCAGTGCCAGAGGCACTGAAACTCTTGGACAGGCACATGGATGTTGGAAAAATGGAGGGCTATGTTGATCTTGGAGTAGTTTGAAGGTCAGCACAACATTGTAGGCCAAAGGACCTGCACTGAGCTGAAATGCTCCATGTTCAAACCCATTGTAGCTCCAAACCTTGAATCACGGCCCCCGACAGGTTTTAAACAGTGACAAAGGGTTCGGCTGACCTGAGATCCCCAGAAGGTCTTCAGGCAGAAGAAAGTCTCGACATCCCCACTGTTGAAAGCGTATAGAGTGTCAATCAACCACTGGTTCTCCGTATCTCGCAGCGATTCCAGGATCGGGTGCATTAACTGCAGAGAAAGAAGAGTCATCTTCAGCATCACACAGGGTAAGAGACCACACAGAAACACAGTGCATCTACTGCCATCATCACCTCCACAGGTCCCTCACCAACCACTGCATCCACAGGTCCCTCTGCCATCACCACCTCCACGGGTCCCTCTGCCATCACCACCTCCACGGGTCCCTCCACGATCACTGCATCCACAGGTCCCTCTGCCATCACCACCTCCATGGGTCCCTCTGCCATCACCACCTCCACGGGTCCCTCACCAGCCACTGCATCCACGGGTCCCTCACCAGCCACTGCATCCACGGGTCCCTCACCAGCCACTGCATCCACAGGTCCCTCTGCCATCACCACCTCCACGGGTCCCTCACCAGCCACTGCATCCAGTTCCCTCAAAGATCATGTCCAGATCCCTCACAGACAGATCACAACAACAGATCCCTCAGACATCCACAGATCCCTCCCAGACAGATCACATTCACAGATCCCTCACAGATCACGTCCACAGATCCCTCACAGACGGATCACATCCACAGATCCCTCAAAGATCACATCCACAGATCTCACACAGACACATGTCCACAGATCCCTCGCAGACAGATCACATCCACAGATCCCACAGACACATCACATCCACAGATCCCTCACAGACACATCATGTCCACAGATAGATCACATACACAGATCCCTCAGAGCCACATCATATCCATGGATCCCTCAGACAGATCACATCCACAGATCTCTCACAGATCACATCCACAGATCTCTCACAGATCACGTCCACAGATCCCTCACAGACAGATCACATCCACAGATCCCTCAAAGATCACATCCACAGATCTCTCACAGGTCACATCCACAGTTCCCTCACAGGTCACATCATGTCCACAGATCCCTCACAGACAGATCATGTCCACCCATCGCTCACAGAAACACCATGCCACAGATTGCTCTGTAACGGCTCTGCATAGGGTAGTCCAATATACCCAACACACCACTGGCACAAGCCTACCCACCATCGAGGACACATCTATGGACAGGTGCCAGAAGAGGGCTAGTATCATCAGGAAGGATCCCACATATGCTGCTCATAGACTGTTCGTCCCACTCCGATCAGGGAGGAAGTTATGTAACAGCCACACCAGGACCACCAGACTCAAAAACAGTTACTTTCACCAAACAGTAAGGCCGAACAACACCTCCACCCATCCCTCCAACCACCGCTACTTCATCATTTCCTGTCAATCATCTTAAGCACCTAGCATCACTTCATGGACATACAATTAATGTGTGTACATAAGCTATCTTATAGATTTATGTTTACTGTGTGTTTTTTTTCTTTTTTATTATTATTGTGTATTTTTTCTTTTGTGCTGCATCAGATCTGCAGTAACAATTATTTCATCTCCCTTCACTTGTGTACAGGAAATAACATTAAACTATGTGGAATCAATTGGTTTACCAAAATGCTGCTGCCTGGATTAGAGGCATGTATTGTAATGAGAGGTTCAACAAAGGGGTTGTTTTCTCTGCAGTGGCGGAGGCTGGGGGGAGATCTGATAGGGGTTTATCAGACAATGGCAGGCAAAGATAGAGTAGACAGACAGTATTTTTTATTTACTGAGATACAGCGTGGAATCGGCCCTTCTGGCCCTTCAAGCTGCACCACCCAGCAACCCCCAGTTTAACTTGAGCCTAATCACAGGAAAATTTACAATGACCAATTAACCTACCAACCAGTATGTCTTTGGACTGAGGGTGGAAACCCACATGGTCATGGGGAGAAAGTACAAACCTCTTACAAAGAGTAACAGGAATTGAACCTGGCTGCTGGTACTGTAAAGCACTGTGCTGACCATGCTTTCCGGTACCAGCGGTGAAATGCCTTATACCAGAGGGCATCCATTTAAGGTGATATGAGGGACACGTTTTTTTTTAAACACAGAGATCAGTGGGTGCCTGGAATGCGCAGCCTGGGTTGATGGTAGAGGCAGAAACATTAAAGATTTTTAAGAGATGTTTAGATAGCAGATGAATGTGAGGAAAATAGAAGGATATAGACAATTTGTAGGACTAAGGACCATTCAATTGATTTGGCACAAGACTGTGGGCTGAAGGACTTGTCCCTGTGCTGTACTATGTTCACCAAAACGATCCGGAAGTGGAGTTGGAAAGTGTGCCATGATCACCACTCGTGAGTTAATTTGTACTTACCAGTTCTCCAAAGTTGTAGATGCCTTCCCCCAGTAGGGCAGCCAGGCCAAGGGTGAATGCTCTCTGCTGCTGTGAGCCCACTAATGAGAAGGAACAGTTCAGAAAAATATCAGCCTACTTCATAACCAGCCGAAGTTCAGGATGAGTGTAACTAGTGAAAGTGCAACACAATCACACTTGCAATATTTTATTTTATATTTTATTTAGCAATCCACCATGGTAACAGGCCCTTCTGGACCAGCGAGCCTATGCCACCTAATTTCACCTATGGAACTAATTCCTATCCCTTACACCTTTGGAACGTGGGAGACACCGGAGCACCCAGAGGAAACCCACACGGTCACGGGAAGAACGTACAGACTTCTTACGGACAGCGGCAGGAATAGCTGGTGCTATAACAGCGTTACATTCACCACTACGGTATCGTTCCGCTGCAATGTTGAGTTCATAAACACAAGAGACTCTGCAAACACTGCAAATCCAGAATAACACACACAAAATGACAGCAGATACCAGCATTAATGGGGCCCCAGTTTTAAAGAACTATACATATAGTACACCTTTATAATTTGTCAGCAGCTTATTTTTAGTGAATTGACATTTAACAAAAAAGAGACAAATCTCTTGGTTCATCAGGTGGAAACTTGAGTTATTTATTGAGAGAGCTGAACAGGTCCTTCTAGCCCTTTGAGCTGCACTGCCTAGCAACCCCCGATTTAATCTCAGCCTAATCATGGGACAATTTACAATAACTAACTAACCTACTAAGCAGTAGGTCTTTGGACTGTGAGAAGAAACGGGAGCACCTGGAGAAAACTTATGCATTCCATGTGGAGGACATACAAAGACCCCTTAGAGAGGACGCTAGAATTAAACTCCGAACTCCATCACTACAAACTGTAAGAGAGCTATGCTGATGTTGTGTGTCCTGGAAAACCACATGAACAGGATGCACTTTCTGCTCAGGTATAAGTTCATGAGGGGGCTACAACTGTTCAAGATATTGGCTCACCGTCCTTCTTTGAGGGAAAAGACACAGGGGTAACAAATTTTGGACTCGCCATCGACAAAAAGATCCCAAAAAATTCAACGAATATCTTCAGGGGGAAAGAAAGCATTTGTGCCGACTGATCTGTACCTTTTACTGAACTAGAATGAACAATTTAGATGTTGCCTAGGGAATACTAAAATCCAGGAAAGAAGTGTCTCAACCCGAAGCATCGACTTTTTATTCCTCTCCACCGATGCAGCCTGACCTGCTCAGTTCCTCCCGCATTTTGTGCGCATTTCGCTGGATTTTCAGCACCTAGTGTCTGTAAAAGCCATGAGGTTAAGCTAAATGTCAGAACTGCATCCTGGTGCCCTACATTTAATTCCAGACATTACACCACAGTAGCGCAGCAATTAATGCAACACTATTAAAGGTTGGGGGCGTCGGAATCCTGGCGTCCTCTGTAAGCCCGAGTTTTCTCCGGGTGATCCCGGTTCCTCCCACAGTCCAAAGGCTTACCGAGTAGGTTAACTGGTCATTGTAAATCGTCTCGGGATTAGATCAGCGTTAAACCGAGGTTGTCAGGGGATGCTAGGTGGTGTGGCTCCAGAGGGCCAGAGAGGTTTATTCTGTGCTGCATCGCTAAATAAATAAATTCATCTTCAGAAAGGCAGGAAGGTTTGGGAGGAGGCAAAGAATTCGGGAATAGTTCTGAGGATGAGGAGTTACAGTTACGTGAATAGAGAAGCTGGAGAAGCAGGGGTCTCTCTTCCACCCAACCAAGATATTTATCGGGACCGTTGCAAACACAGGGCCCAAATGATCCCTCCCAACCATCCAATGCAGAGCCACCCTTTCACTCTTATCCAACCACCAGGCTGAACAGCTGAACTCTCATCCTCAAGCTATGTGGAAAGGGATTCATAGGAAAGTAGCGTTGACTAAAAATTTATTTTTTGTATTCAGAAGCAACGAGCAATGTTAGTGACCAGAAATCTGCATGCAGTGGAAACACTGAAAAGGTGGGAGGTGATAGGTGGAAGAGGTAAAGGGCTGAAAGAAGGTACTCTCCTCCGCCGGTCGCTCAGTGCTGTCCTCCAGTGTTCACTCAGTGGAACAAGCGGGACCAGGACAATCTTCAGTCAGACCACTTAGGGACTTGGGCAGTATTACTTTTTCTCTTCTTTGTGACTGTACGTTTTTCTGAAATCATGCTACTGGTGCAGTGTGCAGTTGAAAATGTGCTTTGCACCTTGGGCCCCAGAGGAACGTTGTTTCGTTTGGCTATATCCATGTATGGTTGAATGACAATTGAACTTGAATTTGAATAGAAAAGGAAAGGACAGTGGACCACAGAAGAAAGGGGAAGCAAAGGAAGGTGATGGGCAGGTGAGAAGAGGAGGAGTAGTGAGAGGTGAGCCACTGTCTGAACAGGGAATGAAAAAAGAAAGAGAAGGGGAAGGTGGTAGTAAGTACAGGAAATGAGAAAAAATGATGTTCATGCCATCAGGTTGGAAGCTACCCATCCATTTCTGATCACCACTTTTTAGCAAGGATTCAAAGTCCTTGGAAGGGTGCAGGGAATAACGAGAGAGCTTCTGAATATCAAGGGATGAAAAGGTAATCAGAATTTGGAATGGGGAAAGGAAAGGAAAGCAAGGAGATGGTGCAATTGAAGGAAACTAGAGAAATCGATATTCACGCCATCAGGTTGGAGGCTGCCCAGACAGAATAAACCTGATTCTGATTCGGAGACATTGCAGAGGACTGCAAAATTATACCTAGTTCTGGGGTTGGGAGCGAAATCCTTTAAAAAAACTAAAAGGGAAACAAGCAAAAAGTGAGAAATTATAGAATCTCTTTGACCAGCTGCCAAAATTTGACCAATCGCTGAAACAGATATACTGAGCAAAACACACAAAATGCTGGAGGAACTCAGCAGGTCCGGTAGCATCTATGAAAAGGAATGATAGTTGACGTTTTATCAGGATCTGTATCTCTTGTTAACAGATACATTGAAACATTTGTAAAAAGGAAGGCACCGGTGATTACTTGACAAGTCAGAGAGTTCGGTACAGCCGAGATACCGCAGAGCCTCCCTGTAGTAGGCCGCGTGGTCACCCACCACCTGGTAGTAACTGCAGGAAGTGTCATAGAAGCGGCCGTGTACTGACGTCACCCCCGGCATCTTCTCCAGCATCTTGTCAATTTCTTCAATGATGTCCTAGTAAATGGAAAGATCACACACATTAGATTGGGGACAAACAGCTGTAGGCAAGGTGATGGAACAAATAATGTCACTGGAATTGTATTTATCCCAGTAACCTTATATATAACACTGCATTGGATCCCGAGAAACAATTATTTCGTTCTCCTTATGTACAGGAAATGACATTCAACAATCTTGAATGCTTGGGGATAAATGCTTTCCAGGACAGGAGGATTTTCTATTCTTCATTCTGCTATGAATTATTCTGCACCAAATTGAATAGAAGCTTGGTTATAAAGAGGCTTGGTGACGAAGTCCTGCAATCCGAGAATCCCACTTGACCTTTATCTGAAGTCCAGAAGCTTTCCATCACTGAGACTGCAATAGCAAATATTTCCATACTTTACTCAGCCTGCAGGGAAATGAGGAAACCCTCACTCACATCCCTGGCAAATGAGGGGGTCACTATGCTGAAACCCTCACCCACATCTTTGGTGACTACGTAATTCACCTTTGACCTGTCTGACCATTGCCTCATAAATCCTCTTCTTTATGCGAAAATTTTTACCCTCTTGTACTTGAAAAGTCATGAGCTGTAGGCCTACAAAGCAAATGCTGGAAGGTGACCTGTACAGGCACGATCAGCCAAATGGCCCCCTAGGTCACAATCTTCCTAATGTTTTGTGATACCCTGGTATGTGAGGGCCTAAGTGGTGTCCCAGTCCAGAAAAACCTAGAAATAAACATCCTACCACTGAGCTGGTAGAGAGCAGACTGAGATCAATGAGTCTCATAAAGCAACCCCAACCACAAGTGCAAATTTCTCACTCTTTCCCTCAAATGCCTTCCCAGTTCTCACTTCCCCGAGAGGCAATTAATTAGGATGTAATGTTGAGCTTTATAGGCAATAGTTAGACAGCACTTGGAGTATGCCGAGCAGTTTTGGGCCTTTTATCTGTGAAAGGATGTGTTGGTATTGAAGAGAGTACAGAGGAAGTTCAAAAGAATGATCCCAGGAATCCCAGGTATGAGAACCATTTGATGGCTCAGGGCCTGTGCTCGCTGAAGTTTAGAAGAATGAGGGGGGGAATCTCATTAAAACCTACTGAATATTGAAAGGTCCAGGTAGAGTGGATGTGGAATAGCTACTTCCTACAGCGGGTAAGTGTAGGACCAGAGGGCACAGCCTCAGAATAGAGTGACATGCCTTTAGTACAGAGATGAGGAAGAATTTCTTTAGCCAGAGGGTAGTGTATGTGTGGAATTCATTGCCACAGATGGCTGTGAAGGTCAAGTCACTGGGTATATTTAAAGCAGAAGATGATAGGTTCTTGATTAGTCAGTGTGTCAAAAGTTATGGGGAGAAGGCAGGAGAATGGAGTTGAGAGAGATAACAAATCAGGCATGATAGAATGGTGGAACAGATGATGGGTCAATGGGCTGTATTTTTCTGTAGGCCATTTCATTCCTAAACATTGCCTTCGGGCAAGTACACCAATGTCCCTCTGATCTTGTGTGCCATTTAGTCCGATATCTAAAGCTTTGACAAACTTCTTTTGATGCACAGTGGAGAGTATACTGACTGGTTGCATTGTGGCCTAGTATGGAACCACCAATGCCCAGGAACGGAAGGGTCGACAGAGAGGAATGGATACAGCCTAGTTCATCACAGCCAAAGCTCAACAATCTTGACGCAACCAACAGCAGACTGATTTTCAATTCTTATTGCTGATTATATCCAATGCTTGAATTCAGTCCCAAACCTTTCTGCTCCCTTCCCTCAAAACTTCCCACACAATCTAAATTTATGCTCACTTGCCCCAATATTTCATACTTACTCTCAAATTTTGTTTGGCAATGCTGCTGTGAATGTCTTGGGATGCTTTAGTATACTAGAAACGCATTCATTTCAAGAGGGCTTTTTACCTACCATGGGAGTTCTCGGGGGTCATTTTGGTAGCAGTTTACATTCCACCTCAGGCCAATGTCAAGCAGGCTTTAGATGATCTGAGCAATGGGATCAACATGCACGAAACTGCGCACCCTAACGCCTTCAACATCGCTTTGGGAGATTTTAACCAGGCCAGTCTGAAAAAAATCACTAAGCAACTACCATCAACAGATCACTTGCAATACCAGAAGAAACCACACACTGGACCATTGCTACACCACCATCAAATATGCCTACCGTGCTATTCCACAACTTCACTTCGGGAAGTCTGATCACCTAGCTGCACTTCTAATTCCTGAGTTTAGGCAGAGACTGAAGACTGCAGCACCAGCAGTGAGGACCAAGAAGATATGGACAAGGGAAGCACAAGAGCGCCTACTGGACTGCTTTGAATAGGTGGACTGGACTGTATTCAGGGATTCATCTTTGAACCTGGATGAGTATGCTGCAGTTCTTACTGACTTCATTAAAACCTGTGTGGATGAGTGTGTGCCTACAAAGACTTACTGTACATTCCCAAACCAAAAGCCATGGATGAACCAGGAGATACGTTGTCTGCTGAAGGTTCGATCTGTGGCATTCAAGTCTGGCAACCCAGGCCTGTACCAGAAAACCACATATGATTTGCAGAGGGCTATTTCAAGAGCGAAGAGACAATTTCGTGTGAGGTTGGAAGCGACATCGGATGCACAGCAACTCTGGCAGGGTCTGCAGACATTAGCTCTTACAAAGCAAAACCCAATAGCATGAATGGCAGTGATGCTTCACTACCAGATGAACTCAACACCTTCTATGCACGCTTTGAAAGGGAGAACACAACTACAGCTGTGAAGATCCCTGCTGCACCTGATGACCCTGTGATCTCTGTCTCAGAGGCCAATGTTAGGCTGTCTTTAAAGAGAATGAACCTTCGCAAGGTGGAAGGCCCTGGCGGAGTACCTGCTAAGACTCTGAAAACCTGTGCCAACCAACTGGGAGTATTCAAGGACATTTTCAACCTCTCACTGATATGGGCAGAAGTTCCCACTTGCTTCAAAAAGGCAACAATTACACCAATTATACAACAATCGGATCCTTGACTTCCTAACTGGAAGACCACAATCTATGCAGATTGGTGATAACATCTCCTCCTCACTGACTATCAACACTAGCGCACCTCAGGGGTGTGTGCTTAGCCCACTGCTCTACTCTCTATATACACATGACTATGTGGCTAGGCATAGCTCAAATACCATCTATAAATTTGCAGACGATACAACCATTGTTGGTAGAATCTCAGGTAGTGACGAGAGGGTGTACAGGAGTGAGATTTGCCAACTAGTGGAGTGGTGCCACAGCAACAACCTGGCACTCAACGTCAGTAAGACAAAAGAGCTGATTGTGGACTTCAGGAAGGGTAAGACGAAGGAACACATACTAATCCTCATAGAGGGATCTGAAGTGGAGAGAGTGAACAGTTTCAAGTTTCTGGGTGTCAAGGTCTCTGAGGATCTAACCTGGCTCCAATATATCAATGTAGTTATAAAGAAGGCAAGAGAGCAGCTATACTTCATTAGGAGTTTGAAGAGATTTGGCATGTCAACAAATACACTCAAAAACTCAAATAGTTGTACCGTGGACAGCATTCTGACAGGCTGCATCACTGTCTGGTATGGAGGGCCTACTGCACAGGACCAAAAGTAGCCCCTGTTGTAAATCTAGTCAGCTCCATCTTGGGTACTAGCCTACAAAGTACCCAGGACATCTTCAGGGGGCGGTGTCTCAGAAAGGCAGCGTCCATTATTAAGGACCTCCAGCACCCAGGGCATGCCCTTTTCTCACTGTTACCATCAGGTAGAAGATACAGAAGCCTGAAGGCACACGCTCAGTGATTCAAGAGCAGCTTCGTCCCCTCTGCTACCCAATTCCTAAATGGAGATTGAATCTTTGGACACTACCTCATTTGTTTTAATATACAGTGTTTCTGCTTTTGCATATTTTTAAAATTCTATTCAATAGATGTATAATTGTAATTGATTTACCTGTTTTTTTTCTCTGCTAGATTATGTATTGCATTGAACAGCTGCTGCTAAGTTAACAAATTTCACGTCACATGCCGGTGATAATAAACTTGATTCTGATTCTGACTACAATATGAAAGCAAGGATGCAATGCTGAAGCTTTGTAGCACATTGGTCAGAGTATTGTGAGCAGTGTGGGCCCTTCATCCAAGAAAGGATGTGCTGGCACTGGAGAGGGTCCAGAGGCATCTCACAAGAATGATTCCAGAAACGAAAGGTTTAATGTATGAAGAGTGATTAATGGTGCTGGACCTTCAGTTTAGAATAATGGGGGGAGGAGGGAATCCCACTGAAACCTATTGAGTATTGAAATATCCGTATGGAGTGGATGTGAACAGGTGTTTCCAATAGGGGAGAATCCTAGACCCATAGGGCACAGCTTCAGAATAGAGAACAGATGAGGAGGAATTTCTTTAGCCAGAGGGCGCTGAATCTGTGGAATTCATTGCCATGGACGCTCTGGAGGCCAAGTCATTGAGTATATTTAAAGCAGACGTTGATGGATTCTCGATTAGTTAGGGCGTCAAAGGTTACAGGGAGAAAGCAGAAGAGTGGAGTTGTGAATGAAAATAAATCAGCCACTATAGAATGGCAGAACAGACTCAATGGGCCAAATAATTTTGCTACTTTTTGCCTTACAATTTGTTTTGCTGTCACTGATTTGCCAGATGCATCCTACGCTGAGGTCTCTAAAGTAAAGCTTGACCGCATACTCTTACTCTGTTATCAAAGAACCAACCTACAGCTCTAAATATTGCCACCTTCAATTGCTGAATATAATTTTGCATCATCAGGGGCTATGCAAGGACTCACCTGCCCCTGACAAAATCCTGGCCAAACCCATGGTCTTCACAAACCCACACCCTCAATCACCATCCCCAGGGTGCAGAGGAGATTTACCAGGATGCTGCCTGGATTAGAGAGCATGTCTTATGAGGATAGATTAAGAGAGTCAGGGCTTTTATCTTTGGAATAGAGGAGGATGACTTGATAGAGGTGTACAAGGTAAGAAGCGTAGACAGCGTGGACAGCCAGAGACCTTTTCCCAGGATGGAAATGACTAATAGAAATGGGCATAATTTTAAGGTGATTGGAGGAAAATGTAGAGGGGATATTAGAGGTAGTTTCTTTGAAAAAACACAGATTGGCAGGTGTGTGGAACACCCTGCTAGTGACGGTGGTGGAGGCAATTAGGAACATTTAGGAACTCTTAGATAGGCACACGGATGATAGAAAAATGGAGGGCTACGTGAGAGGGAAGGGTTAGATCAATCTTGGAGTAGGTTGAAAGTTCGGCATAACATTGTGGGCCAAAGGGCCTGTGCTGTGCCGCACTGTTCTATGTCCTTCTGGATCAGCCACGAAGGAACAGCAGAGCAGACACAATGGGCCAAATGGCCCAAATCAGATTCTGTGTCTTATGGTGTTGCTAATGATTCAGAAAAGAAAGAAGCATGCTAAACAGAATCCCAAAATCACTCTTATCAGCAAAAGCTTCCTCTTTTGGATATACTCTTCCAGACATATGCAACCATGTTTTGCAAGAGCATATCCAGAAGAGAGCAGATGTTTTGGAAATGTTAAGAACCCAAAAGTGATCATCATCATAGCTTGTCACACCAGACAGCCAGCCACTCTAGTGTTGCCTGGTTGACGTTGAGCAGGTCAGTGTCAGCTAAATCAGGTGAGAGTGGGCAGTTGCGCAGAATGTGTTCAATGTTCTGCACCCTTTCGCCACACTCACAGGATTCGCTGGTCATTAAACCCCACTTCACCATATTGTCTCCCATCCTACAAACTTCCGCTCTCGCTCTGTTGAGAGCGCACCACTTCCGTCTGTCAAGCAGTGCCCCACCTAGCAACATTTCTGTGGGGTCTTGCACTGTATTGTTTGGTGGGGTTCTGGCTTCTGTTTGTTGTCAGAGATCAATCCTGTATATTTGGGGGGATGTTCCGTGCGGTAGTTCCTCCACTATAGCAAAGCTTTTCCTCGATTTTAGGCAGTTGGAAACTGGCACATGATGATGTAGTGGGTGCCGTGGATTCGAGTTCTGTTTACCTTTTTCAATTTTTGTTGTAGTGTGTCTTCGGATCTTTGAGGCAGCAATGCCTGCAAGTCTGTAGATGATGCTAGTGGGCGTGGCGTGCAGTGTGCCCGTGATATTCGGCAGGCTTCGTTAAGCAACATGTCTACTTTCTTTGCATGGGCTGATCTGTCCCACACAGGTGCACAGTATTCTGCAGGTGCATAGCAGAGTGCTAGGGCAGTTGATCTAAGTGTGTGAGCATTAGCTCCCCATTTCGTGCCTGCTAATTTTTTCAAGAGAGGATTGCGAGAGCCAACTTTCCCTCGGAGTTTTTGGACGTGGGTGGCAAATGAGAGCGTCCTATCCAGTGTCACGCCCAGGTAAATTGGAGTCCGATGGCGTTTGAGCTCCTTCCCACACCAGAAGATCTTGAGTTTCTGAGCTGCTTCTCGATGGATTTGGGTTCAGAGACCATTTTTCATAATACTGCTTCATTGCTTCGAGGACTGCTCTAAGTCGTACTTCAACTTTTTGGAAGGAGTTAGCTTGTGTTGCTATGCATAGATTGTCTGCATAGATAAACCTGCGTGTGTTAGGAAAGGTTGGTTGGTTGGTTGTTTCTGTAAGCATTAAATAGTAGAGGTGCCAGGACTGATCCCTATGGTAGTCCGTTCTTTTGTGGATGCCACCTACTCTTAATTCCATTCATTTCTACATAAAATTTACAATTTTCTAGGAGGCTTCTTATTACTTTGACAGTGGTTTCATTCTTTAACATTTTAGATAATTTCAGTAGAAGGCCTCTGTGATTCACAGTGTCATATGCTGCTGTTAAGTCAATGAATACTGCCCCTGTAATTTGTCGCATTTCAAAGACATCCTCAATATACTGGGTTAAGTTCAGGACTTGACTGCAGCAAGAGCGGCCTGGCGTGAACCCAGCTTGGTCTGGTGTGAGAAGATCTTCGACTAAGGGGGATATTCTTTTCAGTATGAGTCTCTCATAGAGTTTATAGAGGGTGCAGAGCAAGGAAATCGGTCTGTAGTTTTTAGGAATGTTGGGATCTTTATTGGGTTTTGGAAGAGCAACAACTTTGGCTCTTCTCCACTTTTTAGGTATTTTTAATGATCTTAGGCAACAGTTAAAAAGGGACAGAAGCCAGTGGAGTGCTTGAAGTCCAAGATGTTTAAGGAATTCATTAAGAATCCCATCAATGCCAGCAGCTTTGTTGGATTTTAGCTGGGATACTTCATCCTTTAATTCTTCTAGGGTGAGAGGTGGGAAGTTGTTACTCCCGCTTGAGAGAGCTGACTCCATCTCCTGATGTTGCTTTTTCTTTTGCCTCCGTTCCTTGTTATTTGGTCGACCATTTAGTATTAGTTGGTGGGTAACCTGATTGGGCGTTATGGCCGCAATTCTCTGTGGTGGTCTATTGTCTGAGTTGCGGTTCCGAACAGTTGTCCATGCCTTCTTACTGTTCTTGGTCATGTCTGTGATTTCTATCAGTTCCTGCTAACACTGTTGTCTCTCTTGGCTCAGTAGGGACAGAACTGACTCTCTCATTTCAATTGTGTCTTGACCAAACTGGTCTTGGTCACATAAGTTGACATACTCATCATAACTTTGCTTGATATCACTAGTCAATCCCTGAATATACTTGGTTCTGCAGCGCTACTTTCCAGATTAGTTGGACAAATTCATCATAATGATCAGGTTCTGGTGGTATGGTTTCGATAAGTTGATCAAGGGATTCTGTGAAAGATGTCCAGTTTGCTTTTCTCAGGTTAAATTTTGGTAGGTACTTTGATGGTACAGGTCTCAGAACTGGAAGGGATTCTACCTGGACTGGACGGTATTGGGATTTGGGTATATGGACTGATCATCTGAAGAGGTTGGAGCTTGCTGAGGTAACAAGGGCAAGGTCTAGGTTGTATCCTTTTCTCCACCTGGCACTTGTGAAGGTAGGGGTGTCCTTTGACTCGTATAGTAGCTCAAGGCTGTTGTTTAGAGCCCATGATACAACTTCTTCTCCATTTGTATCATCATCTTCGTATCCCCAGTTGGTGATATGGCTATTAAAGTCACCAATAATGAGGTATATTTTGTCCTGGAAATCTAAGTTAGGTGGCCACATGAATGGTTCATTAGGGTAAGAGGATAAACCCAAAAGTTTTAGTCCCCTTCAAACCCCACACACTTTCCTCCTCTCTGGAGACAGCTCTCCCCATCCCCCATACAATCCTCAGATCCTTTTTATTTTACCTTGGTTTCCTGGAGGTCCCCGATTTTGATTTTTATGGCAGCTATGGCTGTCTTGCAGAGAATTAAGGCTTCATCATTACCCTTTACCTTTCAGATTAAAGAAAAAAATGTAATCAGTTCACATAATAAGCACATGAAACACTTTGATTTCTCCCCCCAAAAAATCCTCTTGTAATATGTTGGAAATACCCAGCCCAGGCCGCATCTCCAACAGACTCAAAGATAGTTCCTTTCCCCAAGCAGTAAAGCTGATCAACGCACTAACCCACCCCTCCACATCCCCAACCACCACAACTTCATAATTTTCTGTCAGTCACCTTAGGTACAAGCACTCCTGTGCTTAGTGTCAATTTATGAACATATAATTAATCCACATATACAAGCTATCTTATATATTTATATTTCTATTATCTTATGTATTTATTGTGATTTTTAAAATTATAGTATTCTTTAGCTTGTGTTTTTTTTGTGCTGCAGTTTCAAACTCCTGGGAGTACACATCACACACAACCTCTCATGGTCCCAGAACACATCCTACAGAGACAGAAAAGCTCACCAACGTCTCTACTCTCTGAGGAGGCTGAAGAGAGCTGGACTTTGCACATCCGTACTCTTGACCATCTACAGATGTGGAGTAGAGAGCATCCTAAGAAGCTGCGTCACTGCTTGGTATGGAAACTGCACTGCGATGGACAGAAGGCTCTGCAACGGGTAGTCAGAACTGACCAATGCATCACCGGCACCAGAAAACCCATCATCAAGGACATAAATACAGAAAGGAACCCGACAAAGGTCAGTAATATCATGAAAGATCCCACCCACCCTGCTCATGGACTGCTTGTCCCACTCCCATCAGGGAAGAGGCTACATAGCATCCACACCAGGACCACCAGACTCAAAAACAGTTACCTTTCCCAAGCAGTAAGGCTGATCAACACCTCCACCTACTAACCCACCCTCCACACCTCCACCACCTCTACTTCATCATTTCCTGTCAGAGTCACCTTATGTACAGACACTCCTGTGCCCAGCACCACTTTAGGGACATGCAATTGATCTATATACATAAGCTATCTGTGTATTCATATTTATTGTGATTTTTTATTGTTGTATTCTTTATTTTTAGTGCTGTAGTTTCAAACTCCTGTGTTTTTTTGTACTGCATCGATCCAGAGTAAGAATTATTTTGAGCGCCTTACAGGAAATGAGATTAAATGATCTTGAATCTTGAATATAGAGCAATGTCACAGAGGAACAGGACCATTCACCCACGATATCTAAACCAACCATGATGCCAAATAAAACTAATCCTATCTGCTTGACAGTATCCATACTGGTCCTTTCCCTTTGTTCTTATATCTGTCAAAGTTACTCTTAAGCACATCATGTCTGCTTCCACCATCACCCCAGCAGTGTGATCCAGGTGCTCACCGCTCTCTGGGGCGGCACACGAGCCCAGCGGTTAGCAAAATACTACCAGTAGAGCAACAAATGCTGGAGGAACTCAGAAGCATCTACGGAGAGGAATAAACATTCAAAGTTTCAGGCGGAGACCCTTCATCAGGACTGAAAAGGGAGTGGGACAACTCCAGAAGAAGGTGGTGGGGAGGAGGGAGGAGTAGTAGGAGCTAAAAGGTGATAGGTGAAGCCAGGTGAGTGGAGGTGGGGAGATGAAGTGAGAGGTGCAGAGGTGATAGGTGAGACCAGCTGAGGGGAAGGTGGGTGGGTGGGTGGGTGGGGGAGAGGGCAGACGAAGTGAGAAGCTGGGTGGAAAAAGCTGAAGACGAAGGAGAAGAGGTAAGTGGGGGTGCCAGAATGGGGAATAGAAGTAGCAGCAAGGGGGAGGGGGAAAATTACCAAAAGTTAATGAAATTGATGTTTATGCTGTTAGGTTGGAGGCTATCCAGACAGAATATGGGGTGTTGCTCTTCCAACCTGAGAGTGGCTTCATCACAGCTGCGGAAGAGGCCATGTGCTACTCTGGATTTCCAGCATCTGCAAAAACTCTTGTGGTTATCACCAGAAATAGTATGATCACTTTAATCGAGTCTATTGGTGGCTCCTCAGGTGGCTGATCCAGGATCCAGGATCCAAGAACCTTTGTGGGCAGCTCACAAAGACCACTAGACACTCTACTAGATATAGATCTGAACGGAGATCACTGCAGTCTGCAATTTCCCTTGAAGGGACGTACTTTTGAACAATCTGGCAATGTTGCAATCTTCTGGCAGACTCGGCGAATGAGACTCTCAAGAATGCTGGCACGTACAGAGCGGCCATCACTGGGAGTGGACGCTGTGTCATCTGACAGTGGAAGGACGGACCCATGATTGGCTCCATTACTCCACGCAAATCAAAATGTCCAGCAGGATTAAAATCATCGAGGCTGGGAGTGGAAAACAAACAGGAGTTCAGCACCATCTGCCTGTGTTTGACTGGCCTTCCTCTCTTCTCACTACTACCACTGGGTGAAAGATGCAACAGTCTTGGGTCCCATGCCACTAGGTTCGGGACCAGCTTCACTCTCCTCAGTGCTGAACAGATCCTGTGGCTGTGGACTCACTCTGGGGTCTCGGCAGTTCATGTTCCATGTGTTACTTGTTTATTATTTATTTATTGAGTCACAGCTCAGAACTGCCCTTCCGGCTCTTTGACCCCTATTTAACCATAGCCTAACCATGGGACAATTCACTATGTCTCTGGACCGCAGGAAGAAGCTGAGGCATTCGGAGAAACCCCAGGTGTTCCACGGCGAGGCCTTACAGATGATGTTGGAATTGAACTCCGATGCCCCGAGCTGTAATAGCATCACCCATGACTTTTGCGATGTCCCCTTCAGCAGACCGGATGTGTCGCGGTCTTTGTTGTGTGTAGTTTTTCATGGATTCCATTGCATTCTTTGTGTTTCGCGCCTGCAAGACAACGAATCCTAAGGTTGTATATTGTATACCTACTTCGGTAATAAATTTGAACTTTGAACATATTCTGGTGCAGTGTGGGCAAGTGTAAGTGGTAGCTGTGGTCAGAGGTTGAGTCTTTTGCTTATTCAACCTCTCCTTTCGCAGCTGCGGCTTGTTCTCTGTGGTGTAGCAGAGGTTGTTCTCATGTAGCGCAGCTCCCTCTTGAACAGATTTCTTTCAGGTGCACCTGTGGCAGCGAAACACGGCCAGAGTGCCAGTGAGCGGAGATCAATCCTGCCGCTGCCTGCAGCAGGTTTCCATGCTCTCCTAATGACCGCATAGGTTTCCTCCATCATTTCAAAGGCGTACTGGTTTGCAGTTTAATCGCTCACATGGGTGTAAATGGGCTGCACAGGCTTGTTGGACCGCAAGGACCTGTTGCCATGAGGTATCTCTAAATGATAAAAAAAAAAACTCCCCCCTGCCCCCTCCCCAGCATATCAGTATCCAAACTTGACCCATTCCTCGTTGTGCTCCTTATGAAATCAGTCCAACATGTGGGATTACCCATACCTCACACACACACACAAATACACACACACCCACACACCATGAAGCCATACCTAAACATTGATCATACCTAGTGTCATCATCAAGGCCCTCCGCTGGTTGGTATCGACCATGGATGTTGAGTCCCAGCTGTCTGCATGATACACAAGCCGGGCAGTACAATATGGAGAGCAAGCTATTGCCCACGTATCAAGCTCCCTGTTTCCATGCGGCTGATGAATTCAAAGGAACGGCGGAGACTGATATAGTTTGGCACCACTGGCTTTGCAGGAGCTGCCAAGTCAGTGTTGAAGTCAACAGAGGACTGCTTTAGGGACTCCAGCTCCAGATTTTCCCATGGGACTTACTCCCAAAGCCTTCTCTGAGTGGGTGTAGCCTCAATGCAGCAGAGGTTGAGATCAGAATTTTCCTTCTTCTAGATAAGCTGCCAACTATGGCTGACAAGCTCCATCTGCCCATGGCGACTGGTTTTTAGGCAGCTTTACCCCTTTTCCTGTCAGCAGAAACAATTCTGCCAGGCTAAGCCACATGTGAAGGCCCGGAGCTGGACTTGGTTGTCAGGGGCTATTTGAGAGCACTTAATAGGTGGTGGGAGCTTATCCCCACTGCCTCCCAGGGCTATGATAATCTTAATTAACCAACTCACAAATAAAGCCCTCCCCACTCTGTACAGAACTGTATCAAGAACCAGAACATCCACACAACAAAATCTGAACATACTCCTAACCCTTGTGTATTAGAAAGATGATTAGCCTTCTTTGTCACATTGACATCAAATGAAATGCTTCATTTTGCTTCCACAACCAACACAATCCGATGATTGTGCTGGAGACAGCCCACAAGTGTCACCATGTTTCCGGTGCCAACATAGCATGCCCACAACTTACTACCTCTGACCCAAATCTGTTTGGGATGTGGGAGGAAACCAGAGCATCCGGAGGAAACCCACAGTCACGGGGAGAACGTACAAACAGAGACAGGAATCAAACCCTGATCAGTGATTGTTGGTGCTGCAAAGCTGGAAGATTGTTTAATGTCACTCCCTGTACAAAGTGTATTGTTACTCTGAATCCAATGCAGCACAAAAAAACACAATAAGATAAAGAACACAATAATAATAAAACACAATAAGTATAAATACATAAGATAGCTTATATACAAAGATTTATTGTATGTCCATAAAGTGACGCTAGGCACAGGCATGTCTGTACATAAGATGGCTGGCAGGAAATCACAAGTAGTGGTGGCTGGGAGTGAGCAATTATGCTAACAGCTATACTACCATGTCTTCCTAGATATAAAGGTCACTCGTCCTTATTACATTATATCTGAACTACACTATCCTGGTCCACGAGTTACACCCAAGCACACGTCATCTGCTACCAGAGAAACCTTGCACACTGGACCTGTTTCTTCGTCCAAAACATTACACAAATCTAACTCGCGCAAGTCCCTGAAAAAAACTGTCCCTAACCCCTATCCTAACCAGCCCCACTATATCTCTACCTAAAACAAAAAAACCTACATGTATCCTTCGGGATTCCCTAAAGAGTAACTTGCAGGTTGAGTCAGTGTAAGGGAGGCAAATGCAATGTTAGCATTCACTTTGACAGAACTAGAATATAAAAGCAAAGTATTTAATGCTGAGGTTTTATAAGGCATTGGTCAGATCATGCTCAGAGTATTGTGAGCAGTTTTGGGCCCCTTATCTAAGAAAAGATGCGCTGGCATTGGGGACGATCCAGAGGAAGTTCATGAGAATAATCCCAGGAATGAAAGGGTTAACATATGAGGAATGTTGAAGGCTCTGGGCCTGTACTTGCTGGAGTTTAGAATGGTGATGGTGGGGGGGGGGGGGGCAAAGATCTCATTGAAACATGTATTGAAAGGTCTAGATAGAGTGAGTAGAGTGAGTGTGGAGAGGATGTTTCCCATACTGTGAGAGTCTAGGATCAGAGGGCACAGCCTCAGAATAGAGGGATGTCAATTTAGAATAGAGATGAGAAAGAATTTCTTTAGCCAGGGGGTGGTGAATCTGTGGAAATCATTGCCATGAATGGCTGTGGAGGCCAAGTCGTTGAGTATATTTAAAACTAAGGTTGATAGGTTCTTGATTAGTAAGGCTACGGGGAGAAGGCAGTAGAATGGGGCTAAGAGGGTTAATAAATCAGCTGTGACGAAATGGCAGAACAGACTCAATGAGCCAAACAACCTAATTCCACTCTACGTATTTTGGTCTTAGGGAAACACTGCATGCTCCCACAGAACCATACCCAAATAAATCATCTAACCTCCATGAGACTGGGTCCAAACTTAAAACTACTGCTGAATCACACCAAACAGTACTCAAACACAAATTAGCCCTGATCCCTACGGAATTCTTTCTGACGAGAATCACTCCTAATCTCTACTGAACCATTTTCAAAAACAGAATTCAATCTGAAGCAATTCACTTTGGAAGGTTGAACTTGAAGGCAAAGCACAGGGTTAATGACAGGACTCTTAGCAATGTGGAGGAAGCGAGGGATCTTGGGGACCACGTCTGTGAGCAAGATGATAGGGTGGTTAATAAGACATATGGTGTGTTGGCCTTCATTAGTTGGGGGATTGAGTTCAAGAGCTGTGAGACAATGCTGCAGCTCTATAAAGCACTGTTTAGACTACACTTGGAGAATTGTGTTCAGTTCTGGTTTCCTCATAGGGATGTGAAATACCAGAGAGGATACAAAGATTTACCAGGATGCTGACTGGATGAGAGAACACGTCTTAAGAAAATAGGTTTGGTGAGCGAGGGCTTTTCTCTTTGGAAGGAAGGAGAATAAGAGGTGACTTGATAGAGGATTGAGTGGCAGCCAGAGACTTCGTTAGCCAAATTTGGACATAGCTAACACAAGGGGGCATAACAAAGTAACTGGAAGAAAGTATAAGGAGTGTGTTTTTCTTACTGAGAGTGGTGGGTGCCAGGGGACATGGTAGAGGCTGATTCACTAGATATTTAAAAGACTCTTAAGACAGGCAGGTGGATGAAAGAAAAATGTTGGGAAAGATTAGACTGATTTTAGAGTAGTTGAAAGGGTGAATACAACATCGTGGGCGAAAGTGCTCGTACTGTTCTATGCACAAACAGGACTTGCTGCATGTTCCAGTGGAAATGCATCAAGTTTTACATACCCCAACCACTTTGTTCCCTATTCTGGTGAAAACTTGCACAATACTCTGAGCTCACCAAGACCATGCCCAAGGACGTTGATCACAGCTGTTATAACGAGCCCATATCCAACTGTATCTTCTCCTGGTACAACTGAAACTAAACCTGTTAAATTGTTATTTTTTTTTGCAATTTAACGATTAATTGTCTGCTTGTATTTTATATGACTACTTATATACATGTTAGTATGTTTCTGAGTGGTCACAGTGTGTATGTGCATTGGTTCAGTATGTCCTCTAGTGGTTACATTTGCATGGCTCTGGAAAGCTCTGGAAGTGTCTCTGGAGCTGCATTATTTTAATAGGGCTGTCTGAGTGGCTGGCTCTTATCTGTAAACCTGAGTGGAATTTTTCTTATTTATAAAGAGCTGACCACATGATGGCACCATCATCTGTTTGCTCCTCTTTTCCTTCACTTACATACTGCCCCTTTTTCAATGCTTTTTGTTCCATTACATTTAATAAAACGATCATGAAGTAACCAGTTATGTACCTCATGCCCGACTTCGAAAAGAACTTTAAAATATCAGAATCCAATAGACCAAAATGTGAAACTGATACACTGCCAGACCAGTGAAACCTCATTAACACCCTGAACAACTACTCTCAAAACAAATCTGATTCCAGACACCATGAGACCTTGTCCGATCAAATGGCTCCTCATTCCTGAAAAATGTACACAAAGTTATAAGTATATTCTCTCTTCCCCCTTTTTTCATTACCCATTCTGGCTCCCCCTTATGCCTTCTCTTCTCCCTCTAGTTCCCTTTCTCCAATAGCCCACTGTCCTCTCCTATTAGATTCCTTCTTCTTCAGCCCTTTACCTTTTCCTCTTCCTCTAATCACCTCCCAGATTCTCATTTCATCACTCTCCCCCAACCACCCACCTTCCCCCTCACCTATCACCTACTAGCTTGTCCTCCTCCTCCCACCTTTGTATTCTGGCTTCTGTCCTTTTCCTTTCCAGTTCTGATGAAGGGTCTTGGCCCGAAATGTCAACTGTTTATTTCCCTCCACAGATGCTCCCTGACCTGCTGAGTTCCTCCAGCATTTTGCGTGTGTTGCTGTAAAAGTATTATCTGGTTCTCAATACTCCAGAGGTACAGGTAAGTTTTATGTGCAGTTGAACTGGACATTAAAATGCTGAGGATATAAGGCTGTCTCTTGTAGTTTACCTTCTCCCAAGTTTTCTCCAGGAGAGACAATGCCATTTGTGCATCTGAGAAAAGAACAAAACATTAGGAAACTGGACAGAAATTAGGCAATTCAATATTTCAATTTTCCCATAGGAACATCAGCTTGAACAAAACCATTCAGCATTACTAGTTATGACTCAATTTGTGTTCCAATGAGTACTTACCCAAAATCAAGATGCTGGCCATGTTACCACCTGCCCCTCCCATATATTCTTCCTCAAACCCCAGCGACCTCCTTGCCAGCAAAAGCTGACCAAAAGAAACTTATGGGAGTTCTCAGGTCCACACCACCACACTCAGGAAGAGTTATCACCCTTCAAGCATCAGGGTCCTGAACCAGCATGGATAACTTCTCTCACTTCAACACCAAACTCAGCACTGCACACAACCAGCAGACTCACATTCAAAGACTCTACAACTCATTATCTCAATCTTATTTATTTATTATTTTTGTATTTGCACAGTTTGTCTTTTGCACATTGGCTGTCTGTCAGCCTTTGTGTATAGTTTTCCATTGATTCTATCGTGAATTTGGTTCTACTATAAATGCTTACAAGAAAATTAATCTCAGGATATTATATGGTGACATGTACGTACTTTGATAATAAATTTACTTTGGACTTTGTGAAAATACCTGATGAAGATTCTGTCAACTGAACTTAACGCATTAATGGCCATTTAGTGACCCAACTGAGAAATCAGTTGTGAAGCAGAAAACGGAAAGGATAACGAGCTTTAGAGAAGGTGCAGAGGAGATTTACCAGGATGCCAACTGCATTAGAGGGAATGTTTATGAGTATCGGTTGAGTCAGCTAGGGCGTTTATCTTTGGAGCGAAGCAGAATGAGAGGTGACTTTTTAGAGATTTACATGAGGCTTGCTCAACCTAAGCTGCATTTGGAGCATTGTGTTGAGTTCTGGTCACCTTATTATAAGAAGGATGTGAAAGCTTTAGAGAGGGTGCAGTGGAGACTTACAGGGTACTCAAACACGAGCAAATCTGCAGATGCTGGAATTTCAAGCAACACACATAAGAGTTGCTGGTGAACGCAGCAGGCCAGGCAGCATCTCTAGGAAGAGGTATAGTCGACATTTCGGGCCGAGACCCTTCTTTCAGTTAGTCCTGTGTGCGCATGCGTGACGGGCGCATATGTGCCAAATTTTTTCCCTCACAAATCGGATTTGGCTTAATCTTCCCGACTACACTGTACATACATTATTTCTACTTTATATAGGCTGTGTATTCATATCATTCCTGCTTTTACTATATGTTAGTGTTATTTTAGGTTTTATGTGTTATTGGTATGATTTGGTAGGTTATTTTTTGGGTCTGGAAACACTCAAAAATTTTTCCCATATAAATTAATGGTAATTGCTTCTTCGCTTTACACCATTTCGGCACGAAAGGTTTCATAGGAACACTCTACCTTAGCAGGGGAAATACGGGACAAGGGCGGGCCGGTATGGGACAAACCAATTTAGCCCAATGTACATGATGTCCCAGCAAATATGGGACAGTTGGCAACACTGTGTTCAAGTTCAACAGTGCGTGACAGGGAATGAGGAAAGATGCAGCTGACTCATATCGTTTCCTCGCGGCCCGGTAGCACATGCTTTGCGGCCCAGTAGAACATGCTTTGTGGCCTGGTACCGGTCCATGGCCCAGTGGTTGGGGACCACTGCCCTCGGCAGTCACATACAGGATCAGGGTTAATATCTCTGCCATATGTTGTGAAATTTATTGTTTTGTGGCAGCAGTACAGTGCAATAAATAATAAAAAAAACTAATTTACAACAAGAAATATATATATGAAATAAGTAGTGCAAAAAGAGAGCAAATCAAATAAGAAAAAAAGTGAGGTAGTCTACATGGGTTCATTGCCATTCAGAAATTGAATGGCAGAGGGGAAAAAAGCAGTTCCTGAAATGTTGAGTGTGTGTCCTCCAGCTCCTGTACCTTACCCCTGATGGTAGCAATGAGAAGAGGGAATGTCCTGGGTGACAGGGGTCTTTAATGATGGATGTTGCCTTGTTGAGGCATCACCTTTTGAAGATGTCCTCGATGCTGGCAGACTAGTGCTTATGACCCCTAGGCTCTCTTCTCCATATAACTTGATTCACCTCTTACTCATCTGCCCACTTCTGCTATAAAGTTACAGAAACTTAACTTGTTTCAAGAATTATTTAAATATTCATTGGAAAATATTCATGAAGTCAAAATTCATAAGTCAGCACACTCATGTGTATAGGTGCCCACGAGCTGAACATTCACAACCTAGGAATTGGTTGTGGATTTCAGGAAGGGAAGTCAGGAGAACACACACTTATCAAGGAGTCTGCAGTGGAAAGGGCGAGCAGTTTTCAATTACACACAGAAAATGCTGGAGGAACTCTTCGGGTCAGGCAGCATCCATGGAAAAAAAATAATAGTCGCTGTTCTGGGCTGAGATCCTTCTTCAGGACTGGAGGGGAAGGGAGAAGATGCCAGAATAAAAATGTTGGGGGAGGGGAAGGAGGCCTAGCTAGAAGTGGTCTATTATGAAGGGGTCACTGTACAGGATTGCAAAAAACTACAGAGGGTTGTAGACTTCAGCCAAATGGGCACTAACCTCCCCAGTATCAAGGACATCTTCAAAGTGCTGTGTGTCAAAAGAGGTTGTATCCAACATTAAGGATGCCATCTCCTAGGCAGCAGTACATAATGTTTTTAAAAACTAAATTACAGTCAGAAATATATACAGAATATGAAAATAAATAAGCAGTGCAAAAGGGAGGGAACAATAGTTCCTCTTCTCAGTACTATCATCAAGCCAGGGCAAACTGGAAAGGTCAGGTATGGACTGAATCCAACTGGGAGGGTCTGAGCCCGAGAGTGTATCGAAGAGGTAGGTCTAGGACTGAGAGCGAGGGTTTGGACGACATCAGCGCTGGGCTAGATTAAAAAGGTCAGGGTGTCAGGGTTCGAGGCAAGGGACAGCCCCGTTCAGTTTGCTGCTCCGCAAGGTTACTCATCTCTGCGCTGAACTGAGCCTGTGGCCTGCGGCCTGCAACCTGCAGCAATGATGACAGCACACTGGGTGTATGACAGTGTGCTGTAAGGGGTGCCTTTAAGGAGGCAGTTGTATATAGTGCGCATACTCTGATAATAAATGTACTTTGACTTTGAGGAGGGACAGGAGCCTGAAGAGAGAAACTCAACTGCTTCTTCCTCTCTGGCATCAGATTTCTGAATGATCCATGAACCCATGTATACTACCTCAGATATTTTTGCTCTCTTTTTACTGTATTTGTAGTATATTTATTTATTACACAGTACTGCAGCCGCAAAATGCAAAACAACAAATTTCACGAGGTATGTCAGTGATAATAAAAGTGACTCAGATTCTGGGATAGCCCATACATTTAAAAATCTAAAATAGATGTAGGATTGCTGCAAAATATAAACCAACAGGCTAAATGGATGAACTGAAATGGAGTGTGGAAACATACCATTCATCTGTTGAACCACACGCAGAATAATTTCCACCAGGGATAGAGGGTTTATTCTGTGTGAAAAAGCATTAATTCCAGCATCAGTGAACCTTCTGTGTTGAATACACTACTGCAATTACAGAACAGTTTTAAAAATAAATACATCCAATCCCCAGCTGTTTTGCTAAATGTCCTCAGGTAAAGGGCAGCTTTCAAAAATGCATCCACTGATCATCACCAAGGACTCAAAAGGGTAGTTCTAGTGCAGAGCATGTAACACACAACTGTAATTTTTTAGGGTTAGAGTCAGTCATAGACAAGTACAGCACAGAAACAGGCTATTCAGTCCATCTAGTCCATGCTGAACCATTTAAACTGCCCCCTCCCACCGACCTGCACCCAGACTGTGGTCCTCTATACTCCTCCCATCCCAGTACATTTCCAAATTTCTTAAATGTTGAAACCAAACCTGCATTCACCACTTGTGCTGGCAGCTCATTCCACACTCTCACCACCCTCTGAGTGAAGAAGTTTCCCCTCATGTTCCCCTTAAACTTTTCACCTTTCACCCTTAACCCATGAGTCACACCCAACCTCAGTGAAAAAAGCCTGCTTGCATTTACCCTATTTATAACCACTCATAATTTTGTACACCTCTATCAAATCTCTCATTCTCCTATGTTATAAAGAATAAAGTCCCAACCTATTCAATCTTTCCTTATAACTCAGGTCCTCCAGTCCCAGCAACATCCTTGTAAATTTTCTCTGTACTCTTTCAACCTTATTTACATCTTTCCTGTAGTTAGCTGACCAAAACGGCACACAAAATACTCCAAATTAGGCCTAATGAATGTCTTATTCAACTTCAACATAACATCCCATCTCTTGTACTCAAATCTGATTTGTGAAGGCCAATGTGCCAAAAGCTTTCTATACAATGCTGCCTACCTGTGATGTCACTTTCAATGAATTATGGACCTGTAGCCCCATATCTCTTTGGTCTACCGCACTCCTCCTTGCCCTACTGTTGACTGTTTAAGACCTACCCTGATTTGTCCTACTGAAGTACATCTGCCATTAAAATCCATCTGCCATTTTTCAGTCCATTTTTCCATCTGCTCCAGATTCAATTGCAATATCTGATTGTTTCCTCGTTATCCCTTGTCTTGGTGTCATGCACAAACTTGCAGATCCAGTTTACCACATTATCATTCACATCATTGATGCAGATGACAACAAAGGACCCTGCACTGATCCTTGTGGCACTCCACTAGTCACAGGCCTCCAGTCAGAGAGGCAACCACCTTCTACCACTCTCTGGCTTCTCCCTCAAAGCCAATGTCTAATCCAATTTGCTACCTCATCTTGAATGGCAAGCAGCTGAACTTACTTGACCAATCTTCCATGCAGGACCTTGTCAAGTGCCTTGCTAAAGTCCATGTAGACAACATCCACAGCCTTGTCTTCATCAACTTTCCTGGTAACTTGTTCAAAAAAGCTATAGAACTGGTGAGACACAACCTACCATGCATAAAGCTATGTTGACTATCCCTAATCGGATCATGCCTATCCAAATACTCAAATCTGGTCCCTTACAATACTTTCCAATAACTTTCCCACGACTGATGTCAGGCTCAGCAGCCTTTAACTTGTTGGTTTATTTTTAGTACCTTTCTTAAACAGCTGAACAATAGAGTTAACAGAAATGCAAAAAAGTCCATTTAAGATCCCCCCGCCACCAACATCTCTTTGGCTCCATGCATAGATTACCACTGCGATCTTCCAGAGGACAAATCTTGTCCCTTGCAATTGTTTTGCTCTCAACATACCTGTAGAATCCTTTAGGATTCTCCTTCACCATACCTGTTAGAGCAACCTCATGCCTTCTTTTAGTCCTCCTGCTTTCTTTCTTAAGTGTTCTCTTGCATTTATTATATTCAAGTACCTCATTTGTTCCTACCTGCCTATATCTGCTATGTACCTCCTTTTTTCCCTTAACCAAGTCCTCAGTATCTCTTGAAAACCAAGATGCCCTAAATCTGTTGCTTTTTATTCTGACAGGCACATACAAACTTGGTACTCTCAAGATTTTACTTTTGAAGGCATCCCACTTACTGAGTACCTGATTTCCAGGGGGAAAAAAAAGCCTGTCCCAATCCACACTTGCCAGATTATTTCAGATAACGTTAAGATTGGCCTTTCTCCAATTTAGAATCTCAATCTGCAGACCAGAGGTATCTTTTTCCATTTCTTACTTTGAAACTGATGGTATTATGATCACTAGAAGCAAAGTATTCCCCTATACAAACTTGTCACATGTCCTGTCTCATTCCTTAACAGCAGATCAAGAAAAGCGTGCTTTCTCATTGAGACTGCTGTGCACTGATGAAGGAAACTTTCCTTTACACATTTGACACTCTCTATCCCATCCAGTTCTTTTACAGTATGGAAGCCCCAGTCAATATATGGAAAGTTAAAATTACTAACAAAAAAAATCTTGTGTTCTTTGCAACAGTCTGCGATTTCTCCACAAATTTGCTCCTCTACACCTCTCAGACTGTTGGGTGGTCCATTGCCCCATTAACGTGGTCATACATGTCTTATTCCTCAGTTCCATGCATAAAGCCTCATTAGACGAGTTCTCCAGTCTGTCCTGACTGAGCACTGCCGTGACTTTTTCCCCTGACTAGTAACACCACCACTTCCCCTTTAATCCCTCCCACGCTGTCATGTCAAAAACAACAGAACCCTGGAATATTGAGCTGCTAGTTCTGCCACTCCTGCAACCAAGACTCACAAATGGCTGCAATATCATAATTCCAGGTGTTGATCCATGTCCTGAGCTCATCTGCCTTCACTACAATACTTCTTGCATTGAAACATACACAGCTCAGGATATTCGCTGAACCATGCTCAATCGTTTGATTCTTAACAACATCTGTCACGACGACTCTCCACTATCTGTTCTGACACTCTAGTTCCCACCCCCCTGCAACTTTCATTTAACCCTTCCATCCCACCACCATGTAGCACTAGCTAGGATATCAGTCTCCCTCCAGTTCAGGTGATAACCTGAACAGATCCCACCTTCCCTTGAGGACAGCCTGATCATCCAAAATTCCGGTGCCCTCACCAACTCCTTAGCCATGTGTCAAACTGTATGATCTTCTTGTTTCTGGCCTCACTTGCATGTGCTAGGGGCAGCAATCCTGGGGCACAACCCTGGAGGTCCTGCCCTTTAATTCACTCCCTGAACTCACTTTGCAGAACCTCTGTCACTCTTTCTACCTATGTCGTTGGTAGACTCCAACCTCTGGGCACTCACCCTCCTACATAAGAGTGCTGAGGACTCTATCAGTTATGTCCGAGATGCCGGCACTCAGGAGGCGACACACCATCTGGGAACCTGTTCTCGTCCACAGAACCTCTTCTCTATTCTGCTCATTCACGAATCCTCTATCATCACCAGCTCGTCAATTTGCCCCTTCCCTTCTGAGTCACAGACCTAGACAGTGCCAGCTACCTGACCGCTGTGACTTTCCTCCGCTAGGTCACCCCTCCCCCCTCCTCCTGACAGCATCCAAAGTGGTATACATACCTGTTGTTGAGGGGGATGACCGCAGGGGTAGTCTGCACTGGCTACTGAAACCTTTTCTCCTTCCTGTCAGCCAGTCTCCTGTGTCCTGAACCCTGGGTGTAACCACCTCAGTGTACATCCTATCCATCACCCCCTCAGCCTCCCGAATTATCCGGAGTTCATTCAGTTTTAACTCCAGCTCCTTAATGCAGAGTGTTAGAAGCTGCAACTAGATGCATTCCTCTCAGGTGTAGTGATCAGGGACTCTGGAGGTCTCCCTTCCTTTCCACATCCCACAAGAAGAGTATTCAACGATATTGCCTGGCATCTCCACTGTTGCAACTGTGCAAATATAAAGGAGGAAAACAATAGATATACTGGGGGGGGGGGGGGGGGGAAATCTACCTAGAGCTCTTTTGCCTTCTCTCACTCAAGCCTCTCCTCACTGAAGCCTCAAAGAGCTAAAACTTCAAGATCCCCACTCTAACACTGTCCATTTCAACAAAGGCCGCTCCGCTTGCCCTTGCCTTATTTTAATTTGTTCTTGCCAATCAATCCCAAATGCTGATTGGCCGCTGCTCTAAACACCAAACTGCCATAAATTGATGTCTTATATACTAAACTGGCGAACCTGAGTGAGTTATGTCTTCTCATGCTTCAGATCTCCAAATGGGCATTGCTCAAAACACCAAATAGCCATGAATCAATGCATTACGTACTCAGTCAGCAAATCTGGGTGAGCTACATCTTCTCACGCTTCTGATCACTGACTACCTGCTGCTCAAAAAGTTGTTTCCTCCTCCTTTTTAGCCCATCACTCCTACTGAGGCATAGGCCACTGAAAGCAGCTCACCAGCGTCCTCTGTCCTGGGTCAGTTTTTGAAGTTGTCCCCAAGTGTGAACCATCTTTGAAGACCCTTCATCTCCCAGTGATGATGTCTTTGGAGCTTCTGTTGGCATTTCTGTAGCTCTTAACTTTTAATTTGATGTAGTTGATAGGCCCACGCCCAACTCTCCTCCTTTCGCAGCCAGTCTTGGGACCATCCATGGTGGAGTTAAATTTTTAGGTTGTTAAATGTAATTATTTTCTTTATTGCTCATTCTAGTTGCCCTTAAGGTATTCAGAGTCAGATTGTGAAGGTATGGTATCATGGAACATAGCAGAGAGGAAGAAGCAGTTCCCCTCCAACTATCCTTCTGAAATAAATACTCCTGAATACCCGAGTCCCCATAAATGCAATCAAGTCATACCCATTTATTTTCAATTACATCATTGACTCATTTATTCTGTGGGCATTCAGATAAACTGCCTTTTATCTTACTGCATCACTGTTCATCCCTCCCCAGCATTGAGCACATCTACACAGAGCGCTGTCACAGGAAAGCAGCATCCATTATTAGAGACCCCCACCATCCAGGACATGCTCTCTTCTCACTGCTGGCATCAGGAAGGTGGTACAGGAACCTCTGGACTCACATCACCAGGTTTGAGAACGGTTATTACCCCTCAACCATTAGGCTCTTGAACCAGAGGGGATAACTTCTCTCAGCACCACTCACCCCATGACTGAACTGTTCCCACAACCTATGCATTCACTTTCAAGGACTCTTTGTCTCATGCTCTTGGTATTTATTACTTACTTATTTATTGTTACCATTATCCTTTTTTATTTTTGTATTTACATAGATTGTTGTCTTATGCACACTTGTTGTTTGTCCATTCTGTAGGGTGTGGTCATTCATTGATCCTATTGCGTTTTCTGTATTTACTGTGAATTCCCACAAGAAAATGAATACCAGAGTTGTATATGGCGACATATAAGTAGTTTGATAATAGATTTACCTTGAACTTTGTATTTGTTGACACATGTATGTTCTGTTTCTTTATGAGATACATCATTTACCATTGCCTCTAATTACCTATACTATTGCCTCTCTGGAGCAACACAGGCAAAATGCTGGAGGAACTCAGGCAGCATTCATGGATAGAAACAGACAACCGACATTTCAGACCAAGACCCTTCAGCAGGACTCAGACTTATTTATTTAGAGATACAGTGCGAAACAGGCCCCTCCAACCCTTCAAGCAGCATCACCCAGCAACGCACTGATTTAACCCTAGCCTAATCACGGGACAATTTACAATGACCAATTAGCCTACTGATCAGTATGTCTTTAGACTGTGGGAGGAAACCCACACATACATGGCAAGACATATAAACTGTCTTAGAGAGGATGCCGGAAATAAACTCCAACGCCCTGAGCTGTAATAGTGTCAAGCAATCCCCTATGCGATTGTGCACCCTTAAGGCTCACGGCCTGAAATGTCAACTCGTTATTTCCCTCTATAGATGCTGCCTGACCTGCTGAGTTCCTCAAGCATTTTGTGCGTGCTGCTCTGGATTCCCAGCATCTGCCTTCCTCGATTCTTCTATCCACCAACCTCCTTTTTCCTGTTTCTGGATAGCTTCTCTTCTCTGATTCTATCCTCCTAAGTTCAAAGCAAATTTATAATCAACATAAATATATGTTTGCATATACAACCCTGAGATTCATTTCCAATTCACTCCTTTCCACCAAGCAAGACTGAACCCTTCTCAATAGCACTGGAACCCCATCCTCTGCTTTTGCATCCCCCCTTCATACAAGGGTAAATGTCCCCTTTCCACTGAGGTGCATACTGCCTGTTGGTCTGGTTGAAGGGCAATAACTGTCTTAATTCCTGGCCCACCTGGTTCAGGAACAATTATTACCCTCCCCCCCCCAACCATAAGGCTCCTGAACCAGTGTGGACAACCTCACTCATCTGAACTCTGAACTGATTCCAGGACCTACGCTCACTTTCATGGACTCTACAACTCATGTTTGCGGTATTCCTTACTTGCTTCTTTATAATTTCTTTTCTATTTGCACAGCTTGTCTTCCTTTTGCACATTGTCAGTCTTGGTTTATGTATAGTTTTTAATTGATTCTGCTGTGTTTCTTTGTTCCACTGTGAATGCTCACAAGAAACAGGATCTCAGGGTCATGTTGCATGTTTGTATAATTGTTATTAATTGCCTGCTTGTATTTGTATTATGTAACTGTTTAATATATTTCCTAGTGATCACAATATGCATATGCAATTGTCCAGTGTGTTCCCTCGTGGTTACAGTTCTGTGTCTTTCTGGACATTTCTTGGTATCACATTATTTGAATGGGGGCTATCTGATTGGTTAACTCTTATCAACATATTTGAATGGAATGTTTCTTATCTATGGGGTACAAGGGCAAAACACATTGCCCCACTACCTTTATTATTTTTCTGCTCTTTGTTCGTACCTGCTAAAGTTTCACTATTCCCCGTTTCCAATTCTCCTTGTTCTATTAGCGCTTAATATAACCATCACAAAGCACCAAGTTTTTAAGTGTTTACCTGACTTTCAAAAGAACCTTGGAAAGAAAACATCAGAATCCAACAGTAGAATATAGTGACACATACGTACTGTGATAATAAATTTACTTTGAATTTTGTAGCCATCCATGGTTGTGAGCTGGATCTACCAAACAAATCTTCACAGCTTAAGAAGAAAACTCCCTCAACTTTCTCATACAACTAGGAATGGGCAATAAATAGCAGTTTAGTTATTTATTTTTACTTAGCGATAACAGTGTGGAATAGGCTCTTTTGGTCTTTTGAGCAGTGCCTCCAGACAACCTCCAACAAACCCAATTTAGCCCTAACCTAATCACAGGACAATTTACAATGACCTGTTAACCTTCTAACCGATATGTCTTGGACTGTGGGAGGAAACTGGAGCACTCAGAGAAAACCCACGCATTTCATGCGGAGGACGTACAAAAACTCCTTACAGAGAACTCCCTGACTGAACTCTAACATCCTGAACATCACACTAACCGCTACGCTATCGTGGCACCTTGTGTCCTCAGAATGGATTGAAAAAGAAAGCTAAGAATCAAAGACACAGGCAACTCTTTGTAGAGAAGATTCCTTTCATTCTCTATGTGGATTTTTGGAAAACTTTAATGTTAATCATTAAAGATGCCACAATATTATTATTCGAGTGAATTCAAAGAATCTTGGTGCCTTTTCATCTTTGACTTCCAGAAGCCATTCCTATCCTACTGAGCCTAAACAATGTTCTCAGTGTTTTTTTAAATTTATTTTTGCACAATTTGTCTTCTTTTGCACATTGATTGTCTTTAGTCATATATTTCATTCAGAGATATAGCATGGAATACGGCCTTCCGGCCCTTCAAGCTGTGCCACACAGCAGTCCCCAATTTAACTCTAGCCTAATCAACGGACAACTGTATAGCTTTTCATAAATTTTGTTGTATTTCTTTATTTTTTTATGTAAATGCCTACAAGTAAATGAATCTCAAGGTAGCATATGGTAACATGTATATCCAGTGGCCGCTTTATTAGGTACACTTGTACACCTGCTTGTTAATGCAAATATCTAACTAGCCAATCATATGGCAGCAACTCAATGCACGTAAGCATGCAGACATGGTCAAGAGGTTCAGGCCAAACAGGAAGGGAAAGAAATGTGATCTAAGTGTCTTTGACTGCGGAATGCTTGTTGGTGCCTGGTGGGGTGGTTTGAGTATCTCAGAAACTGCTGATCTCCTGGGATTTACACACCAATTATCTTAAGAGGTTACAGAGGATAGTGTGTAAAAAAAAAGCAAAAACCATCCAGTGAGTGGCAGTTCTGTGGGCGAAAACACCGTATTAATGAGAGAGGTCAGAGAAGAATGGCCAGACTGGTTCAAGCTGACAGGAAGGGGACAGTAACTCAGGTAATTAAGCATTACAACAGTGCAGTGTAGAAGAACATCTCTGAATGCACAACACGTCGAATCTTGATGTGGATGGGCTACAGCAGAAAATCACGCACATACACTCAGTGGCCATCTTATTAGGTGCTGGAGGTAGCTAATAAACTGGCCACTAGGAATATATTTATTTTGAGAATACATTTACTATGACGTTTGACTTTTGAGAATGAATATCACACCTGTAAAAACATCCACCCTACTGTATCCCAAGTCAACAGTCAGGATATTTGCATTACTTACCCAACAGTTGAAATTCACCTTATCATTAGAACCCTTGGACAAAGAGATTACACTTTAAACCCAATTAGATCAATCATGTTTTAAAGGAACTTTAGCCATCTTGCCAAATGCTTACCTGTGCTCAAAATCACTTATGAAGTTTTCATACAACTGTAATACAAAAATGGTATGGTTATATGTGGAGCCTTTGTATCTGGAATTGATTAACTTATCAGTTCTTTAAACATATCCAAAGAAACTTATTGTCTTTGGTTAACAACTCAAGACAAGTGTAATATTATAAAGTAGAAGCCATCAGGAGCTCCCAGCCTGGGTCCTCAAACCCCTTGGTTAATGGTAGGGGTCTAAAAAAGGTTGGGAACCCCTGAGCTCGATGCTGCCTGACCTGCTGTGTTCCTCCAGCATTTTATGTGCATTGCTCTGAATTTCCAGCATCTACAGAATCTGTGTTTAGCTATTTATAATGATTCGGGAGATAAAGAAAACTCCATCATCTTGACATGTAAACTTTATTTTGATTTTATCCAAAGATCCGTATCGAGCTTTAAAGCATCCTATAAAAAAAACAAACCCTGAGAAGCAAAATACTGTAAACAATCATCCCTGCTCCAATCACCAAAAGTGGAATTTTCCGGTGACCAACCATTTTAACTCCTATCCCCATTCCACGGCCTCCTCTTTTGCCATGATGTGGCTACCCTCAGGGTGCAGGAGCAACACCTCATTTTCTATCTAATTTGTCTTCAACCTGATGGCATGAATATCAATTTCTCCTTCCAGTCGTTTTCCCCTCTCCCTTCCCTCTTCTTCTATTCCCCACCCTAGCCCTCTACATATTCTTTTCACCTACCTATCACCTCCCCCTGGGTTTCCCCCTCCACCTTTCTCTTTCTCCCATGGTCCACTCTCCTCTCGTATCAGATTCCTGCTTCTCCAGCCCATTACCTTCCCCACCCACCTGGCTTCACCTGTCACCTTCTAGCTTGCCCTCCTTACCCTCCCCCACCATTTTATATTTGCATCTTCCCCCTTCCTTCCCAGTCCAAAACACCAATTGCTTATTCCCCTCTATATAAACACTGCCTGCCCTGCCGGGTTTCTCCAGCATTGCGCGTGTGTGTGTGTGTGTGTGTGTGTGTGTGTGTGTGTGTGTGTGTGTGTGTGTGTGTGTGTGTGTGTGTGTATTTTTCCAGCATCTGCAGTATCTTTTGTGCCTATATTTATTATACTGCTATTTATGCACCAAAATATCCCAAATCACTTCATAGATACATCTTCATAAGACCATAAGTCATAGGAATAGAATTTGGCCATTCAGCTCATCAAATCCACTCTGTACAGTCCATCACAGCTGATTTATTGTCCCTTACAAGATCATAAGACACAAGAGCAAAATGTTGGAACAAAATTATACCAAACCACAAAAGGTATCAGTGCCGATGGACAGATCTTTCTCAAAGATTTACAAGGAGAGAGAGAAAAGTAGAAATGTTTTGGGAAGGAGATCTACTGCTTAGAACCCTAAGAACAGTGTGCTTGGGCCTCAGAATAGAGGAACGTCCAGTTAAAACAGGGTTTGAGGAGGAATTTCTTTACTCAGAGTGTGGTGAATCTGTGGAATTCATTGTCACAGATGGCCGTGGAGGCCAAATCATTGAGTATGTTTAAAGTTTAAAGATTAATCAGGGTGACAAAGGTTATGGGAAGAAGGCAGGAAATGAAGCTGAAAGGGATAATAAATCAGCCATGATGGAAAGGCAGAGCAGACACAATAAGCCAAATGGCCCAATTCTGCTCCGATGTCTTATAGTCTCTATGACTAAAATCTGAACATACAAGGATCTGCATGCAGGGGAGCACACATTTCTCTGCAGGTTCCATTGGTGAAGGAGATAGGAGATGTGCTAAACTGAGAGCATCTAGGGATCTCAAAGAAAGGATGAGAGTTGCCAGTCCAGGGGTCAAAGCAGGTGTCCAATGACAGGATCAAAGTGTGGTTCTGGGCAGTAGACTTATAGACAAGTCAAGATTTAAATGGGGAAGGTGGGAGGTTATCCACTTCAGATTGGACAGTCAAGGCTGTTGGAGTAGAATATTTAATTATGTTCTTTGCAGTTAACAATTAACGATCAAAGTTCAAAGCACATTTATTATCAAAGTATGTATACAACCTTGTGATTTCCTGATAGGCAGTCACAAAACAAAGAAACCCTGAAGAACCCATAAAGAAAGACCATCAAACGCCCAACATGCAGAGAGAAAAAAAATCACGCAAACAATAACTGCAAGCAAATAGGGTTCTGAATTGAAGTCTACAAAAATAGTTTCATAGCTCAGCATCGTTCATTTTCGAGCACAGCCATGGAGCAGTGATTTGAACTGGCCCACCCCTCACCTCGGGCTCCAACACCCTGCCCTATTCAATCCAGCCAGGCACTAATTCGATGTCCAAACGTAGGGTTCAATTGCCTCAATAAGGTCAGGGGTCAGAACCCTGCCCCCTTGATTCGGACTGTGCTCAACCTTTCCAATTCAGCTCTGCGCTTACACCTCCGTCCAAACATTGGGTTCAGCCGGCCCAATTCGCTCTGATGCCTGGACCCCACTTCCATGTTTTGGACTGTAACCAACCTTTCCGATTTGGCCCTGCGCTTAAACCTCCATCCAAACATCGAGTTCGGTCACTCAGGTATGCTCTGTTGCCTGAATATCGCTGCCTGTAATCGGACTTCGGCACAGCACTTAAAACGATCGAACTTCAGGTCTTCCTCACCCTTGGCGAGGGGCCCAATGCCTGACTTGCCTTGATTCTGCCACATCGAATTACGCCACCCCCCCCAGTCCAAAGGGAAGTTACAGACCATTACTCACAATGATCATTTGCCAGAAAAAGTGAGATTAACAATGTATTTAGTTGTTCTCCTTGTTTCGTTAGCCATCAGCCAGAGGTTCACCAGTGCCACCTCAACTGCCTGCTTGTATTTTATGTAACTACCAATATACATGTACCTGCTTAGTAAGTTTCCTAGTGGTCACAGCATGTATATCCAATTGTTCGGTGTGTACCCTAGTGGCTACTGTTCTTCGTATCATTCTGGAAAGTTTCTCTGGTGTTGTATTATTTGGATAGGGATTTATTTGACTGGTTAACTCTTATCCACATATTTAGATGGAATGTTTAAAAAACATGGTATAAAAAGCTGAGCACATCAGCTGCCATACCTTCTATTACTTTCCATTGCTACGGTTACTGACTATCTCCAATTCTTTGTGCTGTTAGTACTGAGATCGTGAAGCAATAGGTTTTATGTCTCTTTCTTGACTTCCACAAAGCCCAGGAATAAACACAGGTTTCGGCATTAATTGGCATTGACAGAATGCAGAGTTGGGCTGAGACATGGCAGACGGTGTTCAATCCGGAAAAGTGTGGGTACTACACGTTGGAAGGTTGAATTTGACAGGGTACAGGATTAATGGTAGGATTCTTAGCAGTGTGAAGGTACAGCAGAATCTTGGGATCCATGTCCTTAGATCCCTCAAACCTGCTGTGCAAGTTGATAAATGGTTAAGAATGCATATAGTGTGTTGGCTTTTATCAGTCGCGGGGGGGGGGGGGAGGGAATTGAGCTCAAGAGAAATGAGAATGTTGCAGCTCTATAAAACTCTAGTTGGACTATGCTTGGAATATTGTGACAGATCCGGTCACCTCATTATATGAAGAATGTGTAAGCTTCAGAGAAGGTGAAGTGATTTACCAGGATGCCATCTGGATTAGAGAGCATGTCTTATGAGGATAAGCTGATCGATCTAGGACTTTCCCTCTATGGAGGGAGGAGGAATAAGAGGATCTTCCAGTAGAAGATGCTGGCTTGCTTGGATTCAGTATCAGAATCAGGTTTATTATCACTGGCATGTGATGTGAAATTTGTTAACTTAGCAGCAGCAGTTCAATGCAATACATAATCTAGAAGAGAAAAAATAATAATAAATAAAATAATAATAATAAACAAGTAAATCAATTACAGTGTATGTATATTGAATAGATTTAAAAATGTGCAAAACACACAAATATTGTATATTTTTTAAAAAGTGAGGTAGTGTCCAAGGGTACAATGTCCATTTAGGAATCAGATGGCAGGGGGAAGAAGTCGTGATAGTCTTAGTCGGTTTTCTTGTGATGCAAGACCCTGTTAGACAGTGGAATGCTGCAAGTCCGATTTACTAACTTATTGGCAGACTGCGGGGGGAGCTGCGTTCCCTGGGTCCAGCAAGGATGAGGCCTGCTTTCAGTTGCCCAGGAGAGCAGTGGAGTCTGTACGTTCCACAGTAGGTGGTGTGGCACTGTGTACATGCTAGAGGCTGTGCTGGCCTAGAGTGTTCGCTCAGAAACAAGATACATTGTCTTTGACTGCAGACTGCTGCAACATTCATGGACTCTGGGACTTGGACTATATTGTTTGTGTGACAGAATCTTAACAATATCTCATATGTGCTATGGTTCCTGAAGGTTGTTATAGCCAGGGGTGGTAACAGGGTCAGCTCCCACTGCCTATTCAATGCTCACAATGGCATGCGCCCCAGATAGCCTCTGACAACCAAGTCCAGGTCCTGGCCTTCAAATGTGGCTTAGCTATTAAGCCTGACTGAATCATTTCTACTGACAGGAGAAGAGGCGAAGGTGAGTTACTGGCATCTTAAAACCAGTTGCTTCAGGCAGATGGTGCTTGTTAGCCGTGGTTGGAAGCTCGTAGAGAAGGAAAACTGATCTCAAACTTCCGCTGCCTTGCAGCTATACCCACTGATGGGGAAGGCTTCGAGAGTAAACCCCACCCCAGGGGAAAAATACAGAGCTGGAGTCCCCAAGGCGATCATACATCAAGTTCAATGATGACTGGCAACTTCTGCAACACTGCTGGTACCAAACCGTATCAGTCTCTGCCGTTCCTTTGGGTTCATCAGCTGCATGGAGAGGGGGAGCTTGCTTGTTCTCATTGTACTGCCCAGGCTTGAGTACCTAGACAGCGAAGGTGCAAAATCCATGGCCAACTCTGGCTGACGGAGGCGTGAGAGTGAGTGAGTGAGTGACTGTTGGCCAGAGTAACGCTGCTTCATTCCACTGTATCTATGGGATTCATATGGCTGAAACACAGTTAAACTTGGACATGATAGAGGTATACAAGATGATAAGTACAGGCATAGATAGAGCAGACAGCCAGAGACCTTTTTCTTAGAGTGGATATGGCTAATATGAGGGGGCATAATTAAGGTGATCGGAGGAAATTATAAAGGGATGTCAGAGGTAAATCTGTTTTTTTTTTATATACAGTACACAGAGTGGTGGGTGTGTGAAATGCTCTGCCAGGGTGGTAGTAAAGGCAAATACACTAGGGACACTTAAGTAACTCCTAGATAGCCACATGGATGATAGAAAAATGGAGGGCTACGTAAGCAGCAAGGGTTGGAATGATTGATCTTGGTGTGGGTTAAAGGCAGATATGGGGTCAAGCAATAAAAAAGTGGAATTATGTGCCAATGGAGCAGTTTGAAAGCTTGTCTCATGGTCAGACTTTGAAAGGCTGTCAACAATCTGAACGAGGTTCCAACTGCTGCGTGGGAACGGTCGGGATGGAAATAAAACTTCAATCCTGCTGAGGTCTGCTATCTGAGACAAAAGCAAAGCACTGGCCCCTTTGTTTTCTTCCTGAAATATCAGCTCATATCTCCTTGAGAGGGTGAGTGAGAGACAGAATACACACACACTTATTGTAATTTACAGTTTATGTAATGCACTGTACTGCTGCCGCAAAATAACAGATTTCACATTAAATGACAGTGATAAACCTAATCTTGCTTTTAAGTATCTGGAAGAAATTTCTGGCACTAAGATCGACCACTGCATAAGATACGGGGCACAACAAAGAGGCAAGCTCTCAATGCCACCTTCAGGCAGGAAGTACAGGAGCCAGAAGATCCGCACTCAAGTTTCAACAGTTTCTCCTCTGCCATCAGTTTCTTGAACTGATCAGAAAACCCTTAATACAACTTGAACTGTATTCCCCCCCCCCACCCTCAATCTTGCATAAGTGTTATTTATTTTGCACACCTAAGAGGAAGGAAAGTTGTTTCCACTGGTAAATGAGACTAGAACTAGGGAACATGGCCTAGAACAAGGGGTGTAGATTTTTAATGCAGAGATGAGGAGGAACGCTCTTCCCAGAGTAGTGGAACTGTGGAATTCTCTGCCCAGGCAAGCAGTTGAGGCTACCTCATTAAATACAATGGTTTCTGCTTAACTGTGCCATCGGTTAACCTGCATATTTAGGAAAATGCTTAAAAGAACAAATACTTGCCGAGAAAATAGCTGGGATTCCCTTCACTTATTTGATACCATGCCACTTACTAGGGGCAAAAACTTGTCGGACAGTTTCTAACCGGTGCCAAACGTGCATTTCTGTTGCCATTAGACACTAAACCAATCTTAGAGCGAACAGATTTTAAATTACATCAGTTGTGTGTGTTTGTGGTCAAAAAGCAGTGATTTTTGTCACTGATAGTTGGTGAGAAATAAGCAGCAGACAACTCGGAACTGTTTTGCTCACTGTGGTTTCAAGCATTCAGGGCTGAACCTAGCAGATGCCAGAAATGATCAAGAGTGAAATTGAAATGATTTAATTACTTCAAAAAGTTAGAAGAGTCTGAAGGTATTGACAATCACCTTAAATGTTACAATAGAAATGAAGATTTGAAGGATGCCGTTGCTGACAGCAGGCAGTCCATTGTCTTACAAGGTGTCTTAGCTGATTTTGTTCATTTACAGTTAATCAAAAGAACACAAACTGAATTCCTCTGTTGATAACTATTAGCAACTGATACACACTTTTATAATACTGTAGTAGTATTGGTAGCATTCTAATTTGTTCTGTATTTCATTTAGATACATAATTTGTTATTTAAAGTGCTTAATTGGGCCAAAATGTACTGATCCTGATTTGTCCAATTTGACTGGAATCAACTGTACATTTAAGACACAGTTAGACAGATTTTTGTATAGCAGGGGAATTAAAGGCGATGGGGAAAAGCTTGGTAGGTGGAGCTGAGTTCATGGTCAGATCGGCCATGATCTATTGAACAGTGGAGTAGGCTCAACGGGCCAGATAGCTGCTCCTGCTCCTCGTTCTTATGTATAATTTATTTTAATACACCAGTACTTATAATTTACTGCGCTACCGAAAAAGCTAATTTTTGTGGCATTTATACCGTGTATGTATGCCTATGACAACCATAAACCTGAACTGTGGTGGGTGGTGTGGTGGAAGTGGGTAACCTGATGTGTTTTAGAACATATCATGAACAATGTGGTGAAATGCGTGGTGGTGGCCGGGGTGAGGAGATCGTCAACATATCGATGCTGGAGTCAGAAGACTTTCTATGTAAGGGTGGGTGGGGATGGGGCTTTTATTGACTGTTTTGCTTTGCTGTTGTTCTGTTGTTGTCACTCGTGTTGCTCTGCCGAACGTTGCCAGCATGATATGTTGACATCAGTGCACGTGGCAACACTTGCAGGCTGCTCCCAGCACATCCCTGGGTGTGCTGGTTGTTAACACAAACGATGCATTTCACTGCATGTTTCAATGTACAGTACACGTGATAAATAAATCTCAATCTGAACAGTGGAGTTCTACATCACCAAAACAGACTCGTCAGCCTATCACGTCCATACTGATCAAGAAGTCCCCATTTGCCTGTGTTTGGTCAATATCCCTCCAGCCATACACTTACCTAAACGCCTTTTACAGTAAATGCTGTAACTGTACCAACATTTACTACATCCGCTGGAAAATTCAGGGGCCAGATGTCTGCGAGTCCACTGGAGGCTGGTGGCCCGGGGCGGCCTATCCTGAGGTTGGAGGCCTGCGATGTTTGTGAGCCCGTGGACGAGGGGGCCGAAAAGGGGCCTGTTTTGTTCCTGTGTTGTTCTGCCGAGGATTGTGGGAATGCTGTGTTGGCGCCAGAATGTGTGGCGACACAATGTGTGGCGACACTTGCGGGCTGCCCCCAGCACGCCCTCGGGTTGTGTTGGTTAACGCAAACGACGCATTGCAATGTTTTGATGTACATGCAATAAAGAAAGGAATTCGAATCCCTTACAGGTAATTCTATAGCCCCATTTTCTTAGACAGGATCAGTCCCACCCAGCTGGACAGCAGAGGTGAGATCTGGATGAGGGTGGACATGGTCAATCAGTGGTGAAGGCTGTAGCACTGTGGGGAAGGAGAGCGAGAAGGAAGATTTGCTCAGTCAAATTACTTTGATTAAGGTCATTTCAACACAACAGCAAAAGAATTCTGCCTGGAGAGAAACAAGCAAGGAAAGCAAACAAATGTTTAGCTTTATTTTTATGTTGCTGCTTGCTAAAGCAGAGGCCACAATGCCACTAGGTCGAAATCTACTAATTCTAATCATTCTGCTCAGCTGCTGCCATCAGCACATCCGCCCCACGCCTCCTCTCCGTGAAACTGCAGGCATAATGTCAGTAGGGTTTTTTATAACTCAGTGTGTGTACTCTAGCATTTGTTCTAAAGCATATTAAAGACCATAACACACAGGTGCAGAAGTAGGCCATTCTGCCCATCAAATCTGCTCCACCATTCCATCATGGCTGATTGAGTATCCCTCTCAACTCCATTCTCTTCCCTTCTCCCCCATAACCTTTGACAGCCTCATACCTGATTTAAATAGACGTCCCTCTATTCTGAGGTTGTGCCCTCTGGTCCTAGACTCCCCCCATATGAGAAACATCCTCTCTACGTCTACTCTATCTTGGCCTTTCAATATTCAATAGGCTTCAATGAGATCCTTGATATTCTTCCAGATTCAAGCAAGTATAGCAGGGGCCAGGAATATATTTAGAAACCATCCAAAACTTCAATTGGTCATAAATGCAAAACACAGGCGTGGACAGAAAAAATTGTTTGCAGAAAACTATCTCAAGTGCTTACAACTTCAAAGCCAATTCCATTTTGAAAAACAGGAAAGTTGTCCATCCACCCTATCTCCACCCACTGGAGCGCACCTGCCTTAAATCCACTTTTGAATATGAACCAATAGCATTTACACCCCATGACAGAATACCGTGTAAGGAAGTGTATGGTCATGCAGTTTGGTAGACGGAATTAAGGTGTAAACTGTTTTCTAAACTACAAGAAAAAATCAAAAGTCAGAGGTGCAAAGGGACTAGGAAGCCCTCGTTCACAATTCCCTAAATGTTAAACTTGCAGGCTGAGTCAGTGGTAAAGGCGGCAAATGCCATGATAGCATTCATCTCCAGAGAACTGGAATATAAAAGGATGTAATGTCGATGGCTTATAAGGCATTGGTTAGATAGCACTTGGAATATCGTGAGCTGTTTTGGGACCTGCATCTAAAAACTGTGCTGGCATTGCAGAGGGCACAGAGGAGGTTCACAAGAATGATTCTGAGAATGACATACAGGGAGCGTTTCATGCCTTAGGGCCTGTAGAGTTTAGAAGAACGAGGGGGATCTCATTGAAACTGATCAAATATTGAAAGCCTAGATAGAGTGGGCACGTGGCCAAGTGGTTAAGGCATTCAATTAGCGATCTGAAGGTCATGAGTTCGAGCCCCAGCCAAGGCAACGTGTTGTGTCTGCGACGACACTGGTGCCAAGCTGTGATGCCCTTCCCTTGGACAACATTGGTGTCGTGGGGAGGAGAGACTTGCTGCTTGGGCAACTGCTGGTCTTCCATACAACCTTGCCCAGGCCTGTGCCCTGGAGAGTGAAGACTTTCCAGGCGCAGATCCATGGTCTCGCAAGACTAAACGGATGCCTTTAAGATAGAGTGGATGTTTCCTATACTGAGGGAGTCTTAAGACCAGAGGGCACTGCCTGGGAATAGAGGAACATCCATTTAATACAGAGCTAAGGAGGAACTTCTTTAGCCAGAGGATAGGGAATCTGCGGATTCATTGCCACAGATGTCTATGGAGGCCAAATCATCAGGTATATTTAAAGTGGACGTTGATTGGTTCTTCATTAGTCAGATTGTCAAAAGTTACAGGGTTGAATAGGGTTGAGAGGGATAATAAATCAGTCATGATGGAATGGTGGAGCAGACTCGATGGGCTAAATGGCCTGATTCTGCCCTTGCGTTGTATAGTCTTATGAAAAGTGAGAAACATTGTGGTCCTTCTGTTGTTGGAGAGCTTGTGATTATTCATGCATTTTTCTGGACACTACCTGCAAGACCAAAATTCATTTATCATTCTAATCGACCTACCAACAGGAAAGAGATCAATAAAAAAACCCAGAAAACCTGCAAAGTGTTGCCAGGACTTGAAGACCTGAGTTTACAGGGAAGGATCTAATAAGTTAAGACTTTACTCTTGGAACGTAGAAAATTGAGGGGAGATTTGATAGAGGTATACAAAGTTATGAGGGGTATAGATAGAGTAAATGCAAGCAGATTTTTTCCATTGAGTTTGGGTGAGACGAGAACTGGAGGTCATGGGTTACTTTATACTTTATTGTCGCCAAACAATTGATACTAGAATGTACAATCATCACAGCGATATTTGATTCTGCGTTTCCACTCCCTGGATTACAAATATTAAAAATAGTAAAAATTAGTAAATATTAAAAATTTAAATTATAAATCATAAATAGAAAATAGAAAAATGGTAAGTAAGGTAGTGCAAAAAAAACCGAGAGGCAGGTCCAGGTATTTGGAGGGTACAGCCCAGATCCGGGTCAGGATCCGTTCAGCAGTCTTATCACAGTTGGAAAGAAGCTGTTCCCAAATCTGGCCATACTAGTCTTCAAGCTCCTGAGCCTTCTCCCAGAGGGAAGAGGGGCGAAAAATGTGTTGGCTGGGTGGGTCGTGTCCTTGATTATCCTGGCAGCACTGCTCCGACAGCATGCGGTGTAAAGTGAGTCCACGGACGGAAGATTGGTTTGTGTGATGTGCTGCGCTGTGTTCACAATCTTCTGCAGCTTCTTTTGGTCTTGGACAGGACAACTTCCATATCAGGTTGTGATACAACCTAGAAGAATGCTTTCTACGGTGTATCTATAAAAATTAGTGAGGGTTTTAGGGGACAGGCCAAATTTCTTTAGTTTTCTCAGGAAGTAAAGACGCTGGTGGGCCTTCTTGGCAGTGAACTCTGCTTGGTTGGACCAAGTCAGGTCATTTGTGATATTGACCCGAGGAACTTAAAGCTCTTGACCTGTTCCACTTGCGCACCACCGATGTAAATGGGGTTGTGCGGTCCGCTACTCCTTCTGAAGTCAACAACCAATTCCTTCGTCTTGCTGACGTTGAGGGTGAAAGGTGGAACCTTTTCACTCAGAGGGTGGTGTGTGTGTGGAGCCAGTGCAAGCTGCGGCTGCACATAGAAGCGTCTAAAACAAGACAGTGTTTCAAAGTGAGAGGAGGAGAAATAGGAAGCTATAACGTGGCTTCCCAGCCCATACATATCCTACAAGTTAAGGGTTGTTTAATTACATCCCCTACCTGTAAGAGATTGTCCCCAGATGGGAAACAGGGAATCAGTGTGAATTCCAGCAGCTCCACTGTGAGTTGATGCCAGAGCCTAGATCAAAAGAGAAGAGTTAACATTAGATCATAGGACCATAAAACATGGGAACAGAATTAGGCCTTTTGGCCCATCAAGTCCACTTTCCCATTCTATCTTGGCTGATTTATCATCCCTCTCACTTCCAATCTCCCACCTTCTCCCTGTAACCTTTGATACCCTGACTAATCAAGAACCCATCAACCTTAATTTTAAAAACCCCCAATGACCTGCCTCCACAGCCATCTGTGGCAATGAATTCCACAGGTTCACCACCTCTGACTGAAGAAATTTGTCATCTCCGTTCTAAAGGTTCACCCTTCAATTCTGAGGCTGAGCCCTCTGGTGCTAAACCCATGGAAATACCCTCTCCACATCTAGGCCTTTAAGGGATTCCCCGGGTTTCAATGCATTCTTCACCTCATTCTTCTGAACTCCAGCCAGTACAGGCCCACAGCCATCAAACACTCCTCATACAGTAGCCTTTTCATTCCCAGAATCATTCTTGCGAACCTCCTCTGGATCCTCTCCAATACCAGCACATCCTTAATTAAAACCACCCATAATACTCCAAGCATGATCTGACCAGTGTCTTATAAAGCCTCAGCACTTCATCCTTGCTTTTAGATTCTAGCCTTCTCAAAATGAATTTGCCTTCCTTACCACCGACTCAACTTGCAATTTGCATTTGAAATAGAGGAGTGCTTTACAAGGCACTTTGCAATCTATCCTTGTGAAATGGAACTTGAGAAAGTAATAATGAACAGACACAAAGGCTGATGGAAATATGGTCGGCATCTGTCAGTGAGAGTTGCATCTCTCTTAATGCAGTCAGGCTGCACTGGATCAGAAAAAGCTGCAGAGCACTGCAAACTCAGCCAGCTCGTTCATGGAACTGGCCTCCCCAGCACTGAAAACATCAAAAGGTGATGCCTCAAAAAGGCGGCGCCCATCATTAAGGACCCCCATCACCCAGGGCTTGCCCTCTGCACATTGCCACCATCAGGGAGGAGGGGCAGATGCCTGAAAATACACACACAACGTTTCAGGAACAGCTTCCTCCCCTCCATCATCACACTTCTGAACGGACAATGAACCCATGTACACCACCTCACTATTTTCACTCTCCCTTTGCACTACTAAATTGAATTTTCGTATATACTCATTACAATTTAAGGACAGTGTACAGCTGCCGCAACAGAAATTTCACGACTCATGTCAGTGATAATAAACCTGATTGTGATTCCAAAGAAGACCACATTCTCTAAATTCACTGGCCAGCCCATCCCTGGACCAAGGCACGCTGGCTGCGCATTTTGGCTGGCCCTGCACTTCCAGGCGTTTCAAACAGGGCAGGGTGCGAGGTCGAGCCGCACCGACCCCTAATTCTCCAGCCATTCAACTCAAAATGAAAAGGAGGAAAGTCACCTCATCCCGCATGAGTTATAAACCGGGACCCCGTCCGCCTGGTCCTGGGTAGGGCAGACGACTCCCCTTCCCCCAGGGAGAAGAGGCTGCCCAGTTACGCCTATGGCCCGGACAGCAGGGGAGACCCAGAACTCCCCCACCAAAACTTCCACAGGAGGCCGAGGCAGAGACCGGCCCGGGGGGGGGGGGCGGTGTCCCGGGTACCTCGGGGCGGGGAGGGCGAGGCCTCACCTCCGGTTGTAGAAGGTCTCCATCCTCTGCCAGCGCTCGGCCGCATCCCCGCTGTCTGCTTCCTGCTGCCGCCGCAGAAACCCCACTGGGTCCCTCATCCTGCCGATCCTCACGGCCGCACTGCAGCCGACGACCGGCCTACCGCCCTGACGACCGGGGAGGCCCGTCAGTCAACCCTGGCCACGCCCCCAGAGACTCCGCACATTATTCTGGCCACGCCCCTCGGAACACTCTCCGACCTGGCCACGCCCCAGACTCCGCACTCGTTCTGGCCACGCCCCTCAGGAACTGACTCTCCGACCTGGTCACGCCCCTCGGGACAGACTCTCCGACCCGGCCACGCCCCTTGTGAACTGACTCTCCGAACCCGGCCACGCCCCTCGGGAACTGACACTCGGCCCTGGCCACTCCCCTCGAGGAACGTTGCTCCGTCCTGGCCCCTCCCCCCAAACCCCGCCTGCAATGAACCCTGGTCCCGTCTGTCCACCTTCGCCCCGCCCCTTTCTCCACCCACTGTTACCTTGGTAACTGTCAATCATACTCCTCAGCCATGGTAACTATCGAAGCGGCCTTGGTCTTGCTCCGAGCGCAAAGAAACTGTAGATGCAGCAAATCTGCAATAAAGACAAAATGCTGGCCAAGTCGGGTGGCGTTATCGGAAAGAGAAAATGAGTTACAGTTCATGTTATCAAAACCAGGTCTCACTATCTCCGCTACCGATAACCGTGCACCACAAACTGCCTAAAGATACACACTGTATGATCCATTAATGGTCCTTCGTTCCTCTTCTAGCATTTACTGTCATGTTGGCGTGCGTTTCACTTCTCTGCCATGATGGCTGAATAATTAGGTGTGGTTGCTAGTTGGTGCAGTGGGTCTCTGTGAATTCACATTGTTTGATTACCTGGAATTCCCAGTTTACTGGATATATTCAGTGACTGAACACCCCCACAGCACAGTTGCCAAGGTTCGCTGAAAGGCCAATCGGCATCCATCATTAAGGACCCCCATCACCCAGGACATGCCTTCTTCTCATTGCTACCATCAGGGAGGAGGTACAGGAGCCTGAAGGCACTCACTCGGTGATTCAGTAACACTCACAACGTGCTGGAGGAACTCAGCAGGTCGGGCAGCATCCATGGAAAAGATCGGTCGACGTTTCGGGCCAGAACCCTTCGTCAGGACAGTGTTTCGGTAACAGCTTCTTCCCCCTCTGCCATCTGATTTCAGAATGGAGATTGAATCCTGTACACCACCTCACTCATCTTTATTTCTATTTTAGCACTACTTATTTAATTTAACTATTTAATATACAGATATACATACTGTAATTCACATTTTTTCTATTGTTTAGTACGGCTGCCACAAAGACAACAAGTTCCACGTCATATGCCAGTGATATTAAACCTAATTCTGATTCTTATTCCTTACCCTTGAGCACATCTGTGAGGAGCACTGCCACAAGAAAGCAGCATCCATCATCAAGGAGCCCCACATTCCAGGCCATGCTCTCTTCTTGCTGCTACCATTGGACAAGAGGTACAGGAGCCTCAGGTCCCACACCACCAGGTTCAGGAACAGTTATTACCCCTCAACCATCAGGCTCCTGATCCAGTGTGGATATAGGGTGGCCATTTCCAAATAGGAGGACATTGCATACGTGGTCATAGGTTACCATATATATACAGTGCGTTTCAAAAAAATTTTTTTTAAATAAAATTTAAACCATATTGCAAAAGCAACAAATGCAAACAGATGATCACTTTAGTTATTTTATTAACTAAAAATTCTAACATGATACTATTTTTTGCCTATATAAATCCAGCAAAACCGTAGCTATTTCATCATTAATCAGTGATTTTCTGCCAGAGTCCTTTTTCCTATTCAATGATTCATCATTCTGCATATTACACACTTGCATTCATACAGTATAAATAAAGAACTGAAAGAAATGAATATTCATTTTTCCTCCTCCTGAAGCAGAAATGCGAACCAAATTAACTTACTTCACAAACTAAAGGAAGTAGCCTACTTAGGCCTACCGTGGACTGCAAGGTATGGATGTCTATTTTTCGTATTTCTGCCCTTTACTTGCCATCTCCAGGAGCTTTCTGTTGGCCAGGAGTTTTTTGCACATGGCTGGGCACTCTTCTGAGAAGTTGCTCTGCTTTGACTGAGTCCACTTGCAGATGGTTTCTCTCGTTACTCCAAGCTGAGGTCTGTGTGAGCATTGCTGCATGGAATAGAGAAGATGTAAGCACTCACCTTCTTCAGGTTTGTAAAAGAGACCTCAGATTTACTGAACAGCTTGAGATAACGTCCTTCACTATGGCTATCTACCATCTCAGGAGAATTGAAAATTGCCTCCACAATCCCATACTCTTCATATAATTCATCCATATCAATATCTTGAAGGTTACAGGCCTTGACTGCATCACAGAATTCTCCAAAAGGTATGGCACTTGTTAGGCTCAATTTTGACACTTTGTTATGAAAGCTGTTTTCGGAGAAGTCACTTAAGTACTTTATGACTCTTCCATAGAAAACAATGAAGTCTGCTTCACATTTCTTAGACACACCAGGGGTAAGCTGGCTAAGCTTGGTGTTCACTGCAAAGCCAAAAAAACAGTCCTTTACTCTTCTCTGAAGTTTGCTTTTCAGTTCAGCCATTAGCTTAAATGCTGAAATTATGCTGAGTGACTTGGCTTCTAGTGCTTCAATAGTGTCTGAGAATAATTTAAGAGTGTGACTGAGGAAGAAGAAATAGATTTCTGATGATTCACAGGCATTTCCTTCATGTCCAAAGCACTTCCACAGTACCCTGGGGCACTCCTCCTCATCTAGGCTCTGAAAATAACTTTTTAGGACTTTCCAGCACTGAAGTATTCTGTCAATAGATGGCAAAAGAGAGAGGCATCTAGTCACAATGTGCCATATCAGATTACAATTATCAACATCCACGAGTTCACAGAACTCCTTTAACTGTGCTGTTCTTTTACCTGAGATGCTGAAATGGTTGTACACTTTGAGCACAATATTTTCAACATCAGTTTCCAGTTTTCCTGTAGCAAATCTTGTTGCATTGTACAAAATATGGGCCAGACAATTTGCAGCAATAATGTTCTTTTGAGCCATTTTCAGTTTTTGATAAACACTGTCTTTGTTTCCATAGTTTACATTTGCATTGTCAGCAGAGTATGCAGACACTTGATTCAGATCCAGACCTGATGTCTCTAGTTTAACCAGTAGCTGATTTGTTATGCCCTCTGATGATTCATTATCCCTTCAAGTAACACATGTTGCACTCCCTTCTCAAGGTGAAAGTATCTCAGAAGTATTAGGAAACACTTTGTTGCACCTTTGTTTGAAGCATCAGTTGCTGCTAAAAAGGGCAAGCCATGTTCTTTGATATACTCCACATGCTTTTGTACAGAATACGGTGCAAGAATATTTTCACACAGAGCTTTTGCTTTAGTTTTCCCACATGTTACACCCTTCACCATCAATGAGTCACTGTACAGGTATATTTCTTTGTCAACTTTTACTCCACAATCAACACTTCTGTATGACTGCTGATGCTTCACAGCATGATACACTTTACACAGTTCTGCAGCCAAGACTTTGTCATCTTGAGTCGATCGAGCTGGGGAGAAAAATGATAACAATGATGACGTACCAGCAGTACGAGTGTTAACTTTATGTTTATCTGTGGTAGCGTGTTGTTCAACGGCACTTTTTCCCTTACTGACAATCTCCACATCACAACGGCATAGTCAACAAAAAAAAACGTGAAAGTCACCCTTTCTGCTTTTAGCAATAAATCCAAAATCTTTGGCCCATTCATGGTTAAATATAGTCTTTCTTTTTGGCATTTCCTTAGGGGCTTGAAACAAGAACAAAAAAGTCAACCACTCTCCACTGCAGCCTTGGGCAGACTGACCCTCTGGGACATGTTGACGTCACGTGACTCGTACGCTGCAGCTCATCAGCAGTGTTGACAACGGCAACTACATATAATAAAAATACATTAACGGTTGTTATAGCTTTCAGTTCCCACTGTTTTAAGTACATCTGAGGTCATTTATATAAGATTTTTAGTCAGACCTAAAAAAGGAGGACAAACTTACGTACGGCTTGAGGTGGCACCGGACGGAGGACAGAGTGTTCAAAAGCCGGACTGCCCGGCCTAAAGCTGGATGTCTGGCCTCCCTATGTGAATAACTTCACTCACCACAACTCTGAACTGATTCCACAACCTACAGACTCACTTTCAAGGCCTCTTCTTGCTCTCTGCTCTCTTCTAGCTACTACCACTGGGAAGGAGGTACAGGAGCCTTCAGTTCCACACCACCAGGGTTCAGAGACAGTTATTACCCCTCAACCATCAGACTCCTGAACCAGTGTGGATAACTTCACTCACCCCAACACTGAATTAATTCCATAACCTACAGACTCACTTTCAAGGCCTCTACAACTTGTGTTCTCAGTGTTATATTTATTTTCACAGTTTGTCTTTCTTGGCAAATTGGTTGTTCGTCAGTCTTTGTTTATATATAGTTATTTTTTAAAATACTATTGTATTTCTTTATTTTCCCGTGAATGCCTGCAAGAAAATGAAGCTGAAGGTAGTATATAGGAACTTTGATGAGAAATTTTACTTTGAAGTATTCTGAGACTCTGACACTTTAAGCAGAGGAATTGGTGGGTTGTCTGCTGCATCTGGCGATGATAGGAAACCTGTGTAGGAGAGTTTTTAAAGTGCAAAGGTCATTGCACTGGAACAGTTCCACTCTCTCAGAAGTCCGGATTCAGTCGTATGAAGAAGTGTCTCAACTGGGGTCTCCTTGGCTGCAGTGGATGGCCATGACTCCCTCTATGTCTCGCCATGCCCCTCGCTCTCAACAGAGCGTGGCAGACCCGCCTTCCTGGCTGTTGGATCTCACTGGAGATTTCATCCGCCCAGTCGCGGCCTGGATCTGACTTTGCACGGTAGGCAGGTCTGTCCCTACTCACCAGGGCATCAAAGCCGCTACCCACCCTCACCTGGTTTAGCTCACCGGTCGAAGCCACATACTGAGGTGTGGTCGCTTCTGCGTCCAAACAGCTACTTGGAGCCACAGGTGAGAGCTGAGCGTCCGATGGGGACCAAAGATGACTGAGCTTCCCTAAAATGGACATGACAGGCCCCTTCACCAGAGATGCTCCCATTTCTGGACATACGCCCCAAAGACAGAGGAAATATCATCCCCAATATACTCCCGAAAGCCAGTAGAAGTTTTATATGATATTTATTTAGCAGAGTAGGCCCATCCAGCTCTTTGAGCCACACTGCCCCAGCAACCCCACAACCTCAACTGAATTGAGTTAACTTTATTTCTTACATCCTTCACATACATGTGTAAAAATCTTTACGTTACGTCTCCATCTAAATGTGCAATTTGTAGTAATTTATAATAAATAGTGCGTACAACAGGACAGTCAATACAACATAGAAATACAGTTGTATCAACATGATTTGATCAGTCTGATGGCCTGGTGGAAGAAGCTGTCCCGGAGCCTGCTGGTCCTGGCTTTTATGCTGTGGTACCGTTTCCCGGATGGGAGCAGCTGAAAAAAATTGTGGTTGAGGTGACTCCGGTCCTCAATGATCCCTCGGACCCTTTTTACACACCTGTCTCTGTAAAAGTCCTGAATAGTGGGAAGTTCACATCTACAGATGCGCTGGGCTGTCCGCACCACTCTCTGCAGAGTCCTGTGATTGAGGGAAGTACAGTTCCCATAGCAGGCAGTGATGCAGCCAGTCAGGATGCTCTCAATTGTGACTCTATAGAAATTTCTTAAGTTTTGGGGGCCCATACCAAACTTCTTCAACCGTCTGAGCCAACATGTTCAGACCATGTTCACTGAGATGCTCAGTGAAGTGTTTGCTGAGGAACTTAAAGCTGTTTACACTCTCAACCGCAGATCCATGGATGTCAATAGGAGTTAGCCTGTCTCCATTCCTCCTGTAGTCCACAACCAGCTCCTCTGTTTTTGCGACATTGCGGGAGAGGTTGTTTTCTTGACACCACTGTATCAGGGTGATGACTTCTTCCCTGTCGGCTGCCTCGTTATTATTTGAGTTTAGGCCGATCAGTGTAGTGCCGTCAGCAAATTTAATTAGCAGATTGGAGTTGTGGGTGGCAACAATTAACCCTAACCTAATCACGGGACAATTTACAATGGTCAATTAACCTATTTGATTCGTCTTTGGACCCCGGGAGGAAATCAGAGCACTGGGGGAAAACCCACACGTTCTACAGGGAGGACGTACAGAGGCTTCGTACAGAAATAAACTCTGACCTTTGGAAGACCCTGAACTAACAACCACACTACTGTGGTGTCCAAATGATGATACCGCCTCTCGTTCTTTCAAGCTCAATCAGCCCAGTTTGCTCAATCTCTCCTCGCGACTCGATGCCCCATTCCTGGAATCAATCTGTTTAAACCGGAGTAGATGAACGCTGACAGGGTCATGCATACAAGGGAAACCTGCACAGAGGAGGCAATGAGGCCTAGGCCATATGAGTGGCAGGGCAGCTGCGAGGAGCTGAGTACTTTACTCTCTTCTGTTCAATCCATTAAACTCCCTTTCTCCTAGGTCTTTTCTTCCAGGCATAGGCATTTAATTCTTCAGGTTATTTGTTCTATTGCTCTATCTCCCCTTGTCTCTCAGCTGCTCATGTGTATCTGTGATATTCCCTGTTAGTGTATTAAATGACTTTCAAGGTAGCTCCGAGCTGTGACCTCCTGAGGCCGCAGCTCAGTTTTAGTTTATTTCTCAAGTTCATTTGGGCTCGGGGGATGGTTTTGGGCACAGGAAACGGAGTTAGCAGTCAAATTAGGTTTTCACGATGGGGATGTCGGGAATTTAAAGGACTTACATCAGCGAGTCATCGGCAGGTTCCAGAGCTGGCGTTCTGGCGGGCAGGGGGAATGAGGTCTGATGACCCCATGGCTCTCAAATTGGTGAGACCAGAGTTTGAGGCCCAGTGTTTGGCATCCTGACATTGGCAATCCAGAGTTAAAGGCCTGGTATTCAATGATTTCAATTCCAGGGGTTATTGCTGAGGATGAAGGCCCAAGGGTCAAATTAGAAGTCCAGTAGTCAAGGCTCGTCGGCCGGAGCCCCAGGTCTGTGAATCTCTGAGAGTCCACTGAGGTAGTCAAGGGCCCTACGTTTGCATGTCCAAGACCGAATCTGAATTCGAGCCCACTGGAGGCTGAAGACCAAAGAATACAGACTGTCTTGGGGTTAGAGGACTACGTATGTGTGTAGTTGGGAGGGAGGAACGAAGGTTGTTTTGCTGTTTGTTGTGTTCTGTGTTGTTCAGCCGAGCATCGTGAGTACCAGAATGTGTGGCGACAATTGTGAGGTGTCCGTAGCGCACCCCACAGGTGTGTTGGTTGTTAACACAAGTGACACATTTCACTATGTGTTTCGATGTATACATGATAAATAAACTTGAACTTAATGTATTGTAGAAACACTTCCAATGCACATTGTACTTCTTGCAAAGATTATCACTGTCGGTTTTTGTATTCATTTAGAGATGAGTATCTAGACACATTTATCTGAGATAAGTAAGTCCAGCTCCTGGTCTTCATGTGTGGTTTAGCTGCTAAGCCCAATAAAACCATTTCTACTGACAGGAGAAAGGGCAAAGGTGGGTTCCTGGTGCCTTAAGACCAGTCGATCCGGGCAGACGGGGTTCATCAGCCGTGGTTCACAGCTCATCTGGAAGAAAAACTCTAACCTTAGACCTCCGCTGCCTTGTGGCTGTACCCACTCAAATGAAAAGCTTCAGGACTAAACCCCGGGGAGAGGTCCAGAGCTGGAGTCCCTGAGGCAGTCCTACGTTGAGGTCAATGCTGACTGGCAACTCCTGCAATGCCACTGGTGCCAAACTGTATCAGTCTCTGCCGTTGCTTTGGGTTCATCAGATGTGTGGAGAGGCTGAGCCTGCTGAATGGGCAACAGCTCGCTCTCCATGTCGAACTGCCCTGGGTTGTGTATTACGTAGACAGCTGGGACTCAGCACCCACGGTCAATCCCAACCAACAGAGAGCCTCATAATTTAGAGTTACAGGTGGGACAGGCCCTTCTGGCCCTCTGTGCTGCCAGCAACCAACCTATTTAAGCCTGGCCCAATCATGGTACAATTTACAATGACCGAGTAACCTACTCATTGCTGCGTGTTTGGACTGTGGGAGGAAACTGGAGCAATCAGAGGAAACGCACCAGGTCATGGGGAAAACGTACAAATCCCTTACAATAGGTGCCAGAATTAAACTCTGAATTCTGGAATGCTCAGAGGTGTCATGGTGTTGTGCTAATCGCAATGCCATCATGGCACCCCAAGCGTGTCATTGTTTCCCATCAACTTGTCATTCATTCCCATGTTTTTAAAATTCTACTAACAATTAGTTGGATTGTCTCAGATTAGCAGTTTCAAACTCCTGGGAGTGCACATCACACGCAACCTCTCATGGTCCAGGAACACGTCCTACACGGTCAGGACAGCTCACCAACACCTCTACATTCTGAGGAGGCTGAAGAGAGCTGGACTCTGCACGTCCACTCACACCATTCTGCAGATGTTCAGCAGAGAGTATCCTATCACACTGCGTCACTGCGTGGTACGGGAACTGTACTGTGGTAGGTAAGGAGGGTAGTCAAAAACACCCAAAGCCTCACTGGCATCAGCCTACTCGCCATAAAAGACATACACTATGCAGAAAGATGCCAGAAAAGGGCCAGTAACATCATGAAGGATCCCACCCACCCTGCTCATGGACTGTTTGTCCCCATCCCATCAGCGAGGAGGCTGCATAGCATCCACACCAGGACCACCAGACTCAAAAACAGTTACTTTCCCTAACACTTCCACCACTACTTTATTATTTCCTATCAGTCACCTTATATACAGCTTTTATGGATATACAATCAATCTATTATATCAATTATTTTATGTTCGTATATTTTTCATTATTATCTTTGTTTTCCTTATGGTATTGTGTTTTTTTTGCACTGAATTGGATCTGGAGTAGCAATTATTTTGTTCTCCTTACAGCTGTGTACAGGAAACGACACTAAACAATCTTGAATCTTGAATTATGAAGGCAAAATTTGGCAGCGCTAGAGAGCAGCAATAAATAATTGAGATTCTATTGAGAGTCAGTGTATACCACACCCTTAACCCGCTAACATAAAGGTACGAACACAAGAGATTCTGCAGGTCCAGGGCAACGCACACACAATCCTGGAGGAACTCAGCTGGTCAAGCCGTGCCTATCTGGGGAATAAACAGTTGAAGTTTTGGGCCAGCACTGTTTCTCAGGGCTAGAAAGGAAGGGAAAAGAAACCAAAATAAGGTGAAGGTGAGGGAGGGGAAGGAATACAAGCTGGTAAGTGATAGGTGAGAGGAAGCGAGGGGGAAGGTGGTTGGGTGGGGAAGGGATGTGGGCATGACGTAAGAAGCTGGGAAGTGATAGGTGGAAGAGGTGAAGGGCTACCGAAGAAGGAATTTGATAGGAGAGGTGAGGGGACCATGAGAGAAAGGGAAGGAAGAGGGGAACCAAAAGGAGGTGAAGGGCCGATGAGGAGAAGAGAAGCTTTGAGCAAGGTTCCAGGATGGGGAAAGAAAAAGAGAGAAGGTGAAGGGGAGGGAAATTAATAGAAATTAGAGAAATTGATATTCATGCTGTCAGGTTGGTGGCTGCCTAGACAGAATATGAGGTGTTGCTCCACCATCCTGAGAGTGGCCTCATTGTGACAGTAGAGGAGACCATGTTGGAATAGGGATGGGAAATCGAATTAAAATGAGTGGCCTCTGGGAAATCCTGCCTGTAGTGGCAGACAGAGTGAAGATGATTGAAACAGTGCACAACCTCCAGCCCATTCCTGTGTTAGTCCTTGAAAGTGAGTCCAGTTGAGTAGGAACAGTTCAGTGATGGGGCGAGTGAAGTAATTCCTCTGGTTGAAAAGCCACGTGGTTGAGGGGTGATAACTGTTCCTAAACTTGGTGCTGTGGGTTCTTAGGTTCCTGTATCTTCTCCCTGATGCAGCAGCGAGAAGGCAGCAAGGCCTGGCTGGCAGGGGGCCTTGACGATGGATGCTGCTTTCCTACAACAGTGCTGCGTGTAGATGTAGTCAATGGTGGGGAGGGCTTTACTAGTATGGACTGGGCCATAACTACTACTTTTTGTAGGATTTTCTGTTTGGGAGCATTGGTGTTTCCATAGCAGGCCATGATACAACAAGACAATATACTCTCCTCCACACATCTATAGAAGACTGCTAAAGTTTTAGACGTCATGCAAATCTTCGCAAACTCCTGAGAAAGTGGAAGCATTGCCATGCTTTCTTCATAATGGCACCTATCGCTGGACCCAGGACAGATCCTCTGAAATGATGTCGCTGAGGAATTTGACGTTGCTGACCCTCTCCACCTCTGATCCCCTGATGAGGACTGGCTCACGGACCTCCGATTTCCTCCTCCTGAAGTCAATAATCATCTTCTTTCTCTTGCTGACATTGAGTGAGAGGTTGTTGCTATGGCACCACTCAGCCAGATTTTCCATCTCCCTCCTATGTGCTGATTTGTCACCAACTTTAATTCAGCCTTTGACAGTGTGTGTCATCAGCAAACTTGAATATGACGTTAGAGCTGTGCTTAGTCACACAGTCGTAAGTGTAAAGCGAGTACAGCAGGGGGCTAAGCACACAGCCCTGTGGTGCATCTGTGCAGAGAGAGATTGTGGAGGAGATGTTGTTGCCAAGCCAAACCGACTGGGGTCTGCAAGTGAGGAAATTGAGGATCCAGTTGTACAAGGAGGTACTGAGGCTAAGGTCTTGAAGCTTATTGATCAGTTTCGAGGGGATGATAGTGTTGAATGCTGAGTTGGGGTCAATGCACAGCATCCTGATGTATGCATCTTCACTGTCTGGATAATCTAGGGTTGAGCGAAGAGGCGGGCAAATTGTTATGATGATGGGCAAATTGGAGTGGATCCAAGTCGCTTCTCAGGCAGGAGTTGGCAAGCTTCATCACCAACCTCTCAAAGCACGTCATCACTGCGGATGTAAGTGCCAATGGATGATAGTCAACAAGGCAGGTCACCACATTTTTGGTATTAATGTCACAATGGCTAAGGGTGAAGGCAAGATACATGGATCCTGGGGGAAGTAGTACTGTGACCACTCGAGTCGAGTATGGTGTTCTCCTGAGGTGGGCCCTCAGGTGCCTGTAGAGGCTGATCCAGAATGCACATGTTTTAAGGGGCCTCCAGACCTCACAATCCCACCCCGTTTTGCCACTTGCTGATCGCCGGGGGACCTAATTGGAAATATTAGGGTGGATTCCATGAATAGAGAATGCCTGTGTGTGATCTTGTTTAATGTGGAGAGGGTGATGCACAGGCTGCTACCAGATGGTCCTTGACAGTCAGTGTCCAGAGTGCAAGGTAACTCAGGACCCTTCACTGCTGCCGCCTTTCTCTGGCTTCACTACCGATGTGTTGTATCATCATCTTTCCACCAGCTCCGCCATCAAGGTCTTGGCGGGACCGCTCTTTGTCTGTGACCTTCCTCTTGACCTGACTACCATGACTGATCTTTCCAGGAGCTAAGCTCCAGACAGCATCATTCGCGGGATCCTAGGAACTCACAGACCTCTCCAGCACCACCAGGCGACAATTCTCGGAGAAGAGTGAATGCACTGAGTGAAAACGTAATACACAAGCAACAGGAGGCACGCACTGAGTTAGCTTCCAGAAATGATGCTGTCCGTACATTGGAAGGTGGATGGAAACAAGGCCCTTCAGCCCAACTCACCCATGCCAGCTATGTTGCTTAATCTTCTTGCTGCCAACATAAATCAAAGACCTCCACCCACCCCAAACATTCTCTCTTCTCCCCCTCCCATTCAGAAGATACAAAAGCCTGAAAGCATTTCCAACAAGGCTCAAAGGCATCTTCCATCCCACTGTTATCAGACTCTTCAACGGGCCACTTGTATAATAAGGTGGACTCTTGACCTCATAATCTACTGTGGCTTTGGTCCCTTCCCCCTTTCCGAACCACGATTCCCCTCTCTCTGCTCCCTTACTCCACAATAGAAACCCGTATCAGAGTCAGATTTATCATCACTCACATGTCATGAAATTTGTTTTTCTTTTTTTGTGGCAGCAGTACAGTGGAATACATAATATTAGGATGACTAAGACTTTTGCACCCTAAGTTCAAAGTTCAAAGCAAATTTTATTATCAAAGTACATGTACGTCACCATATACAATCCTGAGATTCAGTTTCTTGCAGACACTTTGTCCCTGTAGCATCTTTGGCACTCACTCCATGGGATAAAAGATTATGTGCTTTAACCCTGTCTGTCCTGTATACCTCTGTCAGGTCATCCCTCAATCTTTTACTATCTCAGGAATAAAGTTCTGGTCTACACAAACTGCTTGTAACTCAGGCCTCCAAGTCCAGGCAACATCCTGGTGAATCTTTTCTGCATTCTTTCTAATAGCATATTTACTATACATGGTAACCAAAACTGTACACGTTACTCCATAAAAACTAGAGATTCTGCAGATGCTGAAAATCCAGAGTAAAACACACACAAAATGCTGGAGGAACTCCGCAGGTCAGGTACTTTATACTTTATTGTCGCCAAACAATTGATACTAGAACGTACAATCATCGCAGCGTTATTTGATTCTGCGCTTCACAGTCCCTGGATTACAAATATTAAATATTAAAAATATGAAAAATAGTTAAAAATTAGTAATTAATAAAAATTTAAATTATAAATCATAAACAGAAAATAGAAAAATGGGAAGTAAGGTAGTGCAAAAAAACCGAGAAGCAGGTCTGGATATTTGGAGGGTACGGCCCAGATCCGGGTCAGGATCCATTCAGCAGTCTTATCACAGTTGGAAAGAAGCTGTTCCCAAATCTGACCATACGAGTTTTCAAGCTCCTGAACCTTCTCCCGGAGGGAAGAGGGATGAAAAGTGTGTTGGCTGGTTGGGTCGTGTCCTTGATTATCCTGGCAGCACTGCTCCAACAGCGTGCGGTGTAAAGTGAGTCCAAGGACGGAAGATTGGTTTGTGTGATGTGCTGCGCTGTGTTCACGATCTTCTGCAGCTTCTTTCGGTCTTGGACAGGACAACTCCCATACCAGGTTGTGATGCACCCTAGAAGAATGCTTTCTACGGTGCATCTATAAAAATTAATGAGGGTTTTAGGGGACAGGCCAAATTTCTTTAGTTTTCTCAGGAAGTAAAGGCGCTGGTGGGCCTTCTTGGTAGCGCCTTTGGATAAGAATAAAGAGTCAGGGTTATTGGGCCGAGACCTTTCCATAAATGTTGCCTGACCTGCTGACTTCCTCCAGTATTTTGTGTGTGTTATACAACATGCCAAGTGTGGCTTCAGCCACGTCTTACCTAACTGCATGATAACCTCCCGACTCCCACACTCAATGCCCTGATTGTTGAAGGTCCGCATGCCAGTTACCTTCTTCTCCACCCCATCTACCTGTGACACAAATTAGGCACTTGATTCCTAGGTCCAAAATCCTAGAAGAGATTCATCAGAATGGTTCCAAGAATGGGCGGGTTAACATTTGAGGAATGTTTGGAGGCTGTGCACCTGTAATTGCTGGAGTTTAGAAGAATAAGGGGGATCTCACTGAAACTCACCAAATATTAAAATACCTAGATAGAGTGGATGTGGGGAGGAAGTTTCCTATAGTTGGGGAGTGCAGGACCACAGGGCACAGCCTCAGAATAGAGGCTCGTCCATTTAGAACAGAGATGAGGAGGAAGTTTTTTAGCCAGAGAGTGGTAAATCAATAGATTTCACTGCCATGCATGGCTGTAGTGGTCATGTTATTGAGTATATTTAAGGTAGAGGTTGATAGGGTCCTGATTAATAAGGGTGTCAAAGGTTATGGAGAAAAGGCAGGAGAATGGGGATGAGAGGGATAATAAATCAGCCATGATGGGGCACACTCATGGGGCCAAATGGCCTAATTCTGCTCCTTTGCCTGATGGTCTTGTGTCATATAGTCCCTTCCTTTCCATCACAGTACCCAGGACCCTACTATTAAGGGTCCTCCCCTTGTATGCCCTCCACTAAATGCATTTATCTGGGTTGAGAGCTATTTACTGATACTCAGTCCACATACTAGATGACCAAACCCTGCATTTTTTCATAACCTTCTATACTGCCTACGATACCACAGAAACTCAGTGTCCACTTTATTGGGTACACCTGCTCGTTAATGCAAATATCTAATCAGCCAATCGTGTGGCAGCAACTCCATGCATAAAAGCATGCAGACCTGGTCAAGAGGTCCAGTTGTTGTTCAGACCAAACATCAGAATGGGGAAATAATGTGATCTAAGTGACTTTGACCATATTGTTGGTGCTAGATGGGGTGGTTTGAGTATCTCAGAAACTGCTGCTCTCCTGGAATTTTCATGCACAACAGTCTCTAGAGTTTACAGAAAATGGAGTGAGAAACAAAGAACATCTAGTGAGCAGCAATTCTGCAAGTGAAAATGCCTTGCTACTGAGAGAGGTCAAAGGAGAATGGCCAGACTGGTTCAAGCTGACAGGAAGATGACAGTAACTCAAATAACCACGTGTTGCAACAATGGTGTGCAGACGAGCATCTCTGAACACACAACACGTTGAACCTTAAAGTGGATGGGCTACAGTAGCAGATAACTATGAATATACACGCACTAGCCAGTGAAATAGGTACAGGAAGTATGTAAAAAATAGCCACTGAATGCACAGATTTTCATTGTATTTCTTTATTTTCCTGTCAGGCTGGGTGACAGCTTCTTGCCTCCGGCTGTGAGACTTGTTAATACTCTGCTTCCACCCAGCACAAACGTACACCCTGTCTGAATGCCCTGCCCCACCACACCCTCAGCAACCCCGCCCCCCCCCCAAACCCCCAACTCACAGACACACTCTCATCCTGCACTGGTCACATACTTACATTATTGTTTGTTTAATTATAATGGTGCCAGTAGCATTATACTGTCTCATATAAACATGCACTTCGCACTTTATGCCAACCTGTCAATAGTTAGGCCATGTCACTCAAGGACTTGTGCTGATACTGTTCTGTGAGTGTATGTACTGGATTGTAACTATACGTGCTGTGTGTGGCTGTATGTGCTATGTTTTGCACCTTGGCCCCAGGTCAATGACATTTTGTTTAGATGTGCATGGCTGAATGACTTGAACTTGAACTAGCAGTGCACGTAAAACAACAAGTCCAAAGTTTGTTTTGAATATGATGACATAAACATTCTTTGATAATAAATTTGCGCCGACTATGACTTTGAACATCTTTAGAAATAGCTTAGATATGCTTTTACTTAAAAAGTCAATACTCCTGTACTGGCTTTCTCTAATCAACATAATCTTGTTAAAATGACTGGTAATATCACTGATAATTGTTTCTGTGATGTTTCCCACCGCAGATGTACAACCAACAGCTTTGATATTACTCAGTTTACCCATAACCACAAGAGATTCTACAGATGCTAGAAATCTTGAGCAAAGCACACAAAGTACTTTAGGAACTCAGCAGGTCAGGCAGCATCTATAGAGGGGAATAAACAGATGGCATTTCATGCCAGGACCCTTCATTGGGACGAGAATGAAAGGCAGCAGAATCTATCTCCCCTTCCCCCTACCTTCTTATTCTACCTCCTACCACCTTCCTTTCCAGTCTTGATGAAGGGCTTAGCCTGAAACTTCAACTGTTTATTCCCCTCATTAGATGCTGCCTGACATGCTGAGTTCCTCCAGCATTTCGTGTTTGTTGCTCAGTTCATCCAAAGACGTTTTTCCTGAACTAGGGTATAACATCTGGGGTTTTCCTGACCTTCTCTCCATCAACCTGACTTTTCTTTCCCCAAACATTCTCCCTCTGGAAATCCGGATAAGATAAAAGATCTCCCTTTTAAAGGCCTCTAATTATTCAATTATATATTTTGCTTGATGAACTTGGATTCCAACTTAACAAGGTGAGAGAGTATCCTAAATGTTATAATGTTACAATTCCCACCCTTCCCCACAATTATTCTTCCAAATAATTAGAGTACAGGCCCAGAACCCTTTCATTCCTAGAACCATTGTAGTGAACCTCCTCTAGACACTCTCCAATGGCAGCACACCTTTTCATTGATAAGGGGCCCAAAACTCTTTACCAATACTCCAGGTGCAGTTGGACCAATGCCTTATAAAGCCTCAGCGATACACCCTTGCTTTTGTATTCTAGTCTTCTCAAAATGAATGCAACATCTTCCTTGCCACCAACTCAACCTGCAAGTTAACCTTTAGAGAATCCTTCACGAGGACTCCCAAGTCCCTTTGCACCTCTTAGTTTCAAATTTTTGAATTTTTTCCCCATTAAGAAAATAATACATGCCTTTATTCCTTCTGCCAAAGGGCATGTCCATCAGAATCAAATTTAATATCACCAGCATTTGTTGTGAAGCTTATCGCAATGCATGATAATAAAAATTGTGAATTTCAGCAAGTATGTATGGTTAAGTTAAATTAGTGTGAAAAAGTAGTGATGTACTATTCATGGGTTCAATGTCCATTCAGAATTCTGATCACAAAGGGGAAGAAGCTGTTGGTGAATTGTTGAGTGTGTGCCTTCAGGCTCCTGTACCTCCTCTTGATGGTAGCAATGAGAACAAGGCATGACCAGGGTGATGGGGGTCCTAAATGCTGGATGCTGCCCTCTTTGAGGCATTGCTCCGGGAAAATGTCCTGGATGCTGGGAAGGCTAGGCCCCATGATGGAGCTGACTGAGTTTACAGCTTTCTGCTGCTTATTTTGATCCTGTGCAGATCACCACCCTCCCCATGCCAGATGGTGATGCAGCCAGTTAGAGTGCTCTCCACATTACATCTATAGATATTTACGACTATCTTTGGTGACTTACCAAATCTCCTCAAACTCCTGATGAAACATAGCCACTGTCATGTCTTCTTTGTAATCGCATCAATATGTTGGACCCAGGATAGATCCTTAGAGAAGTTGATACTGAGGAACTTGAAATTGCTCACTCTTTCCGCTTCTCATCCCTCTGAGGACTGGTGTGTGTCCCCTTGTCTTATCCGTTCTGAAGTCCACAATCATTTCTTTGGTCTTACTGACATTGAGTGCAAGGTTGTTGCTGTGACAGCACTCGACCAGCTGATCTATCTTGCTCCTGCACACCTTCACATCACCATATGAAATTCTGCCAACAATAGTTATGTCATCAGAAAATTTACAAATGACGTTTGAGCTGTGCTTAGCCACACTGTCATGGGTGTAGAGAGAATAGAACAGCTACCACATACATCCTTGAGGTGTTGATTATCAGCGAGGTGGAGATGTTATTTCCAATCCGCACAGACTGTGGTCTATCATGCACTTCTCTGCACTCTACTCCATCTGCCATTTCTTTTCCTGCTCCCCCAATCTATCTAAGCCCGTCCACAGACACACTGCTTCCTCAACACTACCTGTTCCTCCACCTATCTTCATATAGTCTGTATACTTGGCCACAAGACCATCAATTCTTTCATTGAAGTCATTGACATATAACATGAAAAGAAGTAGTCCCAACACCAACCCTTGCTGATCACCACTAGTTATGGGCAGCAAAACAGAAAAGGCTCCATTCATTTCCACTCTTGCCTCTTGGCAGTCAGACAATCTTCAATCCATGCAAGTATCTTCCCTGTAATACCATGGGTTCTTATCTTGTTAAGCAACCTCATGTACAGCACCTTGTCAAAGACCTTCTGAAAATACAAATAAACATCTACTGACTCTCCTTTGTCTACCTTGCCTACCTTGCCTGTTATTTCCTCAAAGAATTCCTGCAGATTTTTCAGGCAAAATTTCCCCAGAAAGCCATGCTGACTTTTGCCTATTTTATCATATGCCTCCAAGTACCCTGAAACCTCATCCCGAATAATACATCTTTCCAACCACTGAAATCAGGGTGACTGGCCTATACTTTCCTTTCTTCTGCCTTCCTCCCTTCTTAAAGATTGAGGTGATATTTGCAATTTTCCAGTCCTCCGGAATCATTCCAGAATCTAATGATTCTTGAAAGATCATTACTAATTTCTCCACAATCTCTTCAGCTGCCTTTTTAAGAATCCCGAGGTGTAGTCCATCTGGCCCAGGTGACTCACCTACTTTCAGACCCTCCAGTTTCCCAAGCACCTTCTCCTTAGTAATAGCAATTGCACTCACTCCTGCCCACTGACTCTCACACATTTCTAGCATACTGTTGATGTCTTCCATAGTGAAGAATGATGCAAATACATTAAGTTTGTCCTCCATTTCTTTGTCCCCCATTACTACCTCTCCAGTGTCATTTTCCTGTAGTCCAATATCAGCTCTCACTTCTCTTTTATGCTTTACATATCTGAAAACATTTTTATGTCATTAGAACTCTTATTAAAACTTGTTTCTATTATTGGCTAGCTTACTTTCATATTTTAACTTTTCTCTCCTTAAAGCTTTGTTAGTTGTCTTCTGTTGGTTTTTAATAGCTTCCCAGCCTCTAATTTTTTTGCTGTGTGATATGCCCTCTCTTATGCTTTTGAGGTCTTTGACTTCCCTTGTCAGCCATGGTTGCCTTATCCTACCTTTAGAGTACTTCCTGATCTTTTGCATCTTCTGAAATACTTGCAGAAATACCAGCCATTGCTGCTCTGCTGTCATCCTTGCTAATGTCCCCTTCCAATCAACTTCGGCCAGCTCCACTCCTCTGCTGACGCCCTCCATTGGCCGGAGTTGACCATGGATGTTGTGTCCTAGCTGTCTACGTGTCACACACACCAGGGCAGTATGATCTGGAGAGCAGGATGTTGCCCATGCATGTAGCAGACTCCACCCCTCCATGCATCTGATGAACCCAAAGGAACAGCAGACACCGATGCAGTTTGGCACCAGCAGCATTGCAGGAGAACTCAATGTAAGACTGCCTTAAGGACTCCAGCTCTGGATTTTTCCTCGTGGTTTACTCCCGGTCTTCCCCATGAGCGGGTGTAGCCTCAAGGTCATCGATCTTATTCCGACTGTGTGCATTCAAATATAACACTTTCCATCTTGTATTCATCACCCTTTTTGATTTTGGTCCTGTTACACTTTAACTCATCCCGCTGACTGTAATTTTGCCCTATGTTCTGCCTGTTCTTCCTGACAGTCTCACTACACACTGCCTCTGCTTGTATACCCACTGCCCGATCCTCTGCCCTATTATTCCGGTTCCCATCCCCCTGCCAAAATTTGTTGAAACTCTCCCCAACAGCTCTAGCAAACCTGCCCGCAAGGATATTGCACCCCCCCCTCGGGTTCAGGTGTAACCTGCCCCTTTTGTACAGGTAACAAGAGATCCCAATGATCCAAAAATCTGAAACTCTGTCCCCATGTTCTCTCTTCAGGACCTCCTCCTTTATCCTTCCAATATCATTGGTACCAATATGTACCACGACTTCTGGCTGTTCAGCCTTCCAGTTCACAAATGCCTTGGGCCTGATCTGAGAAATCCCTGACCCTGGAACCTGGGAGGAAACATACAATCCGGGTATCTCTATCACATCCACAGAATCTGCTCTCTGCTTCTCTAACACACAAGTCTCTAGAATCTAGTCTGGAGTTTAAGAGAATGACGCAAAAAGTGAAAAACATCCAGTGGGTGAAAATGCCTTGTTACTGAGGGAGGTCAGAGGGGAATGGCCAGACTGGTTCAAGCTGACAGTGACTCAAATAACCACACGTTACAACAGAGGCGTGCAGAAGAGCGTCTCTGAACACACATGTCGAACCCTGAAGAGGATGGGTTACAGCAGCAGAAGACCATGAGCATATAGGTTAAAATTGTGCAATTAAGGGGTGGCTGTTCGCATACAGCTCCGATCAGAATCATCAAATATTCCCATTTAGGACAACTACAGCTGAAATCCACACTCACATCCATGGGTATTTTGGTAAGCAGCATCATTTTAAGACGTTTAACTAATCTGTCGATACTCAAAATTGATGAACTTCAGACAGCAGACTCGGATCACGAGTGCGTTTCCCCGTTAAGAAAACGGAAGCAGGCACCGCTCACTGGTTTGCAAGTACCATTGAAACACAGAGGCTTCACAAACATGGCGGTTCTGCGTCGGTCCAGTTCTCCCAGCCAGGAACATCCCGTTCCACCTCAGGCCAACATCAAGCAGGCACTGGAGAAGCTGAACAACATCATCAGCTGTCACAAAACAGCGTGCCCTGATGTTTTCCCTGTCATTGCAGGAGATTCCAATCAGGCCAGCTTGTAGTCATCTCTGAACAACTACATATTACTCATGGAGCTACAGGAGCCAACACACTTGACCACTATTACGCCACCATCAAGAACACATATCGTGCCATCCCATTCCTGCACTTTGGAAAGTTTGATCACCTGGCTGCACTTCTACCCCAGTGTATAGGCTGAGACTAAAGATGGCAGCACCAGTGGAGAGGGCCAAGAAGGTATGGTCAAGGGAGGCAAAGGAGTGCTTACAGGACGGCTTTGAGTCAGTGGACTGGACAATATTCAGGGATTCATCTTCGAGTCTGAATGATACGTCACAGTTGTCACCTACTTCATCAGGACCTGTGTTCCTGAACATAGCAGACATACCCAAACCAAAAGCCGTGGATGAACCAGGAGATTTGTAGTCTGCTGTGAGCTAGATCTGTGGCATTCTTGACCAGTGCTCCAGAAATACACAAGAAGTCTTCTGCAGGTTGTACCTGGACTACTTTAAGGCCAAGAAAACAATTCTGATTGAGGTTAAGAGTCTGAATTGGACGCACGTCAACTCTGGCTGGGTTTGCAGGCCATTACTTCCCACGAAGCGAAACCTAACACCATGAATGGCTGTGATGCTTCACTCCCAGGCGAGCCCAACACCTTTTATGCTCACTTTGAAAGGCAGAATAAGACGACGTTTACGTGAATCCCTGCAGCACCTGGTGACCCTGCGATCTCTGTCTCACGGTGTCAGGCCCTGATGGTGTGTCTGGAGAGTCTCTGGCAAACTGTGCCAACCAACTGGCAGGGGTATTCAAAGACATCTTCAATCTCCCCCACTGTAGTCAGAGGTTCCCCCCCCCACTTCAAAAGGGTGACAATCTACCAGTGCCCAAGAGCAGGGGGAGCTGTCTCAACAACCACCACCCTGTAGCACTCACATCTACCGTGATGAAGTGCCTTGAGCAATTGGTCATGGCCAGAATCAACTCCTGCCTCAGCAAGAAATTGGATCTGCTGATACTGGCCTATCACCACAATATGTCTACAGTGGATGCAATCTCACTGGCCCGTCACCACAATATATCTACAGTGGATGCCATCTCATTGGCTTTCCACTCAGCCTTGGTCACCTGCACAGTCACAATACTCTGGTCAGGCTGTGATTTACAGCTCAGTGTTCAAGATAATCATACAAACTCTCATCAGCAAGCTCCAAAACCTGGGCTTCTGTACCTCCCTCTGCAATTGGATCCTTGACTTCCTCACTGGGAGACCACAATCTGTGCGACTCATAAAGAATAATTCCTCCTTGCTGACAGTCAGCACTGGCACACCTGAAGGATGCATGCTTGGCTCATTGTTCTACTCTCTCTCTACACCCATGACTGTGAGACAAAGCACAGCTCAAATGCCATCTATAAATTTGTTGATGACACAACCATTATGGGCAGAATTTCAGATGGTGAGGCGGTGGCGTACAGGAGTGAGATAGATCAGCTGGGTGAGTGGTGTCACAGCGACAACCTTGCACTCAATGTAAGACCAAGGAATTGTCTGTAGACTGCAGGAAGGGGAAGTCGAGGGATAGAAGTGGAAAGGGTGAGTACTTTCAAGTGCCTGGGTGTCAACATCTCTGAGGATCTATCCTGGGCCCAACATATCGATGCAATTGCAAAAAAAAAAAATCACAACAGTGGCTACATTTCTTTAGGCGTTTGAGGAAAATTGGTATGTCACCAAAGACACTGGTAAATTTCTACAGATGTACTGTGGAAACCATCCTAACCAATTGCATCACTGTCTGGTATGGAGGGGCCACTGTACAGAATCAGAAAAAGCTGCAGAAAGTTGTAAACTCATCATGGGCATTAGCCTCCCCTGTACCGAGGGCACCTTCACAGGCGATGTCTCAAAAAGGTGACATCTGTCATTCAGGCCCCCCGTCACCCAGGACGTGCCCTCTTCTCATTGCAACCATCAGGAAGGAGGTACAGCAGCCTGAAGACAGACACTCAACATTTTAGGAACAGTTTCTTCCCCCTTTGCCTCAGTGTTACAGTGCAATAAAAAGTTACTTTAATTTCCAATAAGCAATGTATAAAAATAAATAAGTAGTGCAAAAAGAAGCAAAATGGTGAGGTTACATACATGGGTTCGTGGAATGCTCAGAGGTCTGATGGTGGAGGGGAAAAAAAACTGTTCTTAAAATGTTGAGTGAGTGTCTTCAGGCTCCTGCATCTTCTGTGTGATGGTAGCAATGAGAAGGGGGCATGTGCTGGGTGATGGGGGGTGCGGGGGGGGGGGTCCTCAATGATGGATGCCGCCCTTTTGAGTCATTGCCTTTTGAAGGTGTCCTGGATGGAGCTGGCTGAGTTTACAACTTTCTGCAGCTTTTTCTGATCCTGTGCAGTGGCCCCTCCATACCAGACCATGAGGCAACCGGTTAGAATGCTCTCCACGGTGTATCTCTAGAAATTTGAGACTGTCTAGTGATATATCAAGTCTCCTCAATCTCCAAATGAAATATTGCCACAGGTATGCCGTCTTGGTGATTGTACCAATATGTTGGGCAAAGGATAGATCTTCAGTGATTTATCTGTGAACTTTCTCTCATTTATCCAGTGCTCTCAGTCTAGTCTTATGGTCATCCGAGAGCATTGCATTCCTCACTGTATTCGCAGTAGTATAGATCAAAGTTCAAAGTAAATGTATTACCAAAGTACATATATGCCACCATGTACAACCCTGAGATTCATTTTCTTGTGGGATCCATAAAAGAATAACAACCATAATAGAATCAATGAATGACCACACTGACTAGTGTGTTCATCCAGTGTACAAAAGACAACAAACTATGCAAATAGAAAAAGGAAAAATAATAACAATAAATAGGCATCCGTTAGTCTCGTGAGACCATGGATTTGCGTCTTGGAAGGTTTCCAGGGCGCAGGCCTGGGCAAGGTTGTATGGAAGACCGGCAGTTGCCCGTGCTGCAAGTCTCCCCTCTCCACGACACCAATATTGTCCAAGGGAAGGGCAGTAGGACCCATACAGCTTGGCACCAGTGTCATCACAGAGCAATGTGTGGTTAAGTGCTTTGCTCAAGGACACAACACGCTGCCTTGGCTGAGGCTTGAACTAGTGACCTTCAGATCACTAGACCAATGTCTTAACCACTTGGCCATGTGCCAACAATAACAATAAATAAATAAGCAATAAATATCGATAACCTGAGATGAAGAGTTCTTGAAAATGAATTCCATAGGTTGTGGGAACATTTCAAAGATGGGGCAAGTGAAGTTGAGTGAAGTTATCCCCTTTGGTTCAAGAAGTTGAGGGGTAATAACTCCCTGAACCTAGTGGTGTGAGTCCTGAGGCCCCTGTAGCTGCTTCCTGATGGCAGCAGCAAGAAGAGAGCATGTCCTGGGTGCTGAGAGTCTCCGATGATGGATGCTGCTTTCCTGCCATAACGTTTCATGTAGACGTGCTCAATGGTAGGGCAAGCTTACCAGTGATGGACTGGGTTATATCCAGTACTGTTCAAACGCATTGGTGTTAACATACTGGGCTGTGACGCAGCCAGTCAATACATCACACAACAATAGATGTTTTGTCAAATTTTTAGATCTCATGCAAAACCTTTGCAAACTCCTAAGAAAGTAGAATTGCTGCTGTGATTTCTTCACAATTCCATTTAGAGGCTGGGCCTAGAACAGGTCCTTTGAGATAATAACACCAAGGAATTTAAAGTTGCTGACCTCTCCACCTCTGATGAGGATTGGCATATGGACCGCTGATTTCCTTCTCCTGAAGTCAATAATCAGCTCCTTCATCTTGCTGATATTGAGTGAAGGTTGTTGTTAAGGCATCACTCAGTCAGATTTTCAGTCTCATTCATATATGCTGATTCATCAACACCTTTGATTTGGCCTGCGACAGTGGTGTTGTCAGCAAACTTGAATATGATATTGGGACTGTGCTTAGTCACAGTCATAAGTGTAAGGTGAGTAGAGCAGGGGGCGAAGCTCACAGGCATCACCTGTGCTGATGGAGATTGTGGAGGAGATGTTGTTGCCTATCTGAATAGACTGGAGTCTGCAAGTGAGGTAATCAAGGATCCAATTGCACAAGTAAGTATTGAGGCCAAGGTCTTGGAGCTTATTGTCTAGTTTTGAGGGGATGATGGTATAGAATGTTGAACTTTAGATGATAAAGAAAATCCTGATGTATGCATCTGAGCTGTACGGATGTTCCAGGATTGAATGTACAGCCAGTGAGACAGGATTTGCTATGGTCTGATGCTTCGGTTGGCAAATTAGACCATAAGACATAGGAACAGAATTGGACCATTTGGCCCATCAAGTCTGCTCCGCCATTTCATCGTGGCTGACCCATTTTTCCTCTCAGTCCCAATGTCCTGCCTTCCCCTCATATCCCTTCATGCTCTGACTAATCAAGAATCTATCAACCTCTGCTTTAAATACACCTAATGCCTTGGCCTCCACAGCCGCTTGTGGCAACAGATTCGCCACTCTTTGGCCATAGAAATTCCTCCTCAATGCCCTCTATTCTGAGTCTGTGTCCTCTGGTCTTAGACTCCCCCCTACCCACTCTCCCCCATCCTCTCCACATCCACCCTATTGATAGGGTTCAATTAGATCAGCCTTCATTCTTCTGAATTCCAGTGAGTACAGTCACAGAACTACCAAATGCTCTTCGTATAACAAGCCATTTAATCCTGGAATTATTTTTGTGAACCTCCTTTGAACCCTCTCCAATGTCAGCACATCCTTTCTCAGATAAAGGGGCCCCAAAACTGCTCACAATACTCCATGTGAGGACTCACCAGTGCTTTATAAAGCCTTAACATTACATCTTTGCTTTTACAGTGCCTATAATAAGTATTCAGCCCCCTTGGAAGTTTTCATGTTTTACAACATTGATTCACAGTGGATTTAATTTAGCTTTCTTGACACTGATCAACAGAAGAGACTCTTTCATGTCAATGTGAAAACAAATTTCTACAAATTGGTCTAAATTTATTACAATTAAGAAACACAAAATATTTGACTGCATAATTGCTCACCCCCTTCGTCAGTATTTAGAAGATACACCTTTGGCAGCAAATACAGCCTTGAGTCTGTGTGGATAGGTCTCTATCAGCTTTGCACATCTGGACACGGCAATTTTTCTCCATTCTTCTTTACAAAAATGCTCAAACTCTGTCAGAATGCAAGGGGATCACAAGTGAACAGCCTTTTCAAGTCCAGCCACAAATTCTCAATTGGATTGAGGTCTGGACTCTGAATTATCCACTCTAGGCCATTAACTTGGTTGTTTTTAAGCCATTCATGTGTAGCTTTAGCTTTATGCTTGAGGTCATTGTCTTGCTGGAAAAGAAATCTTCTCCCAATTCGCAGTTCTCTTGCAGACTGCATCAGGTTTTCCTCCAGGATTTCTCTGCATTTTTCTGCATTCATTTTACCCTCTACCTTCACAAGCCTTCCAGGGCCTGCTGCAGCGAAGCATCTCCACAGGATGATGCAGTCACCACCATGCTTCACGGTAGGGATGGTGTGTTTTTGATGATGTGTGGTGTTTGGCTTAGTCTGATGGCCAAAAAGCTCAATCAAAGTTTCATAAAACCTTCTTCCAGCTGACTTCAGAGTCTCCACAACCCTTCTGGCAAATTCTAACCAGGATTTCATATGGATTTTTTTAAAACAGTGGTTTTCTTTTTGCCACTCTCCCATAAAGCTGTGACTGATGAAGCACCCAGTCAGCTGTTGTATGCACAGTCTCTCCCATCTCAGCCACTGAAGCTCGTAACTCCTCCAGAGTTGTCATATGTCTCTTATTGGCCTCTTTCACTAGTCCCCTTCTTGCACGGTCACTCAGTTTTTGAGGACGGCCTGCTCTAGGCAGATTTACAGCTGTGCCATATTCTTTCCATTTCTTGATGGTTGACAACTGTACTCCAAGGGATATTCAGGTACTTGGAAATTTCCTTGTATCCATTTCTTGATTTGTGCTTTTCAATAACCATTTCATAGAGTTGCTTGGAGTGTTCTTTTGTCTTTGTGGTGTAGTTTTTGCCAGGATACTGACTCACCAGCAGTCAGACCTTCCAGACACAGGTGTATTTTTACTACAATCAACTGAAGCACCCTGACTGCACACGGGTTAACTAATCATGTGACTTCGAAAACCAATTGGCTGCACCAGTGATGATTTGGTGTGTCATATTAAAGGATGGTGAATACTCGTGCAATCAATTATTTTGTGTTTTATATTTGTAATTAATTTAGATCACTTTGTAGAGATCTGTTTTCACTTTGACATGAAAGAATTTCTTTCTGTTGATCAGTGTCAAAAAAGGCAAATTAAATCTGCTGTGATTCAAGATTGGAAAACAATAAAGCATGAAAACTTCCATGGGGGTGAATACTTTTTATCGCCACTGTATATTCTAGTCCTCTGGAAATGACTGCTAACATAATATTTGCCCTTCCTTAGCACCAACCCAACCAATGCACGTCTGCTCTTACCCCATCCTCCTGCCACCCTACCAGGGATAGGATTCCTCTTGTCCTCGCCTACCACCCCACCTGCCTCCACATCCAGCACATAATTCTCTGTAACTTCCAACACCTCCAATGGGATCCCACCACCATGCACATCTTTCTAGCTCACCCCCCCAACTTTTTTCTGCTTTCCGCAGGGATCGCTCCCTACGTGATTTCCTTGTCCAATTGTCCCTCCCCACTGATCTCCCTCCTGGCACTTATTATTGCAAGTGGAACAAGTGCTCCACCTGCCCCTATACCTCCTCATTCACTACAATTCTGGGCCCTAAAAAGTTCTTCCAGGTGAGGCAACACATCACCTGTGAATCTGTTGAGGTCATATACTGTGTCCAGTGCTCCCGGTGTGGCCTCCTGTATATCAGTGAGGCCTGACGTAGATTGGGAGATGGCTTTGCTGAGCACCTCCACTCCATCCTCTACTGTACAAACAGCTAAGTCTCCCAGTGGCCACCCATTTTAATTCCACTTCCAATTCCCATTCCAATATCCTTGACTTCCTAACCAGAAGATCACAATCTGTACGGATTGGTGATAACATCTCCTCCTCGCTGGCGATCAACACTGGCGCACCTCGGGGGTGTGTGCTTAGCCCACTGCTCTACTCTCTCTATACACATGACTGTGTGGTTAGGTATGGCTCAAATACCATTTATAAATTTGCTGATGATACAACCATTGTTGGTGGAATCTCAGGTGGTGACGAGAGGCCATACAAGAGTGAGATATACCAACTAGTGGAGTGGTGTTGCAGCAACAACCTGGCACTCAACGCCATTAAGACGAAAGAGCTGATTGTGGGCTTCAGGAACACATACCAATCCTCATAGAGGGATCAGAAGTGGAGAGAGTGAACCGTTTCAAGTTCCTGGGTGTCAAGATCTCTGAGGATCTAACCTGGTCCCAACATCTCGATGTAAATATAAAGGAGGCAAGACAGCAGCTATACTTTATTAGGATTTTGAAGAGATCTGGCACGTCAACAATTACACTCAAAAACTTCTGTAGTTGCACCATGGAGAGCATTCTGACAGGCTGCATCACTGTCTGGTATGGAGGGGCTACTGCACAGGACCGAAAAAAGCTGCAGAAGGTTGTAAATCTAGTCGGCTCCATCTTGGGTACTAGCTTGCAAAGTACCCAGGACATCTTTAGGGAGTGGTGTCTCAGAAAGGCAGTGTCCATTATTAAGGACCTCCAGCACCAAGGGCATGTCCTTTCCTCACTGTTACCATCAGGAGAAAGGCACAGAAATCTGAAGGCACACACTCAGCGATTCAGGAACAACTTCTTCCCCTCTAACATCTGATTCCTAAATGGACATTGAATCTTTGGACACTACCTCACTTTTTTTTAATATACAGTATTTCTGTTTTTGCACTTTTTAATAATCTATTCAATATACATAATTGATTTACTTGTTTAGTTATTAATATTTTTTTTTCTCTCTGCTAGATTATGTATTGCATTGAACTGTTGCTGCTAAGTTAACAAATTTCACATCACATGCCGGTGATAATAAACCTGATTCTGGTTCTGATTCGATTCATGGCCTCCTCTATTGTTGCGATGAGGCCACACTCTTGTTGGAGGAACAACATCTTATACTCTGTCAGGGTAGCCTCCAACCTGCTGGCATGAACATTGATTTCTAGAACTGCCAGTAATGTCCCCACCCTTTCCTTCACTATGTTCCATCCCCTTTTCCTTCCCTCACTTTATCTCCTTGCCTGCCCATCGCCTCCCTCTGGTGCTCCTCCCCACCTTTCTTTCTTCCATGACCTTCCATCCTCTCCTATCAGATATCCCCTTCTCCAGTCTGATCACTTTCATCAATAAACTTCCCAGGTCTTTACTTCGCCCTTCCCTCTCTCAGTTTCACCCATCACCTTGTTTCTCCCTCCCTTCACCCCACCTTTTAACTCTACCTGCCTTTTTCTCTCCAGTCCTGCTGAAGGGTTTCGGCCCAAAACAAAGACTGTATTCCTTTCCATAGATGTTGCCTGACCTGCTGAATTTCTCTGCCCCCTGACACTCCCGAACTTCCAGCATACTGCTAGTGTGATCCACAGTGAAGACTGATGCAAATTACTTAGTCAGTTCGTCTGCCATTTCCTTGTTCCCATTACTACCTCTGCAGCATCATTCTTCAATGGTCTAATATCCACTCTCACCTTTCTTTTACATTTTATGTAGCTGTTGAAACTTTTGGTATCTTCTTTAATATTATTGGCTAGCTTACCTTCATATTCCATCTTTACCTTAATGACTTCTTTAGTTGCCTTCTGTTGGTATTTGAAAGCTTCCCTATCCTCTGACTTCCCAATAAAATCTTTGCTCCATTATATGCTCTCTCTTTGGCTTTGACTTCTCCTGTTAGACACAGTTGTGTCATCTTGCCTTTAGAATATTTCTTCCTCATTGGGATGTATATATATCTTGGGTCTTCCGAGTTGCTTCCAGAAATTCCAGCTGCTGGCCTTCTCCTCTCTCATGCCTCTGTAATTCCCTTTACTCCACTGTAATACTGATATATTGACTTTAGCTTCTCCTTCTCAAATTTCAGGGCAAAATTTATCATTTAGTGATCAATGTTCCCTAATAGTTCCTTCACCTTAAGCTCTCCAATCAATTCTGGTTCATCGTGTGCAGTTTTGGTCTCCAAATTTGAGGAAGGACATTTTTGCTATTGAGGGAGTGCAGCGGAGGTTCACAAGGTTAATTCCCGGGATGGCGGGACTGTCATATGTCGAAAGATTGGAGCGACTGGGCTTGTATACTCTGGAATTTAGAAGGCTGAGAGGGGATCTTATTGAAACATATAAGATTATTAAGGGATTGGACACGCTGGAAGCAGGAAGCATGTTACCACTGATGGGTGAGTCCAGAACCAGAGGCCACAGTTTAAGAATTGGGGTAGGCCCAGAAGGCTGTGGAGGCCAAGTCTCTGGATGCTTTCAAAAAAGAGATGGATAGAGCTCTTAAAGATAGCGGAATCAAAGGTTATGGGGATAAGGCAGGAACTGGATACTGATTGTGGATGATCAGCCATGATCACAGTGAATGGCGGTGCTGGCTCGAAGGGCCGAATGGCCTACTCCTGCACCTATTGTCTATTGTACAACACCCAATCTCATAGGTATTCTATAAGTTCCCCCTCTTGCGATCCAGCACTAACCTGACTTTCCCAATCTATCTGCATATTGAAATACCCCCTTGGCTATTGTAACTTTGTCCTTTTGGCATGCATTTTCTATCTTCCATTCTAATTTGTAGGCCACATCCTTACTACTGTTTGGGATTTGTATATGACTCCCATCAGGGTCTTTTTATCCTTGCAGTTCCTTAGCTCTATCCACAATGATTCAACACCTTCTAACTCTGTGTCACCTCTTTCCTTTGATTTGAGTTCATTTTTACCAGCAGTCACACCACCCCTCTGCTGACCTGCTTGTCCGTTCAATACAATGTGTATCCTTCGGCGTTAAGCTCCCAGCTATAATCTTCTCTCTGCCACAATCTGTGATGCTCACTTCACACGTGCCAATCTGTAGCTGTGTTACAAATTCATGTATCTTCTTCCATGTACTGTGAGCATTCAAATATAACACTTTCAGTCCTGTATTCACTCTTTTTGATTTTGTCCACCTTTTACATGGCAAATTTGCCCTATCATCAGCCCCTCCTTGCTAGCAGTCTCACTACACTCTAGCAAAACTGCCCACAGAATATTGGTCCCCCTTGTGTTCAGATGTAACCCGTCCCTTTTCCCCCAGGGAGATCCCAATGATCCATCAATCTGAAACCCTGCCCCCTGCACCAATTCTTCAGCCACAGGTTCATCTGCCAAAGCATCCTATTCTTACCCTCACTGCTGTGTGGTCAGGGCAGCAATCCAGAGACTGGAGCAGATCTAAGTCCATTCTCAGGCAGGAGTTGATATGTTGCACCACCGACCTCTCAAAGCACTTCATCACCATGTATAAAAGTGCTACTGGACAACACTAATTGAGGCAGGTTACCACGTTCTTCCTATGCTCTGGTATAATTGAAGCCTGCTTGAAGCAGATAGGTATCTCAGACTGCTGAAGTGAGAGGTTAACGATCTCAGTGAACACCCAGCCAGTTGATCAGCACGAGTGTTTTAGTACTTGGCTAGCTACCCCATCTGGGCCAAATGCTCCTTGTGGATTCTCCCTTCTGAAGGCTGCTCACACATTGGCCTCAGAGATTGAAATCACAGGGGCTGTGGGAGTTTGTGATGGTTCCCCTACATATTGATGGTCAAAGCGAGCATAGAAGGCATCCAGCTCATTTGGAAGTGAAGTCCTGTGGTCACCTATGTCACTTGATTTAATTTTATACGAGGTAATAGTGTTCAAGCCCTGCCACGACTGTTGAGCATCTTTCAGTGACTCAAGTTTAGTCTGGACTTGCCATGCCTGTGAGATGGCTTTTGGAGATCGTACCTGGACCTCTTGATACTTCCTTGGTCATCAGACTTCAATATCTCTGATCTGGCCCTCAGCAAATTACAGATCTCATGGTTCATCCAGGGCTTCTGATTTTGTGGGGACACACTCATCTGCAAACTGTTTTAATAAAGTCTGTGACAGCCATGGTGTATTCATTCAGATCCACAGATGAGTCCTTAAACACAACCCAGTCCACCGACTCGAAGCAATCCCATAGCCGTTCCTCTGCCTCCTGCGACCACCTCTTTGTTGTTCTAATCTCAGGAGCTTTGCTCTTTAGCTTCTGCCTGTATGCAGGTAGGAGAGGGACAGTGAAGTGATCCGGTTTTATCAAAATGCGGTCTCAGCATGGAATGGTAGGTATTCCTTACCTTAGTATAACAGTGGTCTAGTGTGTTGGGACCCCTGGTACTACAGGTTATATTTTGATGATTGTTGGGATTTCTTCAAACAGGCCTGGTTGAAGTCCCTGACTACGATTTGAGACGATTATGGATGGACTGTTTCTTGTTTGGTGATGGTGCCATGCAGTATCGCGAGTGCTTGATTATGCTCGGCCGCTGCTGGTCAGGATTATGGAGGAGAACTCACTAGGTAAATAGAAGGAGCAAATCAAGTTCAAGTTTATTGTCACTCAACCATATAACCGTACACACATACTGCCTAACAAAACAACCTTCCTCTGCAGTAAGGTGCACTACACAGTACAGATAATTCACACACATAACACATTAAAGTAATATTTCCACAAGTAAATTAACAAATAATAAGATACATTTATGACTCAAGTTAAAAAGGAAACATTATAACACTACTGGTGCTTCATAATGAATTTGAATTTATATTAAATGCTTACATCCATCCCACAATGTGAGGGAATCAAAATCTTTGTGTTATGACTCCATCACAATGTACAGACATGTGAATTTAAAAGTCTAATGGCTTGTAGAAAGAAGCTGTCCCGTAGCCTGTTGGTCCTGGCTTTAATGTTGTGGTACCGTTTGCCAGATGAAAACGGCTGAAGCAGTTCATGGTTGGGGTGACTGGAGTCCCCGATGATCTTCCAGGCCTTCTTTCTGCACCTGCTGCTGTAAATGTCCTCAGTGGAGGGAAGTTCACATCCACAGATGTGCTGGGTTGTCCGTGCTACTCTCTGCAGTGCCCAGCGATCGGGGTTGGTGCAGTTCCAGTACCAGATGGTGATACAGCCAGTCATATGTTCTCAATCGTGCCCCTGTAGAAGGTCTTGAGGATTTGAAGGCCCATGCCGAACTTCTTCAGTCACCTAAGGTGGAAGAGATGCTGTTGTGCTTTTTTTTTGCCACACAGTCCAGGTGAGATCTTCAGTGATGTGTATGCTGAGGAACTTGAATATATTCACCCTCTCAACTGCAGTCCCATTGAAATTGATAGGGACGAGTCTGTCTCCGTTCCTCCTGTAACCCACAATCAGTTCTTTTGTTTTGAGACCTGGGTGCTGGCAGAAAGTTCAGTAGTCTTACAGCCTGGGGGAAGAAGCTGTTTCCCACACTAACGGTTCTTGTCCTAATGCCTTGGTACTTCCTGCCTGATGGTAGGGGGTCAATGAGTTTGTTGGATGGATGGGAGAGGTACTTGACAATGCTAAGGGCCCTGCATACACACTGCTCCTGATAAAGAGAGACAGGCCTAGGCCACACATGGTATCAGGTAGTGAGTGGGCCTTGGAGAACAGTAGCATCTCACCTTCCCTGAAAGCCAGAGATGGGGGACATTCGTGGTCACCACGGTTGTGCAGTGGCCAGTGAGATGCTATTACAGCTCGGGGCATCAGGGTGCAGAGTTCAATCTCAGGGTCCTCTGCAAGGAGTCTGTGTACATCATCCCAGTGGAATGTGTGGGTTGTCTCTGGGTCCTGCGGTTTCCTCTCACAGTCCAAAGATTTACCAAGTAGTTTCGTTGGTTGTTGTGAATTTTCCCGTGATTTGGTTAGGGTGAAGTCAGGGGTTGTCAGGCAGTGTGGCTCGGCCCAGAAGGGCCTATTCTGCACTGTATCACTAAGTAAGTACAGTGATTAAACTGCCAAATGATCAATCAAGTTCTGGCTCTCTGAGGCAAATCGAGATTCAAGATTCAAATGTATTCACCACGTGTACATCAAAACGAACAGTGAAATGTGTCGTTTGCACTGACTCCCAGCACAGCCCGGGGTGCGGCGTGGGCAGCCAAGTGTCGTCACACTTCCCTCCACCAACGTAGCATGCCCACAATGCTTGGCAAAAAATACAAAACAGAATACAACAAGCAACAGAACTGCAACAGCAAAACCAGTCCTGTTCCCCCCTCCTACCCCTCCACACACAGACATTCCTCCAACCTCAGGATAGGCCCTCTTCAAGCATCAGCCTCCAGCGGGCTCGGACCTGCAGACACTAGGCCTTCAACTTCCTCAGCAGACTTAGACTTGCAGACATTGGGCTTTGACTTCCCCAGCAGACTCAGAGATTCACAGACATCAGGCCTTTGACTTCCCCAGTAGACTCACAGACATTCGTAGACTCGGGCTTCGGCCAACAAGCCTTGACCTCCATCCATCAGATTCAAGTCCAGGAGCTGAGGATTTTCCAAACACTAGGCCTCGAAAATTCTGTTTGAAAAGCTCCAGAACCTGGGCCTCTGTACCTCCCTTTGCAAGGGCCACTCCACAGGATCGAAAAGAGCTGCAGAAATTTGTAAACTCAGCCTGCTCCATTGTGGGCACCAGCCTCCCCAGCATCGAGGACATCCTCAAAAGGTAATGCCTCAGGTAAGGCATCCATCATTGAGAACAGCCATCAGCCAGGGCTTGCCCACTTCGCACTGCTTCCATAAAGGAGGAGATACAGAAGACACACACTCAACATCTCAGGAGCAACTTCTTCTCCTCCGCCATCAGATTTATGAACGGACGATGAACTCATGAACTCTGCTTCACTACTTTTCTTCTTTTTTGCTTTACTTACTTGTATATTTCATTGTAATTTATAGTTTTTATTATTATGTATTGCAATGTATTGATGCCACGAAGACAACAAGTTTCAAGACATATGCCAGTGATATTAAACCTGATTCTGAAGGAATCTGTACATCTCCCCATGGCCGTCTGGTTTTGCTTTGGGTGCTCTTGTTACCTCCCATATTCCAAAGACGTAACGGTTAGTAGGTTACTGGGTCACGTGTGTAATTTGGACGGCAGGGCTCGTGAGGCTGGAAGGGCCTGTGACTGTGCTGTATCTCTGGACATGAACTTCTGCTGCTGTAGCCCAAGTACTTCAAAGTTCGATGCATTATGCGTTGAGAGATGCTCTTCTGCACACCACTGTTGAAACGTGGGGCTATTTGAGTTACTATCTCCTTCCGGTCAGCTTGAACCAGTCTCCTCCACTGACTTCTCTCATTAACAAGGTGTTTTCACCCATAGAACTGCCACTCACTGGATTTTTTTTAAATTTTTGCACCATTCTCTGTAAACTAGAAACTGTTGTGTGTGAAAATCCCAGGAGATTGGCAACTTCTGAGATACTCAAACGACCCCGTCGAACACCCACAATCATTTCACTGTCATGGTCATTTAGATCACATTTCTTCCCCATTCTGATATTTCATCTGAACAACAATTGAACCTCTTGACCATGTCTGCATGCTTTTATGCATTGAGTTGCTGCCATATCATTGGATGGATGATTATAGATATTTGCACTAACCAGCAGGTGTACAGGTAGGTGTACCTAATAAAGTGGTCACTGAGTCTAACTGGTCACCAGAGTCATAGGCACTGGAGTCTTCTCAACTTTCTGATCCTTTAGAACCTTATAATTCAACAAACTCTCAAACCGTTGGGCCCTCGAGTCTTTTAGAATTGATGGGAATCAGGTTTATTACCAAAGGCCGTGAAAATTGTTATTTTGTGGTCATGTACCCAAATGCACATCTCTTCACGTGGGCCCCTCATTGATGTTTCGACCACTTCATGGAGACAGACCAAGTACAAAGTAAACTTATTCTCAAGCTATGTAGTTTATACTGACAGAGTACAGGTCACTCATACATGTTTCTCAGAATACCAGCATTTACGGGCTGTCCACTGTGGTCTCTCATCTTGGTCAGACTGCATTTGGAGTATTATGAGCAGCTTTAAGCCCGTTATGGAAGAAAGGATGCAGGAGCATTGGAGAGGGTTCAGTGGATGCTCACAAGAATGATCCCAGGAAGGAAAGGGTTAATTTATGAGGAGCATTTGATGGCTCTACTCCTATATTGTGTAGTTTAGAAGATTGAGGGTGGGGGATATCATTGAAACCGATTCCGTTTGAAAGACCTGTACAGAGTGGATGTGGAGAGGATGTTTCTGGTAGTGGGGTAGACAAAGACAATGGGGCACCGTCTCAGAATAGAAGTACGTCCCTTTAGAGCAGAGTTAAGGAGAAATTTCTATAGCCACAGGGTGGTGAATCTGTGGAATTCATTTTCGCGGATGGTTGTGGAGGCCAGGTCATTGGGGATTGTGAAAGTGGAGGTTGTAGGTTTTTAAGCAATCAGAGTCAAAGGTTATGAGGAGAGGGCAGGAGAAGCGGGTAGAGAGGGATAATAAAACAGCTGTGATGCCAGAGCTGACTTGATGGGCTGAATGGCCTAATTTCAAACACGAGGAAATTTGAAAATGCTGGAAATCCAAAGCAACACACACAAAATGCTGGAGGAACTCAGCAGGCCAGGCAGATTCTATGGAAAAGAGTAAAGAGTTGATGTTTCAGACGGAGACCCTTCTTCAGGACTGAGAGGGAAGGGGTGGGACGCCTGAATTACAGGGTGGGGGGAGGGGAAGGATGCTAGTTGGAAGGTGATAGGTGAAGTCAGGTGGGTGGGAAAGGTCAAGGGCCGGAGAAGAAAGAATGTGATAGAGGGGAGAGTGGACAATAGGAAGAAGGAAGGAGGAAAAGACCCAGGGGGAAGTAATAGGCAGGTGAGAAGACGTGAAGATCAGAGTGGGGAATGGGGTGGGGGGTGGTGGAATTTTTGTTCACCGGCAGGAGAAAACGATAAATCTATCATCAGGTCGGAGGGTACCCAGACGGAATATAAGGTATTGGTCTTCCGCCCTGAGTCAGACCTCGTCTTGGTACAAGGCCATAGATTGGTATGTCAGAAAGGGAAAGGGAATCAGAATTAAAATGTTTGCCCACTGGGAAATTGTGCTTGTGGCAGATGCTGTGGAGGTGCTCGATGAAGAGGTCCCCCAATCTATGACGGCCCTCACCAATGTAGAGGAGGCTGCATTGGGGGTGCCGGACACAGTGGACAAGCCCAGCAGATTCACAGGTGAAGCCTCACCTGGAAGGACTCAGGCCACTTGCATGGATAAGTGCCTGGAGGGAGATTAGTGGGGAAGAGAGAAATGGACAAGGGAATTGTGGAGGGAGTGATCACTGTGGAAGGCAGAGAGATGGGGGGAGGTCAAGATATGTTTAATGGATCCCTTTGCAGATGGCGGAAGTTGTGGATGATGATGTGTTGGATGAGGAGGCTGCTGGGGTGGTAAGGACAAGAAGGACTATATCACTATTATGACAGTGGGAAGATGGGGTGAGTGTTGTTGTTTGGGAAATGGAGGAGATCCAAGTGAGGGCAGCATCAATAGAAGAGGGAGGGAAACCCCGTTCTTTAAAGAAGGAGGACATCTCTCATATCCTGGAATGGAAAGTCGCAGAAGTGAAGGAACTGAGATGAGAGAATAGAACTTTTACAGGAGATAAGGTGGAAGAGGTATAGTCAAAATAACTACAGCAATCAGTAAGTTTATAAAAGATCTCAGTTGCCAGTTTGTCTCCTGATATGGAGACAGAGAGATTGATAAAGGGGGAGAGTTGTAAGAAATGGACCTAGTGAATTTAAGGGCAGGGTGGAAATTAGAGGCGAAATTGACGAGCTCAGCACGGGTGCATGAAGCAGCACAAATGCAGTCGTCAGTGTAACAGAGGAAGAGTTGGGGAGTATAAGTGGGTAAGGCTTCGAACATGGACTGTTCAACATCACTGACGAAGAGGCAGGCATAGCTTGGGCCCATGCCTGACCCTCGGGTTTGGAGAAAGAACATAAGAAATAGGATCAGGAGTCGGCCATCTGGCCTGTCAAGCCTGCTCCGCCATTCAGTAAGATCATGGCTGATCTGACCACGGACTCATCTCTACCTACCGGCCTTTTCCCCATAACCCCATAAGCGTGAGGAGCCAAAGAAAAAATTGTTGAGTGTGAGGACCAGTTCTGCCAGGCAGAGAGGGGAGGTGGCGGAGGGGAACTGGTTGGTTCTTCTGTCAAGAATAAGTGGAGAGCTTTGAGGCCTTCTTGATGGGGGATAGAGGTGTATAGGGAATGGACATCCATAGTGAAAGTGAGGTGGTCAGGGCCAGGGAATTGAAAGTTAGGGAGGGGATCAAGGGCATGAGAAGTGTCGCGGATGTAGGGTGGAAGAGGCTGAACCGAGGGGGATCAAATGGAATCGAGGTGCGAGGACGTGGTTGCAGTAAGGCAGAAGCAGGCAGAGGCAATCGGCCTACCCGGACAGTCTGGCCTGTGAGAAGTAGAAGCAAGTGGTACAGGGTAAGGGAACTATAAGTTTGGTGGCAGTGGTTGGGAGTTCTCCAGAGTGGATGAGGTCAGTGATGGTGTCAAAGACAGTTTTCTGATGGTGTGGAGTGGAGGAACTAGCAGGATGGCCAAATCCTGCTTCCTTGTATTCTGGTCTTACATTAAAAGTAGACCCTGTAGGAAGTCCCCTGTATTCACAGGAGTTCTCAGTAAGTGTGTTATCTTCGCAACATACTTTGGCAAGGACGGCTGTGGTCAATTGGATGTAGATTAGATCTCCCGGTTGCCACCCACTTCAACTCTTCTTCACATTCCCGTTCAGATATGTCCATACATGGCCTCCTCTGTTGCCATGATGAGGCTAAACTCAGGTTGGAGGAGCAACACCTCATATACCGTCTAGGTAGTCTCCAGCCCCTTGGTATGAACATTAAATTCTCCAACTTCTGGTAATTCCCTCCCCCTCTCCCTATTTCACTCTGCCCCCTCCCCCAGCTGCCTATCACCTCCTTCATGGTTCCGCCTCCTTCTACTACCCATTGGGTTTTCCCCTATTCCTTCTTCACCTTTCCTGCCTATCACCTCCCTGCTTCCCCCCTCCCCCACCCCTTTATCTTTCCCCTTACTGGTTTTTCACCTGGAACCTACCAGCCTTCTCCTTCCCACCCTCCCCCCACCTTCTTTATAGGGCCTCTGCCCCTTCCCTCTACAGTCCTGACGAAGGGTTCCAGCCTGAAACGTTGACTGATCTTTTCCACGGATGCTGTCCGACCTGCCGAGTTCCTCCAGCGTGTTGTGAGTGTTCCTTTGACCCCAGCATCTGCAGAGTATTTTGTGTAGATTAGCTGTTGGACCATTAGCTGTGGAAGCAAAATTAAGCCATTTGGCCCATTGAGTCTGCTCCACCATTCCACCATGGCTGATTTATTATCCCTCTCAACCCCATTCTCCAGCCTTCTCCCCGTAACCTTTCACGTCCTTATTGATCAACAACCTATTGACTTCCACTTTAAATATACCCAATGGTGTGGCCTGCACAGCATCCACTGATTCACCGCCTTCTAATGAAGAAATTGCTCCTGGTTGCTGTTCTAAAGGAAAGTCCCTGTATTTTCTAAACTCCCAACTGCAAGAAACGCCCTCTCCACGTCCGCTCTCTCTGGACCTTTCAATATTCGATAGGTTTCAGTGAGATTCCCCCTCAGTCTTCTAAACTCCAACGAGTACAGGCCTACAGGCATTAAACTCTACTCAAATATTAACCCTTTCATTCCCGGGATAATTCTCGTGAACCTCCTCTGGTCCCTCTCCAATACCTGCACATTTTTTTCTAAGATGAGGGGCTCAAAACGGCTCACAATACTCCGGTACACCAGTGCCTCAGCATTACAACCTTGTTTTTTTTGTATTCTGGTCCTCTCGAAATGAGTGCTAGCATTGCATTTGCCACCGACCCACCTGCAAATGAACATTTAGGGGACTCCTGCACGTCGACTCCGACCTCTTCTTCAGCGGGAACCTCTGAACTGTGACGCCTCAAGTTCAGGCGCAGATATCTCCCCCTCACAGAAGTTACCCCTCCTCCCACTGACAGCTATGCAGTGACAATTAACCTTGTTTTTTCGGTAGTTCTCCCCCCTCCACCACCACGTTGTACTTGACGCCACGTCCGGTTGAGTATGTGTATGTGTAGACTGGGGCGGAGCGCCACGTCGGCAGCGTTGAGCCCGGAGCCAGGAGCCAGGAGCCGTGAGCCGCTGAGCAGCCGAGCGGGTCGGTACCGTGCAGACAGCGGACTGCTTGACCCCCGCCGAGTCCAGGAGCTGAGTGTTCACCGGTCGGGGAGCAGAGGGCAACCCAAGAATGGTGAAGGTATCGCAGGCGTCTTTATCTTCTGTTATTGTCAGAGGAAAGTAAGACACAACTTTTTTTTGTTTTAAGATCTATTTAAAAATCTGAAATATTTAAACTGGGTCGACATTCATGTCTTACTGTGCTTCAAAAGGGAGTGAGAGATTTGAAGTTAAAGTAAGATCCGAAAACTGTTTTAAAATCTGCAGTGAAATCTACAGTATTTACTCGTAAGTGGATGTGCATGTTTATTCTTGACGCTATGCCTCCAAAGAGAGAGAGAGAATTAATATGTTACCCGAAATAAACGTTTCAGGAGCGGAAGATCTGCACGAAGACCGCGGTGTAGTTTGGAGGAGAGGGGGACAGAAGGTCTTAGCCTCTTGCACGGTGCTCACACGGGGTAAAAAGTGACACAGTTGTGCTCCTCGGCTTCCTTTGCTCAACTGCGTGGTGTTTGCAGAGGAGCAGTCCAAAGTTGTGGCAGTAGTTCATGTCTAACGTTACACTGGGTTCACCGTTTGCCCCTTCCAGTTAAGCGGGCTCCGCTGTGACAAGTCGGTAGCGCCATGTCACCAAGGTCTGTCCATGGTCCGCGGAGGGTTGGGTCTGATATGCTGGGCCGTTTCCAGCCCTGGTGCACGGAATTGCATTTGACCTACTGCGTATTGTATTCATTTCGAGAGGACTAGAATATGAAAGCAAGGATATAGTGCTGAGGCTTATAAGGCATTGGTCAGACTGCACTAGGAGTTTTGTGAGCAATTCTGGGCCCTTATCTAAGGAAAGATGTGCTGGCATTGGAGAGGGTCCAGAGGAGGTTCACGAGAATGATCCCAGGAAATAAAGGGTTAACATGTGAGGAGTTTTTGATGGTTCTGCCCCTGTAGTCAACTGGAGTTTAAAAGAATGAGGGAGGATCTCATTGAAACCAATTGAAAGGCCCAGAAAGAGTGAATGTGGGAGATGGTTCTGAAAGTGGGTGAGTCAAGGACCAGAAGGCACAGCCTCAGCTTAGAGGGGCATTCATTTAGAACAGAGGCGAAGAGGAAATGTCCTTATTCAGAGAGTGGTGACTGTGGAATTCATTGCCACAGTGGGCTGTGGGGGCCAGGTCATTGGATGTATTTAGGGCAGCGGTTGATAAGTTCTTGATTAGTCAGTATGTCAAAGGTTCCGGGGCGAAGGTGGGAGAATGGGGTGGAGAGGGATAATAAATCAGCCATGATGGAATGGAGCAGCAGACTCGATGGGCCGAATGGTCATATTCTGCTCCTTATGGTCTTCGTTTTGTTCAGCCGTGTGTTTGGGGTTGACAGTTATCTTCATGATTTGAGTTCCTGACCACACTGCCCAGCTTGCCCTGGGACCTCAATGTCTTGCATTTCCTTGCAGCACAGGTGGAGGCCATTTGGTCGATCATGTTGCAGAACATTCCACAAGACAGAGGGGCAGAATAAGGCCATTCAACCATCGAGCCTGTTCCACCATTCCAATATGGCTGATTTATTATCCCTCAACCCCACTCTTCTGCCACCTTCCTGCAACCTTTGACACCCTGACTAATCCAGAACTTATCAACACTCTGATTTAACTGTATCCAATAACTTGACCTCCACAGCCATCCATGACAATGAATTTGACACATTCCCCACCCTCTGGCTAAAGAAGTACTTCCTCATCTCTGCTCTAAAGAGATTCCCCACTATAGGAGACATAGGTGTGGGTCGATGGGACTGGTTGGACACTGACTAGATGGGTTGAAGGGCCTGTTTCTGTGCTCTGGTGCTCTATGACTCTTATCACATTGAAAAAGTTAGGTAGGGTGGGTGTGGAGAGGCTGGGGGAGTCTAGGACCAGAGGGCACAGGGGCAGAATAGAGGGGTGTCCCTTTAGAGCACAGATGAGGAGGAATTTCTTTAGCCAGAAGGTGCTGACCTGTGGAATTCATTGGCTGTGGAAACCGAGTCATTTAATGCAGAGCTTGATGGGTTATTGACAAGTCAGGGCATCAAAGGTTACGAGGACGAAGGCAGGGGAATGGGGTTGAGAGAGATAGTAAATAACCTAAGATGGAATGGAGCAGCAGACTCGATGGCCCGAATGGCCTAGCAGTGTGGCAATGTCTTGTGGTCTGAATTATGGTTTGTTCAAGCATCATGGCAATCATTTCATTCAGGTGGGGCATCTGAAAGAGAGAGGAGGAGAGGTAACGGGAGGGTGCCGGACCCTTGGGGGAGGTATTGGGTGTGCCGGACCCTGGGGAGGGGTTTTGGGGGGGGGAGGTGCTGGATCATGGGGAGAGGTATCGGGGGGGGAAGTTTGGACCCTGGAGAGAGGTATCGGGGGGGGGGGTTTCGGACCCTGGGGAGAGGTAACGGGGGGGGGGGTTCGGACCCTGGGGGGAGATACTGGGGGTGGGTTTCGGACCCTGGGGAGAGGTATCGGGGGGGTTTCAGACCCTGGGGAGGGGTATCGGGGGAGGGTGCCGGACCCTGGGGAGAGGTACCTGTGGGGGGGGATTTCGGACCCTGGGGAAGAGGTACCTGGGTGGGGTTTCGGACCCTGGGGAAGAGGTATCAGGGTGGGGGGTGCTAGACCCTGGGGAGAGGTATCGAGAATGGGTGCCGGATCCTGGGGAGAGAGGTATCGGGTTGGGGGGAGGGTGCCAGACCCGGGAGAGAGGTATTGGGAGGGAGGGCCGGACCCTGGGGAGAGGTATCGGGGGTGCCGGACCCTGGGGCGAGGTATCGCAAGGGGGGGGTTCGGACCCTGGGGAGAGGTATCGGTGGGGGTGCTAGATCCTGGGGCGAGGTATGGGGAGGGTTTCAGACCCAGAGGAGAGATTTCAGGAAGGTGTCAGACCCGGGGAGAGGTATGGGGAGGGTTTCAGACCCAGAGGAGAGATTTCAGGAAGGTGCCAGACCCGGGGGAGAGGTATAGCATCTCATTGTGGAACTTTGGAAAATCTGGGATGGTAAGCATTGGAATTGGAAACATGTGGAGCTGAAGGATGGGATTAGCGAGAGCCGAGCCGGTGTGGGATCCGAATGTTAGCACGATATTTTTAAACTTGAGGGTGGGCTGTGTGGTAGGCATGTTGTAAAATCCTCAACACGGGTCTCCCCTTACTGACTGGATGAATAGTGTCTCTTGTCCAAGCTCACCAGTGGTAGTTTAAGCATCCAAATGATATGAATATTGATTTTTCCAATTCTTCTAATTTTCCCTTCCTCTTTACCACCTCTTCATCTTCCCACTCTGGCCTCTTGCCTCTTCTCTCACCTTGCTGTCACCTCCCCCTCATGCCCCTCCTTCTTCCTTTTCCCTCCGGTCCACTCTCCTTCCCTGTCAGATTCCTTCTTCCCCAGCTCTTTGCTTTTTCCACTATTCACCTGTCAACTTCTCCCCACCCATCTATCACCCTCTCTTGTTCTCCTTCCTCTCCCCTCACCACCTTATTCAGGCATCTTCCCCTTTCCTTTCCAGTCCTGATGAAGGACGTCGGGCCGAAATGCTGACTGTTTATTCATTTCCATAGATGCTGCTTGCGGAGTTCCTCCGGCATTTTGTGTGTTGCAAATGAATAATACAACCACTTCCCCTTGGGTGGCATGGTAGCACTGTGGTTGGCACAAATCCTTTGCATTAGCCAGCTCTGAGATCGGGGTTCAATTCACATCGCTGTCTGATAGGAGTTTGCACCCTCTCCCTGTGACTCTGGGTTTCCTCTGGGTGCTCCGGTTTCCTCCCACAGTCCAAATGAATGTGGATTGGCGTTCGTGAGCTGTGGGCGTGCTATGTTGGTATCGGAAGTCTGGTGGCACTCACAGGCTGCCCAGCAGAACCTTCACTGATTTAACTTGATGCAAATGGCGCATTTCACTGCATGTTTTGATGTTCGTGTGATGGGTAAAGCTAATCTTTAGTTATTTTTAATGATCTCTGTTATGAGTGGACAACCTGCAGGCTGTGGAATGGTGAGAGTACATTGATGCTTGTAATTAACCAGCAATTTGGCCCATTGAGCCTTCCCCACCATTCCTTCGTGGCTGATGATGGAAAGGCAGGACAGACTTGATGGGCTAAATACCCCTCTCAATCCCCATTCTGCTCCTCGTAACCTTTGAAGCCCTTACAAATCAAGAATTTATCAGCCTCAATGATTTTGGCCTCCACAGCCTTCTGTGGCAATGCATTTCACCGATTCATCACCCTTTGGCTCAAGACGTTCCTCTTCATTTCCGTTCTAAAGGGACATCCCTGTATTCTGAGGCTGTGCCCTCTGTAGAATTTCCCACTCTAGCCCTTTCAATATTCAGTATGTTTCAGTGAATTCCCTCCCCCATTCTTCTAAATTCCAGTGAGTACAGACCCAGAGCCATGGAGCCAACCTGCAGGCTGACGGACGATAACAGTCAGCACCAGTCATGGGGTTCCCTGTCCTTGAGCAGTGCCTCTCCAGTTGGATGTCGGGATCGAGGTCAATCCCTGTAGATCACCAGGAATGAAGTCAGAAAGAATCATTCCACGAAACCTAGAACTTGTCCTCAGAATCAGGTTTAATATCACTGGCAGGTATCGTGAAATTTGTTGTTTTTGCTGCAGCAGTACATTACAGTACATAATTAAAACTGTCAATTACAATCCTATATCGAAAGTAGTCCAAAAAGACTGGGGAAGAAACTGTGAGGTAGTGTTCAAGGGTTGATTGTCCATTCAGAGATCTGATGGCGGACGGGAAGAAGCTGTTGTGTGTCTTCAGGCTCCAGTACCGCCTCCTTGATGGTAACATGTCCTGGGTGAGGGGGGTCCTGAATGATGGATGCTGCCTACTTGAGGCATCGCTTTTTGAAGATGTCCTCGATGCAGGGGAGGCTGGTGCCCTTGATGGAGCTGACTAAGTTTGCATCTTTCTGCAGCTCTTTCACGATCCTGTGCATTAAAACCTCCACACCAGACGGTGATGCAGCCTGTTAGAATGCTCCCCACAGTATATCTGTAGAAATTTGTTAGTCTTTGGTGACATACCAAATTTTCTCAAACGGCAAATGAAATATAGCCAATATCATTTGCATTGGATTTACTGTGCTGTGGTGTATTGTCCTTCAATGTTAAGTGTTCAATGGCCACAGTGTTTAAAAGATATTTGGACAACTACGTGGTTTAGAAGGACGTTGACCAGACACGGGCAAACGATGCACCATGGTTGGGTGAATGGACTGTTGCCTGTGCTCATTAACTGTCTCCCTGATTCTAAAGGGTTAATATAAATGCTCCACCTTGGTGGCCGGGGTTCTCTCTGGGAAAAGTAGTCGTATTCTGGCTATAGTACAGTAATACGTTCAGTAACAGCAGCAGTTCTGAGGGAGAAAACAATTTTTTCCAAGTCTTGAGGTGTCTTAGCCTGAAACGTTGACTGTTTATTCCTCCCTTACCTGCTGAGTTCCTCCAGCATTTTGTGTTACTCTGGATCACCAGCACCTGCAGAATCTCTTGTGTGCCTGGGATTATATCTGTTTTCCTCTTTAAACCTTGCCGTCCCCTCCTCCTTCCACCCCTGCCATGACAGCCCCCATTTCACTTTAAGCTGTTCCCTTGGACAAAGGAACATTGAACAGTACACCACGATGTTGTGCCGACCTGTTAACCTACTCCAAGATCAATCTAATCCTTCTCTCTCACAGAACTCCTATCGTCCACGTAAGGGTTAGCTCAATGTCCTTAATGTAGCTGCCTTTACCATCACGCCTGGCAGGACATTCTATCCACCTACCACTCTCTGTATATCAAGAAAAAAACTACCCCTGACATCCCCCCCCCCACCTAAATTTTCAATAATCACCTTAAAATCAGGTTCTTTCATATCAGCCATTTCCGCCCTGAGAAAAATGACACTGGCTGTCCACTCTATCTGTGCATCTTATCATCTTGCACACCTCTACTGAGTCACCTCTTACCCTCCTTTGCTCCAAATAGAAAAGCGCTCATTAGACACTCTCTCTAATCCAGGCCACGTCCTTTAAATCTCCTCTGCGCCCTCTCTAAAGCTTCCTCATCCTTCCCGTAATGGGGTGACCAGAACCGAGTCCTGTAAGAGAGGTCTAACCAGGATTTTATAGAGCTGCAGCATTGTCTGACAACTCTTGAACTCAATCCCCCAACTAATGAAGGCCAGCGCATAAGCAGCCTTCTTAACCACCCTACCAACTTGCTGGAATACATTTTGGTATTGGTTCCAAGATGCAGATCACTCTTCACAGGTAGGTGTTGCACGTATTTGAGAATGGGATTCCAGTGATCATCGTGTCCAGTCTCTCTGTCACCTGTGTGTACACATTTGTGTTTTCCTACCTGTCTTGCTTAACTTAATTCTAGCCATTTCTTCAGAGTATTCTCCTGTTTTGTGTGAGCTCAGTATGTAATGACTTGACCAGTAACCTCAGGACTTTCTTCAGCTCCAAGTAAACTGGGAAACCACTGTGTCGAGCACCTCCGCTCCATCCACCAGAAGTGGAATTTCCTGGTGGCCAAATATTTTAATTCCCATCCCTATTGCCATTCCAACATGGGTACCACTTCTGCCACAATGAAGTTATTCTCCGTGTGGAGGGGCAACAGCTCATATTCCGTATGGGTAGCCTCCCATCTGATGGCATGTACATCGATTTCTCCTCCCCCGCCCCTCTTCCATTCCCACTCTGTCCTCCTTACCCCTGCACCTATCACCTTCCACTGGGTCCTTTCCTCCTTCCCTTTCTCCTCCGGTCCACTCCTCTCCTATCAGATTCCTTCTCCAGCTCTTTATCTTTCCCACCTGCCTGGCTACACCTATCACCTTCCAACTATCCACTTACCTTTTTTATTCTGGTGTTTTACCCCTTCCTTCTCAGTCCTGATGAAGGGTCTCAGCCTGAGATGTTGACTGTTTATTCCCCTCCGTAGATGCTGCCAGACCTCCAGCATTAGTTTGTGTATTCCCCTCCAAGTGCTGAATAATGTGGAACTAAACCGAGCCATTCGCCAGCTGGTGGTGTAGTGGCATCGGCGCCGGACTTCGGAGCAAAGGCTCACGAGTTCGAATCCAGCTGGCTACCTTGCACGCTTTCCATCCGTGCTGGGTTGAGCGTCGAGCTAGCAACTCGGCCTTGTAAAAATAAGAAAGCCTGCTAAAAAAAACCAGTCATGATGGTGTCCCGATGACTCCACTCAGAGTTAAGGCTTTTCTTCTTCTTCAAACCGAGCCATTGGCAAATTAATCTTGTTATCTCAGTTTTAATAAGACACACCCAACTTGATTTGTATTGTTGTATTTAACGGCCCAGAGGGATATGATCATTGGAATTCCATTTTGCAAGGTTGCAGGAGTTATCTCATTGTGTCCCATCCCTTAACCCCATCTACTCCAGAGAGAAAGCAAAGGTATATTCTTGATAAATACTGTGCCCCAGTTGTGAATAGGTGAATGTTTCCTCAACAATGCAATATCGTTGAATGTTTTACAGCTCCTTCAGTGAACAGAACTATTACTGGTCATAGCTGGAAGTCAAAGTAATACACACAAAATGTTGGAGGAACTCAGGTCAGGCAGCGTGGATAGAAATGAATAAACAGTCAACAGAGAAGCTGGGAGGTGATTGGTGGAAAAAGTAAAGGGCTGAAGAAGAAGGAATCTGATAGGAGAGGAGAGTGGACCATGGGAGAAGGGGAAGGAGGGCGGACACCAGGGGGAGATGATGGGCAGCTGAGGAAAAGAGAGGGGGTGAGTGGGAATAACCAGAATGGAGAAAAGTGGGGGGGGGGGGGGAAGATGTTAACGTATGTTAGAGAAGTCGATGTTCATGTCTTCAGTTTGGAGGTTACCCACTGTCCACTCCTATCAGATTTTTTTTTTCTTTTTCAGCCTGTAACCCCTTCTATCTATCACCTCCCAGTGTCTTCATTTCTGCTGAGTTCCTCCAACATTTGGTGTGTATTACTCTGGATTTCCAGCATCTACAGAATCACTTGTGCCTCACTTCATCCCCCTCCCCACCCACCCATCTTCCCCCTCACCTGCTTTCACCTATCACCTACCAGCTTGTACTCCTCCTTCCTCTTTTCTCCCTGCCACCTTATTCTGGCTTCTTCCCCCTTCCTGATGAAGTGTCTGGGCCAGAAACATCAACTGTTTATTCCATTGACTGACATGCTGAGTTCCTCATTTAGTCAAATGTGTGTGTGTGTGTGTATACACATAATTATAATGAGTAGTGCAAAAAGACAGTAAAAATAAAATACTGGGGTAGTGTGTGTAGATTCATTGCCCATTCAGATGTCTGATGGCAGAGGGTAAGAAGATGTTCCTGAAGTACTGAGTGTGTGTCTTCAGACTCCTGTACCTCCTCTCTAATGATAGTAATGAGGAGAGGGCATGTCCTGGCTGGTGAGGGTCCTTAATGATGGACGCTGCCTTTTTGAGGCATGGCCTTTTGAAGATGTCCTCGATGCTGGCCAGGCCAGTGCCCATGATGGAGCTGGTTGAGTTTACAACTGTCTGCAGCTTTTTCCGATCCTGTGCAGTGGCCCCTCCGTAGCAGACAATGATGGAACCAGACAGAGTGCTGTCAGTGGTATATTCAGGAGGGTGACAGGGAGGTTGGTGACGTAACCAGTTAGAATGCTGTCCATGGTGTATCCAGGAGAGTGGTGGGAGAAGGTGATTTCAGCCTTGGGGACCTGTTCAGGTGTAAAAGTGAATTAAACTTCATTAATTATGTGGCTGATCCCCCGAAGGTTTGAGAATTAGCAGTATGTTTCTGCAAGCAAGCCAGCAAGTCCCATTTCTAGAGTATTTTTAGTTCTTCATGCTATGGGAATTACTGTGCCTGCTGTGAGCCGTGATCTTAATTCTCCTGCTATAATTTTGTTTGTAAAGAAGACACACATTTTGATCAGCCAGTTGTTGTGTCAGAGCTGTAGTTCATGTTATATTTAATGCAATGGCTGTTCTGCTGTGTAGAATATCACTGACCTGGAGCTGGGCCCAAGCTCCGAGTGGCAGCAGTCTTAGTGTGAAGGAACAGAGGGGTCTTGGCGTCCAGGTACATAGATCTCTAAAAGTTACTGCAGAAGTAGATAGGCTGGTTAAGGAGGTGTATGGTGTGCTGGCCTTCATTAGTCAGGGGATTGAATTCAAGAGCTGTGAAGCAATGTTGCAGCTCCCTAGAACCCTGGTTAGACTACACTGGGAGTATTGTGTTCTGTTCAGGGTCTGTACTGTGCAGTACTGTTCTATATATCTTTAACTGCCAAGACCCAAAAGTAAAATTCCCTCAGGACTGAGTCAGGGGGAGTGATCTAATGTTTATGGGACAGGCTAGGGGGAGGGGTGGTTGAGCATTCAGAACCCATGTTTTGAAACTTTCTCAAAGACTTTATGTCCACTTTGTTCAAAGTTCAAAATAAATTTATTGTCAAAGTGTATATCTATGTCACCATATGCAACCCTGAGATTCAATTTCTTGGGGACATTTACAGTGAATACAGGAAACGCATTAGAATCAACACAACAGGATGGACAAACAACCGATGTGTAAATGCAAATAAATAAACAATAAATATCGAGAACGTGAGATGAAGAGTCCCTGAAAGTGAATCCATAGATTGTGGGAACGGTTCAGTGATGGGGTGGGGGAAGATGAGTGAAATTATTCCTTCTTGCTCAAGAGTTGGATTGAGGGGTAACAACTGTTCCTGAACCTGGTGGTGTGAGTCTTGAGACTCCTGTACCACCCTCCTTTCTTTACTTTCCTGCAAATGCCGACAAGTAAATGGATCTCATAGTCAATTTACTATCGAAGTATGTATACCATGTACAATCTTGGGATTCATTTTCTTGCGGGCATCCTCAGGAAAATGAAGAACTACAATGGAATCCATGAAAAGCCACACACAACGAAGGCAGAGTCCCTGAGCGTGAGTCTAGAGGCTGTGGAGTCAGTTCAGCGCTGAGGCGAGTGAAGCCCGATAGTTGTAGGGCAACAACTGTTCTGAAACCAGGTGGCCTGGGAGCCGAGACCCCTGCACCCTCCGCCCGATGGTGGTGGTGAGAAGAGAGAGGGAGACGGCTCCTGTTTGGGTGGGGGACCTTGGCTGACTTGGAGTAGCGGGGAAGAGCAATCATTCTCTGCTCTTGGCCCTCAGTGCTTTAATCTGGCTGAAGTCTGTCCCAGCACTATATCTTCTGGCAAAATGCCATCCACTTCAACATGCCGTACCTGCATTCCTGAGAGTCAAGTTCGCCGAATCCTTCAGGAGATAGTAAAGTTGCTCGTTTGTTTAGGTGGTTCAAAAGTGCATTTCTTTGAGGGAAGCTGCAGACTGCAGTGATTGTAGCTCAGAAAGAACATCCAGTGGGTTTGTGAGCTGCTGCAAAATGTTGCTGTAGGTCGCCAGCACCTTGATGCACTTGAGCCATGCAGCAGGTGACATTAACAAGCTTTGTCAGTAAATTTTCTTTGAACTTTGAATTTACCACCTGCTAGAAGGGCCAGAAGGCCAAAATCCCTCCCACCTGGAATTTCTTCTCATCCTAAAGCTCCGCAGGATGTCCACACTCTTTCATTTCTTCTGCGTCACCTGTGCCTTTGTACAATTGTTGTTTCGATTTCTGTCCACAGTGAAGTCTGGATTTGAATTTGCAATCTTCCTTTGCCTGGGCTGAGATTTTAATCAGCCTGGATTTCGCCGAGTTTGTCAATGTTCCTAATGGAATTGTCAGGACAGCACACAGCTCAACTCGTGTATGGAGTCTAAACCCATCAATGGTGTCTGCATCGTGATAAGAATGGGTCTATTCTCCCTTCTATCAATGGGAGAGGATGGCTGTTAGTCTCAGTCATGAAAGAACTTTCTAGGTTCTTAGAGTCATGGAACATGACAGCACAGAAACAAGCTGTGTCCATCTAGTCCATGCCGAGCTATTAATCTGCTGAGTCCCATTGACCTGCACCTATTCCATAGCTCTCCCTACCTCTCCCATACATGTGGCTATCCAAACTTTTCTTAATCAACTCTACCACCACCACTTCCACTGGCAGCTTGTTCCACACTCTCATTACCCTCCGAGTGAAGAGGTCCCTATCCAGTTCCCCTTAAATATTCAAGCAACACACATCAAAGTTGCTGGTGAACGCAGCAGGCCAGGCAGCATCTCTAGGAAGAGGTATAATCGACGTTTCGGGCCGAGACCCTTCGTCAGGACTGATTTGAAAGTGGGAGGGGGAGGGAGGAGATCCAAACTGATAGGAGAAGACAGGAGGGGGAGGGATGGTGCCAAGAGCTGGACAGGTGATTGGCAAAGGGAATATGAGAGGATCATGGGACAGGAGGTCTAGGGAGAAAGACGGGGGGGGGGGCGGGGAGAGAGAGAAAACCCAAAGGATGGGCAAGGGGTATAGTCAGAGGGACAGATGGAGAAAAAGGAGAGTGAGAGAAAGAATGTGTGTATAAAAATAAATAACGGATGGGGTATGAAGGGGAGGTGGGGCATTGGCGGAAGTTAGAGAAGTCAATGTTCCTGTCATCAAGTTGGAGGCTACCCAGACGGAATATAAGGTGTTGTTCCTCCAACCTGAGTGTGGCTTCATCTTTACAGTAGAGGAGGCCGTGGATAGACATGTCAGAATGGGAATGGGATGTGGAATTAAAATATGTGGCCACTGGGAGATCCTACTTTCTCTGGCGGACAGAGCGTAGGTGTTTAGCGAAGCGGTCTCCCAGTCTGTGTCGGGTCTCGCCAATATATAGAAGGCCACATCAGGAGCACCGGACGCAGTATATCACCCCAGCCGACTCACAGGTGAAGTGTCGCCTCACCTGGAAGGACTGTCTGGGGCCCTGAATGGTGGTGAGGGAGGAAGTGTAAGGGCATGTGTAGCACTTGTGCCGCTTACAAGGATAAGTGCCAGGAGGGAGATCAGTGGGGAGGGATGGGGGGGACAAATGGACAAGGGAGTCGCGTAGGGAGCGATCCCTGTGGAATGCAGAGGGGGGGGGAGGGAAAGATGTGCTTAGTGGTGGGATCCCGTTGGAGGTGGCGGAAGTTACGGAGAATAATATGTTGGACCTGGAGGCTGGTGAGGTGGTAGGTGAGGACCAGGGGAACCCTATTCCTAGTGGGGTGGCGGGAGGGTGGAGTGAGAGCAGATGTACGTGAAATGGGGGAGATGCGTTTGAGAGCAGAGTTAATAGTGGAGGAAGGGAAGCCCCTTTCTTTAAAAAATGAAGACATCTCTCTCGTCCTGGAATGAAAAGCCTCATCCTGAGAGCAGATGCGGCGGAGACGGAGGAATTGCGAGAAGGGGATGGCATTTTGCAAGAGACAGGGTGAGAAGAGGAATAGTCCAGATAGCTGTGAGAGTCTGTCGGCTTATAGTAGACATCAGTGGATAAGCTGTCTCCAGAGACAGAGACAGAAAGATCTAGAAAGGTGAGGGAGGTGTCGGAAATGGACCCGATAAACTTGAGGGCAGGGTGAAAGTTGGAGGCAAAATTAATAAAGTCAGTGAGCTCAGCATGCGTGCAGGAAGCAGCGCCAATGAAGGAGCTTAGCATGTGTGCAGGAAGCAGCATATTCTACCTTTCACCCTTAAATATTCCACCTTTCACCCTTAACCCATGACCTCTAGTTCTAGATTTGCCTAACCTCAGTGGAAAAAGCCTGCTTGCATTTACCTTATCTGTACCCCTCATAATTTTGTATACCTCTGTCAAATCTCCCCTCATTCTTCTACACTCCAGAGAATGAAGTTCTAACCAATTCAACCTTTCCCTATAACTCAGGTCCTCAAGTCCCAGCAACATCCTTACAATTTTCTTTCCTTTCAAAATTTTGTTCTTAGTGTAGAATTCACCTTAGATTTTCTACTTTTGAATATCTCTAATGATTTCCTACATAAGATATTTTAGGTAGGGCGTTAGACTGAGCACTGGCTGTCATCTGACTCCTGTGACGTGTTAGGCATAATTACAGGCAGTTTGTTGCATTGTGTTAATGTGCAGAGTTAGGTGGAAGTTTGGCATGGTTTACAGCTCACGTGTAGCTTGGGAAACAACTTTATTGAACACCTCCACTCCACTTGCCAAAAGCAGAATTTTCTGGTGGCCAGCCACTTTAATTCCCATCCCTATTCCCGTTTCAACATGGCCTCCTCTTTTGCCATGATGAGGCCACTCTCAGGGTAGAGGAGCAACACATGGTATTCCATTTGGGTAACCTCAAACCCGAAGGCATGAACATCAACTTCTCCTTCTGGTATTTTTCTTCCCTTTTCTCCCCCTCTGCCTTCCCTCTTCTATTCTCCACTCTGGCCTCGTACCTCTTCTCCTCAGCTGCCTATCAGCTCCCGTTGGTGCTCCCCTTCCTTCCGTTTCTCCCATGGTCCACTCTCTTTTCCTCTCAGATTCCTTCCTCTCCAGCCCTTCACTTTCCCCACCCACCTGGCTTCACCTATCAGCTTCTAACTATCGTCCTTCCCTTCCCTTCCCCTCCCCTCCCCAACATCTTCCTGTTCTAGTGTCTTCCCCTTCCTTTCCAGTCCTGATGAAGGGTCTCACCCCAAAGTGTCGACTGTATATTAATTCCCATAGATGCTGCCTGACCTGCTGAGTTCCTGCATCATTTTGTGCGTGTGTTGCTCATTTCAGTGTCTGTAGGGCTGCATTTTCCACCACTGTGCTAAATATCGATATGGTGACATATGTGTATTAAATTCCTCTTCTGAAATTCAATACCCTTCATCTCGGTGGTGATAGGAGCCCCAACACTGCTCACCAACAACAGTCTGACCACTGCCCGATAAAGCCTCAGCATTCCATCCTTGCTTTTATATTCTAGTCCACTCAAAATGAATGCTATCATTGCATTTTCCTTCCTCACCAGTGACTCATCCTGCAAGTTAACCTTCAGGGTGTCCTTGTGTTTGTGATTGTGTACACCGCCATGTATGTGAGTGCGTACACCCCCGTGCACGCGCGTACCCTTCCATGTATTTGTGAATGCATCAGAATCCCAAACTTAGATGGTTGCATGGCTGACCACATTTTTTTTGGCAGGGTGTTGAGTAAGGACCAAAGGTTTCTTGCACCACTCAATTGCTTATCAAAGATAAAAGTTGCCCTTTGAGTTCAAACATTGCAGGACTGCTGATCAAAAAGTAATTTAATTAAGTAATTTAGAGCAGTAGGGATACTCGGCAGGATAGTTGAAGGCTCCTCTTGCAAGATATGGGAAGGCAGGGAGACCTCCAGTGTCCCTGATGACTACAACTGTGAGAAGTACGTCCCGCTGCAGCTTCTAACAAACTCTGTTAAGGAGTTGGAGCTGGAACTGGATGAACTCCAGATTATTCGGGAGGCTTAGGGGTTGATAGACAGAATGCTGCAGAACAGAGGGATCTGGGAATACACGTCCATAATTCCTTGAAAGTGGCATCTCAGGTAGGTAGAGTTGTAAAGAAAACTTTTGACACATTGGCCTTCATAAATCAATGTATTGAGTACAGGAGTTGGGATGTTATGTTGATGTTATGTTATTGAGGCCTAATATAGAATATTGTGTGCAGATTTGGTCGCCTACGTACAGGAAAGATGTAAATAAGATTGAAGGAGTGCAGAGAAAATGTACAAGGATATTACTGGGACTTGAGTTCTAAGGAAAGTTTGAATTGGTTTGGACTTTATTCCCAAGAATGTAGAAGATTGAGGGGAGATTTGATAGAGGTATACACAATGATGAATGGTATAAGTAGGATAAACGCAAGCAGGCTTTTTAATCATGGGTTAAGGGGAAAACGTGAAATATTAAAGGGGAAGGCTCAGAGGATGGTGAAACTGGAATGAGCTGCTTGTGCAAGTGGTAGATAGAGGTTCGATTTCAGCACTTGAGAGAAATTTCAATAGGTACATGGATGGGAGGGTTATGGAGGGCTGTGGGTCGATGGGACTGGGCAGATTAATGGCCCGGCACTGACTGGATGGGCTGAAGGGCCTGTTTCTGTGCTGTCGTGTTCTACGACTCTAACCCTTGCTGTTCAGGTATCGTTGAGCCCGAGTTCCGTTTTCATGTCTGAATGGCCGGCAGATGACTAAATCCAGGACGTTCATTGGTGCAACATGGTAGCATAGTGGCTAGTGTAACGTTTCACAGTGAGTGATCTGGGTTCAACTGCCGCTGCTACATCTAAGGAGTCTGTACTTTCTCCCCCTGACCATGTGGGTTTCCTGGGGAGGCTCTGGTTTCCTCCCACAGTTCTAAGGTTAGGGTTAATGAGTTGTGGGCATGCTATGTCATTGTCTGAAGCGTGGCGACACCTGCGGGGAAAGGTATGGGTTAGGGTTAATGAGTTGTGGGCACGCTATGTCATTGTCTGAAGCGGGCTGCGCTGAGCACATCTTTGACCTGCATTGGTCATTGACTCGTGAACGGTGAAGCTAATCTTTAATCTTCAAGATTGTTTAATGTCACTTCCAGTACAAGTGTAAAGGAGAATAAAATAATTGTTATTCCGGATCCGATGCACCACAAAAAAAACCCACAAAATATAAAGAACACAATAATGAAAAAAACACAATAAATATAATTACATAAGGTGGCTTGTATACATAGATTGATTGTATGTCCATAAAGTGACGCTAAACGCGGGAGTGTTTGTACATAAGGTGACTGACAGGAAATGATAAAGTAGTGGTGGTTGGGGATGTGGAGGGGTGAGTTAATGGGTGGAGGTGTTGATCAGCCTTACTGCTTGGGGAAAGTAACTGTTTTTGAGTCTGGTGATCCTGGCGTGGATGCTATCTACTTTCCTCCCTAATGGGAGTGGGACAAGCAGTCCATGATCGGGTGGGTGGGATCCTTCCTGAATTTACTGTCCTTTTCTGGCACCTTTCTGTATATATGTCCTTGATGGTGGATGGGCTGGTTCAGGTGATGCGTTGGGCAGGTTTGACTACCCGCTACTGTCTGCTGCAGTGCGGTTTCTGTACCATGCAGTGATGCTGTCTACTGTGTATCTGTAGAAAGATGTGCAAAGTCCAGCTCCCTCCAGCTTCGTTGGAACGTAGATCCATCAGTCAGCTTTCCTGATCATGTAAGGTCGCCCACTCCGAGACAAGATCATCAAAAAGATTAAAGATTAGATTGGGGATGGTGAGCTGTGGGCAGGCTATGGTGGCACAGGAAGTGTGACCTCCGTAGGGGGTCTGGGGAAGAAGAACGGCTGGTGAAAGCAGGAGCGTGAGGTTGGGGTGCCATCAGGAAGAAGATACAGGAGTCTAGGCACTTGCACACCATGTTGAGCAATGGTTATTGCCCCTCAACCATCAGGCTAATGAACTAGAGGGGATAACTTCACTCACCTCAAAACTGAACTGATTTCACAGCCCATGGACTTGCTTTCAAAGGCCCTTCATGTCATGTCCTCAGTATTTATTGTTTATTTATTATTATTTCTTGTTTTTTCTTGATGTATTTGTTTTTATTGCATGTTGGGTGTAGTCTTTCATTGATTCTGTGTCTGTTAGCTCTATTCTGAATGCCTGCAAGAAAATGAATCTCAGGGTTGAATATGGTGGCATATAGTACTGTGCAAAAGTCTTAGATACATGTAAAAAAAAACTGAAGTGAAGGTGTTTTGAAAAACAATGAAGTTTCTAAGTATCAAAAAAATTACTATAAAGAGCAGTAAACAGTGAAAACACTAAATCGAATCAATACTTGGTAAGACTACCCTTTATCTTTAAAACTACATCAATTCTCTTAGGTATACTGTGGTATACAAGAAAATTGTAAGAAAATTATAAGAAATTATATTATAAGAAAATTGACTGGTAGATTGTTCCAAGCATCCTGGAGAACTTGCCACAGTTTTTCCTGTAGACTTTGGCTGCCTCGCTTGCTTCTGTCTCTCCAGGTAATCCCAGACAGCCTCGATGATGTTGAGATCAGGGCTCTGTAGAAGCCATTTCATCTGAAACAATGTTTTTAAAAAAAATCTAGGGTGCTTAAGACTTTTGCACAGTACTGTGTATGTACTTTGATAATAAATTTACTTTGAATTTTGATTGATAAGCTAAGAAACCTGAGCAACACACATAAAAGTTGCTGGTGAACGCAGCAGGCCAGGCAGCATCTCTAGGAAGAGGTACAGTCGACATTTCAGGCCGAGACCCTTCGTCAGGACTAACTGAAGGAAGAGTTAGTAAGAGATTTGAAAGTGGGGGGGGAGGGGGAGAGGGGGAGATTCAAAATGATAGGAGAAGACAGGAGGGGGAGGGATGGAGCCAAGAGCTGGACAGGTGATTGGCAAAGGGGACACGAGAGGATCATGGGACAGGAGGTCTGGAGAGAAAGACAAGGGGGGAGGAACCCAGAGGATGGGCAAGGGGTATAGTTAGAGGGACAGAGGGAGAAAAAGGAGAGAGAAACCTGGATCTCTAACTGCCTCTGCAACTGAATCCTTGACTTCCTAACCAGAAGACCATAACCTGTGTGGATTGGTATTAATATCTCCTCCTCGCTGACAATCAACACTGGTGCACCTCAGGAATGCGTGCTTAGCCCACTGCTCTGCTCTCGCTATACCCAAGACACGGTGGCCAGGCATAGCTTAAATGCTATCTATAAGTTTGCTGATGATACAACCATTGTTGTCAGAATCTCAGGTGGAGATGAGAGGGTGTACAGGAATGAGATATACCAGCTGGTCGAGTGAATCTCAGGTGGAGATGAGAGGGCGTACAGGAGTGAGATATACCAGCTGGCTGAGTGGTGTCACAGTAACAACCTTGCACTCAACATCAATAAGACCTAAAAGCTGATTGTGGATGAAAGGGTGGGACGAGGGTGGGGTGGGGGGGTACTATTACACAGGATCGAAAAAAGCTACAGTAAGTTGTAAAATTTGTCATCTCCATCTTGGGTACTAGCCTCCGTAGCATCCAAGACATCTTCAAGGAGCGGTTTCACCACCCAGGACATGCCCTCTTCTCATTGCTACCATCAGGAAGGAGGTACAGAAGCGTGAAGGGGCACACCCAGCGATTCAGTAACATCTTCTTGCCCTCTGCCTTCTGATTCCTAAGTGTACATTGAACCCATGAACAGTACCTCACATTTATTATTTCTGTTTGTGCACTATTTTTAAGTTAACTATTTAATATGTATATACCTTTACTTTTTTCTCTGTATTATCATCTATTGCATTGTACTGCTAAGTTAACAAATTTCACGACTTATGCCGGTGATAATAAACCTGATTCGGATCATTGGTACAGTGCTGTGATTGGTAGTGGGACAAGACCACGGCTGTGATCAGGGTTGGAAATGTTGGGGTGACACTTTAGTAAAGCGGTTAGTGCAGTCGCTTTACAGTTCCAGTGAACATCGACCGGGATTCGATTTCCCACACTGTCTGTAAGGGGTTTGTACATTCTCCCCGTGACCGCACGGGTTTCCTCCAGACACTCTGCTTCCTCCGACATTCCAGAGATGTACGATTTAGGGTTCTTAAGTTGTGGGCATGCTGTGTGGGTGCCCAGAGGCATGACAGCACTTACGGGCACGTCCTCGGACTGTATTGGACGTTGACACAAGCAGCACATTCACTGTCAGTTTCCTGGTTAGATATGCTGTGTAATCCGGGCAGCTTCCTGGTAAATCTCTCCACCCTCTCTAAAGCTTCCACATCCATGGCAGCGTCATGCTTCTTGGCTCCAACCTATAAAACACTGTTGAGGTATTCGGAGTAGTGTTTGAATTTGCTGCAGATGCCTGCCGAGTAGCTGAGAGTTCAGCCACGCCAATGGCACCTTTGCCACTGCTGTTTGCTTCCAATTATTTGGACACTGGGAGTGTGCTTCTAGATTCAAAAGCTCCTAGATAATGTTACATGCCAGAAGGAAGTATTGTATGCAAAGTAGTTGGAGAGTTACCTGGCAGGTGTTCGTTAGAGCAATGATACAAACCAGTGAATTTTCCAGTGGCCAACCATTTTAATTCCTATTCCCATTCCCCATCTGACATGTTGGTCCATGTCCTCCTCTTTTGCCACGATGAGGACACTCTCAGGATGGAAGAGCAAAGCCTTGTATTCTACCTAGGTAGCCTCCAACCTGATGGCATGAGCATTTATTTCTCCAACTTCCAGTATAAGATTTTCCCACCTCCTTTCCTCTTGTATTCTCCACTCTGACCTCTTAATTTTTCTTCTCACCTGCCTATCACCTCCCCCCGGTGCCTTTCTTCATCCCTTTCTCCCACGATCCACTCTCCTGTCTTATCAGGTTCTGTCCTCACCAGGCCTTTACCTTTCCCACCCTGCTGGCTTCACCTATCATCTTCTAGCTTGACCTCCTTCCCTCCCCCACCCCACCTTTTTATTCTGGCATCTTCCCTCTTCCTTCCTTTCCAGACCTGAAGAAGGTTCTCAGCCCGAAACATCGACTGTTTACTCTTTTTTTTTAACCATAGATGCTGCCTGACCTGCTGAGTTCCTCCAGCATTTTATGTGTGTTGCTCTGGATTTCCAGCATCTGCAGAATCTCCTGTGTTCATAGTGGATCAGCTCACATACCCTATGGGCTTTAGACCAGTGGAGTCCTAATCAGATTTAGATGCATTTATTACCAGATGTACATCGAAGTGTCTGGTGAAATGCTTTGTTCGTTTTAACAACCAACACACCAAGGATGAGCTGGCCGCATATTCAGTTTCAGATTCATATTAATATATCACATGAGCATCGAAACACACAGTGAGATGCGCTGTTTGCATTAACAGCCAACACAACCTAAGGACGTGCTGGGGACAGCCCGCAAGTGTTGCCACACATTCCGGCGCCAACGTAGCATACCCACGATGCTCGGCAGAGCAACAGGACAGAACATAGCAAGCAGCAAAACAAACGAGAAAATCTGCAGTTGTTGGAAATCCAAGCAGCGCACATCAAATGCTGGAGGAACTCAGCAGGCCAGGCAGCATCTATGGAAAAGAGTACAGTCAAAGTCTCGGGCAGGACACAGCAAAACAAGCCCCATTTCCTCCCTCCCGCCCACCCATACTCATTCACTCAATCAATCTCCTTTGATACTCTGATCTCCCCAGTGCATGAATAGTCTCCGACTTTGATGCAGGTGGCTTGGCTTGTTGTTCATTGTTTAAATGTTTATAGCTGCTTCTAAGTAATTCTACTGTGGTTTTCTGTCAAGCAGTTTGTATTCACTTGTGTCAACCACAATAACGGCACTTGTCTACTTGAAGATATTTTTTAGGTACCCTCTGCCATCTGATTTCTGAACAGTCTCTCAACAACCAAATTACTTTGCTCTCTTTTTGCAGAATTTATTTACTTATTTTTTTTTATATTTCTTATCGTAATGGTGGAGCTTCCCTCTTCCCCTTCCCTGTTTTTCCATTTCCTCCTCTCACCCCTTCTTTCTCCTCACCTGCCCATCTCCTCCCCCTGGGTCCCCTCCTCTTCCCATTTCTCCCAAGATTCACTCCCCTCTTCTATCAGATTCCTTCTTCAGCCATCTATCCCTCACAGCTTCTCATCTCACCTCCCCCTTCATCTGATCTCACCTATCACCTGCCAGCTCATACTCCTTTCCCTCCCCCTACGTTCTTACTCCGGCTTCTGCCCCCTTCCTTCCCAGTCCTGATGAAGGGTCTCGGCCCAAGACGTTGACATTTTATTCCCCTCCATTGAGGTCTGACCTGATGAGTTCCTCCGGCATTTTGTGTGTGTCATTCCGTGGTGTTATCACTGAGGTATGTCGTGAAATTTCTTCTTCTGTGCAAGACATAAAGGTTCCAACAGGTTACAAAAATAAGTAGTTTGTAAGAGGAATACGAGGTAGTGTTCATGGATTCATTGTCCATTCAGAAATCAGATGACAGAGGGGAGGAAGCTGTTCCTGAATGGTTGAGTGTGTGCCTTCAGAACCCTCCCTGGTGGTAGCAATGAGAAGAGAGCATGTGCTGGGGTGAGGAGGATCTTTAATGATAGATACCACTTTTTGAGGCATCGCCTTTTGAAGATGTGCTGGATTCTGGGAAGCTGGTGCCCATGATGGAGCTGGCTGAGTTTTCAATCCTGTACAGCTTTTTCCCATGCTGTGCAATGGCCCCTCCATGCCAGCAGTGATGAAATCGGAATGCCGTCCAGAATTGTTGTCGGAACTGGAAAAATGTAATGACTGTTGGTGTTTATTTGGCAGTGAAGAGGGTGAGGGGGAGTCCTGATTGAGGTGTAGAAAATTGAAGGATCCAGAGGCGGTAAATAGGAAGGGGATGGTAAGTTCTGACCTAACTTGCGGAGTTCTGGGCCACTGATCACACTGTATCATTTAAGTTTCAGTCACTTGACAGCAAATTTTTTTGGAAGTGTTACTTCCTCAGAAATAGTTTTTGTTGAAGCTGAACACAAATATAATTTCAGAGTTCTTCTATCACATAGGAATTTGGAGAGACAAGAAATTAACTTCTATTGAATATAATGCGTTTAATTGCATAACGATGTTGATGCTTTGCAATAGTTTAACTAAGCTATAAATGTTCTGTTGATCTTTCATTTGCTGTCAGTGCCCGAGGCTTCTCGTTTAAGTGTCCAACAATAATCAGCCAGCATTGATGAACTCCAGTTGCCTTCGATATTGTTTCTCCATGACTGCAATGTCCTGGTAAAATTTTTCACCGTGCTCGTCACTGACAGCGCCAAGATTTGTAGGGAAGAAGTCTAAATGGGAATGTAGAAAATGAATCTTTAGTGACATGTTGCACTTCATGGATTTGTATGCTTGAAGCATGTTTTCAACCAGCTGCACATAGTTTAGTGCTCTGTAGTTGCCAAGAAAGTTTTCGACAACATCCTTGAGTGCCTTCCATGCGATTTTCTACATTCCCACTAGAAGTTCTTTGAATTGCCTGTTGTTGATGACCTGTTTGATTTCTGGACCAACAAAAATTCACTCCTTAATCTTGGCATCAGCTATTCTGGGAAGCATCTGTCTCAAATATCAAAATCCTTCATGGAAACTAATAGTTTTTCTAAAACCTGTCCTGCCAAGCAACATCCGCTTTGCCTAAGCATGCCCAGGCACGCCAGGACAAGATGGAAAACTTTTCAGTTTACATTGTGGGCACCAATTTAATTGACTTGAATTATGAATTGAAATAACAAATATAGACATTAAAAAAATGTTGGTGATGGGGGAAATTTCATGGTGATTTTCACGATCTTTCACGATCAGCAGCCCAAAATCTACAAGATACACTCAGAAGTATTTGGGAAACAAAATCGTTGTTGTCCAGTGTAATTAAACAGTACAGATAACCATGAAACTACTGGATCACAAAATATCCGTCGAGTTCACTAATGCCTTCAGGGAGGAAATGGGTCACTCGTACCTGGTCTAGTCTGTGTGTGTATGATGGCAAACCCGTCACCCCTACTGGGGCATAGACCGTCGACAGCAGCACGCCAGAGCCCTTAGTCCTGGACCAGTCTTTCACCTTCTCCTCAGGTGTAGCCCATCTCCTTGGTGCATTCTTCCTCTCCCAGGGTGAGATCTTTGGAGCTTGTGTTGGTGTTACTGTAGCACTGGGTATTCGCGGGATGTGGGTTGTTCGCCCCATGTCCATCTTGCCACCTTTCACAGCCGGGCTTGGGACCGTCCGTGGTGGAGTTTCAAAGGTGATGGGGGATGGGGGGTAGTGTTTATTAGGGAATGGGTGGGGGGGGGGTACAAATGTGTGATAAATCCATAATGACCTGCCTGAACTGATGATGGCGACAGGGAAGAGTCAACAGTTATTGAAATCAGAGTTTTCTGTTTATAACGGGTCAAAGGGATTGTGGGGAGAGACTGTAGGTTATTTTTATTTTATAGAGACACAGCATGGAATAGGCTTTTCGATCCACAGCAGAGCTGAGGGCCAAGGTGGCAGTTTAGACATATGAGCAGAATTATGCTATTGGAGTCCACTCTGCTATTCAATTTGATGCATTTTATTTAGAGATATAGCATGATAACTGGCCAGTAGCCTGCACCGCCCTATTACACCCATGTGGCCAATTAACTTACTAATCCGCACGTCTTTGGAACGTAGAAGGAAACCAGTACACCCAGTCAGGGGAAGAACGTATAAACTCACAGATGGCAGCGGGAATTGAACCTAGGCCATTGGCATTGTGATAGCGTTACGCTAACTGCTGCATCAGCGTGCTGCCCCAAACAATCTTCCCTGTGCGGGAATTGAACCCAGCCTGCGGGAGTGAAAACACTGAATCCAAACCAGCAGACCATCGGGGAGCCTGGTGAGTGCTTGCATCCTCAACTCAGGGCAACTGGGCACCACAGTGGTTAGCACGACACGATTACAGCTCGGGGTGTTGGAGTTCAAATCCCAACGTCCTCTGTGAGAAGTCTCTACATCCTTCCCATTGAATACATGAGATTCCTCCGGGTGCTCTGGTTTCCTCCCACAGTCCAAAGACAGGCCGGTTAGTAAATTGACCTGAGATTAGGTCAGGGTTAAATCGGGGTTGTCAGGTTGCTGGACGGTGTGGCTCGAAGGGCCAGAAGGCCCTACTCCGCAGTCTATCTCTAAATAAATAAATAGGTGAGGGGGGGGGTCGATCAAAGCCCATCGGAGTTGGTGTCCCATCCAGGTACCCTGACGATCTGGTGCAGTGCGGGAGTAGGGCAGAACCTCGCTCTACCTTGCAAGTAATTCACTACATCAAGCATCGAGGTACCATGTGGGAGCGGGTTTCTCCCACCACTGAGGCACACGGCAGCTTCAGTGAAGGGTTGCGACGAAGTTCAAGTTGAAATTTATTGTCATTCAACCATACCCACATATACCGCCAGAGAAGACCTTCCTCCCGACCAAGGTGCGTAACACAGTACAAGTAATTCACACATGACACAAAGTAATATTACCACAAATAAATTAACAAATAGTAAGGTGCACTTGCAATACAACTTTAAAAAGTAAACGGTATAACACAATTGGTGCTTCTTACATGATGAGACCTGGGTGGTGCAGGGAGTTCAGTACCCTCATGGCCTGAAGGAAGAAGCTGTTTCCCATCCTAACAATTCTTGTCCTAATGCTACGGTACCTCCTGCCTGATGGTAGGGGGTCAAAGCGATCGTTGGATGGATGGGAGGGATCATTGATGATGCTAAGGGCCCGACGTACTCAGCACTCCTGATAAATATCTCAAGACGGGTGGATGCGAGACCCCAACGACCCTCTCAGCAATCCTTTGTATGGTCTTGCGGTCAGATGCCTTGTAATTCCCATACCAGACAGTGATGCAGCTGGTCAGGCCACTCTCAAAGGCACTCCTGTAAAAACTCGTTAGAATGGGGATGGTGAACGTCATTCGCCTGAATCTCCTCAGGAAGTGGAGATGCTGCTGTGCTTTCTTGACTGAAGAGGTGGCGTTGAAGCACCAGATGAGATTGTCTGTGATGTGCAACCCCAGAAACTTGGAGCTCCTAACTCTTTCCACAGAGGAGCCATATATGTGTGCACTTGTTGTATATGTGTGCCTTTTTGGCCCAGTGTAAGTGGATGTATCGTCACCTGCCGTGTAAAATCCCATCCTCTGTGATTCAGGCTATGGTGACTTACCCAGTTGAACTAATAGTGTGTGGATTCATCAGAATTGGATTTATTATCATATATTGTGAAATCTGGTGTATTGAGCAGTCCATAAAATATACCAAAAATTACAATTTAAAAAAACTCCCCCTCCCCCCATTCGGTACACCTGTACAACTGCTCGCTAATGCCAATATTTAATCAGCCAATCACATGGCCGCAACTCAATGCTTAAAAGCATGCAGACATGGTCAAGAGGTTCAGTTGTTGTTCCGACCAAACATGAGAACGGAGGAGAAATGTGATCCGTGGGATGTTTGGTGGTAAACATGCGTATCTGAGAACCTGCTGATCTCTATAAGACATAGCAGCAGAATTAGGCCCTTCAGCCCATCGAGTCTGCTCCATCATTTCATCATGGCTGATTTATACCCTGGAGTTTTCACACCCAACAATGGTGCAAGAAACAAAGGAAACATCCTCTAGACAAAAGCACCTTGTTACTGAGAGAGGTCAGATGAGAATTGCCAGGCTGGTTCAACTAACAGTACCTTAAATAACTGCACTTTACAACAGTAGTTAGCAGATGGGAATCTGTGTATACACAGATGCCCTTCTGATTGAGATATATAATCTTATTTTAAAAAAGAGAGAGAGTAGAGCGATTACGATGTTCATGGCTTCATTGTCCATTCTGATGGGGAGCTGTTGCTGAAACGTTGAGTGTGTGTCCTCAGGCTCCTTCATGATGGTAGCAATGAGAAGAGGGCACTGGGTGATGGGTCTTTCATGATGGGTGCCACCTTTTTGAGGCATGGCCTTTTGAACAAGTCCTCGATCCTGGGGAGGCCAGTGCCCATGATGGAGCTGGCTGAGTTTACAACTTTTTTCCGCTTTTTCCGATCCTGTGCAGCGGCCTCTCCATATCAGATGGTGTTGCAACCAGTTAGAATGCTCTCCATGGTACATGGGGAGAAACTTGCAAGTGTCTTTGGTGCAATGCCAATTCTCAAACTCCTGCAGCTAGCGGCATGCCTTCCTTTCTCCGATGGATTGTTCGTGCCCGTTATTGTTCGCGAAATGTAATAGGGAGGCTGGTGGTTCGACCTCTGATTTTAATTTAAGATGTAGCAGGTGTTCAGTGTGAAAGGTGAGAGGAATTGTGAATAATGTGGGATGACTGTGGGGTTGCTCGGGGCACAGCTGTAACAATGACATTAGGCACAAGAGTGTTCCCCACACCCCACCAAGGGACCTGGTCTCACCCAGAGCTAGGCAGCGTTCTGCACGTTCTCAAGTGTTGGCACGTAATGGGGATATTCAGTGCAGTTCCAGCAGTGTATTTCCCCTCTTGGGCCTTTTTTCCTCTGGTGTGTGACTCTCCTAAATGTGCAACATGCAAGATTCATCCACGGTGGGATTTTACACCTCACTGCAGTTCTAATTACTCACAGGGGGGAAACAGAACAGGCTTTGCCAATTCTGTTTCCCCCCTGACACCAGGCTGATTGAAGGACCAACATTCAAACTGTGTCCTTTGTCCAGGCTGCAGTTGCTCACCTCGTGTGATCCTAATCACTTGTCTCTGTAAGGCTGAGACACGGGTCAGGCCGCCATCACCCCCAACACCCACCTGTTTTTTCTGGCCCCCTAGCCTAAGAAAAAGTGTGTTGGCGTTGGAGGGGGGTCCAGAGGAGGTTCACAGAATTATCCTGGGAGTGAAAGGGTTAATGTGTTAGGAGCGTTTGATGACTCTGGGCCTGTACTCGGAATTTAGAAGGATGAGAAGGGACCTCATTGAAACCTGTGAAATGTTGAAGGGCCTTGAAAGAGTGGATGTGGGGAGGATGTTTCCTGTAGTGGGCGAATTCAGGGCCAGAGGGCACAGCCAGTGGAGGTGGACCTATTTAGGGTGATGGTTGAATGAAGTGGCCGGAGGAGAGGGAAAAAACAGGGTGGCAGTGGACTGGGGTAGTGAGGGGCGTACTTTACCCGAAAACGCTACTGTAAGAAAGCGATACCCATCACCAAGGACTCCCACCACCCGAGCCATGCTCTCTTCCTGCTGATGGAAGGTACCAGAGCCTCAGGACCCACACCACCGGGTTCAGGAACAGTTATTCCCATCGGTATTCCGAAGCGGCGTGGATAACGACACTCACCTCAACACCGAACAGGTTCCATGACCCACAGACTCACTATCAAGGACTCCACAACTCCTGTTCTTAGTATTCTTTATTTACTTGTCTAGTTATTTCTTGTATTTTCAGTTTGTTGTTTTTTTGCACATTGGTTGTCGGTCAGTCTGTTTTTTGTATGGCTTTTCATCAATTCTATTGTATTTCTTTGTTCTACTGTAAATGCTTGCAAGAAAATGAATCCCAGTGTTGCATATGGTGACGTATACAAACTTTGAAACTAAGTTTGCTTTGAACTTTGAAACTGGAGAATTAAGTGTAGGGTTGTAGATGTAGGTGTTGTTTGTCTAGTTTTTGTTAAACTCCTGGCAGTGCTGGAGGTGGAGGGTGGATACACGTGCGAAAGGGGAGGGGAATGAAAGTGACTGGCAACTGGAGCCCCAGAAGGTCATGGTGGACAGGGTGCAGGTACTGGATGCATGCAGTCCCATTATGATCCAGAGCAGTGGAAGAGGTAGCTAAGTCCCCATGAGATGCTGTAAGCTTGCAGTAAGCTGAAGGAGCAGGGAATGTTTGGAGTTAGACCAGAATGCAAAGGAACACTTGAACATTTTCCCTGCACAGCTGTCTAGCAATGAATTCCACACAGTCACCACCCCCTGACTAAATAAATTCCTCCTTGTTTCTTTGAACTCCAGCGGGTACAGTACCGAGACATCGAACGCTCTTCATACGTGAACCCTTTCATTCCCGGGATCATTCTTGTGAATGGAACCTCTCCAGTACTAGCACATCCCATAAAACCACAAGACATAGGAGCAAAATTAGGCCATTCAGCCCTTCGAGTACACCTACCTTTGTATCATCTGCAAACTTGTCAGTTCCGATATCCAGATCATTGATGTGTAACACTCCCTTTTTGCCTTGGTCCACTCTCCTCTCCTATCAGATTCTTTCTTCTTCTTTTGTCCTTTACCTCTTCCACCAATCCCCTCCCAGTTTCTCACTTCATCCCCCCCCTTCACACACTCATCTTCTCCCTCACCTGATCTCACCTATCACCTGCCAGCTTGTTCTGCTCCCCGACCCCCGCCGTCACCTTCTTCTGCCCTCTACCCTTTCTGTCCTGATAGGTTCTCCCCTATCCACTCTACTAGTTACATCCTCAAAAAATTCTGTGAGATTCGTCAGACATGATTTTCCTTTCACAAATCCATGCTGACTTTGTCCGATGAATTCATCGCTTTCCAAATGTGCTGTTATCACATCTTTGATAACTGACTCCAGCAGTTTCCCCACCACCGACGTTAGGCTAACCGGTCTATAATTCCCTGGTTTCTCTCTCCCTCCTTTTTTAAAAAGTGGGGTTTCAATGACTGTGCGTATGACAGTTTATACGTTTCAATGACAGCCCAGATGTAGCATCTCCACCTGAAATATCGACAATTTCTTTGCCGCACCCCCTTCCCTCCTCCCCTCTCCTCTTGTGCTAGAGTCATTGCTGAATAGGTTACATGCCTCCTGGTTCTGCGTGCTCTGATTCATGGTGCTGAATCGTTCGGTAACATTTATTTGTTTGTTCAACTTATGGCTGAGAGCTCTGGTCTCAGGCCTATGGTTTCACAGAGACATTTCCTTGTCGTTACAGGTTGTGAACGGTGCAGAGATGAACCGATCACCATCGCAAAGCACTAAGGAGGAAAGCGTTCTGGAGCATGAACCAGAAGGTAAGAAAGTCTGCCTGACTGGAAACAAGTGAAATGAGAGGCCAAGGAGGTACAGGTTAGTAGGTTAATTGGTCAGTGTAATTGGATGGTGAGGGTTCGTGTGGCTGGTAGGTCCTGTTACAGTGCTCTATCCCTAAATAAGCCATAAGCCATTGATCTTCGGTTTGTGCAAAGTCAATGTCAAGTTGATTGATAATGCACGAGTCCATGTTTGCACAGGTGCAATGAAGAACTTACTTGCAGCAGCAAGCAAGAAAATAAGAAGTAGAATGAGAAGAAAACAGTCCATTTTAACTCAGAATGGTCATAGTGCTACTAAACTCTTTAGTTGGGAGTTGACTGATGTGCATCTTAACTCTGTCTGCTACAGATCCCTAAATTTTTGCATAACCCTTTCCATCTCATATATTTGTTTATGCATTGATTGGGATACAGCACAGAATAGGCCCAACGACCCCCAATTTCACCCTAACCTAATCACGGGACAATTTACAATGACCAGCTAACCTCCTAACTGATATGCCTTTGGGCTGCGGGCGAAAACTCACTCTTTCCATGAGGAGGACATACAGACTCCCCACAGAGGACACTGGAATTGAACTCTGAACTCCAGTGCACTGAGCTGTAATAGCTTCGAGATGGCCGCTACGCTACCATGGCACCCTAAATTAATTTGGAGTTACAGCGTGGTAAGTGCCCCCTCCTGGCCCAACCAGCCTGTGCCATCCATGTGCCCAGTCTGTACATGGAATGTGGGAGAGAAACAACACCTGGAGGAAGCCCACGTGGTCATGGGGAGAACATAGAAACTCCTTTACAGTCAGTGGCGGGAATTGAACCCAGTTCCATGGTACCAGAGAGCTTTGTGCGAACCGTTATGTTACCGTGCTGTCTATTTACTGCATCTCATCTGACCGAGTCTGAGCCGCCCTTCTCTCTTTCATCATCCGCTCGCCTCTCTTCCAGCCCTCCGGGCCCTTGGCGTCATCACCCTCCTGTGTCCGCCCTTCAAGCCAGTGGCTGGATTCAGGACTGGGGGTGGGGTGGGGGCAACTGGCCTTCAGGACAGTTCTGCCGCCACCATTTTCCTCTCGGGCTAGGTGTCCGCCAGCGTTAATGGGCAGCACGGTATCCAAGTGGTTAGCCCAGCGTTTTACAGCAGTGGTTACCGACCAACAATCAGCGTTCGATTTCTGCCACTGTCTGTAAGGAGTTTGGACATTCTCCCTGTGCCCACACGCATTTTCCTGCTGGTTTCCTTCACATTCCGAAGGCATGCGGGTTAGTGGTTAGTGAGTTCCCGACGTGCTATGTTGGCATCAGAGCTGTTACAACACTTATGGGCTGCCCCCAACACAATCCTTGGACTGTGCTGGTCGTTGACGCAAAGCGACGCACTTCACCGTATGTTTCGATGTACATGCGACAAAGCTCATCTTTAAAGAGTTTTGACCTTTACTGAGCACGTGCTTCACCAGCTGTCTTGCTGGAGCTTTCCAGATGTTGACTGACCCGTCAGCAGAGGAACAGTTCCTAGTGCAGGGGATTCCGGGTAATTGGGACACATCAGGGCCAGTACATTTTGGCCCAATTTAAGTGGCTAGCCCAACTAGCTGAGTTTCATGGAAATAGCTAAAAGGTATAAAGGCCAACTGAGTAACAAATTGTATATTTTAATAGGATGCAGAACAAATTAGAACGCTACCAATAGTGCTACTGTACTAAACTCTGTTAGTTCATAATAATTATCAACGGAGGAATTTATCCAGTGTATGCGATGAATAAAATCAGTGCAAACACCTTGTGCAGATAATGGACTGCCTTCATAGAATCTTCAGTTGCATCCTCCAAACCTTCAGTTTCATCAGACGATTATAGATACCTTCAAATTCTTTGTAGTTTCGAACTTGCTGAAGTAGTGAAATTGTTTTGTTTTTATTCCTGGAATTTTGTGGCTTCTCCAAGCTGGAAACCACCGTGAGCAGTCTCCTGCTCCAGTGAAGTGGCACGGTGCCCCAATCAAACAAAGAGAATCCCACCAATTTTCTCAGTTTTGACCTTTAATAAGCAGCTGCCCCAATTAACTGATGGCCCACTGAACTGGAGTCAACCGTACCATTCCCAAATGGCCAAGCTTTAAGTTTGACTGTGGGCTGAGATATTTCCTTAAATGCTTCCTTGCCACTTACCTGTTTGTTTAATGGCTTTAAGCAGATTAATCACCTTCATGTATTCAAACAGCACTGCATAAATCCATGGTTAGACCGCATTTAGAGTATTGTGTTCAGTCTGCTCACCTCATTATAGGAAGGATGTGGAAGCTTTAGAGAGTGTGCAAAGGAGATATACCGGGATGCTGCCTGGGTTAGAGAGCATGTTAGTGAGATAGGCACACGGATGATAGAAAAATGGGGGGGGGGGGGGGTACGTGGGAGGAAAGGGTCAGGCTGATCTTGGGGTAGGAGCGGAGGATGTGAGGTGACTTGATAGAGATGTACAAGATGATAAGAAGCTTAGAGCGGGCAGCCAGAGACTTCCTCCCAGGGCAGAAATGGCTAACACGAGGAGGTGTAATTTTAAGACAATTGGAGGGATGACAGGGTTAGTTTCGCTACACAGAGAGCGGTGGATGTGTGGAATGTGCTGCCGGGGTGCTGGTACATTAGGGACATTTACCTCAGATAGGCACATGGATGATAGAGGGTTATGTGGGAGGGAAGGGTTGTATTGATGTCGAGGTAGGTTAAAAGTTTGGCATAACATTGTAGGCTGAAGAGCCTCTACCGTGCTGTCGTGTTCTCTGTTCTACATAATGTCCGGGAATTAGAGTCTACACTAGCCAGGCATTCTTCATGGAATCTCCACATTTCTGATATGGGATTATCACATCTGCAATGGTCGCTCTCCACAGAGATGTCGCTGTCCGTACTTCCAAAATCCTCTATTCTTATCCTTTTCCTTATCAGATCAATCTGTTATCTTTCGATTTCATTGGCTCAGGCTCCTCTTAACTGACCTGTGTCGGCTTAATTGTGGATCTGATCCAAGGCTGCAAGCGGTCTTACATTATATCTCTTTCCCCCACATCTAAGACCAGAGGGCACAGCCTCAGAATCAAGGGGCGTCATTCTAGAACGGAGGTGAGGAGGAATTTCTTCATCCAGAAAGTAGTGAATCTGTGGAATTCTTTGCCCCAGGCAACTGTGGAGGCCAAGTCTTTATGTATATTTAAGGCAGAGGTTGATAGATTCTTGATTGCTCAGGGCATGAAGGGATATGGGGGGAAAGGCGGGATATGGGGGAAAGGCAGGAGATGGGGGCTGAGAGGAAAAATGGATTAGCTGTGATGAAATGGCAGAATAGACTTGATGGGCCAAACGTCCTGATTCTGTTCCTATATCTTATGGTCTTATTTGTGTCTCCAGTAACTTCCTTTGTTCTTTCCAACTCAGACCGGTTTAGCCTGGTCATCCGAATTCTGGGCTCGGGATACTAAAGATCACAAGCTGTTCTTTCTATGGGCCTGTACCTGCTGTTCCCACATAACCAAATAAACAGCATCTTATCTTAGGCAACTCTGGCACTGGAGAAGGTCCAGAGATTCATGAAAATAATTCTGGGAATGGAAGGGTTAACGTGCGAAGAATGTTTGATGGCTCTGGACTTGTGCTCGCTGGAGTTTAGAAAAATGAGAGAGAATCTTATTAAAACCTATCGAATAGTGAAAGGCTTAGATAGAGTGGATGTGGAGAGCTTTGTTTCCTATAGTGGGTGAGTTTAGGACCAGAGGGCACAGCCTCAGAATTGAGGGATGTCCATTTAGAACAGAGATGAGGAGAAATTTCTTTAACCAGGAGCTGGTGAATCTGTGGAATTCATTGCCACAGGTGGCAGTAGGGGCCAAGTCATCGGGTGTATTTAAAGCAGAGGTTGATAGGTTCTTGATTAGTCGGTGTGAGAGGTTATGGGGAGAAGACAGGAAAGGAATAATAAATCAACCACGATGAAATAGTAGAGCAGACTTGATGGGCCAAATGGACTCATTCCCCTCCAATGTCTTCTGGTCCAAACTCTTTGTGTCCACATTGAATTGTTCTGATTGAACGAACCAGTTCACAAAATGGCAGCCTCCATTCCTTCAAACACCTGGCAGGAGCAAAGACCTTTACTTGCTCTGCCCTTCCCTCATTCCTAGTCACTGATTTGTAGATTTTAGTTGTTTCTTGGAGTATAGAACACTACAGCACAGTATAAGCCCTTTGACCACACACTGTTGTGCCAACCTTTTAACCTACTGTAAGCTAAATCTAACCCTTCCCTTCCCTCCCACATAGCCCTCACTTTTCTAACATCCACAAGAGTCTCTTAAATATCCTTATTTTATTTGCCCCTACCGTCACTCCTGGCAGGGTGTTCCAGACACCCAGCACTTTGTGTAAAATTTAAAACTTGCCTCTGACATTCCCCCCCCCCCCCATAACTTCCTCCAATCACCTTAAAAATTATGCCCTCTTCTATTAGCCATTTCAGGCCTGGGAGAAAAGTCTGTGGCTGTCCGTTCTATCTATGCCTCTTACCACCTTGTACACCTTTATCGAGTCATCAGTTATCTCTTCTGCTGCAAAGGGGAAATCGCTCAACCATCCCCCCGAAAGACGTGCTCTCTAATCCTGGCAGCATCCTGGTAAATCTCCTCTGCACCCTCTTTAAAGTCTCCACATCCTTCCTCTCGTCAGGTGTGACCACTGACCTTTTTATTTCTCCTTCCCAGTTCCTGATACTTCAAAGGACCACCCCAAGACAGAAGCTGGAATGATTTGGAGGGTCACTGGCGGCCTCTACAACATCACCAAGGGAGCCGTCGGCGCCACAGTCGGAGGCGTGGTGTGGCTGGGCGGGAAAGGTCTGTCAGCGACCAAGACGGCCGTCACCTCTGTGCCGGCGGCTGGCGTTGGACTGGTGAAGGGTGGCATGTCCGCGATGGCAGGAAGTGTCTCCACAGTGGGCTCCACCGTGGCCAGCAAGGTCCCGTTTACCACCAAGAAGAAGGACAAATCTGACTGAAGACTGGATTGGCAGCGGCCATTGAAATGGGCACCTGGCACTTGGACTCTGCCAGATGGATTGGGGGAGGGGGGTGGGGTGGGGGAGAGGATTTGCGACATATCACCTTTTGGTCTGAGGGGTTGCGTTTTGTGCCTTCTGAATCTATCAGCTTCTCGTGCACGGGGTTTTGTATCCGGTTCCGTCTGGACCGAGGCCCAAGTCAGTGTGGATCGCCAAGGGAGCTGGTGGACTTTAGTATCCACCAGGTTGCAGGGGAGAAGCTTAACTGTTTTCAAGGGGATGATGGGGAAGATGGGAGGGGAAGGGGAGAGAGCTCTTCGACAGCTCCTCATCTCAAATTCTGCCCCCCCCTCAGTAAAAATATAATTGTTACCTAGGCATTCTTGTGTGTGACTGAGAGGGTCGCCATCTCACGGGAGAGCACCCAAACCACAGGCTGAAAGCCCACTGCAGGCGTCCTGGTGTTGTGCAGTGTTTCAGGCTGAACACTCCAGTTTAAGTAGCTGTTTGAGCTGGGCTGGCCTGATCCTTTTGGGTTTGACAAATCTCAGCGAGGGATTGGTATTCCAAATGACTGGCATTTTGCTCAACATCTTTGGTCACTTTTACTGAGGAGATCCAGTCCTGCTCTGAAGTTGGCCAGTTCTGTTCCATTTTCACAGCTGACCTACCTGCCATTTTGTTTCGGTGAATATAAGCTGGGGTGTGGGTGGTGGGGAATGGCCGACACCCTCCATTTTACATACTCTGTGGCTCAGCTGAACGGCAAGTACAAATGAAAGGATGAAAACAGAGCAATTCATTGTTGAAAAGGCCCACAAGCTAGGCGGGAAGGGCACCCTGCCTGTTATCACTGTGAAGGTCAGAATTGGGACCCTCATTGCTTGGGGGTGATCTTGAAGTGTAGCACACATTAAAATGATGGAGGAACTCAGCAGGTCGGGCAGCATCTACGAACGGGAAAAAACTGTCAGCCCGAGACCCTTCCCCAGGACTTCCCTGATAAAGAGTCTCAGCCTGAAACTTCGGCTGTTTGTTCCTCTCTATAGATGCTGCCTGACATGCTGAGTTCTGTGTGTGTTACTTTTGAGTGCAGGATTAGCTTTGGTAACTAACCTGGGAACAGTCTGAGCCATTCAGCGGCTTCAATGTGCGTGAAAGATGAACAGAGACTTTGTGTTTTATGATGCCGAGCGTTCATGTGAAAAGATAAGGGAAAAGATTCTTCTAAACTTCTGATGTTGTCAGGAAAGGTAAGTCACCTCATGATTCATGAACGTAAAGAATGTCCATCTGTTGGTGTTGCCTGCTCTGGTGGGACCATATTTTGGAAGGTTTTATCGAGTGACTTCTCTTCCCAGCTGCCTGAATCCGATCAGTCTTTCATTCTCGGGGCCCTTGCAGTTCCTCTGGACTCCAACCCTGCGAGCACCCCGTCCGCAGTTTGACCAGTGCCCCACGGCACCCCGTCCGCAGTTTGACCAGTGCCCCATGGCACCCCATCCGCAGTTTGACCAGTGCCCCACAGCACCCCGTCCGCAGTTTGACCCATGCCCCACGGCATCCTGAATCCACTGACAGTGGTGTAATGGCAAAGAATGCCCTTAGCTGTTTTTCATTCCCTCCCGGATGATCTGGGAGATCAGTCATTGACTGAGATCGCCTGGGAGGTGTGTGTCGCACACTTGACAATCTCACGGTTGCCTTGACCCTCGGATATTCATCCTGCCATCTCCAATGGACAGAGTGGGCTGTGCCTGGACTGAGAGCCTGCGATGATTGCATCACTGTTGTCTTACAGAACCATTTCAAATTGTGGGGTTACGTACCTTTTTGTAATCTAGGAAGGAGTTGTCATGGAGGACATGTAATTGCATGTTATGAAATTTGGAATCTTTGACAATGTGTAACGTTCAGATGCTTTGTTTTTAATCTGTGAGAGGCAATGGACTTAAATCCTCTCCACCTTGTTCAGGGGACTGCTAAAGAGAATGCACCCATTTTATCACATAACCACCTCTGACCTGGGTATGATGCATTGTACTACAGCGTGTGTGTGCGTGTGTGTACACGTGTACGAACCTGGGACTCCCAACTCAACAGGCCTTTCATCAGTGGACTTCAGCCTGCGCTGAGCCCGAAACAAGATTAACCTGAAAAAGAATGGTTTGAGGGTTTAAAGGAAAACATATTGTGTTCAGTTTACAGTTTTAAAAGCCACCTGCCCTCAAAGCCCGGCAGGTATTTTCCAACCTCAGTTACATTTTGGTTAGCTGAGCAGGCTGGAGCTGAGGTCCTTGCCTGTTTTCGGGCTGCCCGTTCACTGCCTGTACTGATTTATGCTGGATGGACAATGGCGTCCAGGACATCAGTTATCCTCAGAGTTGTGCCCACTCTCGGGGTGTGTTGCCATCTCCCCACCAGCTTGTGGAAAGAGGCTGCAGTGTGATGGTGGGCAGGATTTGTATGTGTCCTTACATAGAAACTCGTTTTATCAGTATTGTATTTTACACCTTTCTTTGAATAAATCTGTTTAGCAGATCTCTGTGTGATGTTCTCCATTTTATGACTGGTCGAGCAACTGCATATTGTTCAGTAAATTTCAGAGAAGCTCCACTTGAACCGCCAGGTGTTAAATTCAACATTGTTTAATGTCATTTCCTGTGCACAAGTGTAAAGGAAAACAAAATAATTGTTACTCCGGATTTGATGCAACACAAAACTAAACACAATAAGATAAAGAACACAAATTTAAAAAAAACACAATGAATAGAAATACACAAAATAGCTTATATGCATAAATGGATTTTATGTCCAAAAAGTGGTGCTGGGCACAGAAGTGACTGTACATAGGGTGACTGACAGGAATTGATAAAGTTGTGGAGGGGTGGATTACTGGGTGGAGGTGTTCATCAGCCTTATTGCTTGAAGAAAGTAACTGTTTTTGAGTCTGGTGGTCCTAGTGTGGATGCTATGTAGCCTCCTCCCTGATGGGATTGGGACAAACAGTCCCTGAGCAGGGTGGGTGGGATCCTTCATGATATTGCTGGCCCTTTTCTGGCACCTTTCTGTATATGTGTCCTTGGTGGCAGGTAGCCTGGTGCCAATGATGCATTGGGTAGTTTTGACTGTCCGTTGTAGAGTATTCCTGTCTGTCGTAGTGCAGCTTCCGTACCATGCAGTGACGCAGTTTGTTAGGATGCTCTTTACACTGCACTTGTAGAATGACATGAATATAGACGTGCAAAGTCCAGCTCTCTTCAGCCTCCTCAGAAAGTGGAGGCATTGGTGAGCTTTCCTGATAGTGTAGGAGGTGTTCTAGGTAAGGATGTGGCAACTCGCAATGGATGTGATCATGACCGATTGTTACACTAGATTCAGTCAAGTTTATTGTCATCTGCACAAGTCCATGTGAACACAGGTGTAATGAAAAACTTGCAGCAGCATCGCAGGCACAGTGTCAGACACAACGTTCACAAGAAAAACATCACAGGCACAGTGTGTCAGACACGACCTTCACTGGCACAGAGTGTCATTCACAACGTTCACAAGAAAAACATCACAGGCACAGAGCATCAGACACGGCGTTCCCTGGCACAGAGCATCAGACACGGCGTTCACTGGAACAAAGCGTCACACACAATGTTCACAAGAAAAACATCACTGGTGCAGAGCGTCAGACATGGCACTCACGGCGCAGAGCGTCAGACTCAACGTTCACACGAAAAACATTACAAGCACAGGACACCAGACACAACGTTCACTGGCACAGAGCATCAGACACAACATTCACACGAAAAACATTACAAGCACAGAGCATCAGACACAACATTCACTGGAACAGAGCATCAGATACGATGCTCACAAGAAAAACATCGCTGGTGCAGAGCGTCAGACACAACGTTCACAAAAAAAAAATCACAGCATATCGTATACACCATAAGACATACTTAGTATTTATTATCTCTCTCAACCCTATTCTCCTGTCTTCTCCCCATAACCTAATTAAATACCTGTCAACCTCCACTTTATATCTGCCCAATGACATGGCATCAGGTGCTGCCTGTAGCAATGAATTCACCAGCCTCTGACTACAGGAGTTCCTTTTCTTCGCTGTTCTAAATGGAGCTCCCTCTATTCTGAGGCTGTGCCCTCTGGTCCTGGACTCACCCACCACAGGACGCAACCCCTCCTCTCCACATTGAGTCTACTTCAGCCTTTAAATATTTGACAGGGTTCAATGAGATTCTACTCTCCTCCTTTGAAACTCCAGCGAATACAGACTCAGAGCCATTAAATGGTCCGGATACATTAACCCTTTCATTCCTAGAATCATTGTAGTGAACCTCCTCTGGACCCTCTGCAATGACAGCACATTCTTTCTTATCTGAGGGGCCCAAAACTGCTCACAATTCTCCAAATGCGGTGTGGCTAATAGAGCCTCAGCAGTACATCCTTGCTTCTGTGTTTTATGGTCGTCTGGAAATGAATGCTAACATTCTACACAAAAGAACATGATTAGAGGAAATGTAAAGATCATTGTAGTGCAGAGTTGCTGTACTGAGAGAGTGATCAGGTTGTAGAGCTTGGTTCAAAAAATGAATGGTTGAATCCTCCAGCTCTTTGTGTAGCCAGGCCACCGGAGCATCTCAGCAAGTCACAGGCTGCTCGAAGTCCGAGTTCATTGGTGTATCCACAGGAGCAGGTATGAAGGGGTGTAAGGCCAATGTGGTGGCAGTGTCACTGGCAGGTGGCATCAGAGTCCGGTTTAACCTCACTGGCGTAGTTTGTGAAATTAGTTGTTATGCGGCAGCAGTACTTTGCAATACCGAATAATAAAACAGTAAATTCAATATGAAAGAAATAGAAAATAAATAAATAATGCAGCAAGGGAGCGAAAATAGAAAAAAATAAATAAATATTGAGATAATGGTCATGGGTTCATTGTCCATTCAGAAATCTGATGGTGAAGGGGAAGAAGTTTTTCCTGAAATGGTGACTGTGGATCTTTAGATTCCTGGAGCCCCTCCCTGACGGTAGCAATGAGAAAACACAACTTTTTTGCAAGAACACAGAAAAGAAATGACCATTTTTGTACAAAGTGGTCATCATGTTACTATCTGTAGAGATTAAGGTTGTGCCGGTTGGTTCAAGAATCAAACGGCTGAAGGGAAGTAGCTGTTCATGAACCCAGTGATGTGGGACTTGAGAGGCAGGCGAGGAGGAGGGACGGAATGCGAGGGGACCCAGATCTGTGGTGCGCTCCAATATACATTCCCCAGACATCACGCTATCAATCAAAGATCCCCACCATCTGGATCTTTGATTGATAGCGTGATGTCTGGGGAATGTATATTGGAGCGCACCACAGATCTGGGTCCCCTCGCATTCCGTCCCTCCTCCTCGCCTGCCTCTCAACTCCCCATGGTGCCCCTCCTTCTTCACCCATGGTCCACTCTCCTCTCCAATCAGGTTTGCTCTTCTTCAGCCCTTACCTTTTCAACCTATGTCCTCCCAGTTTCTTACCTCATGCCCCCCTCCCCACCCACCTTTCCCCTCATCTGGTTTCATCTATCGCCTGGTAGCCTTTACTGGAAAGAAAGGGGGCAGAATTCAGTCTCGCCCAAAAACATCGAATATTTATTCCCCTCCGTAGATGCTGCTTGACCTGCTGAGTTTCTCCAGTGCTTTGCTTGTGTTGCTCTGGATTTCTGGCATCTGCAGAATCCCTTGTGTCTGTGGTCTGCATTTCAAGTTATTTTTAAAATGTATTTAGTGATACAGTGCAACATAGGCCCTTCCATCCCTTTGGGGTGTGCCATCCCAGTAACCCCACGACCCCGATTAACCCTAACCTTATCAAGGGACAATTTACAATGACCAATTAATCCACCTGGTACATCTCTGGACTGTGGGAGGAAACCAGAGCACCTGGAGAAAAGCCACACATTCCACAGGAAGGATTGTTACAGAGGACACTGGAACTGAACTCCAAATCCCAGAATGCCCCAAGCTGGATTAGCATTGCGCTAACCACTACACTACCAAAGCACCCAAATGATGTACTTTGTCAGGCAGAGAAAATGGAGTTTCTGTTTTGGTAATTCATTTCTCCAAATGTGGACAAACTAAAGGATAGTTTATTCGTCGGTGGTCCAGGGGACTGTGAGTACTGGAATCCGGAGTGGGGAGAATCGCAAACCTGATGAAGGATCTCAGTCTGAAACGTCAACTCCTCATTCTTCTCCACAGATGCTGCCTGGCCTGCTGAGTTCCTCCAGCGTTTTGTATCTGTTGCCCTACCCAATGGAGGAAGTCAGTGGGTTGAGAGGCATCTGTGGAGGAGAGAGAGGAATTGCTGACATTGCTTGTCCAGACTCTGATAGCTGGCCAGGTTGTTGACTGAAATATTCGATGTTTCTTTTGCCCCCCCGCCCTCCACTGACGCTGCTTGAATGGCCTCTAGCAGTTTGTTCTCAGCACAGTACAGAGGGGGTTCACCAGGATGCGGCCCGGGTTAGAGAGCATGCCTCATGAGGACAGGTTGAACAAGCGAGGGATTTTCTCTTTGGAGTGGAGGAGGATGAGTGCTGATTTTACAGAGGTGTACAAGATGCTAAGAGGCATAGATGGAGTGGTCAGCCAGAGACCTTTTCCCAGCGTGGAAATTGTTAATGTGAGGGAATGTCATTTTAAGCCAAATGAAGGAAGAATAGTGGGGAGTGTCAAAGGTAAGATTTTTACACAGAGTGGTGGGTGCGTGGAATGCCCTGCCAGGGTGGTGGTAGGGGCAGATACATTAAGGATATTCAAGAGAATCTTAGATAGGCACATGGATGATGGAAAAATGGAGGGCTATGTGTGAGGGAAGGGTTAGATTGATCTTGCAGCAGGTTAAACACTATGGGCCAAAGGCTCTGTACTGTGCTGTAGTGTTCTATATTCTACACCCTAGGGACTCATCCTCAAGGTGAGTCACCATTTTGAAGAGCTGCTGCCCTTTTAGAGAGGGTGCTCCCCTTCCTCTATTGGATGATGAAGGTGCTCCCCTCCCTCTGTTGGATGGTGAAGGTGCTCCCCTCCCTCTATTGGATGGTGAAGGTGCTCCCCTCCCACTGTTGGATGGTGAAGGTGCTCCCCTCCCTCTATTGGATGGTGAAGGTGCTCCCCTCCCACTGTTGGATGGTGAAGGTGCTCCCCTCCCTCTATTGGATGGTGAAGGTGCTCCCAAGTCACTATTAGGTATTGGTGCTCTCTGGTCACTATTGGGTGAAGGCGCTTCCTAGTCGCTATTGGATGATGAAGGTGCTGTGTCGATACTATTGGATGGTGAAGGCACTGTCTTGATTCTATTGGATGACGAAGGTGCTGTTTCGATACTATTGGATGGTGAAGGCACTGTCTTGATTCTATTGGATGACGAAGGTGCTGTGTTGATACTATTGGATGGTGAAGGCACTGTCTTGATTCTATTGGATGATGGAGGTGCTCCCTGGCTGATATTGGATGGTGAAGGTGTTACCTTGATGCTATGGGATGGTGAATGTACTTCCTGGCTGCTATTGGTTGGTGGAGGTGCTACCTCGATACTATTGGGTGAAGGAGAGATTCTCTGCCCGCTTTTGGTTGGCGAATTCCAGCAACAGCAAAGGCTGAGCACTCCGTTACCTCACCTGTCATAAAAACAAGAGACTCTTCAAATGCTGGAAGTCCCGAGTAACACACACAAAATGCTGGAGGGACTCAGCAGGAGAGGCAGCATCCGTGGAGAGGAATAAAGAGTCGGTGTTTCAGGCCGAGACCCTTCATCGGGACTGGGAAGGAAGTGGGGGGAAGGCACCGGAATACAAAAGGTGGGGAGGGGTGTAGAGATCGAGGCATGGAGTACAAGCTAACATGTGATGGGTGGGACCAGGTGAGGAGGAAGGTGGGTGGGTGAGAGAGGGGGGATGAAGAAAGCTGGGAGGTGATAGGTGGAAAAGGTAAAGAGATGAAAAAGAAGGAATGTGATAGGAGAGGAGAGTGGACTGTGGGAGAAAGGGAAGGAGGAGGGGCAGCATGGGGAGGTGATAGGCAGGTGAGCAGGGGTAAGAGGCCTGAGTGAAGAATGAAGAAGAGGAAGAGGGAAGGGAAAAGGAAAATAAAAAGAGAAGAAAAGTTACTGGAAGGTGAAATTGATGTACATGTCATCTGGTTAGAGGCTAACTGGATGGAATATGAGGTGTTGCTCTTCACCCATGCCTGTAGAGGAGGGCATGAACTGACATGTCAGAACAGGAATGGGGACTGGAATTAAAATGGTTGACTGCATGCTTGTTGTGGACAGAACAAGGGTGCTCACAAAGCGGTCTCCCTATGGTCCCACCAATTCAGAGGAGGCCACTTCGGGAGCACTGGACACAATGGACGATCCCAGCAGGTTCACAGGTGAAGTGGTGCCTCACCTGGAAAGACTGTTTGGGGCTCTGAATGGAGGTGAATGGGCAAAGTGCCAAGAGGGAGATTAGTGGAGAGTGACAACTGGACAAGGGAGTCGTGGAGGGAGCGATCCCTGCAGAAAGCAGAGATTTGGGGAGGAGGTAAATATGTGTTTGGTGGTAAGGTCCCGGATAGCAGAAGTTGCAGAGATTGATGTGCTGGATGTAAACGTTCCTGGTGTGGTAACTTTCCTATCAACCTGCTGCAGCAAGTAGGTGCTAGCGTTATGCTGGGGCCTCCCTGCATCTGTCTGTTCTCAATTACCCCCACCCTTTCAGCTCTGCAAATCCATTCTTCCTGCAGTGAGAGTCGATGAGATGTCGGTTGGATGACGCAAGGAATTCACAGCCGACAGCAAGTCTAACATCTGCTTTTGATCTGTGGTCAGGGCTTCAGTTGGCATCTGCAAAGAATTAACAGCAACGCAACCACACTCCGGAGTCACAACCAGCGCACTGAGCACAGCACCACATCGTCTTTCCTGGAGTCTCTTCAGTGTCGACACCACTGATCTGCACCACTGGCCCACGGTTGTGCAGGGGCTAGCACGATACTATTACAGATGGAGGTGTCATCGGAGTCCAATCCTGGCACCCTCAGTAGGGACTTTGTACGTCATCCCCATGGAATGCGTGAGTTTCCTCCTGGTGCTCGGTCTCCTCCCACAGTCCATGGATGCACTGCTTCATAGGTTAAATGGCCATTGTTAATTGTCCCGTGATTAGGCTGGGGTTAAATCGGGGGTTGCTGGGCAGTGCGGCTCGAGGGGCTGGAAGGGCCTGATCTGTGCTGTATCTCTAAATGGATACTTGATTGCACGTGATCCCAACCCCTCGGCATCTTCAAGCACTGCATCTATCAATCAGATGATTGATAGATTGATCAGGATATCTGTCCTTCACTTTGGTGGGATTTAATAATTCAGATACAGCATGGAATAGTCCCTTCCAGCCCCTCGAGGCTCACCACCAAACAATACCCAATTTAATCCGACCCTAATTGACAGATCAGCCCGACTGTGGGAGGAAACTGGAGCATCCGGAGAAAACCCATGTATTCCATGAGGAGAAAACCCACGTATTCCACGAGGAGGACGTACAGACGCCTTGCAGAGGATGCTGGGATTGAACTCTGAACTCTGACACCCGAACTGTAGTAGTGTCGCACCAATGGCTGCACTACCATGGCCCCCTTTGGGAGAGTAAGGAGGGGAATGGTAGGGGCAATGGCTATCGAAGTGTAATAGATTGCCTACATATTTTTCATGGAAAAGATGTTTTCTGACTTTCCTTCTAAGCAGCTTATCTCTAGGAGAGGGGGCAGAAAAGATTCATGAGAATGTTGCCGGGGCAGGATGACTTGAGTTGTATGGAGAGACTGGATAGAACATAGAACAGTACAGGCCATTCAGCCCACAATGTTATGCTAACCTAATAAACTATTCCAAGATCGATCTAGCCCCTCCCTCCCACATAGCCCTCCATTTTTCTATCATCCATGTGCCTATCTAAGAGTTGTTTAAATGTCCCCAATGGATCTGCCTATCTCTGCTAACCCCTCTATACTTTCCTCCAATCTGTTTAAAATCATACCATCTTGTATTAGCTATTTGTGCCTTGGGAAAAAGTCTCTGGCTGTCCACTCTACTCCTTTTATCATCCTGTACAACTCTAACAAGTTACCCCTCATCCTCCTTCACTCCAAAGAGAAAAGCCCTCGCTCACTCAACCTATCCTCATGACATACTTTCTAACCCAGGCAGCATCCTGTTAAATCTCTTCTGCACCCTCTCCACAACTTCCAGCCCCTTCGTATAATGAGGCAATCAGAACTGAACACAATAGTCCGGGTGTGGTCTCACCAGGGTTTTACAGAGCTGCAATATCCTGGACTCAATTCCACACAAGGGGTTGTTGCAGCTCTATAAAACTCTGGTTAATCCAGATGGAGAGATTGACCAACATGAATGGCCTTATTCTGTTTCTATGGCAAAGTCATTGCAACACCAATAGTTATTATGGTTGAGCGGTGTAGCAACAAACCTTGTACTCAACATCAGTAAGCCCAAGGAATGGATTGTGGACTTCAGGAAGGGCAAGTCGAGGGGACACATACCAGTCTTCACTGAGGGATCAGTAGTGCAAATGGCGAGCAGTTTCAAGTGCCTAGGTGTCAACCTCTCTAAAGATCTATCCTTGACAATGACAGAAACGGAGTTTGAGGAGATTTGGTTTGTCATCAAAGACACTCACAAATTTCTACAGGTGTACCATGGAGAGCATTCTAACTGGTTGCAGCACTGTCTGGTATGGAGGGGTTACTGCGTGGGATGGGGAAAAGGTGCAGAAAGTTGTTAACTCAGCCAGCTCCATCATGGACACCGGCCTCCCCAGCATTGAAGACATCTTCAAAAGCGATGCCTCAGAAAGGAGGCATCCATCATTAACCCAGGACCCCAGGATGTTATGTTTTGTAATTTCAAAATATTAAATTAATTCCAAGGATGACACTAGAGTCTGGGAATATGAGTTTAACTTCGTTTACTTTAAACAAAGTGTGCATGTTTCACGTGATTATGTATGCATTTTAACATATAAACCAGAATTAATTATTTAAATGGAGATGATTACTCAAATAGTAGTCCGATATTAAATACACAACAGTGTTCCCTGCTTATCTATAAACTCCAACTCAACAGAGAATGCAGACCAACCAGGCATAATACAATTACTATATACAGACATCTACAGCACAGTTGAGCACGGCTGCGCGGGTGCGTGGATGTCAGCAAGTTGGACTGGCGGGAAGGATTTAAAAAGGAGACTACTTTATAGAGTGGTGTCAGAAGAGTGGGTGACATAGTAGAGGGAGACAGAGTAGGAGGGCTTTGGTTCAACGGGGCTGCAGTGATAACGGTTCGAGGCGAGGTAAGCTACTTGTGAGGAATAGAAAGTGAGTCTGTGAGGCCGGTGTTCTGCACTGGGTGTCAGATGTGGGATGTCCGGGTGACTCCCAGCCTTCTGGACGGCCACATCTGCGTCAGGTGCGTTGAGCTGCAGCTCCTTAGGGACCGGGTTACGGAACTGGAGATGCAGCTCGATGACATTCATCTGGTTGGGGAAAGTGAGGAGGTGATAGAGAGGAGCTACAGGCAGGCAGTCACACAGAGGCCTCCGGAGACAGGTAAGTGGGTAACAGTCAGGAGAGGGAAGGGCAGAAGTCAGATACTAGAGAGTACCCCTGTGGCTGTCCCCCTGAACAATAAGTACTCCTGTTTGAGTACTGTTGGGGAGTAGGCCTACCTGAGGGAAGCAACAGTGGCCGTGACTCTGGCACAGAGTCTGGCCCTGTGGCTCAGAAGGGTAGGGAAAGGAAGAGGATGGCAGTAGTGATAGAGGGCTCTGTAGTTAGGGGGTCAGACAGGCGATTCTGTGGAAGCAGGAAAGAAACACGGATGGTAGTTTGCCTCCCAGGTGCCAGGGTCTGGGATGTTTCTGATTGCATCAATGATATCCTGAAGTGGGAAGGAGAACAGCCAGAGGTTGTGGTACATACTGGTACCAATGACATAGGTAGAAAAAGGGAGGAGGTCCTGAAAACAGTCTACAAGGAGTTAGGAAAGAGGCTGAGAAACAGGACCTCAAAGTTAGTAATCTCGGGATTACTGCCTGTGCCACGTGACAGCGAGTATAGGAATAGAATGAGGTGGAGGATAAATGCGTGGCTGAGGGATTGGAGCAGGGGGCAGGGATTCAGATTTCTGGATTATTGGGACCTCTTTTGGGACAGGTGTGACCTGTACAAAAAGAACAGGTTGCACATAAATCTGAGGGGGACCAATATCCTGGCAGGGAGATTTGCTAAGTCTATTGATGAGAGTTTAAACCAGAATTGCTAGGGGGGGGTGGCAACTGAACTGAAGAGACGGAGGAAGGATCAGTACTGGAAGCTTTGATGTTGTGGCCATTATAGAGACTTGGATGGCTCAGGGACAGGAATGTTTACTTAGAGTGCCAGGCTTTAGATGTTTCAGAAAAGACAGGAAGGGAGGCAAAAGAGGTCAGGGGCGTGGCAATACTGATCAGAGACAGTGTCACGGCTGAAGAAAAGGAGGAAGTCATGGAGGGATTGTCTGCTGAGTCTCTGTGGGTGGAGGTTAGGAATAGGAAGGGGTCAATAACTCTACTGGGTGTTTTTTTATAGACCACCCAATAGTAACAGGGACAGCGAGGAGCAGATAGAGAGACAGATTCTGGAGAGGTGTAATCATAATGGGGTCATTGTGGTGGGAGATTTTAATTTCCCAAATATTGATTGGCATCTTCCTGGAGCAAGGGGTTTAGATGGGGTGGAGTTTGTTAGGTGTGTTCAGGAAGGTTTCCTGACACAATATGTAGATAAGCCTACAAGAGGAGAGGCTGTACTTGGTCTGGTATTGGGAAATGAACCTGGTCAGGTGTCAGGTCTCTCAGTGGGAGAGCATTTTGAAGATAGTGATCATAATGTTATCTCCTTTACCATAACATTGGAGAGGGATAGGAACAGACAAGTTAGGAAAGCGTTTAATTAGAGTAAGGGGAAATATGAAGCTATCAAGCAGGAACTTGGAAGCATAGGTACCTTGCAATGAGACAGGGAAAGGATGGTAGAGTACAGGGACCATGGTGTACAAAGGCTGTTGAAAATCTAGTCATGAAGAAAAGAAAAGCTTATGAAAGGGTCAAAGAAACTAGGTAATGATAGAGATCTAGAAGATTATAAGGCTAGCATGAGGGAGTTTAAGAATGAAATCAGGAGAGCCAGAAGGAGCCATGAGAAGGCCTTGGTGGACAGGATTAAGGAAAACCTCAAGGCATTCTACAAGTATGTGAAGAGCAAGAGAATAAGACGTGAGAGAATAGAACCAACAAAGTGTGACGGTGGATAAGTATGTATGGAACCGGAGGAGATGGCGGAAATTCTTAATGAATACTTCGCTTCAGTGTTCACTACAAAAAAGGACCTTGGTGATTGTAGGGATGACTTACAGCAGACCGAAAAGCTTGAGCACGTAAATATTAAGAAAGAGGGTGTGCTGGAGTGAGATGTACCCCAGGCTACTGTGGGAAGCGAGGGAGGAGATTGCTGATCCTCTGGCAATGATCTTTGCATCATCAATGAGGATGGGAGGGGTTTTGGAGCATTGGAGGGTTGCAGATGTTGTTCCCATATTCAAGAAAGGGAATAGAGATAGCCCAGGAAATTATAGACCAGTGGGTCTTACTTCAGTGGTTGGTAAATCGATGGAGAAGATCCTGAGAAGCAGGATTTATGAACATTTGGAGAGGCATAATATGATTAGGAATAGTCAACATAGCTTTGTCAAAGGCAGGTCGTGCCTTATGAGCCTGATTGAATTTTTTGAGGATGTGACCGAAAACACTGATGAAGGTAGAGCAATAGATGTAGTGTATGTGGATTTCAGCAAGGCATTTGATAAGATACCCCATGCCAGGCTTATTGAGAAAGTAAGGAGGCATGGGATCCATGGGAACCTCGCTTTGTGGATCCAGAACTGGCTTGCCCACAGAAGGCAAAGAATGGTTGTAGATGTGTCATATTCTGCATGGAGGTCGGTGACCAGTGGTGTGCCTCAGGGATCTGTTCTGGGACCCCTTCTCTTTGTGATTTTTATAAATGACCTGGATGAGGAAGTGGAGGGATGGGTTAGTAAATTTGCTGATGACACAAAGGTTGGGGGTGTTGTGGATAGTGTGGAGGGCTGTCAGAGTTTACAGCAGGACATCAATAGGATGCAAAACTGGGCTGAGAAGTGGCAGATAGAGTTCAACCCAGATAAGTGTGAGGTGTAACAACAACAGATAAGCGTGAGGTGGTTCATTTTGGTAGGTCAAATATGATGGCAGAATATAGCATTAATGGTAAGACTCTTGGCAGTGTGGAGGATCAGAGGAATCTTGGGGGTCTGAGTCCACAGGGCACTCAAAGCTGTTATGCAGGTTGACTCTGTGGTTAAGAAGGCATACGGTGCTTTGGCCTTCATCAATCGTGGGATTGAGTTTAAGAGCTGAGAGGTAATGTTACAGCTATATAGGACCCTGGTCAGACCCCACTTGGAGTACTGTGCTCAGTTCTGGTCACCTCACTACAGGAAGGATGTGGATACTATAGAAAGGGTGCAGAGGGGATTTACAAGGATGTTGCCGGGATTGGGGAGTATGTCTTATGAAAATAGATTGAGTGAACTCGACCTTTTCTCCTTGGAGCGATGGAGGATGAGAGGTGACCTGATAGGGGTGTATAAGATGATGAGGGGCATTGCTCGTGTGGATAGTCAGAGGCTTTTTCCCAGGGCTGAAATGGCTAACACGAGAAGGTATATTTTTAAGGTGCCTGGAAGTAGATACAGAGGAGATGTCAGGGGTAAGTTTTTTTACGCAGACAGTGGCGCATGTGTGGAATGGGCTGCTGGTGATGGTGGTGGAGGCGGAAACACTTCATCCCCTGCAAAGTCCCACTGCAACCCAGGCTGCCCACAAATAGCCCCCCCCCACTTCACCCGACTCAGTGGAGAAAGGCTGAAAGTCTCTTCTTCAATCAATGGGGTGTTAGCGAAAGACAGCATATACCACACATCCAGGTCCTCATCTTCCGAATCCGTATCCCTCTCAGGGGTGGGGCCGACCTAACCTCATCTGTTGGGGGCCCTGTGGTCGTCCCATGTTTCCACAGAGTCCTCTTACTAGGTGTAGGCTCCAAGTCGGGCCCTGGGTCTACCTGCACCTCTTCTCCCAGGAGCAGCAGCTGGTTCCGATGGAGAACCTTGACAGACCCATTCCCATCCTCTGGTTTCATCCAGAAACCTGATAGGTTTGGCATCTGACTCTCCACCAGATGGGGCGTAACTGCGCAGCGGTCAGCCAACTTATGCTTTCCAGGTAGCGGCAGATTCCTTATGAGGATTCGGTCTCCCGGCAGGAGTTGGGAGAACCTCAACTTTTGATCATACCTCCTCTTATTCCCTCGATTCTGCTTGGCAGAAGCGACCCCAGCTAATTCGTCAGCTGTTTTCAGCTCTGTTCTCATATCAGACACATTCTTCAGATAAGGCTTTGGTGGTAAGTCACCCTTGTCAGTCCCAAAACAAAGGTCAATGGGCAACCTCGCCTCACACCGAAACATCAGATAATATGGCGAGTACTCAGTAGCTTCATTTCGTGTACAGTTGTAACTGTGAACCAGATGCCCAATATGTTGACTCCATTTGCTCTTCTTGCTGATCTCCAGAGTCCCGAGCATGTCTAGCAAGGTCCGATTAAACCTCTCAGGCTGGGGATCGCCCTGCAGGTGATAGGGCGTGGTCCTTGACTTCTCAACTCCAAGCATGCCCAGTAACTCATAGATGAGTCTGCTCTCAACATACCGTCCCTGATCACTATGTATTCACCTGGGAAGGCCATAATAAATGAAATACATCTCCCATAACACTTTTGCCACCGTTGACACCCTCTGGTCCTTGGTTGGAAAAGCCTGGGCATATCTGGTGTAGTAGTCTGTGATGACTAAGACATTCGCTGTGTTGCTGGTATCGGGTTCTATTGACAGGAAATCCATATACACCAGATCCAGGGGCCTTGCACTCTGCAGGTGGGACAAGGGAGCTGCCCGCGTCTTCCGCCGTATGCAGCGAATGTACGGCTTGCAGTATTCTTTGACCTCCGACTTTATTTGGATCCAGTAAAACCAGTCTCTGAGCAATCCATAGGTCTTTTCCACCCCCAAATGACCAGAATCATCATGAAGTGATTTCAATGCCATCCTCTGATACTTCGCGGGCAGAACCAGCTGGCAACACCAAGAACGCAAACAACACCAAGGTCGGGCTGGGGTGACATGACCCGGTATAAGATCTGGTTCAGCAACTCCAACCAAGGCCATACTCGTAGTAATGGAGGCACTGTGGCGTGCTTTGTCTTCTCTGTCTGAGCCATGTCTGCCTTTTTGACCACTGACCAGATGGTACCAATGCCCGGATCATCTCGCTGAGCAGCTGCCACTTCTCCAGAACTCAATTCCAGCAGCTGATTTGTCTTCAGAGCAGTCAGGTTACAGTAAACTTGGGGTATGGCGTCATCAGAAGCCCCCGATTGATCCACCCCTTGATCCTGCCTCTCCTTTTCCTCTGCCTTCACGGTGATGGCAAACTGACCCGTGGCCTTCACCCCAGGGGCAGGGACACTCTCCCACTCCTCATCCCTGTCCAGTCCCTCATGCGTCCGTTGGGACAAAGCATCAACATCAATGTTCCTGCTTCCCAGCCGGTACTTCAGGCTAAAATCATAGGCAAACAATGCCGCCAATCACCGATGGCCCGTAGCATCCAGTTTCGTCGAGGTCAGGATATAAATTAGGGTATTGTTGTCCGTCCTCACCTCAAACTTGGTCCCGTAGAGGTGGTCACTCAGCTTATCCACCACCGCCCATTTCAACGCCAGAAATTCCAACTTGTGAGTGAGATAGTTTTCCTTGGAGGGTGACAGACTCCGACTGACAAACCCAACGGGTCTCAACCCAGTGTCCTGATCCTGTTACAGGATACCCCCACCCCCAAGCCCTCCTGGCTGGCATCTGTGTGCAGTACATACAGCAATTGGGGGTCCGCAAAAGCCAGCACCGGCGCTTGGGTCAGCAGTTCCTTCAACAACTGAATGGCCTCTTCACATTTTACATCCCACTTCGGTCCAAAGGGCTCTGATGTGCTTAGATATTCTCCACCCTTCTGTCCTTTTCACCCCCTCCCTTTCTTCCCCAAGAGAGGGTAACCACACAGAAGCTGATTCAATAGGTGACTCACTTTCGCATAGCCTTTCACGAACCTTTCAATAGTAACCACAGAACCCGAGGAACAAGCACAGAGCACTCACAGTCTGTGGTCTTGACCAAGTGGTAACCGCCTCGATCTTAGCTGGATTCGTAACTACCCCAATCCGTGATACTATATGCCCAACATAGCTAACAGACATTTGGCAGAAATGGCACTTGTCCAGGGAAAGTTTTAACCCTTCAACTTTCAGACGGCCCAGCACCTTCAGGAGCCTCGCTTCATGTTATTCCAAGGTGGATCCAAATACTATGAGGTCATCCAGATATACAAATACCTCCAGCAAGTTCCCCCACCATATTCTCCATGACCCGCTGGAGGGTTACAGGAGCTCCCGATATACCCTGAGGCATCCTTTTGAACTGGAAGAATCCCAGTGGACATATACATGCCATCTTCTCTTTGTCAGCCTCACTCATGGGGATCTGGTAATATCCACTCCTCATGTCCAGCACACTGAACCACTTCGCATCACTCAGACAGGCCAGCGCGTCTTTGACCCTCGGGACCGAATACTGGTTGGGGAAGGTACGCCTGTTCAGAGTCCTATAGTCCACACACATGTGTACCTTCCCATTCTTCTTCCGGGCCACTATTATTGGGGACGCATAGGAGCTTCGGGACTCAGTGATGATCCCAGCTTCCTTCATAGTACACAAATGCTGCTGCACGTCTTCCACATCTGCAGGGGCCAGTCGCCGCGACCTTTCTCTAAACGAGGTGTCCTCGGTCACCCGGATAGTGTGACGAGTGCTCTTGGAACAGCCCATATCAAACTCGCCAATGGAAAAGACACCTTCCAGCTTCAACATCTTCTCTACCAGCCCCCTCTTCCACACCGCAGGAACCGGGGAGTCCCCAAAGTTGAACGACTCAGCGGTCAACTTTCCCCCCTTTTCTGATAGTTTCTCCCCGGCGTGCCTCACGGGGGCAGTAGACATGACCATCACCAGGAGCAGATGCGCCAGGGGCATCCCCCGCTTGAAGGTGACCTTCCTCTTCGTAGTGTTCCTGACAATCACCGCCATCCTGCTCGCCTGTACAACAGAGGGCTTCTGCAATTTAGGCCTCACCAGTACCCCAGCCAGAAACCCCGACTCCCCCTCGAGGTCTTCCAGAGCGTCCACTAAGAGGGCCTCACCCTCAGGCACTCATGGAAATTTGGGGGTCCCCATCACTTTTGTTACCTCCCCGGGCCGGACCACCAGTGGCTTCAACTGGGTGAGCCACACTGTCCCACGTTTAAATTCGGTATCCAGTCCAATGCAGCCACGCGCTTCCTCAAAAGTAGCTTGAAACTCCGGGTGCACAATCAATGTCCCCAAAGAGCTCTCGCCAGCCTTCTCCTTGCAGGCCCCCATGAGCCTCCTCACCAGAGGGGTGTCGGTCCCCACCAGAATTGAAACGCCGCCCTTCCCAGCAGGGTCCAGACAAACCAGCACTAACGTATCCAGGACCTCAGACACTCCGACATCGGCCTCCGAGAACTCCAGTTTCACTGACAAATAACCGTCGTAGGGATAATCACCTGCACTGAGACCCCAAATCTCCAGTGCACTGAATGGTGTCAATGGTAAATGCTTCAGATACCGGTTGTAAAACGAACGGTACAGTGTGACCTGCGACCCGGTGTCGAGTATGGCTTTAGCATAAATACCCTCTATTCGTAGCGACACACTGGAGCATGGCCCCACCAAGCCTTCAGGAATAGGGTCTTTCGTTTTTGGGAGTTCCTTGGTACATTTCTGGGAACGTGTTCCCCCAGAGACATCAGACTGTCTACTCACTGGGTCTCCTCTAAGTTTCCCAACACCTCTCCCTGCTTAGGCTCCCGGGGACTAACTCTCCAAGGTGCTTCCCACCACTCACACTCCTGCCTGAAATGTCCCTCTTCACCATAGGTATAACAGACAATACCGGCTGCCCCTCTTCTTCCGGAACCCCGGCCACCTGCAGCCCTCTGCGTAGTCCGACCCCTTGGAGGTACCCCTCTATACCCGTCCAATCATACGGGGGTCCACCCCCGCTGTTCCCCGGGTTGGGCTAGCCGTGCTCACTTCACCACAAGGGGCTACTACCGAGGACTGTACCCTGCTGACGGAGACAGCCATCCCACGCCTCCGACGCGTTCTCCTCCTCCCGCAGCTCTCTAATCAGTTCAACAAATGAGGGAGGGGGCGCGTCTTACAAGACTGTCGGAGACCCCAAGCAATCATGTCCTGGGACTGGGCGCCTTTCGCTATCTGGTCTATTCTTAACTTACCTATCTCAGCCGCCTGAATGAACCCCCGTTCCCGTGCCGCAAACAATTTAGCTGCCTCTCTAGCCAAAAAAAATGTAAGCAGAAATCTTCTCTCCCTTCTCCTGTCGCATGTTCTGAAACCCTGCCATGAGCTCCAGTGGGCTCCCCGTCGTACCAAAAACGCTCTCCAATGCGTCTAGGTACTCGGCAAGGGTAGTGTAGTGTTGGCGAGTCTTCACAGCTCTCACCACTTCAGCCACCAACCCCTTCAAACTTTCAACCAATCGCTGTCGCTTTACATCATCAGAGCACTGCTGCTCACCTAACAACGGAGGAGTCTGCTCTGCCCCAGCAGCGTGCACACCAGCACTGATTTAAACCCACAGCCCACCGGTTCAATGTGCAGGGCAATCTCACAGCATCCAACGGAATCAAGCCCGAACGGAGCCCCCACAATTGTAACCCTCAGGCTCGGCCAGCACGTGTTCGTCTCGGGGAAGACAACTCCTGGCCCCGCCGAACCGAGAAATCTCGTTTGTGTGGATGCTGCGTGATGTGTTGCCCGGTTACAAATCCGCACCGCAAAATAACAGACGGTACATTGTATGCAATTAAACTATTGAACTTAATAAATCTTAATCTGAATATAGGGTTAGTAAAGAAAATAAAACGAAAAAGGGCCCATTTTAAGGAAAAAGTTAAAAGTGCACGTTGGAGCTTACTAATACAGCCGACCATCAACCAGCGACCTCCTCCGAGCGTCGCCGACCTTCGGACCCTTGCTCCCAGTCTACCCCATCCGGTGGTCTACCAGCTCTCTCCACACACGTCTTCCTTCTTCCTCCTCGCCAACAAAAGACTGCAAAAATCTCTCTTCCAGACTCACAAGAAAGAACAACGTTTCTCTCACTGGATAGGCCCACATTCCGAAACCCCGTTATCTCCAGTCTTAACCCAAACATTGCTGCTACGGAGAAACCATTACATTAGCAGTGAAACCTTACAGCATGTTACACATGGCTAACAAGAGAAATAAAAGCCAAAGAGAGGGCATATAATAGAGCAAAATTAGAGGGAAGTTAGAGGATTGGGATGCTTTTAAAAACCAAACAGAAAGCAACAAGAAAAATCCTTAACAAGGTAAAGATGGAATGTGACAGTGAGCTAGCCAATAATATTAAGGAGGAAACCAAAAGTTTCTTCAAATGTACAAAGTGTAAAAGAGAGGTGAGAGTGGATATTGGACCTCTGGAAAACTGTGCTGGAGAGGTAGTAATGGAGGACAAGGAAATGGCGAATGAGCTGAATAAGTATTTTGCATCAGTCTTAACTGTGGAAGACACTAACATTGTGCTGTATTCTTTACCAGTCTTCTACACTATCCACAACTCCTCCAATCTTTGGTATCATCCGCAAACTTACTAACCCACCCATCTACATTTTCATCCAGGTCATTTCTATACATCAGAAACAGCAGAGGTGGCAGTACAGATCCCTGTGGAACACTACTAGTTACAGACCTCCAGCTTGAACAAGTCCCTTTAACCACTTTCCTGCCTTTTATGTGCAAGCCAGTCTGAATGCAAGCAGCCAATTTGCCACAGACCCATGCAGCTTAATCTTCTGGATTAGCCTCCCATGAGGGACTTCGTCAAACACCTTATTAAAATACACATCCACTGCCCTACCCTCATAAATCTCTCTCGTCAACTTGTCAAAAATCTCAGTCAAGTTGGTAAGACGTGCCCTACCCTGCACAAAGCTATGCTGGTTCTCCCTAATTAGGCCATGGGTTCACAAATGCTCATGTATCCTATTCCTGTGAATTTTCTCTAGCAATTTCCCTACAACTGTTGTGAGATTCACCGGTCTATAATTCCCTTGTTCTCTTCTTTCTTTCTTTTCAAATCTTTGTATTATTTTTTTCCAAAATAAACATGAGTACATCGAAGTAAACAACACTTAGAATGTCTCAAGAAAAAAACATTATATAAAGATTGAAAAAGTTTTGTGATGTAAAGAAAAACACCTACTAAGCAAGAAAAGTGGGAAAAAAGAAAAACCCCATTCAGTGTTCAACCCCAGAACCATACATCATACATAGAGCTTCTAAAGATAAACACCAAACCACCAGCCAAAAAAAAAGTACCAAAAAATTTACAATTAGATCGTGGAGAATCCATCAATTAACTCAAATGATACTAACGAGCAAATGAACCCCATCTTTTCTCAAAATTAAACATAGGTTCAAAGGTTCAACTTCCAATTTTTTCAAACTAAGACATAGCATCACTTGAGAGAACCATTGTGACAAAGTGGGAGCCGTTGTATCCTTCCACTTCAACAAAATGACCCTCTTAGCCATCAATGTAACAAATGCAATAACATGTTGGTCAGACAAAGAGATATCGTGGATATTTTGAGGAATTATTCCAAAAAGCACAGTTAATTTGTTAGGTTGTAAATTAATTTTAAGTGCTTTAGAAATTGTTGAAAAAACTGACTTCCAGAACTGTTCCAGTATAGAGCAAGACCAAAACATGTTAGTGTAACATGTGTCTCAGTTTTACATCTATCACAATAACTATCAACATTAGGGAATATTTTAGACAATCTCTCCTTCATCAAATGGTAACGATGTACTATTTTAAATTGAATCAGTAAATGACTAGCAGAGATTGAAGAAGAGTTAACCAGCTTCAGAATCCACATCCAATCTTCCATCATAAAAGTCAAACTGAGTTCCTTGTCCCAATCTTGTTTAATCTTAAATAAAGGACGCTTATCCCATTGTAATAGTGAATCATAAATTCTTCCAATGGAACCTTTCATCAAAGGGTTCATACTCATAATAGTATCTAACAGGTCAGCATCCAATATTTAAGGAAAATTACTTAAATATTTTTGTAAGAAATGTTTAAGTTGGAGATATTGTAAAAAGTGTGAGTATGAAAGAGAATATTTATCAACTAATTGTTCAAAGGACATCAGTCTACCTTCTTTAAATAAATCCAAAAAAGAATTAATACCTTTATTTTTCCAAAGTAAAAAAATTGGATCACTTAAAGAAGACTTAAAAAAGTAGTTTCAATAAATTAAACTACAAAGCTTAAATTTTTTAAGATTAAAAAAAATGTAAGCCAAGTTTGAAAAGAATGCTTAATCACAGGGTATAAGTTTAAATTAGCAACTTCAGCTAATTGTATAGGCAAAACAGCTCCCAATAACGAGGTTAAATAAAACAGTTTCACAGCTTTTAATTCCAAATCTACCCAGATAGGCTGATCCTTCTTATCAACCCAATATAACCAAAAGGACATGTATCGCACATTAACAGCCCAGTAATACATTCTTAAATTAGGCAAAGCGAGACCTCCATTCTTTTTCAACTTCTGTAAATGACATTTACTAATTCTTGGTCTTTTATTATTCCAGATAAAAGATAACATAATAGAATCAATCTGGTCAAAAAACTTCTTCGTCAAAAAAACAGTGATATTCTGAAATAGATATAAAAATTTTGGTAAAGTCATCGTTTTGACTATATGGATGTGAGCAACAAGTGAAAATGTAAGTGGACTCCATCTATTAAATAAATATTTCATAGAGTCTAGCAAAGGAACAAAATCGGCTTTATAAAGATCCTTATATTTTTTAGTGAGTGTGACACCTAAATAACTAAAAGAATCTGTGACTTTGAAAGGACTATTGTCATACATAGAAATGGATTCCTTTATAGGAAACAATTCACTTTTACTAAAATTCATTTTATATCCTGAAAACTCTCCAAATTCATTAAATAATATTAACAAGGCAGAAATAGATTTCTCAGGATTAGGTATATAAACCAATAAATCATCTGCAGAAAGAGAAATCTTATGAATGGTCTCATTCACAGAAATCCCATAAATATTTTTAGCTTCACGGAGAGCAATAGCAAGGGGTTCTAATATTAAATTAAATAACAAAGGACTTAAAGGCAGCCTTGTCTTGTCTCCCGTGAAAGCTGAAAAAAAGGAGACCTACAGTTATTAGTAATAACAGTAACAATAGGAGCTTTATATATCATTCTAATCCAATTATTAAAATTAACACCAAAACCAAATTTCTCTAAAATATTAAATACATATTTCCATTCAACTCGATCAAACGCTTTTTCAGCATCCAAAGAGACGATGCATTGTGGAGTTTTAAAAGAGGACGAATATATAATGTTAAATAGTCTCCGAACATTTGAAAAAGAATAACGACCCTTTATGAAACCTGTCTGATCTTTAAACATAATTTTTCCCAAAATATTCTCCAACTGATTGGCCATTATCTTTGACAGAATCTTAGCATCAATGTTCAGTAGTGAAATAGGTCTATATGAGACACAATCAGTAGATTCTTTATCCTTTTTAAGAAATAAAGAGCTAGAAGTCTCATAAAAAGTAGAGTGTAAATCACCTTTCATGAAAGAATCTTTAAACATTTCCAACATATACGAGAAAGCAATTTTCCAAATTTTTTATAAAATTCTACAGGATAACCATCAAGTCCAGGGGTTTTACTAGACTGCATCGAAAAAATAGCTTTATGAATTTCGGCTTCAGTAATTTAGTCATCAAGAGTTTTTTGATCTTCAACAGAGATTTTGGGAAAAGCAATCTTTCGTAAAAAAGCATCTATTTTAGAAGAAGCTACTGGACATCGAGATATATAAAGTTCAGTATAAAAGTCTTGAAAAATCCTATTAATTTCTTCATATTCCCAAGCCAAAGTACCACCTTTCCTACGAATTTTCAATATTTGCCTTTTGGCTCTAGCTGTTTTTAATTGAGATGCAAGCAGTTTATTATTCTTATCTCCAAACATATAAAATTGACTCTTTAACTTAAGCAAATAGCCTTCAATAGGATGAGTTAATAATAGGTTCTACTGTGATTGAGGTTCCACCCTTTGTTTGAATAAATCAATATTAGGGGAAACTGCATAAATATTATCTAAGTCTTTAATTTGTTTAGAAATTTTTATCTAATTCTACCTTAGTCTGTTTTTTAAGCTTAGCTGAATAAGAAATGATGTGACCATGTAAAAATACTTTAAATGTATCCCATATAATTAATTTAGACATACCCCCTATATCATTAAAAAGAAAAAATTCTTTTATCTGATTTTCAATAAATCTGACAAAGTCAGAATTTTGCAATAATGTCTGAGATATGCGCCATGGTGGATGAACCAGAATGACATCATCAAATTCAAAAGACAAACTCAAAGGCGCATGACCAGATATAGCAATAGCATCATATTTGCAATTTTCAACACTAGGCAATAAGCAAGGATCGATTATAATATTCTTGAAAATTTTTTATAAACATGTGAAAAGAAAGAATATTCTCTGTTATCAGGGTGTAGATACTTCCATAATTCAATCAATCCAAAATTAGTCAAAAAGGAGTTGATAAGTGATGCAGAACAATTTGGAAGTTGCTGATTGGTTAAGCTCTTATCCATCAAAGGATTTAAACAACAGTTAAAATCCCCACCCATTATCAACATATATTCATTTAAATCAGGCAAATACCTTTTTAAAAAAAGTATCACCTAAATTAGGACCATACAAATGAGACTTGGAAACTCAAGTTGTTACACACGAAGAGGAATTGAAGATAACTAAGCAAAAATTGTCTGAAGCTACAACTCATTTGGAAAGATACCAAAATAAGATTATAGACCCGGAAACCAGGTCTCGCCGGAGAAATATACGAATTGTTGGACTCCAAGAAGGAGTTGAAGATGGAGATTTAACTGCTTACTTTGGTAAGCTTTTTCATACTTTATTTCCGACTATATTATCAAACCCACCTACTATAGAAAGAGCACACAGAACTTTTACGTCGAAATTTAAAGATCCAAATAGTCCAAGGTCTGTTTTGGTCTGTTTTCATCATTTTAAAATTAAAGATCAAATAATGCGACAGGCAAGAAAACAGAGTTTTTATGGAATCCGAGCTCCATTTTTATGATGATTATCCAAGGGAGGTACTGGAACAAAGATCAAGATTTGCTCTGGTAATGAAACAGGCATATGATAAGAAACTGTTTCCTTCTTTGCATTACCTGACAAGAATTAAAGCTTTTCCTTCTAACTCTCCTCCTCATTCTCTTCTTAAATAGAGGTACAACATTGGCCACTTGCAATCCTCTGGGACCTTGCCCGTGTCTAGAGAGCAATCTTGTCTTTTGCCCCCTTCAATAACTGGGGTAAATCCCATCAGGCCCTGGGGACTTATCCACCCTTAATACTCATTAGGAGGCTCAACATTTCCTCCTCCTTGACCTCTAAATGCTCTAACGTACTTATACACTCACACTGATCTCCTGGTCCTTCATATCCTTTCCTTTGTTAAATACTGAAGCAATGTACTCAGTAAGTACCTCACTCACATTCCCTGCACCCAAGCAAATGTTCCCCCCTTTGTCCTTGAGTGGTCCTTCCCTCTCCTCTTGATGCATGTATAGAATGCCTCGCTGCTTTTAACAGCTTGGTAGCCGTCTCGTGGTCATATTAAAATACCTTGTCGCCAATATTATGTTTTGTAACTTTGAAACATTAAATTAATTCCAAGGAAGACAGAAGAGTCCGGAAATATGGGTCTAACTTCATCTTTACTTCAAGTGAGGCATGCACGCTTCATGTGGTTATGTGATAACGTATGCAATAAATGTATTTTTGACCGATAGCCCATAATTAATTATATAAACGAACAAGAATACTTAATCAAACAATTCCCTCGGCCACGTAAGTCTAGAGAAGATGCCCTCTGACCCCACAAAACATGGTAGATTGAAGCGCAAGCCCTCTAAGACCCCCTGTTTGTGTGGATGCTGTGTGATGTGTTACCCTGTTACAAATCAGTCCCTCGAAATAACGGACAGTACACCCACACCACATACAACTAAAAGATTTAGTTTTATAATTCTTAATTTGACTACGGGGTTAGTAAAGAAAAAGCAAAAAAAAAGAAAAAGGCCCATTTTAATGAAACAGTCTAATGTGCACAAGTTGGAGCTCACGGCTTCCCTTCACCGATTCTCCTTCAATCTCCCCGAGTTTCATTGAATCCTGGCGCCGCTCTGGGCAGACTGCTCCGACCTCTCCTCTCTGGTGTCTTCTCTCTTCTCCCCTCTCAAAAGCCCCAAGCCCAACCTTAGTGTCCCTCACCAGAGAAACCTCCCCTGAATCCATCCATCCCACTGGATGGCACACATTTCTCCTATCTCTTATCTTCAACAGTCACCCAAACAAGCAGCTTACACAGAGAACAGAAAAGCATAACAGAGAAAAACTATGAACCATGTGAACCAGGGCATTACACAATATATAAACAAGATGACTCAAATATTAAACACACAACACAGGACATGCTCTCTTCTCATCCATCAGGGAGGAGGTACAGGAAGGCACTGTAGAGTAATGTAAAGAGTGGAAACATATGCATAATACACAACCACCGACAAGGCCTCCATTTTCAGAGGCTGGTCTGACATGGTGATGTAAAGATATGAAGTTTCTTACTGTGCTTTGTGTTCTGTGTTTGGTTGACAATAAAGGAGCTTCCTTTAAACCTAAAGTGCCTCTGCTGTTTTATTTATGACAACCTACATCGGTAACCCTGATGCTCTAGGGCAGTTATCCAACATGTTGGCCAATGCAGTCACTTTGAAACTGCCGGAGTTTTGAGAGTGTGACAAGAATACACATAGATTAAGATGTTAGCTGTCCTGTGCTGGCACCAGTGGGATCAGCAGTTGGTCTGCCGCCTGTCTTCAGGAGAGAGAGAGATAAGGAAAACAATGGAGCAGCATTTGGAGATGTTAATGAAGGGACGGGAGAGAGTAACGGAAGGAGAGCTGTCAAGAGCGGCTTCCCCTTTGAACCCTGAACTGTTTGAAGTGATGGACAGGCGATACCCCAGCAGGGGGATAAAAAGGGACAGGTTCGCTAAGGCAGGACACACGACACCCGAGGTAACGAGACCCTGGAAGCGGTGCATCTCTCACAAGTCGGTGGGAAGTTTTGGAAGGCCGGTTGCGGGACCAGGCTATAGACGCACAGGGTGGAAAGGCACGATCGTTGGGAACCTGGTGTGTGTCCACCCTTGCCTGGGTGCTGGGTTCACCGCAGAGAAACGATCGTATCTGGAAACGGAGGGGTCACGGTCGGTGACCTCAGATGACATCACAAAGGGCTCGTCCGAAAGCTGACTGCGAAGGTCTGTGTGGAAGCCGTTTTGAATATTCATTCGTTTTGCTCTCTCTCTCCTTCCCTCCACTGTCCATCGCCACGGCAGCGATTACTGCGAACTGAACTGAACTAAATTGAACTGAACTTTGCGTCACTTTGAAACTGGTCATTTACCCCTAGACAACGATAGAGCTTGATTGATCCTGTTATCTTAATTCTGTGTACATGTGTGTTTATCATTGCTGAACTGTTGCATTTATTATCCTTTTGATTAGAGTACTGTGTTGCTTGTTTCTTTAATAAAACTTTCTTAGTTCTAGTAATCCAGACTCCAACTGAGTGATCCATTTCTGCTGGTTTGGCAACCCAGTTACGGGGTACGTAACAGCAGCAAAATGCCATCACTTGGCTTGTACAAGCTGAGACCCAATTCGCCCTGTGAAAAATCTCCCCAGGCGACACCAAATATTACTACGTAGCAGTGTCACGGCAGCGAGAGTAGTGAGTCTGCTTGAAAACCCGCCTGAATGCGATAAGAATGGCATGCTGAAAACTCACCTATTACAGACATTTGGCCTATCAGAGTCTGAGCAGGCCAAACAGGTGTTCTCCTTGCCCGGCCTGGGGGATGCTAGGCCTTCAGAGCTAATGGACCTAGTCTCTCCTAGGAAATCACCACCCTTGTTTCATTTTTAAAGAACTCTTTATGCAGCAAATGCCTGATCAAGTTCACTAATGCACCCATCAAGGCCTATAGGGAGCTTGCTAAAATGGCTGATAGCCAGGCACTTCCTAGCATTCATACCAAAGCGAGACAGGGAAAGGAGGGTCTCAATAAGCCCGGTCAGCAAGGCACCCAATATAAGGATACCTGCAAGATGATGCTGGGTCTGTGTTTTTACCACGCTAACTCTGACTGGAATGCTAGGAAGTTCCAGTGGCCTTGCAGCTTTGACAGTCCTGGTGCATTGGTCTGGTAGTGGCCTGTGAACACTGTGGGTTCCAGACGCCAAGGTGGTCTACTGTTCGTTACGGATATCCTCTCAGGGCGAAACTTCCTCAGTGACACGGGTGCTCAAGTGAGTGTGCTGCCAACAACGCCTATTGGTCAAAGAGCAGGGATTGACCTCGATGGCACAAAACTTCTGTGCCACGCCAGTGGCTTTTGGGACTGCCTGATGAAGGAAGCCATCGAAATAAAACTAGAGGGAAAAGAATTTGAACAAAGATGAAGGTCTCGCTCTAGGTAAGAGCTGGAATTCAATTTTAAACAATGTGGGACACCTGACTGGATGAGGATTAACCAATCAGATGGAACAGATGATAGGGGCATAAATACCACTGGATTATTCATGCCTGGGCATCATCCCTGATGAAGGTGGCGGAATTTGTCATAGAAACTTTGGTTAAAGTCGATACCTGTACCCAGATTGGAGCGCAGCTTGTGTGGAGTGCCAGCGGGCAAAAATTAGCTGTCATGTTCAGGCACCATTCACACCTTTTGAGGTCCCTGAGAGATGTCAATGTGGACCTGGTTGGTCCTCTTTCCCCCTCCCACGATTTCAAGCACATCCTTGCCTTGGTGGACCATACCACCAGATGGCCAGAGGTCATCCCTCTAGCATCAGTGACGGTCACCGATGTGGCTCATGTGTTGCACAGTTTGGCACTCCACCTTATATTTTTTCTGACCGCAGTCCCTAGTTACATCAGACCTCTGGACCGTGATGACCCGGGACCTCGGTGTTAGGCTACATACACCATGGTGTATCAGCTGCAGACCAATGGCCTGTGAGAGTGGTTTCACCACACCTTAAAGGCTGCTCTGAGGGCTTCCCTGATGGATAAGTGTTGGCATAATCATCTCCCATGGTCCTGCTGGGGCTCAGAACAGCTCCAAAAGAGGATCTGTGGTTGTCCGTGGCTGAGTTGGTGCATGGACAGCCGTTACGAGTGGCAGGTGATTTCATTCCTGAGGCCACGTCCTCCTGGTCAGCCTCTCAACAATTCTACCCTCCTCAGTAAACTCAATTCCTTTTCACCTATTCCTACCTCCCATCATGGCATACAGCACCTTGGATTCCTGGTGACCTTCATTCCACCTCGTTTGTTTTTGTCCACCATGATACATGCCAACTTAGGCCCCCTTAGAATGACTTGTTACATATTTTAGAACAGAAAGAAAAGACTTTTATCATAAATAGGAGGGGTAAACCAGAAAGTATTTCAGTAGATCGCCTTAAACTGGCCCATGAAGTTTTGGAAGATTCTGCTATCATGCCCCTGCCATCACAACGTGACCATGAGAATGAGAGCACAGTGCAGGACGAGCCAGAAGCACCTGCTGCTACTTCACCCATGCAACATCGGACTCAAGCCAGGTGGATCATCCAAGCCGCTGACGGGCTCACAATGCATAATTCGCAATCGCCAACACTGAGTTCGCTTTAAGAGGTTACTCTGATGTGATGGTGTAATGACGTGAAGTTTTTAACCACACTTTATGTTCTGTGTTTGATTGACAATAAAGGAGTTGTTACAGTTTCCCTTAAATGTAAAGTGACTCTGATGTTTCATTGATGAAAACCTACAGCACACACTCAATACTTTAGGAACAGCTTCTTCCCCTCCACCATCAGATTTGTGAATGGGCAATGAATCCATGAACAGAATCTCAGTAATTTTTCTCTCTCTTTTCGCACTATTATTTTAATTTTATTTTCTCTTTTTCACATATACTTCTTATTGAATAGTGGCCAACTGGAGTTTGTGGTCAAAATCTGAAGGTATCTTCAGTCAGATCGAGAAGACAGCTTTAAAAATCAGCACTTTGTGGCCATTTTTCAAAGTTTGAGTAGCAACCAATCAGAAATCAGGATTCATTAGCAAGGTCAAACAAAAAATAAGGCAGGGGCAAGTGGAGAGGCCATTGTTGGAGTGGGTCAATGTTAGATTGAGGACACTTTTGGGGTTGGCGCTCCAGGCTTGGTCAATAACAGGTGTGAGCAACATAAGTATCTGGTAAGCTTTATCTTGCTCATTCTTCACCTGTTAGGGCAGTAAGAATGGCTGCAGGGGCTGTGTTCGTTAGTTGTGTGAGATTGGGAATTCTGGGAGACCCGCAGCCTCCCGGATAACCACATCTGCACCAGATGCACTGAGCTGCAACTCCTCAGGGAACATGTTAAGGAACCGGAGCTGCAGCTTAATGCTCATAAGGAAGTGATAGATAGGAGCTACAGGGAGGTTGTCACCTCCAGCTTGCATAGGCTGGTGACTGTGTGACTGTCAGGAGAAGGAAATGGAATAGACAGACAGTGTGGAGTAGCCCTGTGGTCAGGGGGATATCTACGGAAAATAGCGCCTGTGGCAAGCACTGAAATTGCACCCCTGTCCAAACATCTGACACCCATCTTTTAGATAACTTTTCCATAATATCAGCTCAAAAATACAACTCAAGCTCGTTAATCTTTTAATTAACAAATTATAGCACTACATGAAAATTATAACTGCACCTTCCTTGCTTTCACTGATACAAGTTGGTCTATGATGTGATCGAAGTCAGTTTTTTCTGTTTCTTCTCTTTCTACACTCAGCAGAGCAAGATCACAGAGTCTGTCTTGACCCATGGAGGCTCTCAAATATGGAAGTATTAGTTTTAACTTGCTGAATGATCTCTCACAGCTGGTGTTGGAAACTGCGATGGTTAGCATTATCTGAATAGCAATGCGAAGACTGGGGAAGACACTTTCATCTCCATACTGGACAATATATTCAAGAAGCTCTTCAGGTCTTGATATTTTCATGTTGACCTGCCTTGATAGCAACATTCTGCAATCCAAAATTTCTTCATATAGTTGCTGTCCATCAACATCAGAGCTGTACAATTCGCCCAAATTTTCACACTTCTCCTTTAGGTTGTTACTGTCGGCGCTGTAACACAGTCCCTTGATATCAAGAAGGAACCCAAACTTGGTATCAGTGTTGTGCAAATGAGCGAACCTTTCATCCATTTCTCTGTGAAGATGGTCGAGTGTTCCCTTCATGACTCTTTCCATTTCCTCCTTAGCTGTTAACCCAGTGTCTCTCGAGTTCTCATCAGCCATTCATTTCTTTTGTCTCTGACATCTTTCAACTTCAATATTCCATTCTTGACAGAGACCAACTCCTTCTTTGAGTGACTCACTGACCAACACTTCTCTTTTGTCATAAAAATGATCTCAGAGGGCTTTCAAATCCAGGGCAGCATCGTGGAAGTACATGCTAGGATCCTGCAGCCTCTTTTGAATACGGTCAATGCGAATGAGTACTTTGTTCCAAAATCCTAGCAAAATCAGAAAATCGTAACTCAACATGTGGTTGTACAACTGCTTTGCATCAGTTCTTGTTTCACTGGTCTCGTTTTCATTGTCTATCATGTCCTGGAGAACTTGGAGTATCTCCTCAATGTACCTGTTGATGGGCTTCACTGCTTCTGTCCTTGCACTCCACCTGGTTTCGGACTCTAACTTAACAACCACAGGCACAGCGTTTTTGAGTTTTTCCCAGCACTGTGTTGAATGAGAGAAAAACACGTAGAGAGCCTCGATGGTTCCAAAAAACGTGACCATCATTGTATCCTGCTTGGCTGTATGTACACCCACCAAGTTGAGTGAGTGATTGTCGCAATTCACAAACACTGTCAGGTTGTTTTTCTCACTTCTGTGTCCAGCCATCACAGCAGCATTTTCATAGCACTGTGACAGACAATCTTGTAGCTCCATTTCGTCCTTCTCTAGCTGTTTCAAGATGTCTTCAACCAAGCTCTCAGCATCCTTCTGACTTATCTGGATAAAACCAAGGAGGGACTCTCTAACATGGACTGTTTTCCTCTCAAAGTCAATCTCCACACACCTCACTACTTCTGATATCTGTTCATGGTGTGCCTGATCAGGAGTCGAGTCGAACATGAGACCATAGTACTTGGTTTTACGAATGCTTCTCAGTAAACTCAGGCAAACCGTGGATGCCATCATGTGGATGAATTTGTTCTGGACACCTGGTGAAAGATAAGACGTGGATCCAGGATGACTTTCCAAATGAGTGAGGTGTTCTTTTATGACAGGGTCAAAGATGGCCAGTAGTTTCAGTAAGCCAAGGAAATTTCCCACATTGGAGTCATTGTCTAGCTGAAGTGACTCCCTGTGTCCTCACAAAGCCAGGTTCTGAGTCACAAGGAATTTTATGCAGTGAAGGATTCTCGTCAAGATATTATGCCACTTCTGCTTTTCCTTCTCAATCTGTGACTGAAATACCATATCAATAACTCCTCTGTTTCCAGCTAAATTTCTTTCTATTTCTTTCCACTCTGTGAAGCATGCCCGATGATTCTTGGCATTTTCATGAACACTAATCCTTTCAGGTGCTTTCCACTGGTTGAATCCACTTTCATGCTCCAACGAGGATTGATGCTCTGAGTGGGAATAGAGAAGACAACAGATACAAAATGCAGACTTTTTAGAAGGGGAATAGACCAGCCGTGAGCGAGTCACTTCCTCACCACGACCATTTCTCAATTTCCTCCTGAACCAAGTTTTGTTCATTGAGCGGTTATTTGTTGGTAGGAAAGGCCCCTCACTGTTCTGGAAATACTTCAAACCCAGCTTTATTATTTCCATTCTCAATGTGTCAGGCAGAATTGCTTTTCCAGTATCCTTGTCAAACTTCAGAAGTCCGATGTCATGCTGTTCAATCACTTCTGTATGACAGTTCGAGGCTCTTTGACACCATCCAGTTCACCAGGGTCAGTGTCATCAGGTTCAATTTCATCAGGTAAAATCTCATCAATAAACTCAACATCACCACCACCACCATCATCTTCCCCTCCTGTCATGTCCACGTTCTCTGTGGCAGGCTCACTCTTAATCTCATCATACTCAGATTTATCTGACTTGACTTCCTCCTCGGATTGTGACGCATTTGTACTTGATTCTAACAAACCTGTAGCGGGTGCAGGCGACTCCACGGAATGTGTCAAACTACTTGTTCCGGGCTTTTCAAAGAAGGGCATGAAGAACTTGCTCGACTCCTTGGCTTCCTCCGCCTCCAACTTTCATCTCTTCCGTCCTTCAGTTCCACTTTCCTTCTTCTTTGTGAAGAAATATTTCATGGTCTTCTTACACAATGCTTTGAAATAAGGCCATCCTAGTGAAGAAATATTTCATGGTCTTCTTACACAATGCTTTGAAATAAGGCCATCCTAGTGCTTCTCACCCACGAAAATCAGAGACAGATCATACATCTGAAGAAAACCCTTTTTTCACTATCCGAGGATGGCTTGTCTGACTTTAATAGAAACTGCTCAGTGGCGCCCCCCCCCCCTTCAAGTGGCACCCAGGGCACGTGCCATACCTGCCATACCTTAGATACGCCACTGCCTGTGGTTGTCCCCCTCAATAATTAGTATACCGCTATGGATTCTATTGAGGTGGACAATCTACCAGGGGAGCTGTAGTGACTGGGTCTCTGGCATTGAGTCTGGCACTGCAGCTCTGAAGGGGCCAGAGGGGGAATGCAGTGGTGATAGGTGACTCCATAGTTAGAGGAGCAGAAAGGAGAGTCTGTGGCTGCCAATAGAGGTACCCAGATGGTATGTTGCTTCCCAGGTTCCAGGATCATGGGTGACTTGGATCATGTCCACACCTTTTGAAAGGGGGAGGGCGAACAGATGTCTCGATACATATTGGTACCAATGACACAGGAAGGAAAATAGAGGAGGTCCTAAAAGAGAATTTAGAGGGCTGGGTAGAAAGCTGAACAGCAGAAGCTCCAGGGTAATGATCTCTGGATTGCTGTCTGTGCCATGTTCCAGTGGGGGCAAAGACAGGATGATGTGGCTGAGGAACTGGTGCAGGGGGCAGGGGGCAGGGTTTCAGATTTATGGATCATTGGGATGTCTTCAGGGGAAGGTATGACCTGTACAAAAGGGCTGGGCTACACCTGAACCTGAGAGGACCAATATTCATGTGGGCAGGTTTGCTAGAGCTGTTATGGAGGGTTTAAACTAACTTGGCCGGGGGTATGGGAACTGGAGTGACAGGGCAGAGGATAGGGTTGTTGGTTTAGAAGCAGAGATAGTGTATAGTGAGGTTGTCAGGAAGGACTGGCAAATTAAAAGGCAAAATTGCAGTTAGCGGGAGGGGTTGTAGTGTAAACGGGGACAAAATTTAAAGGGGTGACAAATACAAGACTGAAGTCGTTATACTAGAATGCATGCAGTATATGAAATAAGGTAGATGATCTTGTAATACAGTTAGAGACTGGCAGGTATGATGTTGTGGGTATCACGGAGTCATGGCTGAAAGGTGATTGTAGTTAGGAGTTTAATATGCAAGTATACACAATCCATCGAAAGGACAGGCAGGTAGGCAAAAGAAGAGGTGTGGCTCTGCTGGTAAAGAATGAAGTCAAATCTTTAGAAGGAGGTGACAGGATCAGACGATGTAGAATCCTTGTGGGTAGAGTTAAGGAACTGCAAAGGTAAGAAGACTCTGATGCGAATTATTTACAGGCCTCCAAAAGCTATCCAGGATGTGGTCTATTAACTACAGTGGGAGATAGAAATAGCTTGAGATGATAGAATTCACCCTGCAATTTGAGTATTATTAATACAGTGGGGTAAAGGGAATTCCAGAGGCATGAGAGAGGAGGTGGCCAAAGTTGATTGGGAAGAGACGCTAGCAGGGATGACAGCAGAGCCGCAATGGCTGGAGTTTCTGGGAGAAATTCGGAAGGTGCAAGGTACATGCATCCCAAAGAAGAGGAAGTATTCTAAAGGTAGGATGGCAGAACTGCGGCTGACAAGGGAAGTCAAAACCAACATAAGGGCAAAAGAGAGGGCATAAAATAGAGCAAAAAGCAGAGGGAAGCTAGAGGATTGAGAAATTTTTAAAAACCAACAGAAGCAACTGAAAAAAATATAAGGGGAAAAAGATGAAATATGAAGGGAAGCTTGCCAATGATATCAAAAATTATACCAGAAGTTTTTTTTCAGATATATAAAGAGTCGATATTAGACCGCAGGAAAATGGTGCTGGGGAGCTAGTAATAGGGGACGAGGAAATGGTGGATGAACTGAATAAGCATTTTGCATCAGTCTTCACTGTAAGACACTAGTAGTATGCCAGAAGTTAAAAAGGAGTGGTCCTAACACAGTCTCTGTAGCACTCCACGAGTCATCAGCAGCCAATCTGAAAAGACTGCCTTTCTTCACACTCTTTGCCTCCTGCCAATCAGACAATGCTCGATCCATGTTACTATCTTGGGTTCTTATACAATGGGGCTCTTATCTTATTTTATCAGTTGCCACAAGCTGCTGTGGACGCCAGGTCACTGGGTACAGTTAAGGTGGAGGTTGATAGGTTCTTGATTAGTCAGGGGGTGGAAAGTTATGGGGAGAAGGCAGGAGAATGGGATTGAGAGGGAAATGGAGCAGCCGTGATGAAATGGTGGAGCAGATACGATGGGCTGAATGGCCGAATCCTCCTCCTATGTCTTATGGTCTTATTGTAATTTTTAATTTTTATTGTTATGTATTGCATTGTACTGCTGCTGCATAACAACAAATTTCACAACATATGCCAGTGATATTAAACCTGATTCTGATATGGCATATCCTCCTATCTCTGTAACTCCCTGACCTGGCACATAGAAGCTGGAAACGTTAGATGTATTTACGGTGGAAACGATAAATGTTTGTTAGATCGATAATTTGGCTCCTATGTCTTACAGTCATATGTAAGGGGAATACTTAGCAGCATCTGCACCTCATCCATTCAGTATTCCCAGAAATTTCCCTTCAAAACAGAACTTAGGGATAATAATGGAAATTCAGAGTAACACACACAAAACGCTGGAGGAACTCAGCCGGTCAGGCAGCATCTATGGAAATTAATAAACAGTCAGCGTTTCGGGCCAAGATCTTTCATCAGGACTGGAAAGGAAGGGGGAAAAGCCAGGGAAGGAGGTGGGGGAGAGGGGAAGGAGGACAAGTCGGCAGGTGGTAGGTGAGACCAGGTGAAGAGGGAGGGGAGATGAAGTAAGAAGCTGGGAGGTGATAGGTGGAAGTAGTAAAGGGCTGAAGGAGGAATCTGATTGGAGAGGAGAGTGGATGATGGGAGAAAGGGAAGGAAGAGGGGAATCAGAGGAAGGTGAAGCAAAAGGCAGAGGTAAGAGGGGGCCAGAAGGGGATTGGAAAATGAGACGGGGTGGGGGGGTTGGGGAGGAATTACCAGAGATTAGAGAAATCAATGTCTGCAGACACTGGAAATCCAGAGCAGCACCGACAAAATGCTGGAGGAACACTCTAGGGAGGGGAAAAGCAGTGTATATTTCAGGCCTAGACCCTTCATCGGGACTGGAAAGGAGGGGGAAGATGCAGAATAAGAAGGTGAGGGAGGGAGGGAGGGAGGGAAGGAGTGCTCTTTCTCATTACACTCCACAAACATGCAACTTTCATAAACAGAGACAGAGTGCCAAAGAAACCAAAACACGCTTTATTTTCATTGATTCCAGCATCACATGTGACACCCCCCACCCATTTTGCACCAAATGTTGTGCATAACTGTTTACAAAAATAGCATTTGTCAGGACAAAAATAGGTGCTCTGGTTCTAACTGGGGTCTTGTGTCAAACTTCTGCAGTTGGAATGTTCTCGTGTGGTAATGACCCTGGCAGGGTTCCATCACTTGTAAATGAGTATCAGAGAGAGAGGAGTTCCCTGACCGATTGCTGTGCTGAACTAAGACACAATCACTTGTTGGGTTAAGGCATTCGAGCTCATTCATCTGAGTGAGGTGTGCCATAACTGGAGGGCTAAGATACAGCAGTACCCATTTCACAGTGGGCACGTGAAACAGACTGCTAACTCACACAAGAGCTCAAAGTTTGGTAAGGTTGACCCTGATGGTCATCCCAACATTGCATCTCCAGTCTTCCGACGTATCTGTGCTCGTATTTTGGCCCCAGCTGCCTTTCCAATATCTGCTCTCCAGTGCCGGTAGTCATTTACTCACATGTCGTGGCCTCAGAACCCACTCCAAATATTTTCCCCGAGATGGCGCCACGAACTGCTTTGCTCACTGTGATTTCAAGCACCGAGGCTTGGAGATGCTAGAAATGGCCGGGAGTGAACATGAAATGATTTCACTATGTTAGCTTAGAACTATGAAGAATTTGAAGGTATCAACAATTACCTCGAATGTTACACTAAAAATGAAGGTTTGGAGGATGCAATTGTTGACAGCATTGCATGAAGGCAGTCTATATCTACACTAGGTTACTCAGATTGCCTTTTTTATACCTTTTTAACTGTTTTCATGAAACTTTTGCTAATTGGGGCAGCCGCATAATTTGGCCAAATGTACTGGTCTTAATTAACAGGAATCCATTGAAGAGATTTCTTATTATAACCAATATTTTTAAAAAATGTATTGCACTCTCCAGCTGTCACAAAACAACAAATTTCATGACCTATGCCAGTGATACTAAAACTGATTCTGATTCTGAAAAACCTCTGTCTCTCTCCTCCCCAGATATATCCAAACCCATTCACTCAACCAGGGACATCTATCAGCCTTCAGCTTTTATCCACGACACCGTGTCATTTCCCTCCTTGTTAACACTGTAAAACTCTCCAAGACATGCAAGTGCAATAATAATACTTTCCAAAATTCCTACACATAGAAACTAAAATGAAATGGAATGGAAAATAAATCAATATGTTTAACTCCTGGATCATGGGGGCAAAGATATCCACCTGAAAGGGAAAAGGGCACATTCAAAGGCAATAAGTGGGAAACACTGTTTTTTGTAACATCCTAACCACCTTGATGTTGCTGATACTTAGGTAATTTAATTCAACATGCTCCTCCCTGAATAAGACATTGGTCTGATCACACTTGGAGTATTGTGAGCAGTTTTGGGCCCCTTATCTAAGAAAAGTGTGCTGCCATTGGAGAGGGCCCAGGAGAGGTTTCCGAGAATGAAAGGGTTAACGTATGAGGAACATTTAATGGCTCCATTTAATGGAACATTTAATGTACTTGCTGGAGTTTAGAAGAATGAGGGAGGATCTCATTGAACCCTATCAAATATTTAAAGGCCTAGATAAGGTTGATAAAGGCCTAGGTAAGATCGATGTGGAGAGGATGCTAACATATGAAGAGCATCTGGGTCTGTACTCACTGGAGTCTAGGAGAATGACGGGGGAGATCTCATTGAAACCTATTCAATATTTAAAGACTGAGATAGTCTAGTACCAGAGGGCACAGCCTCAGAAGAGAGGGATGTTCATTTAGAACAGAGATGGGAAGTAATCTCTTTAGCCAGAGGGTGGTAAATGTGTGGAATTCTTTGCCATGGACAAGTCATTGGGTATATTTAAAGTGAAGGTTGATAAGTTCTCTATTATCCAGGGCCTCAAAGTGTACAGACAGAAAGCAAGAGAATGGGGTTGAGAGGTATATTAAATCAGCCATGATGGAATAGTGGGGCAGACGATGGGCTGAATGGCCTAATTCACCTCCTATGTCATATGAGCCAATACACATTAATCAGGATTTCACTCTTCTGTAACTTGGGAGTCCATTCAGCCTACGGAGCCTGTACTTGTGTTGAGTGCAATCCGATTTTCACACGTTTCCTGGTACCTCATGCTCTCCCCAGTCCTTTAACACAGAACATTACAGCACAGTACAGACGCTTCCATCGACGACGTTATGCCGACCTTTTAACTGACTCTAAGATCAATCTATCCCTTCCCTCCTACATAGCCCTCCATTTTTCTATCATCGATGCGCCTCTCTACGAGTCTCTTAAATGCCCCTAATGGATCTGCCTCTAAAACTCAACCTCTGGGAGTGTGTTCCACACACCCACCACCTCCGACAACTCCCCAATACTCTCCTCCAATCACCTTAACATTATGCCTCTTTGTATTTGCCTTTTCTGTCCTGGGGGAGAAAGTCTCTGGCGATCCACTCGATTTATGCCTCTGCTCATCTTGTACACCTCTGGCGAGTCATGTTACCACCCAGCCTATAGAGCCTGCATTGGGCTGAGTGCAATGTTCCCCCGTATTCGCCCGTAACTCCCTCTCTCTCTCTCTCTCTGCTGCCTGTGAGCATCCCCATTCATAGGCCCTGCAACCAGAATTCCCCATCACCTGTGTCTGGATCCCATGGCAGCATTTCGACTTTTCCCATCACTAAATGTGGCAAATCTTCAAATCAGACCCAAAGACATAGGAGCCAAAGTAGGTCATTTGGCCCATCAAGTGTGCTCTGCCATTTCATCATGGGTGTTTAATTATCCTTCTCAATCCCATTCTTCTGCCTTCTCCCCGTAACCTTTGACTCGCTGACTAATCCAGAACCTGTCAACCTCCGCTTTAAATGTACTCAATGACTCGTCCTCCACAGCGGGCCACGGCAACCTAAGGTTTAAAAAGTAAATCAAAACTGTGCCCTAGAGTACATACAAGTTTAAAATGGAAATGCAAGAGATCTGGAATCACCAGAGTAACTCAATTTCATCAAAGCATAAGTATTTCCAAAGATGTTAGATACCCATCTCAGAGGCAGTGCTGTTATAATAAGGACACAGTTTCTCCACCTGCAAGAGGAAATCCACAAATCTACTCCATATACATTCAGTGGCCACATTATTAGAGACCTCCCGTACCTAATAAAGTGGACAATGAGTGTAAGTTCATGGTCTTCTGCTGCTGTCGTCCCTCCACTTCACGGTTCAATGTGTTGTGCATTCAGAGATGCTCTTCTACACACCACTGTTGTAACATGTGGTTATTTGGGTTATTGTCACCTTCCTATCAGCTTGAACCAGTCTGGCCATTCTCCTCTGCTGCCTCTCATTAACAAGGCATTTTCACTCATAGAACTGCCACTCACTGGATGTTTTTTTGTTTTTCACACCATTCTCTGCAAATTCTAGAGATTGTTGTGAGATCAGCAGTTTCTGAGATACTCATATCACAGCGTCTGGCACCAACAATCATTCCGCGGTGAAAGTAATTTAATCACGTTTTTTCCCCATTCTGATGTTTCGTCCGAACAACAATTGGACCTTTTGACCATGCCTGCATGCTTTTATGCATTGAGTTGCTGCCACGTGATTGGCTGATTTGTATTGATGAGGTGTACAGGTGACCACTAATAAAGTGACCACTGAGTGTATGTGGATGGTAATGGGCAGGAAACTGAAATTATTACACTTCTGAGACATTAAAATGTTACAACACTACAGATTACAAAATATTAAAAACATTCTATGAGACCATTCAAGTTGTACACTGAGCATTCATGTAATTGAAGACACAATATTCCACAGATGAGATTTAAAATCTAACAAAATAAAAACAGGCAAGTCTTGGTCCTTTGGGCAGACTGCTCCAGTAATAAAAGACTTCACATCAGTAAGACACAAGGTGTGGGCTCTGAAAAACAGGAAAAGCATCATATAGTTGGATTCTGATATTTAAATCCAGTGTTCCTTCAGAAGTCAAGAAGCAGACACTGAACTAGTTGCTTCACAATCATTTTATAAAGTGTTGATAGAACAAAGGAAAGTTGGACAATAATACAGGTCGACTAAGCAAAGAGAGACAAAGAAACAAGGTGGTGTTTACTAGAGAACAGCCACTGTCAGACCCACAAATAAGGAAAACTTATAGATAAGAGTTAACCATTTAGAAAATCATTCGTATAATACAGTGCAAAGAAGCTTCCAGAGCTTTCCAGAATTATACTTTGTGTAACTACTAGAGGCATACTAAACTTCCTCATACATACAAGCAGATAATTAATTGCTATCCAGCAAAGAAAATAACAATTTAACAGTCTAATCTACGTTTGTAAGATTTAAACAGTCAGATCCTACAATGTACACGTGTTATGGAATTATCTGTTAAAGGTAACAGTGAAGGGATGTGTATAGATAATTACACACAACAGAACACCAACTCAGAGCTAAATGCTATTGACTGACAGTAGGCCTCAGTATTTCAAACATTGCCACTGGATTCTGTGCTGCTGGTCTTATGCCAGAGTTGCACATAATAACTAAAGGCATTTTCAAGAACAAGCTCTTAATCAAAAGGTTAAAAGTAAAAAAAGTTCACAAACAGGCAATTCTTAGCAATTTGAATTTTTGAAGTCATGAGGCCATAAAACATAGGAGCAGAATTAGGCCATTCAGCTCATCGAGTCTGCTCTGCCATTCCACCATGGCTGATTTATATTCCTCTCAAACCCATTCTTCTGCCTTCTCCCCATAACCCTTCCTAATCAAGAACCTATCAGATGCTGTTTTAAATATACACAATGACTTGGCCTCCATAGATGTCTGTGGCATTAGAAAAAGATTACGATACAGTTTAAAAACAGAATCGTGACTATTAACAAGTTAATGATTTTACTTCATTTCAGGTAATCCCATTGTGAACTATCTCCTCTGTAGGCTTCAGCCTGTCCTACATGCCTACACTGCTCCCTGACGGTTCAGGGACCTGTCGATCATCAAAACTTCACCTCTCCTTGAACACATTGGGCCAAACTCATAACACCACAAGACGTAGGAGAATTAGGCCATTCAGCCCATCGAGTTTGCTCTGCCATTCTATCATGGCTGATTTATTATCCCTCTCAACCCCATTCTCCTGCCTATCTCCGTAACCTTTGATGCCCTGAGTAATCAAGAACCTACCAACATCCGCTTTTAATATACTCAATGACTTGTACTCCACAGCCATCCGTGGCAATGAATTCCACAGATTCACCATCCGCTGGCTAAAGAGATTTCTCCTCAGTTCTGTTCTAAATGGATGTCCCTCTGTTCTGCAGTTGTGTCCTCTGGTCCTAGACTCACCAACTAGGAAAGATCCTCTCCACATCCACACTATCTAGGACCTTCAATATTTGATAGGTTTCAATGAGATACCCCCCACCATTCTTCTAAACTCCAGTCAGTACAGGGTCAGAGCCATTAAACACTCCTCATATGTTAACCCTTTCATTCCTGTGATAATTCCCATGAACCTCCTCTGGACCCTCTCCAATGCCAACACATTTTTTCTCAGATAAGGGGCCCAAAACTGCTCACCATATTCCAAGTGCAGTTCAATGACTTAAAAAGCCTCTGCATTACATCCTTGCTTTTATATTCGAGTCCACCTGAAACGAATGCTAACATTGCATTTGCTTTTCTCACCCTCGACTCAACCTGCAAGCTAAACGCCTGGACGGGTCCCAGGTAGAGACCTGGTGCTCATCACCACCTTGCACTAGGAACCAGGACACAGAGGTCAGAGTAGAGCTGAAGCCCATTTTGAGAAGGCAGCTCTCTGGATATCATGGCAAACAGTAGCCACAATTCTTTGTGTCATAAAGCAGGCTTAGAATTGTTTACTGATCTTGCTTCAGATCCTTGCCCCCTTGCGTTTCCCCTAATCTGAACTAAGATAATCTGATAGAGGTTTATAAGATTATGAGAGGAACAGACCAAGCACACAGACAGTATTTTTTTCCCAGGGTTGAAATTTCTAATACCAGAGGGAGTGCATTTAGGGCGAGAGGCGTTAATTTTAAAGGAGAAATGCGGGGCAAGTTGTTTTCCACGGGGAGTGGTGAGTACTTGGAACGCTCTGCCTGGGGTGGTGGTAGAGGCTGATGGATTATGGACTTTTAAGGGATGTTTAGATAGGTACATGAATGTGAGGAAAATGGAAGGATATGGACATAGTGTAGGCAGAAGAGGTTAGTTTAGTTAGGCATTTGGTTACGAATTTGACTGGTTTGGCACAACATTGTAGACCGGAGGGCCTGTTCCTGTGCTGCACTGTTCGATGTTCTGAAGGGGTTACCAGGGCAACACCCACTTGCACTTCTTCTGCAATCACTTGAACAGTACAGGCCCTTCAGCCCACGATGTTGTGCTGACCTTTTAACCTACTCCAAGATCAATCTAACCCTTCCCTCACACATAATCCTCCATTTTTCTATCATCCATGTGCCTATCTAAAAGCTTCTTAAATTATGTACCTCTACCACCAACCCCGGCAGGGCATCCCACACACCCACCACTCTGCGTAAAAAAAAAGCTTACCTCTGTCATCCCCCCAAACTCCAATCACCAGAATCGGAATCAGATTTATTATTACTGACAAACTGCCTGTTGTAAAAGTTAACTTTCTGCGGCAGCAGGACAGTGCAATACATAAAATATATGATAAATTATCATAAGAAAAATATACAAAGATAAATAAGTAGTGCAAAGAGAGCAAAAAAAATATTGAGGTAGTGTCCATGGGTTCATTGTCTGTTCAAAAATCTGATGGCGGAGGCGAAGAACTGTTCCTGGAAGGCTGGGTGTGTGCCTTCATGCTCGTGGTAGTAATGAGAAGAGGGCACGTAGCGAGTACCAAGTGGGGAGGGGGTCCTTGACGTTGGATGCCTTTTGAAGATGTCCCTGATGCTAACAAGGTTAATATCCACGATGGAGCTGGCTGAGTTTACAACCCTCTGCCGTTTCTTCCCTTGAAAAGTCTCTGGCTGTCCAATCAATCTATGCCTCTTATCATCTTGTACAGCTTTATCAAGTCACCTCTCATCCTCCGTTACTCCAAAGGGAAAAGTCATAACTTGCTCAACCTGTCCTCATAATCCAGGCAGTATCCTGGTAAATCTCCCCTGAACCTTCTCTAAAGCTTCCATGTCCTTCTTGTAACAATGAGGTGACCAGAAATGAACATGATATTCCAGGGATTTATAGAGTTGTAACGTTACCTCACGGTTCTTGGACCGAATTGTCCCGACTAATGAAGGCCAACGCACCATATGCCAACTTAATCACCCTGTCAACATGCTGCAACAAGACCCTGCTGTTCCTCCACACCGCTAAGAATCCTGCTATTGACCTGTACTCTGCCCTGGAATTTGACCTTTCGAAGTGAAACTCTTCAGTTTTTTCAGGATTGATGTCCGTGCAACAGGAGGATTGAGTACGAGCTTAGAGTTCGGCATCCGGTCATTGTCTGGGGGGTCAAAACCAAAGATCTAATCCCAAAAGATCCACAGGATCCCTGGAGGCTGAAGACTGGAGGCTGGAGACCCTATCCTGGAGTGGGATGATTCCCCGTGTGTGCGTTGGAAGGGGGCTTGTTTTGCTGTTGTTGTTTTGTTGTTTGTTGTGTTCTGCCGAGCATTGTGGGCATGACAGTCTGGCACTGGAAGGTGTGGCAATACTTGTGGGCTGCCCCCAGCACGTGGTGTTGGTTGTTAAGGCCAATACGCATTTCACAGTGTTGGATTCTGATGTTTTCAATTGGAAGTCAGGAAAGACCCATAAAACCAATGGCTTCTCAGTAATTTTACTAAGTGCGAATCGAACGAAGAGAATTGAAAACCTGGAGCTGCAAATGGCCAGCAGCTAAGAACACAGAGATCAGAAGGAATAAAGATGGCAGGACCACGTGTTTTGTCCTTCTTATACCACATGGATAAGAAACATTCTATTCAAATTTATAGGTAGGGGCTAACCACTCAGATAGCCCCTGTTCAAATAATGCAGTACTATAGAACTTTTCAGAGTAATACGAGAACTGTAACCACTAGGGGACACACTGAACAATTGCATATTCATACAGTGACCACTAGGAAACATACTAAACAGTTATGTGTGTGTATATATATGTAGCTATATAAGGTACAAAACAGGTAATTAATTATTAAGCTACAAAGAAATTAACAATTAAGCGGTCTAATCCAACAACTATAGGTTTCCATGTAGGTGATAAATAAATCCAAATGTGACACGGACACAGTATGGGTAACCCTAGGTAATTTCTAAAGTAGGTACATGTTCAGCACAGCATTGTGGGCCAAAGGGCCTGTATTGTGCTGTAGGTTTTCTATGTTTGAGGCCAATGTTCAGACTGTGTAATTCATAGTTTATAGAGCATTAGAAATGGAGGGCAAGGGAGAGACAAGCCATGCCATCACATAACTAAGTAATGAACAGGGAAGGGAATTTACAATTTAAAAACTTAGCAATACTTACATCATCGCCCTGGCGACGGAACTTCTGTGCTGAGGATTCCCCGGAATCAGCAGCACCGCTGTCATTTTCCAGACCACGCTTGGCCGTCAATGGTCCACTTGAACAACTTTGAACCAGGTCTGGGTAAAAGGACAATGTTGGGGGGGGAAAGAGAAGAAAACATCAGAAAAATGGAGAAAATTGATCACTGATTTTAGGGCAATGAGTAACCTTGAGGTTAGTGCGATGATATTACAGCTAAGGTGTCGGAGTTCAGAGTTCAATCCTGGGGTTCTCTGTGAGGAGTCAATTCACGTCTTTCACATGGGTTTCCTCCAGGTGCTCTGGTTTCCTCCCAGAGTCCAAAGACATACCAGTTGGTCGGTTAAATGGTCAGGGTAAATTGTCCTGTGGCTGGGCAGCACGGCTCGAAAGGCTGGAAAGGCCTGGTCCACACCGTATCTCTAAATAAATACGGGGCAGATGTAGAAAGGACATAACACTTTGTTTTATACCCTGGGTGTCTTGGCCTTTGCACAGCCAGGCATTTGGTCATCCCTCAGCGTTAGTGGAAGTCAGCATTAATAGTGCAATGCCGAGAATGGTTGAGCAAGATGAGGTACTTGAAATCACCGGCTAACTACATCCAACATCAAGGACACCCACCACCCAGGTTATGCTCTCTTCTCACTGCTGTCATCAGGAAGAAGATACAGGAGCCTCAGGACTCACACCACCATGTCCAGGTACGGTTACCAACCCTCAACCATCAGGCTCCTGAACCAGTGTGGATAACTTCACTCACCTCAACTCTGAACTGATTCCACAACCTACAGATTCACTTTCAAGGACTCGACAGCTCATGTCTCAGTCTTACTTAATTACTTTTTAACTTATTATTATTATTTTGTGTTTACACACGTTGTCTTCCTTTGCACATTGATTATCAGTCTTTCTGCACAGACTTCCATTGATTCTTTTGAGTTTCTTTGTACCTACTGTGAACGCCCACAAGAAAATGAATGTCAGGGTTGTACAAACACGTATTTTGATAATAAATTACTTTGAACTTTGAACTGTATTGGTGCTTGTGCTAATGTAGGAAATTCGGTGATTGGTTAATGCTCACAAATTCTCACCAACAGCAATGTTTTGTTGAGATGAGCACTGCCCAGGCAGCTGTGGGGGTGATGGTAGTGTCCATCGCCTCAGTATCGTAGGTCTCTGTACCCTTAAGCAGACAACGTCATTTTCCTCAGTACTGCACTCTAGGACCAGCTTAACCTTACGGCCAAATCTCCAGATCTGCACGAACCTGCAGCCCTCTGAAATGGGGATGTAATTGGTATGTCACTAAAGACTCCAGGAAATTTCTACAGATATGCCATGGGGGAGGGGGCATTCCAACTGGTTACATCACCGTCTGGAATGGAGGGTCCACTGCACAGGATCGGGAAACGCTGCAGAAAGTTGTAAACTCGGTCCGCTCCATCATCAGCACCTTCAATAGTTGATGTGTTGAAAAGGCAGCGTCCATCATTCAGGGCCCCCGTCACCCAGGACGTGCCCTCTTCTCATTGCTGCCATCAGGGAGGAGGTACAGGAGCCTGAAGACACACACTCAACGATTCAGGATCAATTTCAGCAGATTTCTGAATGGACAATGAACCCTTGTACACCACCTCAACATTTTTTGCTCTCTTTTTAGCACTAGTTATTTAAATTACATATATATATATATAGTAGTCGCGCGCAAACGGGCTACTAAAGAAACACACGGAGGCAGAGAGAGCTGAACTCAGAATGCCTTTACTGATTCAAAATCACGCGCTTAAATCTCCCCTCCCATGGGCTCCTGTGACCCGCGGGGCGGACGTGACATCAGACTGTCCCCGGAGCGGGTAGTTCCAAACACGCTACCGTGTGTCTGTCTGCGGTTCCCAATGGCGGTTCGAGTCCTGCATGTGATGCCGCCACAATATATAATTTATATTAATATAAGTGTAGATATAGGAGGGGGGATGTTGGCCATTCGGCCCATTGAGTCTGCTCCACCATTCCATCATAGCTGATTTATTATCCCTCTCAACACCATTCCACTCTCTTCTCCCATGACTTGTGGCGCCCTGATTAATTAAAAACCTATCAACCTCTGCTTTAATTATACCCAATGACGTGTCCTCCACAGTCGTCTGTGGCACGAATTCCACAGATGCACCACCCTCTGGCTAAAAGAGATTCCTTCTCACCTCTGTTCAAAATGGACATTCCTCTATTCTGGGGGTTCCCAGACCCCTCAGTTAATGGTAGAGGTGCATGACATTAAAAGAGCTGGGAACCTCTGCCCTATTCTGTGCCTGTGCCCTCTGGTCCTAGACTCACCCATGGTAGGAAATATCCTCTCTACGTCCATTCTATCTCAGCCTTTTAGTATTTGATCTGTTTCAACGAGATCCTCCCTCATTCTTCTAAACTCCAGTGAGTACAGGCTCACAGCCATTAAACGTTCTTCATACATTAACCGCTTCATTCCCAGAATCATTCTTGTGAACTTCCTCTGGACCCTCTGCAACACCTGCACATCTTTTCTCAGGCAAGGGGCCCAAAACGGCTCACCGTACTTCGTGTGTTCTGACCAATGGCTTATGAAGCCTCAGCATCACATCCTCGCTCTTATATTCTAGGTAATACCTGTATAATAACGCGGTAACGATCCACAGTGTTTTCTACCTGGGGTGCGCTGGCAGGTCAATTCCCACTTCGGGACCTTGTGCACAAAAGCCTGGGCTCACACACCAGTGCATCACTAAGAGGGCGCCGCCTTTCAGATAAACCACGGCTATCTTGCTGAGCAAGAGATCACATGACACTGTGTCAAAATAAGAACTAGTCCATGGTGCTCCAGTCAATAGTTATTCCTCAACAGTTTCCAGCAGCACTGCATGGCAATTGCCATATTGCATTAAATATGCATGTATTTATATGCAAATATATGCAATATGCAAAATACATGGGGAATCTGTCATGCACAAAATGGCTGTACTTCCCACAATGTAACAATTACTATACATTAAAAAAATGGAATCACCTGGCTGTAAAGCGCTGTAATAGCTGAAACATGCATTATTAATACACATCTACCTTCAAGCTGCAAAGGTATAGCTTCAAAAACCCTAGTTTGCATACATTTTTGCGTTTGACTCTCCCCTCAGGCAGCTCTTGGGGAATAAAGGTAACTTGCCTTCCACTCAGGTATGAGGATTCTGAGGTGTCAGATAAGGCTAATGTGGAACCCACAAACTATGTACCAGGTGAGGCAGAATGTACTTGATGGGGCAGACAGGTGGGTAGTTTCACCATTTTCATCGATGTGTTGCTGACCCATGTGCTCATGACAAGGACACAGCCACAGTCGATGAGATCTTTGATGCTCCTTCTGGCTGGAATTAAACGCTTCTTTCTGAAGTTCGCCTGAATGCTAGGCTCTCAGTGAGGCCTTATCATTCGGGCAAATATTAGTTTTATTTGTCACATGTACTTTGAAACATACAGTGAAGTGCGTTGTTTCTGTCAAAACAAATCTGTGAGGATTGTACTGGGGCAATCTGCTAGTGCCGCCAACATAGCATACCCACATCTCAGTGCCCTAACCCAGAGGCCTCTGGAAAGCAGGAAGAAACTGAGGAAACCCTAGCGACCACAGAGTGAACGTATAAACTGCTTACAGACAGAGTCAGAATCGAGTTCATTATTGCTAACGTATGCCACAAAATATGGTGTTTTGCAGCAACAGTACAGTGCAATTTGTAAAATATACTACAAATTACAATTAGGAGTATATATAAATTAAATAAGCAGAACAAGATGGTGAGCTAGTATCCATGGGCTCGTTGTCCATTCAGAATTCTGATGGCAGACTGCCGGGAATATTGAGCGTGTGTCTTCGGACTCCTGTAGCTCCCTACTGGTGGTAGCAAGGAGAAGGGGGTACGTCCTGGGCAATGGGGCCCCTCGTGAGCCCCACCATTTGAAGATGATGTCAGTGGTGGGGAGGCCAGTGCCCATGATGGAACAATTAGTAAATTTATAGTTGGCATCTGCACCAATTTATTTTCCCCACAGTTCTCCCAGTGTGTTTCCATAGTGTGTCTCATTGTTCTGATCATCTCGTCATTTCCATGAGCTACAGTAACACACACAAAATGGTGGGGGAACTCAGGAGGTCACTCAGGGAAATGAATAAACAGCCGACATTTTGGGCTGTGACCCTACATCAGGACTGAAAAGGAAGGGGGAAGAAGTCAGAATAAAAGGGTGGAGGAGGGGAAGGAGTACAGGCTGGCAGGTGATAGGTGAGACCAGGTGAGGGGGAAGGTGAGTGGGAGGGGAGGGGGGGGTGAAGTAAGAAGCTGGGAGTTGATAGGTGGAAAAGGAAAAGAGCTGGAGAAGAAGGAGTGTGATAGGACAGGAGAGCGGACCATGGGTGAAATGGAAGGAGGAGAGGCACCAGGGGAAGGTGATAGGCAGGTACGGAGAAGAGAAGAGGTGAGACAACCTGAAGAAGGGTCTTGGCTTGAGACATCGACTGCTTATTCCCCTCCATAGATGCTGCCTGGCTTGCTGAGATTTTCCAGCATTTCATGCATGGCTCTGGATTTCCAGCATCTGCCGAGCCTCTGGTGTTTACCATGTACTGTAACAGCAGCACTTTCGTTTTTTTTATTTTTGCTCCAAGATAGCGGAACCTTCAGGCTCACCTGTGTTCTCAGGTACTTGCTCTCCCAAAGTGTACATCATTCCTCCATTTCCAGTTTGGCTGGAAGGCACAGATGCAAGCAGACCTATTAAAATTGTAAAAAAATGTTAACATTTAAATAAAGTACAAAGAAAATCCCAAGGCGTCAATATCAAGTTCAATCTCATGTTCAATTATCATTCAACCATACATGAATACAACCAAATGAAGCAGCATTCCTTTGGGGCCAAGGTGCAAAGCACATTACCAACAGCACACTGCACACTGAACAAATAGCACAGATGGTTACAATATCAGAAAAACATAAAGTCACAAAGTAAAAAACAAATTTGTACAAAATTCCCTAACCTACCATTTGAAACTGTTTCTCAAATTATTCAAGTATAAACTGTAAATTAGTTTCATTAAAGAGTAGCTTTATTTGTCACATGTATATTGAAACATACAGTGAAATGAAAGTCGTTTGGATCAAATCAAATCAGTGAGGCTGTGCTGGGGGCAGCCCACAAGTGTCTACGTGGCATGCCCACAGCACATTAACCCTAATTCGTACATCTTTGGAATGTGGGAGGAGCTTGGAGCACCCTGGGAGAGCGTACAAACTCCTTACAGACCGTGGCAGGAAATCGAACCCCGATCTCATAGTCAGTGCTGTAGAGAAGGTATATTCTTTAGTTTTTACTGACAAATGTTTAATCTTAATTTTTCTTTCTGGATTATAAAGATTGCAGCTTTTGTGAGATTACGTTGATTGGGATACTGTAGAAGATGGCAGAGCATCTTTTTATTCAAGATTTCAGAATTTAATATAGTGGATTCCAACTAATTGGACTATTGGTTAATCGGGGCAGCTGATTATTTGAGACAAAACTTAAAGTACAAAAACTAATTGAGAAAATAATTGAGATTCCCTTTGTTTATTTGGGACATTATGCCATTTAATTGGTGCAGGAGATTGTTGCTAACTAGCATCAGACGCATGCACTGGTGTGTACACTGTACCTACAGCAAACAGGTTTTAAATAGCCTCCAGTTGCATGTGTTCGTGTTGAAAAAGCAGTGACTTTTGTCACTAGTATTTGTAGTAAGACAACTCAGGATGGTTTTGCTCATTGTGGTTTCAAGATTTCATCATTGGAAATGCCAAAAATGGATGGCAGTGAAAATGAAATGATTTCACTACTTAAACAAGCTAGGAACTGCAAGGAATTTGAATGTATCGACAATCATCTTGAATGTAACAATGAAAATGAGGATTTGGAGGATGCAATCATTGACACCATTGTATGAAGGCAGTTCATTATCTATACTAGGTGTCTGTGCAGATTTTGTTCATTTACATAGAATATAGAATAGTATAGCAGATTACAGGCCCTTCAGCCCACAAAGTTGTGCCAACCCTCAAACCCTGCCTCCCATATAACCCCCCACTTTAAATTCCTCCATATATCTGTCTAGTAGTCTCTTAAACTTCACTGGTGTATCTGCTTCCACCACTGACTCAGGCAGTGCATTCCACACACCAACCACTCTCTGAGTAAAAAACCTTCCTCTAATATCCCCCTTGAACTTCCCACCCCTTACCTTAAAGCCACGTCCTCTTGTACTGAGCAGTGGTGCCCTGGGGAAGAGGCGCTGGCTATCCACTCTATCTATTCCTCTTAATATCTTGTACACCTCTATCATGTCTCCTCTCATCCTCTTTCTCTCCAAAGAGTAAAGCCCTAGTTCCCTTAATCTCTGATCATAATGCATACTCTCTAAACTAGGCAGCATCCTGGTAAATCTCCTCTGTACCCTTTCCAATGCTTCCACATCCTTCCTATAGTGAGGTGACCAAAACTGGACACAGTACTCCAAGTGTGGCCTAACCAGAGTTTTATAGAGCTGCAACATTACATCACAACTCTTAAACTCTATCCCTCGACTTATGAAAGCTAACACCCCATAAGCTTTCTTAACTACCCTATCCACCTGTGAGGCAACTTTCAGGGATCTGTGGACATGTACCCCCAGATCCCTCTGCTCCTCCACACTTCCAAGTATCCTGCCATTTACTTTGTACTCTGCCTTGGAGTTTGTCCTTCCAAAATGTACCACCTCACACTTCTCCGGGTTGAACTCCATCTGCCACTTCTCAGCCCACTTCTGCATCCTATCAATGTCTCTCTGCAATCTTCAACAATCCTCTACACTATCTACAACACCACCAACCTTTGTGTCGTCTGC